>NC_064929.1:215676963-216294106 GCF_023897955.1 Schistocerca gregaria
AACAGATCTAAACTGTAAGTCCAGATCCCTGGTTTACAGTAATGTCACTCTATACACTGTATCAAGTGTTATCAGGAGCTGCTAAACTATTGTACCCCATTATTTTTAACTCCCTACACGCAAGTCATTGAGCTATCTGTGCTGCTGGTAGCACTTTGGAACTTACAACCTAATTCTTTGGTTACTTTCATACAATGTTTTTACAACCACTCTCCACAGTGCTCAAAATTCCCCATCCATCATTACATGAAGTCTGCCTGGTATTGGCTTAGCTGTGGTTGATCCTCCACATGTCCACTTAACAAAAACTCACCTACAGTTGGCTTGGGGGGCATCTTTAGAAGGGTTGAAGTGCCCCTAATGGACTTGTAACTCAGGTGATGTCAAATGACTAGTCCATGTTGGAAGTCTCTGTGATCTCCCCTTGTGAAGAATTCTGCCTCCGATTGTGCTGCGGCACCCAACAGTAACATAGCTGATCAGCGTAATTACTCACCTGGTCAGTGACATGTGGAGTTGCTGCCAACATCAGTACTGACAACCTTTTGACTTGAAGATCACAGTCCGCTTGGTGTCTTATGTAAAAACAGTCAGTACACCAGGTGGAGCATTGGCAGCCACAGCCATAGCTCTGTATAACAATACATGAATACCAGAATGAGATTTTCACTCTGCAGCGGAATGTGCACTGATATGAAACTTCCTGGCAGATTGTGTGCCCGGCCGAGACTCAAACTCGGGACCTTTGCCTTTTGCAGGCAAGTGCTCTACCATCTGAGCTACCGAAGCACGACTCACGCCCGGTACTCACAGCCTTACTTCTGCCAGTATCTCGTCTCCTACCTTCCAAACTTTACAGAAGCACTTCTGCGAACCTTGCAGAACTAGCACTCCTGAAAGAAAGGATATAGTGGAGACATGGCTTAGCCACAACCTGGTGGATGTTTCCAGAATGAGATTTTCACTCTGCAGCTGAGTGTGCGCTGATATGAAACTTCCTGGCAGATTAAAACTGTGTGTCCGACCGAGACTCGAACTCGGGATCTTTGCCTTTCGCGGGCAAGTGCTCTACCATCTGAGCTGCTAGTTCTGCAAGGTTCGCAGAAGAGCTTCTGTAAAGTTTGGAAGGTAGGAGACGAGATACTGGCAGAAGTAAAGCTGTGAGTACCGGGCGTGAGTCGTGCTTCGGTAGCTCAGATGGTAGAGCACTTGCCCGCGAAAGGTATAGGTCCCGAGTTCGAGTCTTGGTCGGGCACACAGTTTTAATCTGTCAGGAAGTTTGAATACATGAATATTTTAGAACAAAGCCAGCAGAAATCACAAGATTGTCACGTAAGCACCAGAAGGAAGGTAATACAAGCAATAGAGGCAATAGGCAAATAAGTGATCAGCATTCGAGGGATGTTCAATAAGAAAATTTCATGCTGGTCTGGCCTTGAATCTTGAACACTTGTTTTATCCAGTTCTCTACACTAGTCTATCCTGTGTAACCCTCTGTATTACTACATCTACATACATATTCCGCAGACCACTGAAGTGCATGGCAGAGGGACTCACTATGCACTACAGGTCAATATTCCTTCCCATTTCATTCATGTATGTAGTGCCATTATTAGTCTATAATTAGTGCTATAATTATTCTAGTCCTGTCTTTGCAGCCCCTAGAGGACTGATACATTAGGAGGGGGGGGGGGGTTGTTGCACATTCTGAGATTTTTCACTTAATAGTGGTTATTGTTACTATGTAAGTTAGCTTTTACAAGATAATTTTCAAGCATATGCCAATTCAGCTTTTTCATCCTTTCCTTGGTGCTCTCCTCAAAGCAACCTACATCCATCCAAACCTGCATGCTGTAATCAAGCCTAGGTGACATTCTAGAATTTGTACCCTCACCCTATCCCCACGACCATACTTCTGCTCCATTACCAGACTTCTACCTGATGTTTTTTAAGTGAGTTACATGTGCATAGCCACTGCTCACTGTCCCAAATAAATAATGGCTGAATGTTGCAACAACTCCTTTGCAGTGTACCACACAAAGCTGTTCATATAGCTCCATTGGATCATCTGTCCACCAATCCCAGTTCACTTGTTTACATTTAGTTCTTCTTTTAAGGTTAAGAGTTCTGGCATATGACAACTCTGACTTCAGCAATTGTCTCTAATTTGTCTTTCTGCTGTTTGTGATATGGATTCATTACCTTGTGAGTGTGCCATTTCTAATGTGAGTGAGTTAGGTGACAGCCTGAATACTACCTCATGTGATTATGAACTTAATTTCTTTTCTTCCTTACACAATTGGAATAAGGCAAGTGTCAACTCCCAATAAGAAATAATGATGTACTCATCTAAGCAAGCAATGTTCTTTTGTTTCCTGTCTGAAATAATGTTAAGCAAAGATATGCTGGCCTCAACTCAAACATTGGTCCGAACACCATAGTATTTTACCAAGAACAGTACCTTACTGGAGGTGCTGTGCTGCTACCTTCATCTGATCTTTGAACTACCTAACCAAGTACTTGTAAGAAGACCAACAGTTTAATGAAAACTCCAAAGCACAGTTCAATTTGGAATTTATTGTAATAGGTTTAAGAAGCACTATGTGGGAATAAGCATCTGTAGTCATTTAATGTTGAATGAGTATGTAAACTAATAATAGAAAAGGCAAATGCCAGATGGATTTGTTGAAAGAATCCTGTGCGCCCACAGAGGGGGTAGCCTAGAAAACATTCATTCAACCAGTACTGGAGCTCTGCTTGTCAGTTTGGGACCCACAGGCATCTACAAGGGAAGAAGAGGACAAAGGATGGGGAGGCGGCTCTTACCCCTCTTAAAATCTGCAACATACATATCTAACTGTTGTTGTTATGTAGTATTTTGCCTAGTGGCATGTTCATGTCACTGTATGGAGAATTTCTGACACCAATGTTAGCTGTCTTGAGCTTGTTTCTACAATGTTCTGCATCTCCTTTTATCTTTCATGTCATCCAGATATTGGATTATTCTTCTTCCTCATCCTGTATTTCATTTGATTTCTCTCCTATGAAATTTTGTATTAGCCTATTATGTGTGAGTAAGTGCCTGATCCTGTCGGACTTCCTCTGAATAATTGTATACAGAACAGTTTCCTTCTCTACTACTCTTTTCAGTATGTAATCATTTGTCACTGATCTGTCTTCTTGATCTTCTCCAGCTCTGCATTTCAAAACTTTCCAGGTATTTTTTTTTTTTTTTTTAATTTTTCTCATGGTCCATGTGTCTGCTCCATACAGTGCAATGCTCCAGATGTAGCAATTCCTCGGTTTCTTCCTTAATTCCATGTCCTACTTGCTGGTCAGCCAAGTGCTCTTCTTGCTGAATGTGGTTTTAACCATGCAAGCTTTCCACATACTCCAGTTTCACCACATTCTCAATTTTCGTTAGTTATCCTCAGAGGTTTCTCCCATTTTGATACCACCATTGCTTTTGATTGCTCAGTGTTGATTTTCATCCTTCTTCATTTTCATCCTTTTCATTCTTCTAGTAGCCACCAGCTGGTTCATTACATGTTGCAGTTGTCTTGAATTTTTGGTGAACACTAGCATGTCATCTGCATACTTGATGGTGCTGATGAGTTGTACCACTTGTTGTGGCCTTCAGTCCAGCGACTGGTTTGATGCAGCACTCGATGCTACTGTAATCCTGTGCAAGTCTTCATCTCAAAATAACTACTGCAACCTACATCTCTCTGAATGTGCTTATTGTATTCATCTCTTGGTCTCCCGCTACAATTTTTACCTCTCACACTTCTAGGAAGTACTAAATTGGTGATCACTCAATGTCTGAGAAAGTGTCCTATCAACTAATTCCTTCTTCTAGTAAGGTTGTGCCACAGATTTCTCTTCCAACCAATTCTATTTAGTACCTTCTTGTTAATTATGTGGCTTACCCACCAATTTTCAGCATTCTTCTGTAGAGCCACATTTTAGAACTTCATATTCTCTTCTTGTCTAAACTGTTTATTGTTCATGTTTCACTTCCATACATGGCTATATTGCAGCCTATATTCAGTGTTAACAAATTCCTCTTTTTAGAAATGTTTTTCTTGCCATTGCCAGTCTACATTTTATATCCTGTCTACTTCAGCATCGTCAGTTATTTTACTGCCCAAATATCTACTACTGTAAGTGTCTCTTTTCCTAATCTAATCATCTGAGCATCACCTGATTTAATTTGACTAGATTCCATGATCCTTTCCTTGCTTTTGCTGATGTTCATCTTTTATCTTCCTTTTAAGACGCTAAACTGCTTTTCTAATTCTTTTCTTCCCTCTGATGGAATTACAAAGTCATCAGGAAACCTCGAACTTTTTATTTCTTCTCCCTGAATGTTAATTGCTTCATCAAATTTTTCTTTTGTTCCCTTTACTACTTGTCAATAATGTAGAGATTGAATAACATAGGGGACAGGTCACAACCCTGTATCGCTCCCTTCTCAACCACTACTTGCCTTTCATGCCCCTCAACTCTTACAAGTGCTTTCTGGTTTCTCTATAAGTTATAAATAGCCTTTTGCACCCTGTATTTTACCTGTGCTACCTTCAGAATTTCAAAGAGAGTTTTCCAGTCAGCACAGTCACAAACTTTTTCTGTGTCCACAAATGCTATAATTGTAGGTATGCCTTTCCTTAACCTATCTTCTGGGAGAAGTTGTTGGATCTGTATTGTGTCAGGGATTCCTACATTTCTCCATACTCTAAACTGATCTTCTCCACAGTTGGCTTCTAACAGTTTGTCCATTCTTCTGGAAGGAATTCATGTTAATATTTTGGAAACATGACTTATTAAACTGATAGCTTGGTAATATTCACACCTGTCTGAACCTGCCCTCTTTGGAATTTGAATTATTGTATTCTCTTTTCAGCCTGAGGGCATTTCTCTTGCCTCATACATCTTGCACATCAGATGGACGAATTTTGTTATAGCTGGCCCTCCTGAGGTTATCAGTAGTTTTCATGGAATGTGGTCAACTCCCGGGGCCTTGTTTTGACTTAGGTCTATCAGTGCTCTGTCTAATTCTTCTCAGTCTCATCTTTATCTATGTCCTCTTCCACTTTTATAATATTGCTCTCAAGTACACCTCCCTTGTATAAGTCCTCTATATACTTCTCCAACCTTCCGGCTTTCCCTTCTTTGCTCAGAACTGGATTCACATCAGGGCTCTTGATAGTCATGCAGCTGCTTCAGCTTAGCCATTTTGCATTTCTCGTCAATCTGATTTCAGACTTTGTATTCCCTTTCACCTGTTTCATTCGTTGGTTTTTATATTTTCTCCTGTCATCAGTTATATTTAATATCGGACAGTCTTTTTGTGTTGCCTGTCTGCGACTCAGCATCTCCACTGTATGGTGAGTAGTAACTATCCTTTTCACAATATTGTTACATTCCATCCTTGATTTTCCATTCTTTAAATTACACATCTCCTGTGTTATCTAAGGATTTCTACTAGGCCTTGTCGTTTTACCTATTTGATCCTCTGTTTACTTCACTATTTCATCTCATCTTCTACTGCGTTTGTTTCTCCTGTTCTTGTCAATTATTGGCTAATGGCCTCTATGAAACTCTCAATAACCTCTGGTTCTTTCAATTTATCCTGGCCTCATCTCCTTAATTTCATACCTTTCTGTAGTTTCTTGATTTTTAACATACAGTCAATGACCAATAACTTGCAGCCAGAGTTCACATCTGCCCTGGGGAGTCTCACAATTTAAGCTCTGTTTATGATGTCTCTGTCTTATCATTACCTAATCAATCTGAAACCTTCCGGCATCTCGAGATCTCTTCTGTGAGTACAAATTTCTTTCATGGTTCTTAAGCCAAGTGTTAAAGATGATTATATTATGCTCTGTCCAAAATTCTACCAAGCAGCTTCTTATTTCATGCCCCTACAATATGTTAACAGTTTCCAAAATGCCCTGTTTTCAGGCTTATTTCCTGATTTACCAGTTTTTAGGAGTTAAATCCATTGGAACTCTATGAATGGTTATAATTTGTTTGTCGTTGCGCTCTTCAGTCCAGAGACTGGTTTGATGCAGCTCTCCATGCTTCTCTATCCTGTGCAAGCTTCTTCATCTCCCAGTACCTATTGCAATCTGCTTAGTGTATTCATCTCTTGGTCTCCCTCTGTGATTTTTACCCAGTGCTCCAATACTAAACTGGTGATCCCTTGATGTCTCAGAATATGCCTTACCAACCGATCCCTTCTTCTAGTCAAGTTGTGCCACAAATTTCTCTTCTCCCCAATTCTATTCAGAACCTCCTCATCAGTTATGTGATCTACCCATCTAATTTTTAGCATTCTTCTGTAGCACCACATTTCAAAAGCTTCTATACTCTTCTTGTTCAAACTATTTCTCGTACATGTTTCACTTCCATACACGGCTACGCTCCATACAAATACTTTGAGAAACGACTTCCTGACACTTAAATCTATACTCAATGTTAACAAATTTCTCTCCTTCAGAAATGTTTTCCTTGCCATTGCCAGTCTACATTTTACATCCTTTCTGCTTCAACCATCATCAGTTATTTTGCTCCCCAAATAGTAAAACTCATCTACTACTTTATTACATTCATTATCCTCATTTTGCTGTTGTTGATGTTCAACTTATGTCCTCCTTTCAAGACACTGTCCATTCCGTTCAACTGCTCTTCCAAGTCCTTTGCTGCCTCTGACAGAATTACAATGTCATCGGCGAACCTCAAAGTTTTTATTTCTTCTCCATGGATTTTAATTCTTATTCCAATGTTTTCTTTCTTTCCTCTTTTTTTATTTTTTTTATTTTATTTATTTTATTACTGCTTGGTCAATATACAGGTTGAATAACATCGGGGATAGGTTACAACCCTGTTTCACACCCATCCCAACCATTGCTTTCCGTTCACGCCCCTCGACTCATAACTGCCATCTGGTTTCTGTACAAATTGTAAATAGTCTTTCGCTCCCTGTATTTTACCCTTGCCACCTTCAGAATTGGAAAGAGAGTATTCTAGTCAACATTGTCAAAAGCTTTCTCTAAGTCTACAAATGCTAGAAATGTAGGTTTACCTTTCCTAATACTATCTTCTAAGATAAGTCATAGAGTCAGTATTACCTCATGTGTTCCAACATTTCTACGGAATCCAAACTGATCTTCCCCGAGGTTGGCTTCTACCAGTTTTTCCATTCGTCTGTAAAGAAGTTGTGTTGGTATTTTGCAACTGCGTCTTATTAAACTGATAGTTTTGTAATTTTCACACCTGTCAACACCTGCTTTCTTTGGCATTGGAATTATTATATTCTTGAAGTCTTGAGGGTTTTTCACCTGTCTCATACATCTTGCTCACCAGATGGTAGAATATTGTCAGGGCTGGCTCTCCTGAGGCTGTCAATAGTTCTAAAGTTGTCTGCTCCTGGGACCTTGTTTTGACTGGTTATATTTAGAGACCAGATTATATACATCACAAAAACCTTAAAATATGCATGAAACTGGATGAAAAGTGTTGCAATATGCAAGATCAAATAATAAAAAAACATGGTAGTTTCTGCAAGCATTATATCTCAAACTCAAATGTTTGCATGTCAATTATGAGGAAGAGTGCCGGCCATGTGGAAAATCAGTACATTTAGAATGCTGACATCATTTTCTGAATACTTCCTGGTAGAGTGTAGGAACGGGGTTTTTTGTAAAAATTTGCAAAATGGGGAGACATACCATGTTTCACGAATTGTTGCTTGTTTGCTATTGTTGCCAGTAACAATCAGATGCAATGTGAGTAAGTCACAGCGAAACATTTGATATGTATAGGATGAACTACAAGATATATTGCAGGCAGAAGGACATGCGCAAAAACTCCATAACATTTTATTTAAAAAACAACATATAATCATGAATTTTTTTGAACAGCATTAACTTTTAATTAATACTATTGGAGCAAAGCATCATTTACAAATTATTTTACATTTTTCTACTGTTGTAAACATAAACAACCAAATACTGTTCCAAATGTTTGGTGGAAAGGTTGTTTCTTCAATCAATCAAAACCTTTTTATAAGCAGAAAAGGACCATTCTACATCAACTGAGGTAACTGGGCAGCATTTGAATTTGGGTGCTATGTTGGCAATTACTGTTTCTGGTAAAAGTTCATCTGCCCCTATAATAAAACTATCAATTTGGCACAAGGGTTCAAAGCCTAGGTTATTGGTTATAATGTTTTCCACCTTTTCTTTAAGTTTTCATGGGAATACCTCCGGCAATGAGGAGTTCACTAGAATAATTTTATTCATTAACCGAAAAGATCCATTCAACACGAAACCTTGAGTTTCTGGCTTTTTAATACTTGCAGATATATGGGAAAAATTAGTGCTAATCACAGCAATGTCTTTTTTGATACTGGAATAATTAAAAACTTCCTTGTACTGACAAACTGCCAAAGCCTCTGCACTCTCGAAGTCATTTACTTCCCCTGTAATGGCCTCGAAATGTTCACTGAAAAACAACACAGCTTCAACCCGCATACCACAATAAGTTACCACTGCTTTGGGAGCTAAAACTTATTTGGTAGTTTTTCTTTGCAGGTCTTGATGCAAGCAGGAGCCCTTAGAAACACTTTATTTGTGGATGAAATCAGTTTATTTACATTGACAAACGTGGAACATACTTCTCCAGCAAGGTGATGTACTCGATGAGCAAAGCATGTCACCTGAATCAAATTGAGGTAAACTACTCGGAGGGCTTTTACAGCTTTGATGATATAGGAAGCAGCATCTGAAATTAACACAAACACCCTTTCATCTGCGGAAGATTCCAGAAACATTTTTCTAATACCCTCAGTCCCAAATCTGGTGACCGTAGAATGATTTACTTTTTCAAGTTCTTTGCAGGCTGCTAAATAGGAAGCAGAAGGCTCTTCTTTTAAAGCACCAACAATTAAATTTGCAGTGTATTGGCCACATGTGTCTGTAGTTTCTTCCCCTGAAATCCAGATAATGCTGTCCTAGAGTTCTTTGCATATTTCTTCCAAAACATTTACATAAATTGTTGGTATATAATTTTTATGTGATGTTGCTTCATCTGGTATAGTTTGATTTAAGTAATATTTGTGCAGAGGAATATTCCTTGCAATGGGTGATTCACATAGATCCATGTTAGACCGACTTTTTTGTTTACATTTGGAGAAATCCCTGCTACCTCAACTTGCTGTTGTCAGAAGTTGTTGTCGTGGTCCTTTCTTCTACATTTGTGTGATATGAAGACTTGTCTTGACATGCTGGTCTATTTGAAACTTTTTTTTTTGCACAAAACGGTTTTCTCATGATGTTGTCAATATGAAACAAATCCGCCATATGTAAATGTTCGAGGATGGTCAGCTATCCATGAAACAACATTTCATTTTTTGGGTACACTACACATCGTAAACATGCTCAACTGTGCACAAGTAAATAGAAAGCTAAGTGAAACATTGGATGTGTGATTGAAGGCTTGCATACTTAAATTTAATTGTTGATGACACGTACAGTATGGCAGCGGAGGGGATTAATCGGGTGAGTGCATGCATAGGAGCATTGACTCTGCCTCTGTTCCTCTTCTGTGATGATTTCGCTAGGCACTGGCCTCTCGATTAGCAACTGCACACATTACTAGGTTGCAGTCAATCTGTGAGACATCAAAACTAGATCGAGCTATAGACCACCCGTCAAAATTTTTAAAATATTGAATACACAGAGCAAAAATATGTATCATCACTAGTTTTAGTTAAAATATGCAGTAACAAGTTAAAAGGAACCAAATGTGCAACATGCAAATGCATGTAATCCCGTCTCTAGTTATGATTATTGATGTCCATCGGGATTACTGCAGGTGATGCTCTGTTTTATTTCTAGTTCAGAGTCTTAATTCTTAGTATCACGATTACTGATACAATTGTGAATAAATAGCTCCTGTAGATTTTTTTTTTTTTTTTATGACTTGCTAACGTTTTTGTTGGATGCTTGCTGTATGTATAAAAGAAAACTGTAGGATTTCAGGTCACCAAGTCAAAAAGCATGAAAAGAACAGTCATATTAATATTCATTCAGAGTAATAGTAATTACTAAGTAAGTCATACCATTATTGTAAAAACACTTTAGGATTAAAGGTAACTACTCAGCATAAAGCAGAAGTGTTGAGTTGTCAATAGACACACACAAAAGAAGGAAAACTTGCTAGCTTTTGGAGTTATCCTTTGATGACCAAGAGTAAAATACAAAAACACGCACACTCTTACACACATTCATACACTTGCCTATGTATCCACATGGTGCCATCTAGACTGACAGTGCCAGTGCTATTTTGTACCATGTGACTGGTTGTGGGGGGGGGGGGGGGGGGGGTAGTATTGGGTAGGGTGAGTACAGGGAGAGGGAGGCAGGAGACATGAAGCGGGACTGACGTGTGGCTAGCAGCTTGGAGGGAGGTGACCAGATTGCCATCTAGGGATGCGGGGGGGGGGGGGGGGGGGGGGGGAGGTTGCCAGGTATATGGATTGGCCCGATTATAACTGTTGGTAGAAAGCGACACATGCTAGAGGTGACACAGGGATGTGATTCGGAAGAGGGTGACAGGACAGAGGAAGGGCGAATAAAGTGTGTGGGGATAGTGGGTTACCTGAGATTGAAGTCAAGACAATTACAGGATCAGAGGATGTGTTGTAAGGATAACTCCCATCTGTGCAGTTCAGAGAATCTTATGGCAGAAGAAAGGTTCCAGATGGCTCAGATGGTGAAGCAGCCATTGAAATTGAACATGTTGTGCCTTACTCTTTTGACAAGGTAAAGTAATATACATAAACACAAACAGATACTCACACACATGCCTATGTCCCCACATTGTGCCAGCTAGACTGACAATACCAGTGCTCTTTTGTGCCAGAGGGGCTAGTTGTGGGGGGATAATATTGGGTGGGGTGGGTACAGGGAGAGGGACGCAGAGGAACACAGGAAGGGCGAACTGTTGGATAGAGTGTGTGGGGATAGTCGGTTACCCGAGATTGAAGTCAGGATGATTACAGCAGCAGAGGATGTATTGTAAGGACTACTCCCATCTGCGGACTTGGAGAAGGTGGTGGTGGAGGAAAGGTTCCAGATGGCTTGGGTTGTGAAACAGCCATTGAAATTGAGCATGTTGTGCCACTGGTTGTTCAACTACGTTCTTGACAGTAGTTTGGCAGTGGCCATTCATCCTGATGAAAGATTGGTTGGTATTCATCGCAACATAAAAGGCTGTGCAGAGCTTGCAGCAGAGTTGATATATGACATAGCTGCTTTCATAGGTGGACTGGCCTCATATAGTGAGGATAAGCGCTTGACAGGATTGGAGTAGGGGGTGCTTGGTAAGGGTGGATTGGGCAGATGGCAGATCTTGCACTTTCGTCTGCCACAGAGATCATATCCCTGTGGTAAAGGCTTCCGAGTGGAAGTGGCATAAGAATGGACTAAGACGTTGTGTAGGATGGTTGGGTGATCAAACACACTTTAGGAAGTGCGGGGGGAGTTTCATAGGATGATCCCAGCTTCAGGACAGAGTGAGTGATAATCAAAGCCCTTGTGAAGGATAAGATTCAGTTATTCCATTGGTTGATGAGGGGGCACTCCTTTGTAGCTGGTTCTTGGTGGTGATGGTAGGAGACCTTGGGGCAAGTAAGGATATGGTATGGGAAATCTGTTTGTCAAAAATGTACTGGGCAAAATAGTTATTGTCTCTACCGATGTGTTGTCCTCAGTTGGGTAGTCTGTATGGGATGGATTTTTGTGGCGTGGAAGGTTTGGAAGCTATCAAAATACAAGAACTGTTGGTGGTTAATGGGTTTAATGTGAACAAAATGGTGGATGGACCCATCAGAAAGGTGGAAGTCAAAATTCAGAAAGATGGCCCATTGGAGATGAGGAGGACCAGATGAAGCAGATGGGAGAAATATTGTTGAGGTTGTGAAGGAATGTGGATAAGATGTCCTGGCCCTGAGTCCAGATCATGAAGATATTATCAATCTGAACCAAGCTAGGGATTGCGAGTTTTGGGACGCTAGGAAGATTTCCGCCAGATGGCCCATAAACATGTTAGCATAGGAAGATTCCATGTGGGTGCCCATGGCTATGCTGTGGATAAGTTTGTAAATTTTCTGTTGAAAGGAAAAGTAGCTGTGGGTCAGGATATAGTTGATAAGGTATATGAGGAAAGAGATGGGAGGTTTGGAGTCTTGAAGGACATTGGGAGAGGTAATGTATGATCGTGGCAAAGTCATGGGCATGACAGATGTTGTGTGTAGGGTGGTGGCATCAACTATGATGGTAGAAAGTTGGTGAAGGAAGTGGTTAGTATTGTTAACGTGGCAGGCTAGGTTTCAGGCAAGTGGTTGGAGGTACTGGTCAACAAGAGCAGAAATTCTTCCAGAGGGATCACAATAGCCAGATACAATGGGACATCCAGGATTGTAGATTTTGTGGATTATATGGAAGCTTGGTGTGTGGGGTGTTGTCACAATGAGATGGAAGATGATTTCAGGTGTGCAGATATGCTCCATAAAAGGAAGAAGATGCCTGAATAAAGTTTGATACTGCAGTCTCCCCTTCAGACAAAAAACATACAAAATTTGTTCAATGCAAATAAAATACTTGTATTCTTGTTCATTCCACCTCCACTGCAGAATACAATTGTGCTCCGTTAAAAAAGAACTGGACCCGGAGCAACATCCCTGTAACCAAAAAGCAATTGCACTTAATCCTCGTGTCCAGTTTTCTTGTACGGCATTACAGACTTGATGAATTATCTAAAGTATATGTATGAAGGGCTGTTTAAGGAACATTTTTCTGCACAAGCAACTTATTAT
The DNA here is from genome assembly GCF_023897955.1 of Schistocerca gregaria. Taxonomy (NCBI): domain Eukaryota; kingdom Metazoa; phylum Arthropoda; class Insecta; order Orthoptera; family Acrididae; genus Schistocerca; species Schistocerca gregaria. Next base: position 215,689,847 of record NC_064929.1, read on the forward strand.
CTCCCCCCCCCTCTCCCCTCCCTTCCCTCACATTTACAATCATGCACTTTCATCTGTTTCAGTTTCCACTACTAATTTTAATACACTATACATGCAAATCTTGCACTTGGGTGCTCCTCTCAGCTTGGTGCCCCAAGCATCTGCTATTAGTTGTGATATGTCCTCTCTAGAATTCTTGTAGTTGTGGTTGTGGTTGTGGTTGTGGTGCCTCTCTCAGTTTGGCATCCCCAGCTCCAGTTTGTGTCACTTGTGTCTTAAACTGGTCCTTTCTGTATGGTGTTTGTAACATAATTGTTAGACATTATCTGAATAGAGATTAAATATTTTAACAATTTACAGCAGTTCTGAACAAGTTTTCCTTAAGTAACTGAGTTCACGGAGACAGCAGGTTTGCAAATGACATCATAGGACCTGCTAGTGTGTTTACAGAGCCCTTTTTTGCCTCTAATGGTGTGTAATTATCTTAATCATATAAACTGTACAGTGAGTAAGTTACCTTTCCCCCTCCCATTATTCCTACTGCATCATTTTATTAATGTACAATTCTGATAAAATAATGTCACATAATGAGCCAATTAATTACAAACACACCGAGTGTCGTTCTACAGTGCTTTTCAGGCCCAGCAACAGCCACACACTCACTGACACTCCTACCTACTTTGCTGATGGTGCAGATGAACTTGCGGATGATATTGCAGTCCTGCGGGTTCTCCAAACTGTGCAGCTGCCTCTGGCCAAGGTCGCTCAGCTGGGTGGCCTCACATTCCCACCACACCTCGTAGTTGCCCACTCCAGCCTGGTCATCAATGTCTGACTGTAAGGGTCTGTCCTAGAGAGACAGTTAGTTTAAATGTCAATTAACAGTTCACCAAATGATCTGAGCTGTAGAATATAGAAAACATAAATGGTGTACAAAAAACACACCTAAGGAACAGGAGATATCAAAGTAGTTTTGGAACATGCTCAAGTAGCTGCTACATGAATCTGTTTACTGTTCTACCTGTTACAAACTAAGATATCATTATTGGGCCTCAAAACATCAACTGCAGCTACATACAATAAGTCATACAAGATGAAGCAGCTAAAACACACCATCCAAAACATACACAAAAGTAGAAAATATATTAAGGTATGGTTTTCACTAAGTTATAGCAAATGATGTGGTGAATTTTCTGACATACAAAAGAAATTTTTAATATTTATTGTTGCCAAATTTGGACACTAACTTAGTTATTTTTAAATGGATCTATATATCTTTTCTGTAGCTTCAAAGGGTATTTCAAACCCATAATGTATGGAACTTAGTAGCAAGATAACAGTATCTGCCATACTGTTCCAAATGTAAGTAATCTCTTAACTTGGGTATGGTTTGAGTGTATATCATTATGAAATTTATATCATGTGCTCAAATGTTGTTTAATTTCTTCCGGATCTGTTAAGAGCTATAGTTATCTGGATGAAACAGGAAGTAATGTTGGTACCATACATGGATTGCTTATCTCAGTTGTGATGTTTCCTAGTAAGTTCTGTTAGGGACTACATAGCCAGATTCATTTAAAATTCCTGTCAGTAAAACAGGGACCAATGATACAATTCCTATAAAGTTTAGGCAGCACACTGGGTGACAAAGGTAACTGCTTATCCATTTCTTTCAACCAGTGCAGATTTTCAAGTGGACAGGTAGTGCATATTGTGATAATCTATTTGTTCATGATCTGTAATTGATGCTTCATCCATAAACAAAATCTTACACAGAAACACTGCATTCATAGACTCCAGAACAGTCACATAAACTGTTGATGGAATGAAAGGTGGAAATGGTAAAATGGGACGGGATGAGCTATTCGTAGAACCCTCCTTTTGATTAATCCCTCTCATTCGCTAGAGCTTCCAAATGGTGACAAGTTGATTTTGTGTTACTGCAATTACAATGTAAGTTCCTTTTCTCTCATGTATTACTATTCTTTCTTCAAGGATGGAAATATGAAGAGTAAAATGCGATTCTTGAATTTATCATTACGTTTGAAGATCGTGTGGGATTGGCACAATCGGGACACGTTTCAGTACAGGATAGTACCACTGCTCTAAAAGTTGGACGACACTGATCATAAACAAAAACTGTATCCACATTTTCAACTGTCATCTAATTGTGAAAATCCGAATATCTCCCCAAACAAGCTGTCCTGTTGTTATAATTGTTCAACAAAGGCTAATGGGCTTCACGCATACTAGTGAACACACAAACTGTAGTAGGTTTATGTGTTGAAAGAATGGGCAGTCTCACACTACACGGAGTTTAAGCTGTGAACAGTGTGTGGTTGATGGCTCTAGAGACAATGCCATTTACAATGTGGAAGAAGTTGAGCAGTCCACCACTTTCTCCTCATAGGTCATGCAAGCACACAAGACTCTAAAAGTTCCCTTCAGATTACCCAAGAAGTAGCTGTAATAACATAAATTGCTTGAAGACCAGTCTAACTTAGAATATGTTTTGTTCTTAAAATATTTGACAAAGAGAGAAATTTTTTTTGCAAAAATTGTAGCTCTTCCTACCTCACCATAAAGTGTCAGAGGCAACTATGCCTCCATCCTTGCTACCTTCCCTGTTTTCCTTTCCCTGTTGCTTCATAACCTGGGTTGTGAGTAACTAAATCCACTTTCCCTTCTTCCCTTTCTTTCCCCTCTCTCCTCCCTGATGAAGGAACATTTATTCCAAAAGCTAGGAACTTAAATTTTCAGTTGTTTTTTGTGTTTCTATCGGCTGTACTGAGCTGAGGTAAGTACTGGCCAGCCCCTCTATCTCTTTGTTAGTAATTGTTTCACATCTTTATATCAGATTTTCCATTAATTCATTAGTTATTCTGTATATCAAGGAAGATAACTCATGAAATGCATTTCATATGTAACTGTCAATACAATACTATCTGATGAAGGGTTTCTGTTATATTGTACAAAATTCAGTCAATTGATATTAGCTATAAACCATATGGAACTATTGTTTTATCACTTAGTGTATTAATTTTCACAGTGTGCATGTTATCATTAATAAGATACTGTGTATGTAACTATGTTCCTACACATTGTCAGCCTACATATTATAGTTCACTACGGTTAATGTTTCCTGTAAGGAATCAGAACCTAACTATGAGCACCTGTATATATTACTTCGAGTCAGTAACGTACTATGAATAAAAATATATTAAAAATGTACTTTCTTGTACTCCACTTACATTAAAACTAGAGTGTTGTTTCCCTCAAAGGTCACAGTGTAAGAAAAACATTATGCATATAAAATGTAAAGAGCAGAAAATTCATATAAAAGATAATACATAAATATCAGTCACTACTTATTAGCACCTCGTGACTCAATGCTAATGTTGGTGTAATACTAATAGTATGCTATTGCATACAAAGTATTGATTGCTGAGTTTTTATTTATGACCATCATAAATGATCAGAGCAGCATATGATATAGTTCATGTATAATGTAAGGATATTACTCATAGGGGTCGTAACGTACATATTTCTGTATGTCAACCCTCTGTGTCATTTTTGGCTTGACTTGTGGAAGTAAAACAGTTGTGTAGTCAACAGTATAAAGTGTGTCTCTACATGAAATGTTGGAATTAGCTGTATATATAGAATTAACACTGATAGTGTCTGGTACATTTTATTATTATCAATGTAAGGTACTTTAAAATTTGACAGCAGGTAACATTGTATAAATGCATCGTATTTAAGTAGTTGGTTATATGTCTGTACATTCTCAGCTCCAATACTTTCTGTGTTGTACTTTTAATTTCTATAACTTGTGATGGATGTTACGTTGTTTGATACCATATGCCATGTTACTGTCTTACATCACTTTGTAAGGAAGTAACATGTTACCATGTGAATTTTCATAAGAATACACCAAGATTCATTGTATTGACAGTGAAATACAAAATGCATTTCAGAGGTTACCTCCCTTTGTACACAGAATGTTTCGTGGCGGTCTAAGGATTGGAACTGGTCATAAATTTTCAGCAGCTCTTGATGGTGGAACTGTGACATTATTTAATAATACAATGGAAAATTGAGGGTGGAATGTAACAATATTATGAGGAGATTAATTGCTACTCACCTTATAGTGGAGATACTGAGTCACAGATAAGCACAACAAAAAGATTGCCACAAAATAAACTTTCGGCCAACAAGGTCTTGGTGAAAAATAGATTCACACACACACACACACACACACACACACACACACACACACACACACACATGACCACAGTCTCTGATTCAGCTGTCAGAAGATGCCAGAGACTGTGATCTGTGTGCATGAGCTGCGTTTGCGTGTGTGCGTGTCTGTCATCTATTTTTGACAAAGGCCTTGTTGACCAAAAGCTTATTTTGTGTAGTCTTTTTGTTGCGTCTATCTGCATCTTGGCATCAGCACTGTATGGTGAGCACTACCTATCCTTTTAATAATACTGTTACATTATCAAAATACATTTATTGTGGTTTCATATTCCCTTTTTCTCTTTTGAGTTAAACAGACCACTCAATGATGGCTTAGAAAGACATCAACATCAGTGATTGTACGTTTTGTGTAAGCTGAGGATGAATCATGTAATGAAAGAATTATGACAGCAGCAGAAGCTTGCAGAGTCAGATTCAAGGTGAGCTCATTGTCAGTTGTTACAGGAGAAGGGGTGCGAGAGTTGATCTACATCCACACTTTGCACAGCACTGCGGACTTCATGGAAGATTGTATATCTCAGTGCTTCAGGTACTGGTAGTTCATTCCATTCCATTTGCATATGGTGAGTGAGAAGATTGCTTAAATGCCTCAGCAGCAAACTTCCATATCAAACGCTAATAAAATTGCTCAAATATATGTCAAATGCAGACAATACACACTGCCTTCGAGATGGGAAACTTAATGAACATAATTTGTGCAGGAAACAACTACATCATCACAGCAGCTGATTTCCTAAGACCTACAGCTACATTTTGATCTTTAACTTTCGAAAATGCCCTTAAAACAAGCAGAGTGTGGAAATATTGTCCTAATTATGTGTGTACCTACACTGGAATTTAGTGGCAACAATTTTCCAAAACAAATATGCTGCCAAAAGTTGTAGAACACACAATTGCAACATGCACATGTTGGTGGTCCACGGAGACCCATTATTCATGACACTTGCAAACTTCCAAAAATTCTCCAAGATATATGGTACCTTGAATTATATTGATATAGCTTGAAATTAAGTAGAACATCAAGTAAAAGCAGAAATGTATGATGACACGAGCCTTACCCAGCACACTGAATGTTCAAATAACTTATGGAACTGCAGGCAGTAACATTATTGACAACCACAAATATTTCAACATTTGAATCTCCCATCATTTTTATGGGATGTGTACAGCAATTTAAATCATTGGTCACCAAGACTGTGAGAGAATAAAAAGGTCGGCAAAAGAATGTCCCGGGTTGCCGGCAGTTGTGTTGCCAGCTTTCAGGTGCGAAGGGCAAATGGCTACAGCCAGAAACAATAGCGATCTACAGAGCTGAGATGTTTCCACAAAGACATACACAAAATTGCATTATGTGACTGGGTGAAGTAATTGCACAAATCAGCCACACTGAGCCCACTGCAACTGTCTGGGATCATCGACTCTACGACAGCACCATCACACAACCCATGGTGCTGGTCATAAGATGTTATCAGTAGTGATATATTAACCAAACACAGGTAAGCAAGTAGTTTTAATCCTGTCCCTCTGTTTCACCAAACATAATTCAAGCACATGCATTCCATATTTATTTATAAAACGTATAGTTTACAGCAGACGATACAGTAAGTACCCCCACTTTATTCATCTAAAAATATGCAGTGCATAATGATACATGTTTAGGTTCAGATAAAATGAGTCTAAAATAACTAGGTTTAGGACAGAAAGAGGAAATTTAATTGTATGTGAAATTTTAGGATCTACATTTACAAAGTAAATATATCTGACATATGTGGTCTCGACATCTACACAAAGGAAACAACAGAAGTCACCTTACATATATGTAAACATGCACAAATTCTGCATTAGCAAGTTTCCTATCACCTCTGACACAACTGTGCCAAAGGTAAACAGAACAGTACTATTTTGTCCAACTTAATGCAGAAAAATCTGTGAAGCCAAAAAAGCATGTCTGACATGGCTTCACTTTGCTTGTACAATACTCAGCCACATCCTCTGTCACCTGTGGTGTTTGTATGTCATGTTGAGGATGTGCCTCACATTGTCCTCTGTTGCTGCCGGTCACTGCTCAGTGCGTTTCCCATCTTGACCAGCTGTTTCTGCAGGTGCCATAGCTCTTCTGACATTTAGCCCCCACATCCCCTGAGTGCGTTGCGTGACATGGTGCCTTACCACCCTTTACCACTGTTCCGGCTCATTATGTTGCTCTAGGGCCAATATTTAACAAACTGCTGTTGAAATTGTTTTCAGTCAAAAGACACACAGAATCGTTGTAGTACTCCTGTCAGCATGCACAGAGGCTGCAAAAGCTTAGGCTACATATAACATGATAAATTGTGAGGTTTGGTTTTGCATTTGGATCTGATAATAAATTCACTAGCACCCAATCACAAATAAATGAATATCATTGGTAACCACGAATTATTACAAATCAAAAGTGGGCAATAATTATTAACAAAGAATTGTAAGAAGAAAATGCACAACACAGGGAATTAAAAGCTCCAAAAGGATTTTGGCTAATTAGAATTAACTTGCTGACAAAGATTGAGAATACTTGATTGATAAATTTATTCATCTGTAGATTTAGTATTGCACACAGTCTTAATACACTACAATGTTTCAAAACAGCGTACACTACACTACAGTACAGTGCAGAGCAGAGCAGAGCAGAGCATAGCATTCAGTCTGGAAATAATCACCGGGGCTGTGATTAAGCCATGTATTTTCAATATCATTTCTTCCAGGAGTGCTACTTCAACAGAGTATGTAATAGAATTTCTGTGAATTTTGTAAGGTGGGAGAGAGGTACTGGCTCGAGTATAGCTGTGAGGGCCAAAAAAAAATAAAAAATTCTTTAGCATGTTTTATACTTTTATTGCAGTCTGTCAAAATGGAGAAGAGCTTTATACCTAAATCACGGGGTTCCCTAAAATTAGCAACGCGTATTGTACTGCACACCCAACAGCACTCCATATTTGTGTGTTTCTGTGGTAGACTAGCAGTCCACAAGTAAAGGCACACCATGACAGGGTAGCAGGTTAGTAACACTTCCTCCCCGACTAAGCTGATGGAAGGAGATGTGAAATGGTCAGGTAGTTGTGTCCAGTGACAACAATATAGTCAACTCAAGTCCTTCAGTATATTCTTGTGATTATTTTGTCTCTAAAACACACACACATGATTAGAATAGGAAATTTCTGCTGCCTTATCTGCTGATAAGTGCATATTAATTGAAGACAATGAAAAAGAACAAATTATTATGTGCAAAGTAATATTACAAAGTTAAAAAATTAATGATAAATTCTTTAGACATTTTTAAGGTGCTCTATATTATTCCAAGACTATGCAGACATTAGAAATAAAATAGAAGATTCAAATTTCTTAATGATATACTTTACAAGAAATTAAAAATATGGCACAAACAGAGACCACAACAAAATTTTACAGAGCCCTTTATTCCTAGGCTACAATTAAAATAGAAAGAAAGAACTGTTTCATCTGTTACATGAGGATAAACAAGAAACAAATTTAATACTGACTAAATTTCTAACACAATATATCTCAAAAGATGACAGGCTTACAAAACAAAATGGAAGAATCAATGAGAATAAATTACAGTTATATTCTGACTTAAACAAGGCAACAAAAGATGGGGAAACATTGGAAAAATGGACAGACATACACATCAAAACATGCTAGATAGCCAGATTCACGAAGAAAGAAGAAACCACTTCAACATACTTCTACACGGCGTTGTTCAAGAAGCTGTAATCTTTGCGAAATGGGAATTACTTTTAAAAATATCATAGAAATGGGTTAAATCAAGAGGGGGGGGGGGGGGGGGGGGGAGTTTTAACCTCCTGTCAAAGACATGGTTATTAGACACAGAACCTGAACCCAGTTTGGGAATATTATGTAAATTGAATGGGGAGGGTGGGGGGGGGGGGGAGAAAGATAAAGGAAGGATCTGTTGATGTCTGCTGCCTCAGGACTTTATGCAGAAGCAGCAGTGGTGAGTGAAAATGTCTGCTGAACTGGGATCTCCTGGTTACTAGGCAGTTGCGTTAACCGTTGTGCCATCCAGACAATGCTTATCGCTATTGCGTAACTATCATGGCATACGTCCTGGCTGACCCACATTCCCACCTATCAATACATATCTGCAGTCGCTGTCCGCGCCTTCCATGCCCACGACTTTGAGAGTCCTGTAGGAGGGCAAATGTAATTGTGCACACGCACTGAAGGTGGCAGATTCATTTTCCATCAAGGCGAATCAATTATGTGAATGTATAATGTATGAGTTGCAGGTAGGCACAACAAAAACATTGTCACAAATAAGGCTTTCGGCCAGTAAGGTCTTTGGCAAAATATAGCCGACATACACTCACGCAAACACAACTCAAACTGTAGCCATGCTTTATTTATTTGTCAATATAAATCTCTCTTTCAGTACATATACCATAAACAGGATATCGAACAGAAAATCTTTTTATCTATTGGTTTTACAAACATCATACATACATATTTAATTTTTCGATAACAAGTTGGATTTATACAGTTAATAATTATGATTTTTTAATACTGTATATTTTTAACTTATGTCTACAATTAAAGATACAAATTAAATTTTTTCTTGTATGACATACTGTGAGAACGAATAGTAGCAGTTTTTCAGAAGGTAGGCTGTTGACTTTTTAAAGCTCTGTAGTTCAGGAAAAGATTTTATGTCTTGACAATCTGTTGCATAATTTTTTCCCCTGTATAATATACATCTTTTTGGTATAGTGTGGTGTTACAATGATTAACATGTATGTAACTGTTTACATCCAGTATATAAATGGAGGGAAGGGGTAAAATCTATAGATCTTTAAAGAAAGCTTTGCATGGCTTTCTGCTGCTCACTTGTTTCATTAATCTCATAACTGCCTTTTGTTTCCTGAAAACTGATATGGCCAGGTGTACATTTCCCCAGAAAATGATACCGTACTTAAATATTGAATGTACACTAGCAAAGCATACAGCTCTAACCGTTTCTGCGCTAGCATTGTTGCAAAGAATTCTTACTACATAGCTCATTTTTGCTAGTTTTGAATTCAGGGATGTCCTAGGGGTCCATTTCAGATTTTCCTGGATATGAATCCCAAGAAATTTAGTTTCATTGACAGCACTAATGATTTGGTTCTCTATACATATTACAGGTTGTGCCGCATTTTTATTTTGATTGGTGTGGAAATAAGTGAGTATTGTTTTCTTTGGGATAAACTATTAGCCTGTTTCCAGTAAACCATTCAGACACTTCTTTTTTAATATCTTTTGCAAATGCATTGAGATTTTCTTTATTACCTTCAGTCAATAGACTTATGTCATCTGAAAACAGTACAGGTTCAGAATCCCTAATGTGTGATGGGAAGTCATTAATTTATCTCAAGACCTAAAATAGAGCCCTATGGAAGAACATGACTTAATTCACATGTTTCTAGAATGAAATTTTCACTCTACAACGGAGTGTGCGCTGATATGAAACTTCCTGGCAGATTAAAACTGTGTGCCGAACTCTAACACACACACATCCGCACATACACAGATACAAGCAGACATTTGTAAAGGCAAACAGTTTGGGCAGAGATGTCAGTCGAGGAGAAAGTACAGAGGCAAAGATATTACTGAAAGACATGTGAGGTATGAGCGGCGGCAACTTGAAATTAGCGGAGGTTGAGGCCTGGCGGATAATGACAAGAGAGGATATACTGAAGGGCAAATTCCCATCTCTGGAGTTCTGACAGGTTGGTGTTAGTGCGAAGTATCCAGATAACCCGGACGGTGTAACACTGTGCCAAGATGTGCTGGCTGTGCACCAAGGCATGTTTAGCTACATGGTGATCCTCATTACCAAAAAAAAACTGTCTGCCTGTGTCCATTCTTGCGAATGGACAGTTTGTTGCTGGTCATTCCCACATATAAAGCTTCACAGTGTAAGCAGGTCAGTTGGTAAATCACATGGGTGCTTTCACACGTGGCTCTGCCTTTGATCGTGTACACCTTTCGGGTTACAGGACTGGAGTAGGTGGTGGTGGTGGGAGGGTGCATGGGACAGGTTTTACACTGGGGCGGTTACAAGGGTAGGAGCCAGAGGGTAGGCAAGGTGGTTTGGGGACTTAAGTTCTTAGTGTTTTCCCATAAGTTTAATAAACATGACATAACTTCAGTCATAAATAATATATTCTTTACTATTTAGGACTGCTATGTTGGGGTAATTTTTCGATTAGAAAAAATCATGTAGCTTGAGGCGAATAACTCCTTGAGCTATGAAATGATAATTAAATCGACACTCTAGCGGCAAACAGGCGTTGATGAGGTTCATTGGAGACATATTGAAAATGTGTGCCCCGACCCAGACTCGAATCCGGGATCTCCTGCTTACATGGCAGACGCTCTAGCCTTTTTTCTTTTTTTTTAATCTCATTTTGTTCGTTGCATCTGCTCGGGGCGGACGTTGCTCGACACCTGTTTCAGTTCGTCGTTGAGCCATTAACTCAGGTTGGTGGTTTTTTTTTTTTTTTTTTTTTTTTTTTTTTTTTTTTTTTTTTTTAAATCACGGAGGGCAGCTAACCCCCTGACCGAACAGCTGAGTTACCATGCCTGCTATCCATCTGAGCCACCTTGGGGGGGGGGGGGGGCAGATGAAAGGGCGCCTGCAGGGACTTATCCCTTGCACCTCCCCGTGAGACCCACGTTCCCAACATGTCCACACCACTACATTTGTAGTGGGCTAATAGATGTTTGCCCATCATACTCATTACTCGTGGCAGATTAATCTTACAAAGTCCCGTACGAGTTCGGGCATAGCGTGTGCGTTCGCTATGTTCGGAGCGCATTTTCATCCAGAAAGGAAGCTCCTTAAAGGTCATTCGACAGAAAGTGAAAAAGGGGAACATTTAAGGGCGCAAGATCCGATTTATAAGATTCCCTGTTGTGTCAGACTAACAGAATGTGACAGGTGTTGTGGTGGAGAAGCTTTCAACGCAGTCTTCCTGATCGTTCTCGATTTGCTTCTGCTAGACATTTCAGTTGTTGCTGATAGATGCCGGCAGTGCTAGTTATATTTCCAGGAAGCAAATCGAAGTGCACTACACTGTTGCTGTTGAGACAAAGGCATAATATTATGTTTTGTGGATGTGCACAGGTCCTTGGGTGAAAGTCTAGAGTAACGTGACGTACTTCCACTTTTCGTCTTGGAATGTTGTCAACACTTCGTGTGATGGGAAAAAAAGACGGTGTCATCTGTTATGTTGTGTAGCCAATGCGAAAGCAGCAGGCAGAAGACTTGTGTCGAAGTAATAGCGTACATTTGTAAGGTTGGGTGAAACATTGCTGTAAACGAGAATTGTAAATTTAATTGCGTATTATTTGAGTCGCAGCTATTTAAGCTGTATTAGTATCTGCAAACCAAGGACAGTGTATCAAATCACGACATATTCGAAAAAGTGGTGATACATCTCTCTGCTCTGTGTTACTGTTCGAGCACTCTAAGTAAATAAGGTTTCTTAATTAAATCATGGGAGGAGATATGTGGCTCAGTGTTTTTTTAATTAAATCATGGGAGAAGGTTGGTGGATCAATGTTTATTAATATATCGAACGTATGACTCTATTATGAATAAACCACTGATCCACCTGCCTTCTCTCAATTGAACCATTTAGTGTGCTCGCGTAGATCGATTGTGTGGTCATTTCATCACCACGTTACATTTTCATGCCTCTGCAATTAATGCACCTGCACCAGTCTATAGCATTTGCTGCCATAATCTCAAAATATTTCTCTCGAAAGCCACTTATACACAGAAAAAACGGCAAGCAAAACAATCTTTTGAATTTCGGCGCACATTGAAATAAAAAATGAGAGGCGGAAAGAGATGCAAAGAATCATCCCTTGGCTTCGCAAGACTGACGTGTTGTTAAAGTGCGAATATGAGCAGTAGATAAGAGCCAGCGCTAGTCTCACCTAGACTTAAGTTGGTCTTTGTGCGGGCAGTTGCCGTTTTGTTTCGACTCAAGCCTTTCTTTCTTTTCTAAATGTTCACAGAAAGACACCATTGCTCATCACAAGAAATGATACAGGATACGATGTTTGAATTCTGATTCCATTCTTTGTTATTTCTGCAAGAATGTTTTTGTAGAAATTGGATTTATCATGACCTCGTAGCTCCGAAAGGAAATATTTCTCAGTGGAGGTAAGGATTACACACATACCTCCAGAAGTCAGTCACTTAAATCAGTACCAAACGTTGTGTGTATAAACTAAAACACGGATTTAGTGCGGGCTGTGCGCTGTCGACGAGTAGAAGATGCGTAAGCGGTAATTAAAAGTAACACTAGAATTACGGAATATAAAGAAGTCGTTTCTGTGAGCTCCGAATGTTAAAATCTGTGGTAGCTGCGTTTGTAGGGCGTCAGACCGTCGTATGAGAGTTCATGAATTCGCAACTCACGGATAGTGACTTCTTTTTTTTTCAGATTACGCGTGAAACTGTTATATGAGAGAACATCTTTTTTCACATCTAAAAGGGACGTTTCGGACTTCGTAGCAATGTTCTTTCGGCAGTCTGCTTTCGCTTCGTTAGTCGAAAGTAGCAAACCTGTAGGGTACAGTTGTACAGATAGGTGTGGCGTTATCTGTACAAATATATGCCATAGATTTGCGGCTTTCAACTAACGGAGCGAAAGAAGTCTGCCAAAAGAATATTGCTATAAACTCCGAAACTCCCTTTTACATGTCAGAAAAAAGTTCTCCTGTGTAACCTTTCCACGCCTAATGTGCAAATAATAATAATACGCCATCAATAGATGTTGAACTTAGGGCTTCTTTATTGTTTTTAACAATAAGTAAACTTTGTTCAGTTCAATTATATAGCTATAAGGTATGTTTTAAATTCCATTACATTTCGCTATCAGTTTTCCATTTAGATAGTTATTTTTGTTTTAATGGTATGTCTGTGTTGAGTTCGTTTGTTTCATTTCTGAAACGTTTACCTTTCGTATTGAAATTTTTGTAGAATTCAAGTCTTCCTTTTTATGTGTATGTGATAACTGACTAGACAACGATAAATGTTAACAATATTTTTTTCTAATGTGTTAGAAAACATAAAAGACATACAATTGAAAGTTGATTATGTATTTAGTTGATGGAAAGAGGGTCATTGTTGCTTTTGCTATCATTTTAACTATTCCCAGCGAGGGCATTGATGTAACATGTTCTGCATTCGACCGTGAAAGAAAACTTCACAGAACAATGGTCTGGCCAACTACCAACTCACCTACCAGTGATGAGATCCAGAGCGCACAGATACCATTTCCCAATACTCGGTAGTTCTAGGTGTTATCTTTAATTGGTTCAAATGGCTCTGAGCACTATGCGACTTAACTTCTGAGGTCATCAGTCTTCTAGAACTTAGAACTAATTAAACCTAACTAACCTAAAGACATCACACATATCCATGCCCGAGGCAGGATTCGAACCTGCGACCGTAGCGGTCGTTCGGTTCCAGACTGTAGCGCCTAGAACCGCACGGCCACTCCGGCCGGCTATCTTTAATTACCTCTTACACATCTGCTATTGGACCACAGCAAAACTAAACCGGTGTTTTGGTTGACACTCTATAGACACAAAACATTTGGTACCGATCTGAATGTATGTGTGACATCTGGAGGTTTGGGTGTTACTTTATGCATGCAATTTTGGGCTTGTGTAGCACAGTAAGAATAACTCAGCAGATGTCTGAATGAGCCCAGTCAGCTGGCATATTTATGTTAAGCTACTCTGCAGATTAATTGCTAGAAAACATGGAAGTTCATTCTATGCAGAGTTGCCATATATAGCCAGGACTCTCTTGAGAGGGGGATGTAGCAATGAAAAAAAGAAATTGTTCCATATAGCTGCATTTTGTTTATTGCACAGTTACATGAAAGATGTTGCAGCAGTAGTTGGCACAAATTCTTTCATCAAATCACTGAGGACATTAGCAAAAATACTCTTACACAGCAGCGACTTGTGCCGGAATCGAAAACAAATATTCAAATTTTACGTTGACATTTGCGTTCACGATTTTCTGTTTCTTTAAGGAAGTAACTCTACTTTTCTTCCACAGTTTTTAAACTATTATTCCGAGGTGGGCTTAGTCGCTAAAAAGCTCTTCAAGTCTCATATTCCATAAAACAACGGTCTCCTGAAATGTTCACATTTTTAGCTGGGTACAAATGGGACAAAATGAACGGTAATACTTCCCATATACCGGGACGGATAGCAACCCTTCTTTGTGAAATTTAAAAGATCTCCATAAAGTGCTAGTACTTTTTCGGTAATTTTTTTTTCATAAAAAAGGCTCGTTTTGTATAGATCGATCAATGGAAAGTACTACAAGTTCGCAAAAGATGGGTATCTAATTTTTATTTGCTTACGTTATCTACAATTTCGAAATACAGTCTTTGTAAGTAGTTATCAAGTGATTCAGCCTTCATTATTTTATTGGTTTTAAGTTTGTCCCCAGTTTTATCGAAAACAGACGATTACAAAGGTTCAAAGTTCTCTTTCCTTATACAGCTGGTGCTGAAAGTCCACTATTTTGTTACTGCAACATAAAATCTCAACAATAGTGGACTGGAGCGCGATGAACGGTACACATGAAAATTCCAGCAAGTTCGACAACACTTCTATTAAAAATTTATTTTTGAAATCCTTAAATACGCCAGAAAATCCTCTAAATACATTTCAGCCAAGTTTTCGAAGTCTCTGCTTTCACAGTCACGTTCAAAAAACATCAATGCCACGAAGTGCATCGGATATTGATGGAAGCTTTCTGGACAAGAAAACCGAAAGTTCGTGCATCTTTTAAGGGGAGTAAGAGAAGAAAGATGCAGAGATTTAGGGCCACTGAACAAGACTAACCTGTTTGTTGGACTAGAGGTTATTGAGGTACCTAATTAATAAGATGGTCCTAGCAATGTCTGAAGGAGGCTGTAAGGTATTTATCTGATACTTTCGTGTAAAGATCACAAAATGTCCACTCATACTGCCATTCCATCGTATGTCTGGGCCCTTAATTGATCGCCAGATTGATATATGTCCGTTATGTTTAGAAATCCCACATAATTCTCACTATTGAACTCATTAATTCTCATTGTGACCTCAGACTATCAGTTCCTTTTTCCCCTAAAAAAGAGTACGACATTAACGAGCCTTTTTCATAACTGCTTGTTCTGTTTAAGTTTTTCATTGTGAAGCTATTTTTTCAGCTCTTCTAGTAGAAGCCGACAAATGTGAATAAAAGTAGAAAGATGAATTTCAAACATTTTCCAGTATTCAGATCCTTGATGATACCATATAATTTTTCTGTTTAAAAATAGCAACAATGAATTTGTTCACCATACCGCACCTGCAAATCATACAAAAATTGTTCAAATGGCACTGAGCACTATGCGAAGTAACTTCTGAGGTTATCAGTCGCCTAGAACTTTGAACTACTTAAACCTAACCAACCTAAGGACATCGCAAACATCCATGCCCGAGGCAGGATTCGAACCGACTAGCGCGTATAACCGCACGGCCGGACCCTCCTGCCGCACTTTTTTCGTTTCATTATAAATAAGCGACGAAAAACTGGTGTTTAATAAGTCTTACTAGGCTTTCGCTACCAATACTAAATATTTAAACCTTCAACTTCATGGCATACGCAATAATGCAATCGTGCACAACTTGATAATAATGAATACAAATCGTTGGAAACCAGCCCCCAACGCCTTGGTTTGGTTAGCTAGCAGAAGGCGCTTTTCCAGGGAGTAAAGCTACCGAGACTTTGGGAACAATGGGGATGGGGGAGGAAAAAAAAAGTTATTACGTCATAAACTTGAAGCAGACGGCTGCCATCTTAAGCAGGCCAAAATACATTTGGTACACAGCGGTGATACTTCCTCGTGACGTCACTCCGACGTGCCCGCGTCCAGTATCGATTGTTTCATAACAAGTGCTAGCCTGCTTTGTTTATAGGAATACTAATCGATTCGATTGTAATTTAAACTTTAAGGGAATCATTCGTTCGTAAGTGGAGCCGTTCGAGCAATATTTTGTTTTGTACACACGTATTATGGTTGAACTGTTTAGTTTCACTGTAGTGGTTTTATTTTTGCTATTTGACTTTCGATTTGCCTTATTTAGTGTCCGTTCTCTCTTCTGTTTTCCATTGCCTTCCCAATCTCAAACGCTCAGGCATCCGAGCCACACTGTAATAACGGTCTCGTTCTCGCAGAACACAAGGTTGCGTAACCGCGGTGATTTTTGGGGCATCATCGCATCTCCTAAATTCCTAACCCTTTAAAAAGATTTTCTGGCCAGAATAGCCGGATACAGCAGTCGTGTGCGCTTTGCTTCTTTTGAGGATTGTTTTGGCTCAAAACTTACGTAAACCCTCTTTTCGTCGTGCCTGCCTGGTGCTTGGCGTGTGGGGTCAACTGAAGAATGGGATATAACTCGGCCGCTTTGACCAATGAATGATCTTATATTTTAGTCATAGATATTAGTTTGTTTATTTTCGAGTCGTGGATGATAAATCCACTGGGACAAAGCGTCACAATTGTAAATAAATGTGTTATTAAAAGTTAGATACTTCATAGGCTTTGTCACTTGCCCTTTTAATAATTCTGAATCATTTGAATGCACATTTTTGATTATACGACTGTCTCATAGTGAATCGTTCCAGTTGCGGTTTCCTCAGCAGTTGACTCGTATCCTGTATTACATGGTTCGACTAAAGACTATGATACTAGTACTAGCGAACGCAAAAAGGAAAGCCATATACGAGTGCGTACACGATACAAATTTTACGTTTATCGCCCTTTTTGACCTTCGTCAGTGCTAATATACTATTCATCAATTCTATGTGGGTCAACTGAAGTACAGTATACATATTTTATGTAGTATCTTGTTCTTCAGCTGACCTATATAGGTCAACTGAAGTATAGGATACAAATTTTACTTTTGTCGCTTATTCTAGTATACTAGCCTTCAGTTGAGCTGCATAAATCAACAGAAGAGGATACTAGGACTTCACACTGTGAGACAAGTGATATGTACCATTACGTTCGACTTATGGCTATACATGGTATATATCTGCAATGTGTTTTCCCTACTCTTCATTCCTGTGCTTATCATCCGTCTGTCTTTGCAAAACCATCATCTGTGGTAAATTATGACGCCATTTTTCAAAGCCGATGGGATTCTCACGTGTTTTCTCACTTGCCATAATTTAATAGTTTGTTCGTACCAATTTATTAGATACTTAAAGAATGTAGCATACGATAAAATTAGTCACAATTCTTGCGATTACATACTTATCCACGAATTGTGCCGAAATGAAGATAATGCAAATAAAAGAGAAATATAGACGTGGGTGAAATAAATCATTGTCGCAATTTATAAGAGCAAGAAAAGAACAGAGGACCTTTAAATTCGATTCTTACACCTTCGCTAGCATCAGCTGAATAACACGATACTACTAATAGCGAAAAACGCGATATACATTTGTATCCTGTACTTTCACTGACGTATTTAGTTTATGGCTCTGAGCACTATGGGACTTAACTTCTGTCATCAGTCCCCTAGAACTTAGAAATACTTGAACCTAACTAACGTAAGGACAACACACACATCCATGCCCGAGGCAGGATTCGAACCTGCGACCGCAGCGGTCACGCGGCAACGGACTGTAGCGGCCCCAGCTCTATTTAGTTCAGCTGAAGAATAGGGTACTAATTAAGGTGAAGACGAAATAAGCGACAACTGCAATATTTAAGTAGGAAAAAAAAAAGCGACATACACAGGTCAACCGAAGTATGGGATAAAAAAATTTTTGAAGTGAAGTTGAGTACAGCTATCAATATAGGTCAGCTGAGATTCGCCATGGCGATATTACGTATTCATTTTCTTTTTCCTTCACTAGCACTAGTATCCTATTCTTGTTAATCTATTTAGATCAACGGAAAAATAGATTACGATGACTGAAAAAAGCGATATAGGTAACATTGCGTTCGAAAAATTGATGTATGTGATGTACGTTTCTCAACATTTGTCTGTCCTTGCAAGTCTTTGCAATACATCATTTGCGATAACTAGTGACGGAATTGCTCAAACTGACGGGTTGTATCAGATTCTTTAGTATTACCGTCTATCCGCTTCACAGTAGTTACTCCCCGTGAAGTTTGTTGTAAATAACCCATAGCACTTCAAGGATGATAGCACTACAATACCAGAGGAAGAAATAAAACGACATTCATTACGCCACATTAAGGTTGTCTGTAGCAGAAACACGGGTTCACAATGCTGTCTGTCGTTTTATATCAGTGGGTAAGTGAACTTCCTTTTGGTTGCAGCAAAGTAAAATTTGAAATTAAACTGAAAAGTTTCTCTTTGACGTAAATAGTGATGGATAGGAATTGCTGTCTGATACCTGCCTGTAATTCATAAATGAAAAAAGCTAATAAATGCTCAATACGGAAGCATATTCGCTGACAAATTCGATGTAAATATATAGTGAGTCGTTCCATATCATTAATATTTACCGTTCAAATCACACAATGAGTGTGTAACTAATGAGTGAAATTTCCCATCGCACTCCCTTGGATTTAGTATTAAGATGGCCCAATGGGCACCCCCTAAAAAAAACTGGACAAGCATCAAGCATGACAACAGGAATGCGGTGTGAAAGAAGCGAATTTGTAATAGTGAACGATCCAAGCTCAAGATGTGTAATTTCGAACGAGTTCAAATAGCGACGGCGTCGTCATGTGATAGCGGCAGTGATGGGATGGCAAGGCGCGGCGACTCGAGCGCACCGAGAATTTCTCGAGCCTCTAGTTCTCAAGCAATTCGAGAAGCTCACGAGAAATGGCTCAGCGGCGTGTGGCGCTGCGCTCCAGTTGGTTGCGCCATCATACGCCGCGCCGCTGTTTTATGAATTGAATGCCGCCTCTAGACAAACACGCTCGCTGTGCTCGAAACAAGTGTCTCAGGTTTCATTCGAGTAAAGCTGTTATTCAAATGAATATAGACTTTCGAAAACGAACGTCATGGTGCTGGCAATACCTTACAGAGGATGGATATAAGGTTACTTGCAACATTTGTCGTAAAAATCTCCGTAATGTATCAAAAAATACGACGAGCATGATTAGACATCTGAAAACTGCACAATTTATCGAGCAATAAAACAGCGACGTCCGTGGATACAGAGGCTCATTCTTCCAATAGTGTGAGACAGGCAAAATATCCAGGTACGTACAGAACAAAAGGTGAATTCCGTACAAAACTTCGAATAGTGTCCGAAGCGGTCCACCACTTTTTTTTTTTTTAAAAAAAAAAAAGATAATCTACAACATACCCCAAAATTAAACCTATACTATCCTAGCTTTTGCACGATACGATATGTAATTTTATTGGACTAGTTGTCGAGCATAACGTAGCCTCTCGCAGGAGCACTGATCTAAATCTTGCGTATCTCTTCATAGAGGGAAATAAACGGCAACAACAGCTAGATTAAGCACTGGTGGCCATGATAAAGGACGATTTTCAACAACTTTCAAACGTCGAGGACACCGGTTTTCGACTTTTTGTTTCACTGTTGGACCCACAATACTCTACACCAAATCGAAAAAAGTTGCGCCTCGTGATTGAGGACGATTACCATAAACAGAAAGAGGCTGTGAACTTGTCCGTGGAAGACTACTTGTGTTTCTTTGACGACCGATATTTGGACCTCAATAGTGATGCATATATTGCTGTAACTGGTCATTTCATCAACACTAATTGGTGCCCGAAAGCTTTAGCTCTCGAGACATTCCGTTTCCCAGAAAAGCAAACAGCGCTAAATATTAATGCGGCGTTAGACAACGTGATTTCAAAATGTATAATCGAAAACAAAGTTTTAAGCATCACAACTGAACGCTAGCAACATGATGGCAGCCGTATAACTTATTCACACTTGCAACATCGATATGCAACATGTGCCTTGTTCAGCACACACCAATTTAGTTGTGAAAACTTCTTTGAACAGCAACAATGAGCACTGCATAATGCGGGAAAGGTCAGAAAAATTGTGAGCTATTTTAAAACAAGTTGCAACGCTAATGAAAAACTCCATGAGATCCAAGATCTAATGAAAAAACCTGTTCATACATCGATTCAGGAAAAGCGGAACCCGACGGAACAGTACGTTTTATATGCTACAACATCTAGTGGAGCAAAAGGAATGCATTGCAGCCTGTTTATCATCTTTGTATTCAGGTTTAGAGAACCTCACAGCTGACGAGTGGCGAATGTTTATGTGTACTGGTGCCATTTGAAGTGGTAACAAGTGAAATCTCAACTGAAAACTATACCAATAATCAGACAGCTAATCCTAACCGTACGCAATGGGAAGTGGGCTACCGCGACAGCGCAAGAGCTACAGCGACGTCTGCACAACTCACTAATACCCCGGCTAGGCTTAATAGAAACAGACAAAGTACATGCCTTAGCCACAGTTCTCGACCCAAGATTCAAAACGTTACCATTTACGAATCCCATTCATTCAAAACATGCCGCTGCAGGCCTAACTGCAGAGTGCACAAACGTGGTAGAGACTATACATCTACTCATTTGGCTACTAACGACGCTACCCACTAATACCATTTCGTACAAAACGCCAGTAGTTCCTTATGAGCTTTCGATGAAGAGGTTTCCAATAAAAAATCTGATGAAAAGCGGTTCTGATAGCGTAGACACGGACGTACAACGATATTTGGAAGAACCGTACCGACAACGCACGGATAATCCTTTACACTACCGGGGCGGGGGGGGGGGGGGGGGGGGGGGGGGGGGGGAATGAAAACAGCCAGGTCTAGCTGTCGTGGGGGGAAAAAAAAATCTTGCAATACTTGCAACTTCTGTTCCCAATAAAAGAATAGTTTCGAAAACAGTACTTACAACAAAACAGTAAAAGGCCAATTGGTTAACAAAATCACATTTCTAAATAAAAATCGACGGCAGTGTAGCAATGAGATGTAAAAATGCCTTCTGCAGACCAACTTTTGTTTCCTTTGTTTCTTCAGTAAGTAAACGCATGTACGCAGTTTCTGTATATATAAAAAAGGCTATAGCACTTCTGTTTTACGGTTAAGCATGCATACTAGCAAAATTTACAAGGTAATTTATTTTGTAAGAATAAAGCTTCTGTTTTAAACAACAATTCTATGATATACTAATACTTCAGTACACATTAATAACGGTAGTACAGTTGATATCAATCGTGGAATTTCAAAGTTTTCCGAGCACGTACGTAAGACGAGTACGACCTTCGTGTACGGAAGGTTTGCGCAATTCCTCAGAGAGCGCAGCACTGTCAACTTCCCGAGCATACCCGAGAAACTGCCTTCGCGTCGCGCGATCATAGTCCATCCCTGGATAGCGGTGTTGGACTGAGGAGGGGGGATATTCGTGTTCAAATCTCGGTTGATCCCCATACGCCGCGCTACCTCTGTATTAACAAATGGAACAATTCAGAGATGTGGCGTGGCCACGTCGTTTTATGGTCCACACCACGTCCGTTTATCGCAACGAGCGGCGCACCAAAGTTATGCGTGGCACGAGACGCCAACTAGCGCGCTGCTATTTACATTAATTTGAAGTCATTCAATGTGCTTCAAAATAATTCGTTTCTGTACTTAAAGCAAATCTATACTCGTCTCTGTAGATGGTTCCTCAGAAACACTTTTCGCTTAAAAAAAACACTGGTTTGGGATTCGCATGTGTTCTCCACTATGCAGTCTTTCACATTCGATTCTGGAGCTAACTAGTCTGACATCACAGCTTGATAGAAAACTTTTACTTTCATTTTTGCCCTTTGTTTTTGTGTTACTTCCCAAATAAGTAAACCACCTTAAATATTATGAGAAGTGGGGACTATAGTCACCGGCCAGTTTACATTTGGTGGGTTTTAGGACATACGTTGCTGTGTACAAAATATAACCAACATATTTAAACCGTTTTTAGCGGTGGAAGAACAGCTATACCTGCCACCAGTCTCGAGTGAGTGATCGTTTTCATGACGCGCAGCACTCGACGTTATGGCCGCATGCTAAACAAAGTAGCGGTTCGTGTCCCTCTTTCGTATGTGGTTCATGAAGTCAGTTACAATCACATTGTAAGTTAATATGTCATTAAGAGTTATTTAAATTTTGAAATTGTAGGTAGACGATCGCAAGTCGAGTGGAAGTGATAGCTATATATTGTAGTCTTGTCTACACCAAGTTTCTTTTCGACACATTGAACACCCAGTTTCGCTCATATATTGTCGAACAAGAGGCTTGTTTTCCAACAAGCAACAAATGAGAAATGGGATTACGCTATTGACATAACTAAAGTATTTTGTGTTTGGATGTTTTATGCTTACCTGTTTTACGTTTACATATTTGGGATTTCTTGATGAAGGTATGTACACAAGTAAAACGCTATTTTGAATATTTTTGTAACAGTTATTACATAGTTATCTTTGAAACTGGATAAATGACGTTGAATCTGTGCAGTTACAAAGTTCTGCTGCTGAAGCACACTGATTTTACTGTCTCTCTGATTGCAGAAATAAACATATTTTGTGAAAGTTCAACATTGGTCAAAACGCATAATGTTTACTGCAATAACAGAAGATACTGAAAAATTACACTAATTCTGTTGCAATTATAGTTAAACATTTACAGTCAGCATTAAGGGGCCTGACAATACTGGTTTGTCAAACCTTCGATATATTGAAGCTACCTCTCACTATCAATAACATTGACAAAAAACGTGTGTTATATTACCTACAGCTCGCAAGCAACGAAAAAGAAAAAAAAAAAAAACCCAGGAAATGGATTTGATGCTGGATGAAATCAGGACCGAATGGCCACATGTTAATTTACTGATTGAAATCAGAATCACGGAGCCGAAATATTTCATAAATTAGTTTCCGAAGAGTTCTGCATAATTATTAGTGTTGATACGAGATAAAATGGGGTAGCAAAATAAGTTAACGAGAGAGGCAGTCGCGATCTACAAGATATGAGCAACTTCGAGATGTCTGGCGACAGACAGGTCGTTGTAATGCTCGAAGTTGTTCAGTTCTGTAATATCAGCAGGCACAATTAACAAAATTCTATGGAAAACTGAAGCGACTAACTGCTTGGAAGGACCTGTTCAGACAATTAACGTAAAACTTTAAACTTCCTGCAGATTAAAACTGTGCCGGAAGGAGACTCGAAGTCGGGACCTTTGCCTTTCACGTGCAACTGCTCTGGAAGGTAGGAGACAAGGAACTGACGAAATTGACGCTGTGAAGAAGGGTCGCACTACTTGATTTGTTGTTTTGAACACAGAATGTGTGTGCGACTAAAGGAACTACTGTTGTCAGAGGAAAAAATATTTGCAATTGTCATTTTTCTGTTGAGAGTACAGTCTTACCAGAAGACCAAGAGAACAGCAGAACGCAACTGAAAGCCTTCATTAGTGATTATTGGTAACCAGACTGTCATTGGAAGTTGAAATTCTGTATGTGTAAAGTGGTACAGGAATACTGTACCTGTTATTATTTTCTTAGCATCAGACAGTTATCTCAGAGGTTAGTTTGCTACATATGGAGTAATTAGGAGAGAAACCAATAAATCAGTGAGATTAGTTAACTCTCAGCCTGTATCAGGCACCAGACCTATGTGATTGTCCTTCAAGTTGTTGGCAGTGCATATTGTAAATTGCACCACTGCATTTGCATGGGGGTTGGGGGGGATATCTGTGTCTCGCCAGTCTGCGATAATCACAGCATCAAAGTTAAGATTTGTATGGGCCATCCTCTATCTTTGTAGACATTCTTCAATTAATTACTTTGAGTGAGAGAGCATGCATTTGAGGAAGTGACACCTTATTACATTTTTTCCCCCTCTATTTTCTCCTGGAAAGAGATGTTGCTGAGGGTGTAACAGCTGAAGGCAGTGCTGTGTGACCTGATAAGCTAAGCTGTGCTGTGCAGAGTCACTGCTGGATCGGTCAGCCACCACACAGCCAGCAACCTTTGACTAGAAGTGCTAGTGCTTCAATGAGCAGTACTGTTTCTCCATCTGCCACATTTTTGTTTATTTACTTTTCTAGTGTGCAGTTTAAATCTTAGTGTAGCTAATTTTGCATTGATTTCTATACACTACGTAAACACAGTTTGTACATTAAAAAAATGTAAGTTATGTGGACCCACATCCAGATGGCGTTATAAATTACCACTTGACATTCTGGATATAGGTTTTCCAGTCTCATTAAGTTATTTAAGGCAAAAGCTGAAATGGCTGCTTTGAAAAGCACACATTCTATGTCATTTCTCAACCTTTCCCAGTCGGTTATACGAATGTGCGATCTATTCTTTCAAGCATGTTCGAAAGAACAGACACCACATTCAATTTGCCTTGGTGGACAGTGAATCCAATACAGATGCAGTACAACATTCAACCTGCCAGAATCTTAAGGTAGCGAGCATGGAAGATATGCTCGGGGACTGCAGATGGTGCTAGGTGGGAATGTGCGTCAATGGGGAGGTGTGCTGAGAATCAAGCAATTGCAATTAACTGTGTTTGGATGGTGCAGTGGGTAACACGTCTGCCTAGTAACAAAGAGTTCCCACATTTGAATCTCAGTCTGGCACACATTTTCACTCTTTGCCGCTGACTCCGCCAGGAAGTCCTGATGCAGCTGCCATCAATAGTTCCTTCCCTTCCCTTTCCTTTCTCCCCCCAGGCAGCTTCAGTATACGTAATTTTGACAGGAGATTCATGGGAGTACTGACAGTGGATAGTGTCCAACAGGCACAATATTTTGGCAATCAGCAATGTCACCATCATCAAGTGCGAAATATTGTGCCGTTTTGACACAATGGCCTGGCAGTACACCTGTGGACTGTTTGGGCACGAAATATGCCGCAAGAAACTAAACAATTACTTCTACAATGTTTTTAAAAGTAATTCCAGTTGCCAAAAATTACCATTTCTTGGCTGCTTGTTCTCTTTCGTAGTCTAAAATTAGCACTTATCAGCAGATAAGGAACCAACATATCCTGCTGTAAGTGTGTGTGTGTGTGTTTGTTTGTTTTAGAGACAAAATTACAATAATATACTGAAGGATTTGACTACTTACTTGTCACTGGACATGACCAACATGGTGTGTGTCTACAGGAGCTTCTGAAAGTGGACAAGGAAACAACAAACCACATGACCATTTCACACATCCTTCTATCAGCTTAGTCAGGGAAGAAGTTTTACAATGATTTCTAGTGTACCATAGAAACACACTGATGTGCAATGCTGTTGTGTGTGTAAATCAGTACATGAACCATTGCTAATTTGAGGGAACCCTGTGATACAGTTGAGAAGCTTGTCTCCATTTTGACAGATTGCAATAAAAGTGTTTAACATGCTAAACATTACTTTATTTATAGTGCCCTCACAGCTGTAATCTGGCAGCACTCCTGAAAGAAATGGTATTGCAGAGAAATGATTTAGCCACAGCCCATGCATTTACATCCAGACTTAATCCAAAACTCTGCATTGTTAGGTACACCATTTTGAAAACTTGGTTATTACAACTGCGACAGATTTATTCATCCATAGAATTTAGTCTGAACAATCAGTCGGTCAGTCAAATGAATATTCTCAGACTTTGCCTCCCTGTTCATTCTAATTAGCCAACCATTAGCAGTGTCATAATTTTGATCATGTAATCCCATGTTGTGCATTTTTGCTTACGATTCTTCATTAATAATTATTGCCCAATTTTGATTTGTAATAGTTCATTGATAACCATTGATATTCATTTATTTGTGATTGGATACTACTGACTATTTGTGATCATATCCAAATGCCAAACCAAATGTCACATTTTATAGTGTTATTTGTGGCCTAAGCTTTTGCAGCCTCTGCACATGCTGATTGGAGTACTATCACAATTCTGCGTGTCTTTTGACCAAAAACAATTTCAATAACAGTTTGTTAAATTTTTCTCCTAGAGCAACATAACGAGCCACAGCAGTGCCGAAAGGTGGTAAGAGAGAGTCACACAGCGCACTCAGGAGGTATCGGGCTACAAGTCAGAAGAGCTGTGCCACCTGCAGAAGTAGCTGGTCAAGATGGGAAAAACACTAAGCAGTCAATGGCAGTAGCAGCAGCCTTAGTCATCAGACCATGTGGTGTACATCGAAATAGCACAAAAGCACCACAGGTGGCAGTATGTAGCTGTGAATTGTAAAAAGTGGAGGCAGATCAGATATGCTTTATTGGCTCCACAGATTTCTTTTTTTTTAGAAAGGGGGGGGCGGGGGGGGGGGGGGGACCTGTTCTGTCTGCCTTTGGCACAGTGGTGTAGGAGATGACGGGGAAACTAGCTTAATGCAGAATTTGTGAATGTTCACATATATATATGTAAGGTGACTTCTGATATTTCCTATTTGTACATGTTGAAACCAAACGTGTCAGATATATTTACTTTCTAAATGTAGATCCTAACATTTCACACATAACTTAAATGTCCTCTTTCTGTCCCAACTCCACATATTTTGGACTGATTTTATTCAAATATATGCATGTAGGTTTGGATTATGGATGCAGAAAAAAAAGAACCCTTTCCGTATACTCTGCTGTAAACTACATGTTTCATAACCATATGGAATGCTTTTGTCTGAATAATGCTTGGGATCTTGCTGTCATCCTGGTGAAACAACAGAGGGACAGGATTAAAGCTACTGGCTTACCTGCTTTTGGTTAATATATTGCTACTGGAAACATCTGATGACTAGCACCATTGGTTGTGTGGTGGTGCCGTAGTAGAGTTAATGAAATACGATCCCATACAGCTGCAGTGGGCTCGGAATGACCGATTTGTGCATCTCCTTCAACCAGTCACATAATGCAATTTTGTATACGTCTGTGCAAACACCTCAGCTCTGTAGGTAGCTATTGTTTCTCGATGTAGCCGTTTGCCCTTCACACCTGAAAACTGGCAACACCACTGCTGGAAATCCGGGACATTCTTTTTGCTGACCTTTTTATTCTCTCACTGTCTTGGCGACAGTATTAAAATTGCTGTACACATACGATAAAAATGATGGGGATATTTAAACGCTGAAATATTTGTGATGTCAATAATGTTACTGGCTGCAGTCCCATGAATTATTTGAACATTCAGTATGCTGGGTAAAGCTCAAGTCTCATACATTTCTGCTTTTACTTTATGTTCTACATAATTTCAAGATATATCTATATGAATCAAGGTACCATATATCATGGAGAATTTTTGGAAGTTTGCAAGTGTCATGAATAATGGGTCTCCATGGACCACCAACATGTGCATGTTTCAATTGTGTGTTCTACAACTTTTGGCAGCATATTTGTTTTGGAAAATTGTTGCCACTAAATTCCAGTGTAGGTACACACATAATTAGGACAATATTTCCTCATTCAGCTTGTTGACTTGCTTGTTTCAGGACACTTTGAAAGTTCGAGATCAAAATGTAACTGTAGTTCTTAGGAAATCAGCTGCTGTGATGTAGTTGTGTTCTGCACATTACACAATAATTTTCCCATCTTCACAGCAGTGTATACTGCCTGTATTTGACAAATTTGAGCAATTTTATGAGTGACTGATATGCAAGTTTGCTGAAGAGATGTTAAGCATTCTTCCCACTCACCATAAGCAAATGGAATGGAAAGAAGTACCAGTACCTGGAGCAGTGCAAAATACCTTCTCCCATGCACGCCACAGTGCTGTGCAGAGGGTGGATGTAGATCAACTCTCACATCTCTTCTTTAAGTACTGACAGTGAGCTCACCTTGGGTGACACTACAAAACCTCTGCTGCTGTCAAAATTCTTTCATTAAATGATTCAGCCTCAGTTTACACAAGGGGAACAATTACCAATTTTGATGTCTGAAAAGAAACAGAAGGGAATACCCAACCATAATAAATGTATTTTAATAATGTAACAATATAATGAAAAGGATAGTTGCTACTTACCATATACTGGAGTTGTTAAGGAGCAGATGGGCACGACAAAGACTGTCACAAAATAAGCTCTTGGCCAACAAGGCGGCCTTCACCAAAAATAGATGACAGACAGAGCTGAAGCCAGAGACTGTGTCAGCAGAGAGAGAGAGAGAGAGAGAGAGAGAGAGAGAGAGAGAGAGAGAGAGAGAGAGAGAGAGAGAGAGAGAGAGAGCGTATTTTGGACAAAGGCTTTGTTTCCCAAAAGCTAATTTTGTGACAGTCCTTTTCTTGTGCCTATCTGCGACGCAGAATTTAAACTATATGGTGAGTAGCAACTATCCTTTTCATAATATTGTCACATTCCATTCTGGATTTTCTATTGTTTTATTTAAATAATGTCATAGTTCCACCATCAAGAGCTGCTGAGATATTATGACCAGTTTCAATCCTCGGACCATTGTGAGGTATCCTGTGTACAAAACGAGATAACCTGTGAAATACATTTCATATTTCACTGTCAATACAATATTGCTTGGTGTATGTGCTAATGAAAAGTCACCTAATAACACACCACCTACTAGCAAACTTATAAATCACTTGGTTAGTAGGTGACGTATTAAGTTAATTTTCGTAACAGTTAACATGGCCAATGGCATCATACAGCATAAACTCCATCAAAGACATGAAATTAAAAGTATGATACAGTAAGTATTGCTGCTGATAGTGTACAGACATAATGAATTACTTAAATGTGATGCACTTTTACAGCATCATCTGCTGTCCATTTTTAATGTACATTACATTTTCAATAATAAAATGTACCAAACACTATTAATGTTCATTCTTCATGTACAATCTAATCCCAACATTCCATGCAGACACACACTTAATACTGGTGACTACACAATTGTTTTCTGTCCACAAGTCAACGAAAAATGATACAGAGGGTTTGCATGCGTAACACACTTGTTAAACGAAAATGCAAGATCAGTTCCTGAATGTTCTACAGAGCTTCAACTTGTATCCACACATAGCTAGCCCTACAGGAGTAGCAAGCTCTTCAGAAAGTCTCAGATAATTTCTTCACAAATATAGGGGCCACAGAAAGATGTAATTAATGTCAACCTAGGAGTATCCAATCGCAGTGCAGTTACCATTAAAATCCTCACAGCCTCAGTGACTAAAAATGCTTCACATAACATGAACAACAGAACTTTCTCCTCTAACAGTTCCAGTCATTTCGTAAATACACTGGTTAACCAATAACGGGCGTAAGTATTACTGCTATCAAGCACAAATGCTTCATATAATTTTTTCTTTTCCTTTTTATATTAAAGTTTGAAATGCCGTTTCAGAAAAATCTTGTCTGAACAAACTTATACGGGCATTTACAAGCTAATTCCTGGATTACGACAGGTATTAGAAATTCATCCAGGACGATGAAAATGCTTAACTCTAAAATGAAAAGTTTGCTAACCCAAACTACAAAAAGATATATATATAGAAAGTTAATAATAAAAGCAAAATTACTAAGTAGTGATAGATTAATAAGGAAATCAGGGAATAAATCAAGAACTACTTGGGAAAAAATGGGAAGGATAACAGGTAACAGCCTCATGGATAAGGAGATAGTGCCCAAAAATTGTGAAAATGATTAATTAAAAGATGAAACTCTGGAAGATTACATGAATAACTATTCTTTAAGTGTACTGGTGTCATTAAGCAAAAACTTTACCACATGCAAGAAATTAAGATCTTCGAAACCAGCCAGTAGTATGATGTTAACTCCCACAAATGCAAATGAAATATTAAAGGTGATAAATAGTCTAAAACCAAAAATGTCTATGTGTGTATGAAGTGTTAGTAATTAAAAAAGTTACCCAACAAATTATAAAGCCCCTGGTACATATTGCCAATTTGTCATTGCAGAGGTTGAAAATCTTCAAGGTTAGACAGCTGTTTAAAATAGGAGATCCATATATAATTTAGAAAATTGCAGACCAATTTCCATTCTCTAAACATTTTCCAAAATTTTAGAGGCATTAGTGAAAAATCAGGCTCATAAGTTACTTAGATACATACAAACTTCTGAACTGCATGCAACATGGCTTCCTTTCAGGCCACAACACACAATCAGCCAACCATGCCAACACTGATGACATTGTTAGGAATATTGACAACAAAAAATGTGTAGTGGGAATTGACTTAGGTCTATCAAAAGACTGATACAGTAAATCACCACATTTTGCTTAACAAGGAGGCAATAGGAGTAAGCAGAGTTGTGTGTAAATGGTTTGGATCTTACCTTCAAAACAAAACTCAGGTCACAGAAATCATCTCGGACCACAATAACCAGAAACTAAAATGGGTTTCAGATGCAAAAAAAGGGGAAATAGGCATCCTGCAGGGCAGTGTTCTTAGGCTCTTATTGTTCAGTTTATATAAATGACAAAGAATCTAAATATTGCTACCAAAATTATGTTGTTCGCAGACAAGCATAATTAGAAGTGATGATAAAAATTACTATCCACAACAACTGATATAGTCCTGAAATATATACACCTGTGGTTTGATGCTAACAAATTAACATTTAACGTAATTAAAACAAATTATAACCAGATGGCACAGCAACTGAAGGAAATAACCTCCTGTTAAAACAGTGACAAGAGAAGGAGAATGAGCAATCCCTCAAGTTTATGGGCATGCACTTTGATCAAAACATAAGCTGGAAAAAGCATATCAAATATTTATCCCACAGGCTCAATTTGGCAGGAGACTGAGAACAATATGTAGAGCATGCAGCATAGAGTGTGTTAGATTAGTGTATTTTGCTTACTTTTGGTCTATTGTCTTATGGTATAGTAATCTGGAGTAAACCGTGTAAATGAAGGAAAGAACACATGAAGTAAAATTAAGACTGAGCTTAAAAATTAACTTAAGAAAAAGTTTCTATGACATAGCTGAGTACTTTGAATGTGTGTAAAATTATTGTCTTAATATTTATATCCATTTTCATGACAAATGTTGCACTCTCAAAAATTCATTGAAAATAGCTATTTAAGTGACATCCCATTATTATGTTTGTATTACATCTACTTTTCAAGTTAAACTTTTGACAGGAAGATCATAAAATGAAATTTTACATATTGTATATCATTACACTGATCATTTATGACAGTCATATACAAAACGTCAGCAATCTATACTTTGTATGCAATAGCATACTGTATGTACTACAACAACATTAGCACTGACAGTCATGATGTGCTAATAAGTAGTGACTGATATTCATGTAGTCTCCTCTATCTGAATTTTCTCCTCAGGTTTTGTATGTGCAATGTTTTTCTTACACTAACATTTGAGGGAAACAACACTCTAGTTTTAATGTAAGTGGAGTACAAGAAAGTACATTTTTAATATATTTTTATTCATAGTACGTTACTGACTCGAAGTAATTTATACAGGTGTTCATAGTTAGGTTCTGATTCCTTACAGGAAACATTAACCGTAGTGAACTATAATATGTAGGCTGACAATGTGTAGGAACATAGTTACATACACAGTATCTTATTAATGATAACATGCACACTGTGAAAATTAATACACTAAGTGATAAAACAATAGTTCCATATAGTTTATAGCTAATATCAATTGACTGAATTTTGTACAATATAACAGAAACCCTTCATCAGATAGTATTGTATTGACAGTTACATATGAAATGCATTTCATGAGTTATCTTCCTTGATATACAGAATAACTAATGATGATCTCTTGGTGGTGGAACAATGATGTTTTCTCAATTGCTTACAAGCTGTGTGGTACCGCCATCACAAAATACACAATAAAAGTACTTTGTGTAGAACAGTGTTGTTATGTTCCCCTTATGCAGTTGCCCAGTCTATGTAAGACCAAAGGCTGCTGTGGCTTTGTTGCTGTGATCGCTTTCAAAGTGGCACTGTAGAGCAACAAGACTTGTTACATGTGCCAACACACCCTCTGTTGACATAGCCAAAAGCAACACATTGCTCTAGACTGCAGAACTGCCTTACCTGTGTTAAGAAAAGAACTTTGGCTCGTGTTTTATGCTTTGGACTGAGGATGCTTAAAATGGAGTGCACAGATAAGACATTAGGTGAATTGGCAATGAGAGGTAAATGTGGAAAACAACCCCATTACAACATCAGGGAATAACTTCCATTTTACTACAGGGATGTGCAGAGGGCAAAAACTGCAGAGGCAAACAGAGGTTAGAACATATACAACAAATGATTTAAGGTGGTGGTTGTCATTGCTGCTCTGGAGATGAAGAGTGACACCGGAGGAAATTTGCTACATTTAAACTAACACGTAGAGCTACAGAAAACCTAAATATTTCCTGTCACTGAAGTTGTAATTGCTGTATATACTGCTAGATGGGAAGTAAGCCCATATTTTTCTACAGCAGAGACTCTGGAGAGTGAAAAGTTGTTCACATTTGTCATGTCACTGGCAGAGAGGTCAAGTGAGCACACTTCTATTAACAATACAGTTGAGTGTTCTTAGCCACTGGAGTATGTATTCTAAGTGTTTAACAGCAATAAACTTCATGTAGGATACCTGTGTATCTTGCCCCTTCCATTAACTATTCATGGCTGCTCCAAAGTATAGGAATAACAGAAGGGAGAATATTATTACACATTATTTATCCACAAATATTGTGATTATGGCTTATGTCATTTTAAAATGATAGCTATAACAAGATAAATTGCTTGAAGACCACTTCAACTAGAGGAAAGAATATACTTTTCTTGAAATATTTTAGCTCTTAATTCCCCTCACTAAGAAATACATCCTTGAATAGCCCAATTAAGAAAAAAATGTGTAAACCCCCGCCACACACACAAACACACAAACACACAAACACACACACACACACACACACAAAAACACACAAAAACACAAACACACAAACACACACACACACACACACACAAAAACACACAAAAACACAAACACACAAACACACACACACAAACACACACACAAAAACACAAACACAAAAACACAAACACACACACACAAAAACACAAACACAAAAACACAAACACA
The DNA here is from genome assembly GCF_023897955.1 of Schistocerca gregaria. NCBI lineage: Eukaryota > Metazoa > Arthropoda > Insecta > Orthoptera > Acrididae > Schistocerca > Schistocerca gregaria. Next base: position 215,723,243 of record NC_064929.1, read on the forward strand.
CACACACAAAAACACAAACACAAAAACACAAACACACACACACAAAAACACAAACACACACACAAAAACACAAACACACACACAAAAACACAAACACAAAAACACAAACACACACACAAAAACACAAACACACACACAAACACACACACAAACACACACACAAAAACACACACACACAAACACACACACACAAACACACACACACACAAACACACACACACACAAACACACAAAAACACACACACACACACACACAAACACACAAAAACACAAACACACACAAACACAAAAACAAAAACACACACACAAAAACACAAACACACACACAAAAACACACACACAAAAACACACACACAAACAAACACACACACACAAACACACACACACACACACAAACAAACACACACACACACAAACAAACACACACACACACAAACACACACACACACACACAAACAAACACACACACACACAAACAAACACACACACAAACAAACAAACACACACACAAACAAACACACAAACAAACAAACACACAAACAAACAAACAAACACACAAACAAACAAACACACAAACAAACAAACACACAAACAAACAAACACACAAACAAACAAACACACAAACAAACAAACACACAAACAAACACACAAACAAACAAACAAACACACAAACAAACACACAAACAAACACACAAACAAACAAACAAACAAACACACAAACAAACAAACACACAAACAAACAAACACACAAACAAACAAACACACAAACAAACAAACACACAAACAAACACACAAACAAACAAACACACAAACAAACAAACACACAAACAAACAAACACACAAACAAACAAACACACAAACAAACACACAAACAAACAAACACACAAACAAACAAACACACAAACAAACAAACACACAAACAAACAAACACACAAACAAACACACACACAAACAAACACACACACAAACAAACACACACACAAACAAACACACACACAAACAAACACACACACAAACAAACACACACACAAACAAACACACAAACAAACACACACACAAACAAACACACACACACACACACACACAAACAAACACACACAAACAAACACACACACACACAAACACACACAAACAAACACACAACTTAAACAGGCTGAAGAAAATATGCAGACCTGACTTGCATGTGTTATCAATGAATGATGCATTCATTTAGATGCACTTTGTGATGAAGTAGTAGGAGCTATAATTTCTCAAAAAATCTCTTTCTCTTCATCAGATATTTTAAGAACAAAATATATTCCTAGTTAAACTAGTCTTTAAGCAATTTATTATATTACAGCTATTGCTTGGAAAATCTGAAGGGAACTTTTAGAGGTTCTCGTATGCGTGCATGAGGTAGGAGGAGACAGCAGCCAGACAGCTCAATTTCTCTGGTATTGTAAACGGTGATGTCCCTAGAACTGTCGACCCCTCTGTGTTCACAGCTCGAACCTCATGTGGTGTGACTGTCCATTCTGTTAACACACAACCCCACTACACTTTGCAAGTTCACTAGGATGCTCGAAGTGTAATTGAGTTGTTGTAGCAATGGGATAGCTTGGGGGAGATATTCAGATTTTCAAAATGTAAAAACAGTTCAAAATGTGGATACAGTTTTTGTTTACTATCAGTGTCATCTAACTGTTGGAGCTGTGGTGCTATCATGTATTAAACGTGTCATGATTGTGCCAATCCCACACAATCTTCATTAGCAAACAATGATAAATTCAAGAATCGCATTTTACTCTTGATATTTCCATCCTTGAAGAAAGAACAGTAATATATGAGACAAACTAAACTAACATTGTAACTGCAGTAACACAACATCAACACATCACCAGAAAACAGCTCTAGCGGATGAGACGGATTAGTCAGAAGGAATGTTCTACAAATAGCGCTTCCCAACCCATTTTACCCTTTCCACATTTCACTCCATCAACAGTTCATGCAACTGTTCTAGTGTCTACGAATGCAGTGTTTCTGTGTAAGGTTTTGTTTATGTATGAATCATCATTTAAAGATCATGAGCAAATAGATTTTCGCAATGTGCACTACTTATCCACTTTAAAATGCAGACTGGTTGAAAGAAATGGATAAGCAGTTACCTCGATCACCCAGTGTGCTGAGGAAACTTTATAGGGATACTGTCATTGGTCCCTGTTTTACTGATAGAAATTTTAAATGTATCTGGCTATGTAGTTCCAACAGAAGTTATTAGAAAACATCACAACTAAGATAAGGCAATCAGTGTGTGGTACTAATGTGACTTCCCATATCATCCAGGTAATTGCAGCCCTTAACAAATCCAGAAGAAATTAAACATTTTGAGCACTCGATATAAATGTCAATGATACACACATGAACAATACCAGAGTTAAGAGATTACTTACATTTAGAACATCACGGCAAATGCTGTTATTTTGCTGCTAAGTTCCACACACTATGGTTTTGAAATTCCCTTTGAAGACACAGTTTAATTTAAAAATAACAAAATTAGCGTTATAATTTGGCATAAACAAACAAATTATTTTGTGTCAGAAAATTCACCACATTGTCTGCTATAACTTAGTGGAAATAATGATATATTTACTACTTTTGTATATGTTTTGGATGGTGTCTTTCAATTGCTCATCTTAAATTTTTCCTCATTTATGATTTGTGTGTAATTTACATTGTTTTGAGGCCCAGTTACGGTCTCTTAGTTTGTAAGAGGTAGCACAGCAAACAAATTGATGTAACAGCTGTTTGTGACTATTCCAAAACAACTTTGATACCTCTTGCTCATTAGGTGTGCTTTTTGTATACCAATAACTTTTTCCAACATTCTCCAGTTTGGGCCACTCGGTGAACTCTTAACTGACATTTCAACTAACTGTCTCTTGAAGACAGGTCCCTAAAGTCTGATACTGATGAATGGGCCAGAGTGGGCGTCTATGAGGTGTGGCGGGAGCTTGAGGCTGTCGAGTACAAGAGTTGAGTGACCTGTTACAGTGGCGGCTGCACAGTTTACAGAACCTGCAGGATTAATACTGCTCACAAACTCATCCATACCCTCAACAAGCTAGGTAGGGGTGTCAGTGAGTACGTAGTTGATGCTGGACTTCAGAAGCCTGTTTATAATTAACTAGCTCATTATGTGGTATTATTTTATCAAAATTTTATATCAAATGATGCAGTGAGAATAATGGAAGGCGGAAAGATAACAACTCACCACATAGTTTATATGTTTATGATAATTACCTGTCATTAGAGGTCAGAAATAATTGCTGTATACTCACTTTAAACCCACTAGTGGGTCCTATGACATCTGTGAACTCGCCATCTCTGCAAATGGTTAATTTTTAAAATTTGTATTCTCTATTCGGAAAATGTCTAACAATTATGTTACGAATACCATACAGAAAAGACCAGTTCGTGACACAGGTGACAAATAGAGAACTGGAGTGCCAAACAGAGAGGCGCCGCATCATAACTAAGAATTCTGTACAGCACATACCACAACTAATCGCAGATGCCTAGGGCACCAAGCTGACAGCATAACCTCAGTGCAAAATTTTTATGTACTGTATATCACAATTAGTAGTGGAAACTTAGACGGATGAAAGTCCACAGTGGCAAATGTGGTGAGGGAAGGGGGGAGGAGCACGATAAGTCACTTGTGCAGAAAAATGTTCTTCAACTGGCCCTTTATACGGTACATGCACTTCAGATATGTCGAAAATTCTTTGATGACAGTAGAAGAAAACTGGACATGGGGATTATGCGTATTCACTAAATACTAATCAGTTAAAAAGATAAATTTACAACAGTCTCCAAAAAAGTTATAGAAATGAGTGAATCTAAATAAGTCACTATTAATTTAACACTGCGGGTTGTCATGTTCAGAAGAATACACAACCAGTTGCACTTTTAGGTTGCAGAGACATTCCTCTGTGCCCAGTTTCTATTTAATGGAGCACAATTGTTTTCTATGGTGGAGGTGGAATAAGCAAGAATACAACTGTTTTGTTTGCATCAAAACAAATTTTGTATGTTTTTCGTGTGAAAGGTGGAATGTAGCATCAAACTTTATCCAGGCATCATTATTCATTTTATGGAGCATATTTGCACACCCAAAATTATCTTGCTCCTCATGCCAACAGCACCCCACACTGCATACTTCCACATAATCTCCAAATCCAACAATCTTGGGTGGCCCATTGTAGCCAGTTATTGTGGTCCCTCTGGAAGAATTTCTGCTCTCGTTGACCAACACCTCCACCCACTAGCCTGAAACCTAGCCTCTAACATTAATGATACTAACCACTTCCTTCACCATCTTTCCACCATCCTCACCTCTACCTCCTGAACCCCTATTTTTCACTGTTTATGTCACCACCTTCCACACCACAAAAATCCAACCCACGTAACCAAGCCACCTGTGGACAACACATCCCCAGTACGTTTAAGGTCTCACAAAGATCTTTTGACAGCCAATACTCCCCCCTCCCCTCCCCCCCAAAAAATCCAGCCCACAAACAGATTTCCTTACATACCCCAAATCCTCCCACCAACACCAGTAATCAGCCACAAAGGTGCATTCCCCTCATCAGCTATTATCACCTCTGAATGAAACATCTGAATCAGATCCTTCACTAGAGCTATGATTATCTCTCTCTTTCCCGAAGTGAGACCCATCCTACCCAAAATCCTTCCTGCGCTTCCTAAAGTGGTGTTCCATTGCCCACACAACAACACCTTAGTGCATTCCTATGCCACTCCCACTCAGAAGCCCTTTCCACAGGAATCATATTCCTGTGGCAGACCAAACTGCAAGACCTGCCCAATCCACCCACACCAGGCACCTCCTACTCCAGTTCTGCTGAGTGCTTATCCACACCATCAGAGGCCGAGTCACTTATGAAAACAGCCATTTCATACAGCAACTATTCTGCAAGCACTGCACAGCCTTTTATGTTGGGATGGCTACCAACCAATCTTCTACCAGGATGAATTGCCACTACCAAACTGCTGTCAAGAACATAATTGGCTGCCCAGTGGCACAACATGCTCAATTTCAATGGCTGCTTCACTACCTGTCCCATCTGGAACCTTTCCTCTGCCACAAGCTTCTCTGACCTGCACAGATGTGAGCTATCCTTAGAACACATCCTCAGCTCCTGCAATTGTCCTGACCTCAAACTCCGGTACCCTACGGTTCCCACAAACTCCATCCAACAGTTTGCCCTTTCTCTGTCCTAACACCCTCTTCCTTATTGCATCCCCATGCAACCTCCAGCATGTGTTGCTTCCCAACACCAGTTATAACCAGACCAACCCATATACTTGGCAATTGTTTCTTCCATGTTCCTAGATGGCAATCGGGCCACTTTCCTCCAAGCTCCTAGCCACCCATCCCAGGCCCTCTTCCTGCCTCTCCCTGTACCCACCCAACCAATACTATCACCACCGCAACCAGTCACCTGGTGCAAAATAGCACTGGCACTATCAATCAAGCTGGCACCCTGTGGGTACATATGCATGTGTATGAATCTGTAAGAGTGTGGGTGTTTTTGTATTTTACTGTAGCTCATCAAAGGATAACTCGAAAAGCTATTAAGTTTTCCTTCTTTGCATGTGCCTATCGACTGCTCAACACTTCTGCTTTTTGCCAAATGGTCTCCTTTAAACCGAATGTATTTTTACAATAATTGTATGAATTAATAAATAATCAATATTAATCTTACTGAGTATTAGTATGCTTATTCATTTTTTTGACTTTATGATCTGAAATCATAGAGTTTTCTTTTATATTAAATACAGCAAGCATCCAACAACAATGTTAGTAAGTCATGAAACGTAGGTAAAAAATATTCCCCAGGAGCAATTTATTCATAATTGTGTCAGTAATTTTGACAGTGACAATTAGAAAACTGAACTAAAAACAAAACAGAGCACGAATAATCTTGATTGACATCAATAATTATAACAATTCATAAAGTGCCAACAGATACTGTTCCTAAAAAATGATCAATCAGGAAATAAACTAACACTAATGCTATCTACAAGGTGCTTTGGAAAGATATTAACATACTATAGGGGCATTAAAAAGAAAGCTGCCTGGTAGAATTTTGGACAGAGCCTAATTTAATCATCACTGACACTTGGCTTAAAAACCATGAAAGAACATTGTACACACAAAAGAGACCTGAAGACACCGGAAGATTTCAGATTGATTATATAATGGTAAGAAAGAGATTTTGATTACAGATTGTAAATTGTAAGATGTCCCCAAGGGCAGATGTGAACTCTGACCACAATTTATTGGCTGCGCGTGTGTGCGTGCGTATATACGGTAAGTCTTTCCACTCCCGGGATTGGAATGGCTCCTTACCCTCTCCCTTAAAACCCACATCCTTTCATCTTTCCTTCTCCTTCCCTCTTTCCTGACAAAGCAACCGCCGCTTGCTAAAGCAAGTAATTTTGTGTGTTTGTTTATTGTGCCTGTCTATCGGTGTTTTCCCACTTGGTAAGTCTTGCAATCTTTGTTTTTAATATATTTTTCCCATGTGGAAGTTCCTTTCTATTTTATTTAAATCACAGATCTGTGTTTCATGGAATAGTAAGTGTCTGTAGATGTGGTATCAAATATTGTTTCATGCAACACACAAAAAATTAAGTGCGGAATTATTAGTTTATCAATGGTGGTTCAATTTCATTTACATTTCAAGTTCATTTTCATTCTATTTCAACTACAATGATGGCATTCCAAAAAGTGCATTATGTGGTGGGGAGCTGCTTGAGATTCTGTTGACTAAAGGTTGGTGACATTGGTAGGAACAGTGGTGGGAGATGTGCTCTTTGGAGCTGCTCGAAAATACAAGAAAAGTTTATATTATGGCCACCATACAGAGAAAGCTGGTTTGGTTTTTTCTGATATGTGAGTGGACATTTGCTTACGACCATAGGAGTGCACCCAAGTGACAGATTATGAACATATACTTGTGAATGTGACTGACTGTTGGAATATGTAACAGTATTTTGTTGTATGAGGCCTTTGGTTTATGCATCAGAACTTTGGTTTAGAAGAATTGGTGTATAAGTGCACTTACTAATTTGAGAATGCTAAAAGGAGACTATCATCAAATGTGTGCTGCTAGTTAAGTTGAAAATGGGACATTCTTACCAGACGAACTCACATTTTTATTTCATTAAAGAGAACCATTCAGTAGGAAGCTGTATTTTGATGAATAAATCAGTTACACAAAATATAAATCTGGAGTGTAGCATACATTATTACTCTGTTAAAAATGTGGAGTCAGAGTCATATTAGCCCAGGAAAGTTAAGTCACAGTAGCTGCCACAGGTGAAATATTGCAATTTATTATTGCGCACTGGCAAAAGCATACAACATGAGATGACATGAAACATCAATGACATAAGTATGACATAAGGCAGGGCATAAAGACAACAGTACAAAAGAGTTACACGGTGTATCCCTTCAGCAATTATCTTAGCATTTGGATAACAGTTGCAATGCAGCTCCCACCACCACTCAGCCTCTCCCCACTGGTAGGGTTGAGCTGGTGTCCTAGGAGAATCTGTAGTGTGGCACCTGACACAGGTACAGACTTGTGATGGCTTCTGCGATCTATGGACAGTGTTCAGTGGTGGCAAAGGCTGTGTTGAAGAGGAAGGTGTCATTTGTCCCAAGCATGACGTCGAGTCACAGTAACGTTTGAAAACACAATATTGTCTGTGGATCAAGGTTGTAATGGCGATAGCTTGTGAGACTTTAAAGTTACAGGAGCTCTGGGAGTAGTCTGAAAGTGATGTTTCGCACTATGTGAAGTAACAGAACTACGTGTAGGTTGATTCTTTAGCAGTCGTGACCAGAGACATTCAAGATGCTGATGCAAGCTGGGGCAGAGAAAAATCTCTGTACTTCATACAAATTTTGGAATTTAACCATTTATTTCCAGTAGAAGTGGTTTTTTCCTTCCTTTATTGATGATAACTTGTCTTTCAAATAACAGAAAGCATGCTTTAAAATATGAGAATCGTTCGAGATGTAGTTGTGGGCATAAGACCTGGAACCATTAGAATCTACATTGGTTGCCACGGGATCTTGTGCAGGAGAGCAGTGAACCGCACTATGATGTGGTGTGCCACAAGGTACGGTGCAGTGCAGAGGATGTAAGCTGCTTGCTTTACCAAGCCATACATAAACTGCCTCAAACCCCATATGGATTTGTGCATGCCATGTGGAAATGTTATAATGGTGGAAGAAATGAGTGCCAAGAATGGGTTCTTGTGACATCAGCTAGAAGAAAAGTCCATTGTAATGGTCACCCAAAGCCTAAGTTCACAATCACAGTTCATTTCCCAAATGTAGAAATTTTGGTGTTATTAGCAGCTCTAAGCCAAGAGTCAGCTTATGTTTGTTCATCTTGATTCATTGGCAGTGCTCTGACATCTTATCCTGATCCAATGAAGTATGCACATGGTACAAGTGACTGTGACATATAATCAGCATGATCCTCAAGAAGTACCTGGAATGTTTTGTCACTACCGAGTTTTGTAAATATTGACACTGCCAGTGCTGGGTATGAAGGCAGATCCCTTGACTGATTTGGCAATAGCTATTGGTTGGTCACATTTGTTCCCAAAAACATCAATTTTGTCACTGTTGGAGAATAGGCAGAGCTTCTTGGAACACTGGCCAGCTGGGCCAAACCCAGTCATTACTGTCGTTTGTAAGTGCAAAGAGAAATGCACATTATTGCTAGAGTTCCCCTCTGTACCAACAGCCGTCTGAAGCTCATTCGTAGGCACTACAGCACTTGCTGCTGCGGGTGTTTGGCAACGTTTTTTCCATCACTTCTTTGAGCGACCACTGGAGAGCACTTCTTGCTCCAGCACATGGATCTGCTCTGCTAGCAGAAGCTGCTGCCTTCTAGTAGTGTCAGGTGAGACTATTGCTGTGATGCTATTATCAGTTTGAGGGGACACAAATTGATATTTTGCAAAATACTGTCAGCAATGGTCAATGTGAAGAGTCATTGTCACTGTTTATGGAAACTACTACATTTTTAAATGTGGATGACAGTTGATTAACATTTCCTAGACAGCACCCGAGTTTCACTTGTGCACTGTTGTAGCCAGTGCCAGAGCCAAGACTCAGGTACTGGATTGCGAGAATAAAAACAAGAGCTGCATAGGGTTACGTCAGAAATTTCAAAGATGATGCCAAAACTTTGATGGAAATTTGTCTCCAAAAACCTAATTATTTAGGAACTGCTGTATGTGTAGGGTCTTTATGTACACTGTAAAGCACACATTGCTTGATGTACTGATATTTGCACACAGTGGGAGAGGCATGAATAATGTCTGTCAATAATAATAGATTGACTATCAAACCCTCAGCTGCCGACAGATGTTGATATAATTCGATGTGGACAGCTGAGGGTTTCAGTTAGTCATCATTTATTCCAGAGAAAAGCCTCACGGTCGTCAACAGTATTCTGTCCTTTCGAGAACAGTTACTGTCTTCATATATATAGTTAAAGGCTACCAAGCCACTGACCTTCGTCTGTGCGAATGCGCAAAAGTTGCCCAAACTCTTACGAGAATTGCTGAAGCGTACGCGAGTAATGAGTGAATGGGCAAATGTCTATAAGGGACATTACACATGTAAAATTGTGGATAGTTGGGAATGTGAGTCTCACGGGAAGCATGCAAGGGATAAGTCCCTGCAGTCATACTATTCATCTGTACCCTCGGTGGCTCAGATGGATAGAGCATCTGCCATGTAAGCAGGAGATCCCGGGTTCGAGTCCAGGTCGGGGCACATTTTTAGCTGTCCACATCGAGGTATATCAGCAACACCTGTCGGCAGCTGAGAGTTTCATTTAGTCATCATTTATTCCAGGGAATAGCTGCACGGTCATCAACAGTATTCTGTTCTTTCGAGGACAGTTACTGTCTTCATAAATAATAATAGAGTCTGAGCACCAAAAGTGCCAAACATAAGTGTGAACTGTAAATTGGCATCATATGCCATACGCGATAAGTGATCGTTCCTGTATTTTTGAGCACAGATATATATTGCAGAATTACTGTCATTCAGACACCTGACTCAGCAGACAACATTTAATTATGTTAATATAATCAAGCATGATGGCTTCATGACATGCATTTCAGTGTGAATGGAAGAGACGCTGCAATGCAGCATGTGATCAGTTGAGAATTTAAGTCGGACAGGATGGTTAAGACAACTCTTCCTGACTATCTGAGCATTTAGGTTCGAGTCCTGGTCTGGCACAAATTTTCAACTTTCACCACTGCAATGCCACAAAGTCCTCTTTGGCTTTGAGTCATGATTTCTCACCTACTCCTTTCCTTTATTTTTATCTGCTTGCAAATACAGCTGTTGATAGAGAAGTAAAATGAAACCCTTAGATCACAAAATTACATTATATCCCTAGCATTATTATGCAATGATTCACTGTAAAACTAACACTAGCCATATCTATTGCCTGTAATGTGCTGGTGGCATTTTGCCACTAAAGTATTTAAATTTCATGATGTATTCTTGGATTGTATAACAGACATCTCCAGGTAAACTGTTCAACTTCTTTATTCCTCTACTAACGTGTATGTATTTATCTCCTCTGTTGTTCAATAATCACACACTTATTTTGTACTGATGATCTCTTCCTCTATATACTCTGCTAGTAATCATTTTATGTACATGTTTTTCCAGCCATTCTTCCAGATGTACAATGGGTAAATTCCTCAAGTCTAGCTCTTATCCTTCTTCATGCGTGACTTTCTTATTTAAATTCTTTAACAATTTTCGCGAGAATGCCTGCCCTGTCGTGTCACATATACCTACATATGGTTATACACTGAACAACACGTCATGTGTAAAGTTCCTTGGGGTCCAATTGCTGAAGAAGTTAAAATGCAGTCAATATGTAGATAAACTAAACAAAAAGCTCAGTTCAGGGTTTTGTGCCTTTTTTTGCATATTTTCACTTGCTGCTGCTGTATGGAATTATCTTCTAGGATTGTGTACTTCAAGCAAACAAAGTATTTATTCAGCAAAAATGAGCAGTTAGAGTAGTATCTAAAGTAGATAATATGGTGGTACATGTTGCTATTGAAGGTAGCAACATGTCTCGCTGCCTTTCTGTTGTGCCAATTGGAGATGGTTATGTAGAAATTCTGATTTATGCCAGTAGTGGCAGAGGAAAGGACACATACTGTGGATAAATCTTTTATTTATATGCAGATGCAAAACCCAACTGTAAGCACAGTAAAGCCACACGATGCAATGGAGGGCAAGTGTTTTACTGGTGGCGAAGGAGACATTTACACTATGTCACGACTTGGGAGTGCGTGCCATGGATGCCAAAGAAGATGAGGTCAGCATGACGATCGCTGTCATTCCAAAATGAAAAACAAAAGGAGACTGCATGGAATTAATTAATTACTTCTTGGATTTGTGATACCAACAATATGTCTGTTGACAATTTTGTTTAATAAGAGCTTAAAAGTGAATATTTAATTGATATGTAAAAGTGTTATGAGGCTGTCAAAAACAAAGATTTTGAAAAGAAGTTTTTATGAGATTTCATAGCCAGTAGGTGGCAAACTTAATTTTCCATTATTACAGCGCTGTCTTTCAGGTGGTGAAGAAGTTCAATATAGCTGCGAGTGCCAACACATAGCGGGAATACAACTTCGAGCAGTGACATTAGTGCAGCAAGAGAAGACTTAAGGTAGAGGTAATTATGAGCATACAACGAACAGGTCACATTCACAGAAATTGTACCATGGTTAAGTACTCTCCAGCAGTGAACACCAGTATTAACAGACCAACAAGAATACATCTTGAAGAATGGTTTTTGTCACTGATAACCAAATTAGTTTCAGCTAGACTGCACTGGGCCTGATGGTTTAACGGCAATGTCTAGGCCTAAGATTTTGAGTGGCTGTGGTATCAAACTCTGGTCAGGACATGGAATATTTCTGCCTGTCTTTAACATTGAAAGACTTACATCAGATTATAGAGTCATGAGGAATAATTATCATCATCATCATCATCATCATCATCATCATCATCATCATCATCATCGCTGTGTGTTACACAATCACAATACAATTACAAAACACTAATTTTCAGTAGAATTTGCCTTCTTGTTTAATTGCAAATACAGTTACATACTCTGGTGGCAAGAGATTCCACAAGTTTCCATACAACATGAAGAAAGAAACTAGGAGTGTGTGCCATTTCAAAAGATAATTGAAAACATCTCATTACCCAACTTTCTACTAATTAATAAAAGAATGCATTGTCCATTTTAAGGGCCGGCCGCGGTGGTCTCGCGGTTCTAGGCACGCAGTCCGGAACTGTGCGACTGCTACGGTCGCAGGTTCGAATCCTGCCTCGGGCATGGATGTGTGTGATGTCCTTAGGTTAGTTAGGTTTAAGTAGTTCTAAGTTCTAGGGGACTGATGACCACAGCAGTTGAGTCCCATAGTGCTCAGAGCCATTTTTCCATTTTAGGCTGTATTATGGTTTATTAAAATAAAGCTATTAGCTACTTTCTGCCTTAATCCATTATCAAGCACACTTGTTATGTCATTTTACATGCTGTGCTTGTCGCATTCTTTTATGTCACATACATAAAACCAGAAGTCATACTAAGTCATTAAAAGACTGATGTTACGATAAAGAACGACTCGCATAACATATTGAAATATATCATTAACATATGTCACAGTTATCAAAGCCAGATAACTAGCAGATATACAGTGCACTTTAGATGGCACCAGCCCTTTATTCAAAGAAGCAGATTTCTTTCTGATTTAGACTAAACAATTAAATTTAGCTGACATAAGCATGAGAAGTGTTAAGCAGTGTTATGATAATTTAGAGGTAAAGCAATAAGCATGCTGAGTCTCTACAATTTCCTTGTCTTAACAACTCATATCCTGGCTCATTCCACAACTGTGAAGGCTATCTTTCTTGATGGGATCTATAGAACATGATATGAAGATATGAATGGACCACTTCTGGATTTACACCTATCCTCTTGGTATCCTGTATGGGTATGAGAAATTAGTTCTTAGTAATATTTCTAATGTTTTGAGGAAAGACACTAAATATAGCTACATTAACTTCCTTGGCTTTGTCCAAGCTGCAGTATTTGATTTACCTGTTTGAATGGAAACCATATTTACTCTGTCTTTCAGGTGAATTTATCCTAAGAATGACGTAGGGAATACAATGGTAATCACTGGAATAGGATGGATACTGCACTAGTTAGATGTTTTCAAACAATAAGCCCTGCAAGTAGCCTCTTACCAGAAGCTGTCAGAAACAATGGTTAGTACGATGTGAACAAATGAGGGATCAGGGATCCATTTCCAGTGAGCAATCTTAAAAGTTCTGCATTTACTCATTCCACAGAACAATTCATGCCCAACAATCAAAGAGTGACACAATCTTCACACTAGTATGAAGCATTCTCAACAATGGGCCTGTTGTCATTCTAAACTGTTTTGCCATCCAAACTGTTGACTGGACCTCCTACCATTATATGATCTTTTTCAAGAACCTTCTCTGAAGAGGATAAATCACAGATGACATCAATGGACATTGCACTTAACTTAAAAATGCTACACTATACCTGTGCACTACTTTTCTGCAGATTTTTAACTAGTCCTGACATCCAGACAGGGAGAGAATAACTTGGCTGGAAACTTCAGAGTTTTTAGATGCCCATATTGGTGAGAATTTAAACTGGAAAAAACAATTTTGGAACTTAGTTCTGCCATATTTCCACTTCAAATCATTGCAAATCTTGGGGAGAGACAAGTCATTTAATGTCATCATATATAATAATGTTCTAGGATAACTCATCTTTGAGAAAGAAAGTGTTCATTGTATTGCTCAAAAAAGTCCTGTGAGAGTAATTTGTGATGCTCATCCATGATCATGTCCTAGACATCTGTTTGAGGAGGTATGCATTTTCACTACTGCCTGATAGTATATCCATTCCTTCATGAAGTTTAATGTAACTAATCCACTGCAGTAAAACAGGAGCAATGACACATACAATCACAATACCAGACAGAAAAATGAAATCTATTACTCCACATTATGGTTGTCCTTAGTGCAAGAAGTGCATAATTGTGCCTCCAAAATTTTTCGTCACTTACTGTACGACATGAAATGTCACATAGGCAGAAAACAAATTTTAAATCAAACTGAAAGTTTCTTCATGTAATAGGGATGTGTAACAACAACGTAAAAGGACTTGCTCCACATCATAACAATTTTTCAAATGATCCATGGAACATAAAACTAAGTAACTCAGTCCCCAAAGAACTGAAGCCACTGGAGACGGCTAGACTGAAGCTAACAGACTTGCAGTATGACTTAGATCTCTGCACCGATTTAGAAGGCTTTATGTTAATCCAGTCACCTGGACCAGGTCTAATATCACTACAGCCGACTGCAGCTCCCAAAACTGCCAACTCTTCCTGCACTGCTGCCAAGGCAGCATCTAGTTCGAAGATAAGCTACTGCTTATCAAATACTGTGTAGCAAAGGTGACAATCACTGCATTTCCATAAGTGACACTCTTAGAATGAATACTGTACATAACATGGCATTACAATTTAAGAAAAAAAAACAAAGCAATTTACATACACAGACATTTGCATACTTACGGGTATAGTATGACAAGGATGGTAAAGGTAGCTGGCTGTGGCCATATAGTAGAAACAATCCGAAATTTTCTGAATTATTTCTGAGAAACCATAGAAAACACAAATCAGGACTGTTGTGTGAAGGCTGGAGCCTCCATCATCCTGCAATAGTTTGTACATTTGTTCAAAATAACACTTACGGTATTTAGTTGGCATGCTATGATCATGAAAGATAACACGTAAGTGATTTTCGTACAAAACTGTTTCAAATTAAGAATTATTTTGGGCCAAATCAGTTACATAATTTAGGAGTAGGTTTTACGCTTAAATATTATGCACACCACAATGAAACTTATTTTACGAGATAATATGAAATTTGCTAATTTAGATTTTAAGATCATTTATTGTCACACAAACGGTGGTTAGGTTCGTTCACAGCTACTGCAATATCGAGATAAAACGAAGTAGTTTGACGATATTCAATGAGTAGTTTTGTGAACACAAAATTATTGGTATTTTCGTAAAACTAAATGCTAAAACTTATTTATAGCTCCGAGATACAACATCGATCCGGCGTATTTTCTTAGTAACAAATATTATCTACTACGTACATATAAACGTAATATATTATAAAAGCTGTGAACGCACTGAACTTCTGTAACTACGAAACTTCAAGTAGTTGCGTCTGAGCTACAATTATAGTTAACCAGGAAAGCAATTCAATAATTAGAATCTTGGGCTACATTACAAACCTATATTTCGCTACAACCTCCATTCAAAATCAATCATTAGAAATAATGTCGAACATATTGAGCTGAAACTTCAACGAAACTACGAGTAACCTCTGTAGACTGTCGAATAATTTCAATTCCAGTGCTTCGAATATTTCCTCGTTCCTCGTCTCTCATTGGCTACCTAAAACTGTCTTCCCATTGGCTAAGGGGACTGACGCATTGCCAACATTATGCTTCGAAAAAAGGAGTGGTTGACACGTCCCTGATGTGAACTGAAAAACTGGCATGTTGGATTTTATTTCTGCCAATCAACTTTTGTGCTGTTAAAGAACCTATACATGCACCAGTTTGTCTACCGACCTATCACATACCCTGTTTTGACCAACAAATTATGTCGTTTGTTGCACTGTCGTGGCAACCGTCCCACAAAAGTTCATCTGCTGTCACTGCGAGCGGAATAAACGTTGCGTTAAATGAGGCTAAAGGCACCTAACTGTCCCAGGTTCTGCGGGACCGTACATCAATAGAACCTCTAATAACGCACTGGAAGAATTAACCAAAAAAGGCCCGCAAAACGTCTAACACGTCCCACATTTTTGTAATTTTCCCATTCCATCAATCATATTTTATTTTCATACTTCGTAGGAAGTATCGATCGACTTGTTAATACCGATCAATGGGAACGAAAGTAAATGTAATCTAATACAGAATCTCTGTTTGACTATTTGCAATAGCATACGTTGTCAAGTGAAAACGAAAAAGAATGAAACACAGCATAACAACTTTTTAACCAGTACAGCTCCGCGAAAAGTTGACCGATTAGTCTATTACGCGTGGGATGTTCAGATCAAATTACTTGACTTTGCTTGGAGCGGAAATGTGAGAGGAAAAATGCTGGCACTAGTGCCAGCAAACTATGGCTGCGCGTGCCTCATACTAGGCAGTGACGAGCAAATAAATTCCACATAGATGTAACATGCATTCTTGAAAGTGATTTATAAAGGCCCTCTTGGAATGCGGTACTTACTTATAGAAAAGAAAATGAAACTGAATTTAGGGTTTTGTAATACAATGTGGTTAGCATAACAAAATAACAAACACTGCTGAACCACTGAGGCTGGACAGGTCTGTAACAACGACCTTCGGCGAAAAGCCATTGTTTGAGATTTAATTTAGTCCACGCGCTGACACGACATTGTTAACTTGTGTCTGTGTTGGCCACTTTGATGAAGTAATCTGCTTGTATTAGTTGGGAATGCCGCCGACAGCGAATAAGCGAAGTTGTAAATACACAGAAGACTTGTAGAAAGTGTTCTCTTTTTTACAGTAGTGTTCAGCACCTTTTGGAGTATGGTGCAGTTCACTTTCGACGAGAAAAATACGGCGATCGAGAACTTGCAAGAGTTTGTGGACCTTCAAAGCGGTAAGTCAGAGACTGAGTCTTAGATCTGTGGAGTGCACTTGTAAATTAATTCAAAAAGGATTTGAATAGAAGTTTCGCTGCGGCAAAACTAAGTACGAGCAATTGTAAAGAGGTGATTGCGCTATAGTCTTTAGACAGATTGAAGACAGAACTTAATAATGTCCCATTTATATGTACACGTACAGATATTTCAAATGCTAAGAACGTACAAATATTTCCAATGCAAGCGCAGTACATTCATCCTATCAGTGGAATTAATGTCAAAATACTAGATATCATCAATTTACCTCGCGAAACTGTAGTCATTAAATATGATTCTTGAATAGAAATTCTTGCAAAATATGATCTTCAAGAGAAAGTGATTGGAATTTGTGCCGATAACGCAAATAAAAATTTTGCTGTAGTTCAATGTGAAGGACATTTTCTTCAAACTTCAAGAAGGCTTAGGAAGAAAAGTAGCTGGTGTGAGGTGCTCACCACACATTGCGTACAACAGTATACAAATATCAGTAGATTTGTTACTAGTGGACGTCGAATGTATTGTTACGAAGACGTATTCATACTTTTATACATTCACAGTGTGCGTGCAAGCTCTCAAAGATTTTTGCGAAGATGCGGCGATTTAGTACAAAAATATTTTGGGACATAGTAAAACAAGATGGGTCACTTTTTTTCCAGCAGTTGAGAGAATCTTGCAAACATATGTACCACTGAAAGCTTACTTTTTATTGCAAGAAAAACGTTCAGCTGTGCTACATGCATTCTTCTGTAATGAATGCTCAGAGAAGTAGCTGAAACTCGTACATATTCAAGCTGCATTATTTAACGATTCCATAAAAATGACTGAAGGAGTCAAAAATTAGCATTATGGATGTTTCTCATTTGTTTTTGTATTTGAGAATCATCTATTAAAACCACTTAGAAAACGATTATATACCCCTGAGCATACGATATAAGCTAAAAAAAACCTTGTGGAGAGTGGACAAATCGATAGAAATTATTTTATACGGTATATATGTTACTTCTATCACATCTGCATCCAGTGCCTACAGAAATATATTCATCAGTACAGCGAATTCGAAACATATAGTTGTAATGAGCTAAAACAATGCCTAAAATGGGCTGATGTGGAGTACACATAACAAAATTTAATGGTGCAGTTGCCTAAGACTGCAACGACAATAGCAGAAGCTAACATACTTGAGAAAGTTTGCTACATCTCACATTATGTGGATCACGATGTTCTGAATAGACGGGAAGAGATCAATAACAGTACAGAGCAATGGTGGTTTAAGGTGTACAAAATCTTAACAATTAACACAAATTCTGTCTGGCTATCATCCAGCAACAACTCTGTTTACCAGGGATGAATGCACCTACTGAACAAGTATTTTCGTTGATGAAGGTAGTGTAGATTCAGCGAAACCGTCACTTGAATTTGAAATGCAGTGCCTATTGTAAAATTTAACATGAGAAGTTGTGAATATGTTTATAAATTTTAAATCAAAACGCAGAATTAATCAAAGAATGTCACTCTAGTCAGAAATATGAATTTAAAAATAAAATAATACATTAATAACTTACATTTCACTTCAAATTTCAGTGCAATGAAGACACTCAATCACCTATCCTCAGTTCCCACTCACATGCACAAAATGCCTCACAGTGATATATCGTAAAGTTGGTCGCTTTAGGCTATAGGGTCCCTCAGCCGATCGATTGATCACATGTGTCTATCGTATGGGCGACCGCAGATACTGAAATCCATCAAGAAGAGTGGTTGGATAAAATACTGTAATAGTTTGACCAAGAGTACTAAATTGTAGGGGATATGGCAAAAGGTCTATGTATTTAGGATTATCTCCCCTGGAGTCAATGATGTGCAATCACATGAGTGTATAGAAGAATTCTGTGATTTTATTGACGAATCAAGTATTTGCAATAAGTTATTCAGAAGACAAAGGAGAAATCCTGCAACTTGACATATGCTAAGTATGCAGTTCTCTACTGATGAGCTGACATCAGTCATCAAAGACAGCACTTATACTGCCTCAGCAACTGATCAGAAAACATATTCCATGATACAAAACATGCCTGACAATGCTGTTTGAAATCTATAATGGAATTTGGATGCATCAAGAATTGGTCCCAAATTGGAAGACACGGATCATAGCCCTCAATTTTAAAAAAATGGAAGGAATCTTTATTAGCCACTTCATACAGACCGACCTCACTGTCGTCACTTATCGCTTAAACATTGGAAAAACCAATTAAAGGTGAATGGAATGGTGGGTAGAATTTTCATTCTTACCAGATGGATCACAATTCGGGTTCTGTAGAGGTAAAATATGCAGGGAAAACAGCATGTTAGTTGGCTTTGGTGAGATCAACTATAGAGCAGCACTATTTTAGGATATTACAAAAGTGTATGATCATATTTAGACAAATATACTGTTTGATAAGTTACTATATTTAGGACTCCACTAAAGTTTGTAGAAGATATTTCGTCATTAACCAATGAATGGACTGTAAATATTAGAGAAAGTAAAACAGAAGGTGGTGAGCATCCTTATGTTATCGACAAAAGAACTGAGTCGCTGACTTTGGGGCAATGGCCTGATGCTGACACTGGAGAAATCTTTGGTAGTCATTTTCACTAGGAATGGTTATGTACTAAGAAATTATTTAAAACATATCTATGATAAAATAATACAAGTTATAGCATTTATTTGATTCTTTTGAATGACACCAGACAACAGGATTACTTGGACATTTCTTATTAGTACCTGAATCATTCGATCCAGATTGAATTAAGGATATATATACTACAAATCCACAACTTGCAAAATGTCGAGAAGCTGAGCATATTACAGTATCACTGTATATACACCTACTTAGAAGTGACTAAATCCTCACAAACAAATACACTACTAGTTGAGGCGTGAGAAATATCCTTCCAAATATGGAGGAAGAGTTTGTGGAAGGATACAGAGTAGAGAAATTATTATGCTGCCAGTTTTCAGTTCATCACATTCTGTGACTGCACTGTCCTTTCCAGGAAATTGGGGCAGAAAGCCTTTTGATTGCATTTTGGCATGTACTGATTTGGGAAATAAGTGCAAAGATTTTGCCAATATGACTATTTCATCATAAGGAATCGCATCTCAATGGAAACGACAGAGGGAAAGTCTGATGTCTTGGAGACACTTACAGCAATGCAAAGACCAATGGAGGAAACAATACAATGGGAAACCGACGTATTCACAAATGGATCAAAGACAGCAGCAGAAGACAACACAGGATGAGTTATATTTAGCCCACAACTGGAGATAGTCAAAAATTTTAAATTACCACCTACTTCTACCTATTTGTCCAAAACAATCCCAATATTAAAGGCGATACAGTGGTGTATGAATGGGAACTATACATCCTATGCAATATTATCAGACTAGTAAAGTCCCTTCATGCAATATCAAATATAAAAGTCTCAAAAACCACCAATGAGTACCTACTCCAAGTTCCTTATTGGTATTATGAATACCTCAAAAGACAGAAACAAATCGCCTTTACGTGGGTGAAAGCCCATTTTGGAATCCTAGACAATGAAGAAGAGATCAACTGGCAAAACAGGCTACAAGCAACAGAACACCATTAGAAATATAGCTCAACTATATGGAATGTGGACAACTTATTCAGAAACACGCAATCGAATGCTGACAGGAAACATGGATGCAGAGCTCACTACACACAGGAGGCGACTGTCCACAAACAGAAATAGTACAGTCTGAGAGACAAAATCTAAAGCGAGTTCTTGAAACTTTGTTAGTAGACTTTCTCGGGATAGTTTACATCTATCTTCAAGAGAGCTCCCGTATAGTTCCTACAGTATCTCTGAGACACTCCCATGGATAAATCAGCCCTGTAACCGTTCATACCCTTTATCTCTGTATACGTTCAACATCCCCTGTTAGCCCTGTTCAGTATTGATCCCATGCACTTGAGCGATATTCTAGAACTGATCACACGAGTGATTTGTAAGTATTCCCCTTTGTAGACTGAGTGACTTCCCCAGTATTCTACCAACAAACGGAAGTCTAGCACTTGCTTTACCCATGCCTGAGCCTATGTAATTACTCCATTTCGTATTCCTACAATGGCTGACACCCAGATGTCTGTGTGAATTGGCCGACCGCATCAGTGACTCATTGATATTATAGTCACAGGATATTGTGTTTATTCGTTTTTGAAGTGCACAGTTTTACATTTCTGAACATTTAAGATATGTTGTCAATCTTTGGACACTTTGAAATCTTGTTGTTGTTGTTGTTTTCAGTCCTGAGACTGGTTTGATGCAGCTCTCCATGCTACTCTATCCTGTGCAAGCTTCTTCATCTCCCAGTACCTACTGCAACCCACATCCTTCTGAATCTGCTTAGTGTATGCATCTCTTGGTCTCCATGTTATGCAGCTATTTTCAGACAGTGTTTCGTTATGCATAACTGCACCAGCTGCAAAAAGACCGATGTTCCTGTTAGTATTAATACGATGATTGCAATAACACAACTCGGGGAGATACGAATGTTATTTCAATTCAGAAAATATACTGAGGCGAGGAACAAGCTGCTAGCACTTCATATCAAGAGTAAAATCCTGCAAAAATTGCCAGTGAAGTCTGTGCTATGACTTGAGCATTAAAACCTGCAAGAAGATAATCGTGTTTATATGTAATAGACAGATAAAGATATAAAAGTTTAATAGTAAACTATGAGGGATGGGTAAAGCTTACCTACACGAAAGAAAGTGGATAGTGAGTGAACAAAACTTTATTAATACGCAGCAATGACTGAATGGGGTAAAAAATATCGTCTTTGGTTTGTTTACTTTTTCTCTGGCGTGTGTTATTTAGCTTTAGTGTGTTTGTAAACACGTGAGAGTATTATGCAGATGAAACAGCATAACATGTGGGGGAACTGAGTTTGACTTTTATGAAACCGTCGTAGACCACATGGCGCAGGGAATGTTAGAACGAGTGGTTCCGGCGTGCGACAGTAGAATCGGGGAAAAATTATGTACTCTATTATTTCGTAATTTTGGATATTGTTGAGCGTAGTCTTCACACGTTTATATGAATTGCAGTAGTACATGTGAATTTTAAGATGAATAGCAGCTCAACTGTGAATACCTTCATTCGAGGGAAATGCATGTCAATGTGTCCAGAAAAGGAAATAAGGATGTGAGTTCGAACTAGAGTACCGAGCAATATGCTATTCATAAATAATATCTTGAGTGACAATTTCTTTCCTGGAAACCCTCTCCTTTAGAGTTCAACCGCAACCTGTTTATGTGGCTGCCTACTTTTACTCTCCTGTATGCTCATTGTACACCTGGCCGAGACATTGCGTCGGTCAGGCACCCATTTGTACCACACAAGTAGAAAGGAAAAAGAATACAGTATACTGTTCTCTGATAATTATAAGAGTTTGGTATTTTAATAAGCGACATCGTATTTTTTCCCTTTTAGGCGAGAGCGAAATGGCTTGCTACATCAGTTGGAAAGTGTGCAGATGGGGAAAAGTGAATCTGTAACTGGAAACAGAAGAGCTATGAAGTCACGGTGGCGAGCTGACTACAAACGCGTAATCAAAAGCTTCAGTCGGCCGGCAGCTGGACACGGACCACCGGACCCCGACGATATCCGGCCCCCGCAGGTGCTGCTCCAGACTGTAAAATACCTCTTATCCGAGTAAGTCATCAGCAATGATGGTACGCAGCCGTAAGTCATTATTTGCACTACAACTTCTGGTAATGGGTACAACTTCCGTATTGGGCCTCCTTTCCATTTTTCATAGTTTATATTCGACCCTACGTAGTACATAATATGCATCAAAATACGTGTTGTAGACTAGTTCCATTATCTAATATACGTTTTCATAATTTATCTTGTAGTAGTAATTTTATGACGAAAAGTGCGTTAAAATGTAGGCCACACTACAAGTGGGTCAGTCTATTACCACAAACTATATTTGGCTTTCACATTCGTTGCCTTCCACAATTCACGGTCATTGTATCACTTTTCAGCCTTTCCTGTGCCGCGGGTACCGGTACAGATCTCTTTGTCACCATAAACGGTACTTCATGTGTATGCGAGAGGGGCATCCAGTGTACACTCTAGCTAGAGATTTAGGTTAAGTTAAAAGGTGATAATTGGTTGTGAATTCATGAAGCTAATAAATATGAAAACCAAATAAAGTTTTTGCTAACAGATTGACCTGTAGCATAGCGTAATGTTTAGATTTGCACTATATTTTAACGCATTTTGCCTTATTAAGAAAACCTATATTACATAATGGACTAGTCTTTGACATTTATTTTGATGCAAAGTCCATTACGTAACTTGTATTTCATACTATGTAGTAGTTGTTGTTGTTGTTCTGGTCTTCAGTCCTGAGACTAGTTTGATGCAGCTCTCCATGCTACTCTATCCTATGCAAGCTTCTTCGTCTCCCAGTACTTACTGCAACCTACATCCTTCTGAATCTGCTTAGTGTATTCATTTCTTGGTCTCCCTCTACGATTTTTACCCTCCACGTTGCCCTCCAGCGCTAAATTTGTGATCTCTTGATGCCTCAGAACATGTACTACCAACCGGTCCTTTCTTCTTGTCAGGTTCTGCCACAAACTCCTCTTCTCCCCAATTCTGTTCAATACCTCCCCATTATTTATGTGATCTACCCATCTAATCTTCAGCATTCTTCTGTAGCACCACATTTCGAACGCTTCTATTCTCTTCTTGTCCAAACTATTTACTGTCAATGTTTCACTTCCATACATGGTTACACTCCATACAAATACTTTCAGAAACGACTTCCTGACATTTAAGTCTATACTCAATGTTAACAAATTTCTCTTCTTCAGAAACGCTTTCCTTCCCATTGCCAGTCTACATTTTATATCCTCTCTACTTCGACCATCATCAGTTATTTTGTTCCCCAAATAGCGAAACTCTTTCACTACTTTAAGTGTCTCATTTCCTAATCTAATTCCCTCAGCATCACCCGACTTAATTTGACTAAATTCCATTATCCTCGTTTTGCTTTTGTTGATGTTCATCTTATACCCTCCTTTCAAGACACTGTCCATTCTATTCAACTGCTCTTTCCCTCAGGGGGCTCAGCATTCGTTTGCTGGATACGAGCTTGGCGAACCCGGGGTCCTCGAGCTGTGGACTGGTGTGCGCCGCCAGTCTGCTGATACCGTAAGCTGTGGGCATGCTTCAGCGACCACCGTTTGGCGCAACGGTGGAACGTTGTGTGTCTTAGGGACCGGGGATCTTGGCTTGGTTGCCTGGATCGCGTGGATGGTACATACCTCTATAAAAAACCCTTCAGTCTTAAGGTGTGCTGCACGCCGATAAGATGCATGGCTGTTGAGGTGGAACAGTCACTAGCGGGCAACCTCTGGGGAACCTGCCGCACCTCATTTGTACAAGGCTTATCCAGGCATGCGGGGCTGTGTCTGGATGGACGTAAGTTTCCCTAGCTGCTCGTGGGATGACCATGAATACCACGAATTCTTCCTCTTTTCCTCCTTCTAATTTTTCGCTTGCCAGTGGGATGGGTGGACTGCTGGTAGGCACTACCGCCCAATCCAACGAGAGGGCTAGGTTGGCCAGTCCTCCTGACTCCGGCATCAGCAAACGTACAGCCGTTCAGAGTAACAGAGCACATACTGAAAACCAGAATTTGTTTTTAATTATAAAAAGGAAAGAGGGTTCCTTTGAAAAGGTTTCACCATTCTATATCCAAAAGGGTCTAGAAGGAATAGCTGGAACTTTAAAATCAGTGAAGCGTTTACGGAATGGGACACTACTTGTTGAAACATCAACTGCTCAGCAAGCAGTTAATCTTCAAACAGCTAAAAGCTTGAGGGAATACACTATCGATACAGAGCTTCACAGCACCCTGAACTCTAGTAAGGGTGTTGTTATCTGTAGGGATCTCGTGGACATTCCTGTAGAAGAATTAAAGAGTGAGTGGGCTCAGGAGGGAATTGTTGATGTTCAGAACATCATGAAAAGGGTGGATGGGAACCTGGTGAAATCAGACTCCTTCATTCTTACTTTCAATACCCCCAAAATCCCAGAACACGTCAAGGCAGTATTTCTTCAACTAAACATCCAGTCTTATGTCCCAAACCCAATGCGCTGTTTTAAGTGCCAGCTTTTTGGGCATACAACTCTAGGGTGTAAGGGAGAAGCGATGTGTGGCAACTGTAGTAAGGCTGCCCATGACAGAATTGACTGTTCGTCGCCTGTCAGATGTATAAACTGTTCTGAAAGCCACCCTGTTTGGAGTAGGGACTGTAGAATCTTCCTAGAGGAACGTAAAATACAAGAAATAAAAACAACTAAGCGTATCCCCTACAGTGAAGCCAAAAAGATCTTTAAGGCCATGCAGCCCCCCACATTCGTTATGTCCTTTGCTTCCATTGTTCAGAAGCCGCCTCTGAAGGTCGATGCATCTACACAGACGGAGGTTGTTAGTGTTGGCACGAACACATGCACATGTCAGTGCACTTGCAAGGCAGCAACTGTATCAGAGCCTGTAGCCCCTCCTAGAACAGCAGAGAGAGGTACAGTAGCTAACATTGAAGACCCCAGGCATCTCCGATTGCTGAGGCTGTTCCAAAGCCCAGCATGGTGATAAACACCCCAGCTCCTGTTCCAGCAAAGCCCTCTAAACAAAGGAAAGCACATGTGAAGCAGCACCAACAGATTAAATCAGCTGGTAAACCCTCGGATCATGTTAATGTGGTCCCGCTAGACGCTTCATCAGACTCTTCCCCAGAGCTGATGGAGTCTGAGAATATGGGGCAATCATCTCGCCCCAAGACTGAGCCTCCACCTGCTGCAGTCTCCCCACCTCGGCGGAAAGAGAGGCAGAAAATACAACCACCGTGATGGCTCCCATACTACAGTGGAACCTGCAAGGGTTCAGGACACATGTGGAGGAACTAAGTCTATTGATTCAGGATAGACCTATGTGTGTATGTCTCCAAGAGACAAATTTCAGTAAAACATACACCCCTGAGCTATGTGGTTATGTCCTACACAAAAAGGATGACCTGAGTGGACAGAGAGCTCGAGGAGGAGTAGGTATCTTTGTCAACACAGACTACCACTCCTCGCCTCTCTCCCTCATGACAGATTTACAGGCAGTTGCAATATTAGTCCATGTGCGTTATATGCTAACAGTATGTTCGCTTTACCTGTCCCCACATGATGTGCTTGACGAAGAGGCTCTCAGTGATCTTCTTACACAGCTCCCCCACCCCTTCATCCTCTGTGGTGATTTTAACGCACACAATATGCTTTGGGGCTCTGTGAGTACTTGCCCCAGGGGTAGAGCAATTGAGAGGCTTCTTCTGTCTACCAGTGCCCATTTGCTAAATACAGGTCAAAGCACGCATTTTTGCATTGCAACTGGGTCGTTCTCTGCCATTGATCTATCACTTTGCTCTCCAGCCATCGCCCACACTGCTGCATGGGAAGTAGTTGATGACTTACACGGCAGCGATCACTTCCCCATCCGGATTCACTTGCCACATACAGTGGAACCGGAAAGGAAACCGCCTCGATGGGTGCTCGGTAGAGCCAACTGGGCACCGTATAGTCAACTCGCCCAGTTTGAGCATCGGGTCAGTGTCCAGGAATGGGTGGATCATATTACTGAAGTGATCCAACGCACCAGTGAAGCGTCCATCCCACAGTCCATGGGACAACCGAAACGGCAGCCTGTCCCTTGGTGGAGCGACGAATGTCGCTGTGCATCAGGGCTAGGCGGGCAGCTCTGCGTAGGTTCAAATGCCGGCCAACTGTAGAGAACCTTGCAGCTTTTCGGGTGGCGAGGGCAAAGTATCATCGGATTATACGAGAGAGCAAGAAGAGGTCATGGCAGCAATTCCTTAACACCATTAATCATTCTACGCGAAGTTCCATTGTATGGGAGACCATCAGGAGGATTTCTTGGAGAGGTGGGAGGTGGCCTATGGCTGCTATAATGTGGAATAGTACTCTCCAAACGACCCCAAAAGATATTGCCCAGTCTATGGCGGCTCATTTTGCAGCTATTACTGCAACCGCCAGTCCGAATCCAGCTTTCCAGCCCCACAGAGTGGCTGCTGAGAGGAGCAGTTTTGACTTCCACTCACCCAATACAGAATAGTACAACTGCCCATTTTCCATGTGGGAACTGGATTCTGCATTGTTTGGGGCTCGTGATACATCCCCTGGTCAGGATAGAATCCACTATAGCATGCTGTGGCACCTCACAGGGAGAAATAAAGAAATCCTCCTCCGACTTTTTAATCTAGTTTGGATGTCCAGTCACTTCCCTGACTCGTGGCGTGAAGTAATTTTAATTCCTCTTTTAAAACCTGGGAAAGACCGCACGTGCCCGGGTAGTTACCATAGTGTTGCCCTCACTAGCTGCGTGGGAAAGACCTTGGAGCGGATGGTCAACCGCCGCCTTGTCTGGATGTTAGAATCCAGACAACTCGTTAGTCGCTTTCAGTGTGGGTTCAGGAGGTATCGCTCCACCTTTGATAACCTGGCCCTCCTGGAGGCGGCCATACAACAGGCTTTCCTGCGCCAGCATCACCTGTTGGGAATATTTTTTGACATTGAAAAGGCATACGACACTGCTTGGAGGCATCTTATCATCAGGCAGCTCCACGAATGGGGTTTTCGTGGATGTCTTCCCAATTTTATTCGGTCCTTCCTGTCGCCACATTATTTTTGTTACTGAGTCGGAGACGTACTGTCTAGTCGCTTTGAACAAGAGAACGGTGTCCCTCAAGGTAGTGTTTTAAGTGTGACGGTCTTTGCTATTGCTATTAATAGTATTACGTCTGTTGTGAAAAGTCCTGTGTTCCTTGTTTGTGGACAATTTCTCTGTATTTTGCTCCTCTTCAAGCCTTGCAACGACGACTCGCCAGTTGCAACTCACTCTTCAACGTTTGGATGACTGGGCACAGAAGAGTGGTTTTCAGTTTTCAACTGATAAGTCAGTGTGTGTTCTTTTTAACCGTTTTCGTTCCATTTTTGACTTGCCTGAGTTGAGGATGAGAGACACCGTTCTGAATTTTAAAGACACGGTGAAGTTTCTGGGCCTCACTTTTGATTCTAAGCTTACGTGGCTGCCACACATTAAGGAACTGAAAAAACGGTCTATTAAGGTGCTGTCTATTTTAAAATGTCTTAGTCACCCCACATGGGGAGCATACAGGACTTGTCTGCTCCGGTTTTACAGAGCCTTTGTACGGTCCCGGCTTGATTATGGATGCACGGTGTAAGGGTCTGCAAGACCCACTTATTTGAAGCTGTTGGATGTGGTGCACCATGAGGGGATTCGGCTGGCCACTGGGGCGTTCAGAACGAGCCCCATACCGAGCCTGTGTGCAGAGGCAGGTGAACCGCCACTTCACCTCCGGTGGCATCTACTAATGGTGCGCCAGGCCTATCACACTGTACCACACTGTTGCTCAGCCTTCACTGGAAAGGCTTTTTCGCAACCGGCAATGAGCAACAAGGCCCTATGGGATTCGTGCAAAGGATTGCATTTTAGAGATGGGTGTGGCCGGTTTTAATGTTTCATGTCGAGGTTGGAGCAGATACCCACCTTGCCTCCTCCAGAGGCCCAGACTGATTTTAGATTTGGCAAATTTTAAGAAAGACAGTACATCAGATTTTACTTTCAAATCTTTATTTTTTAACATTTTAGATTGGCATCATGATTTTACAGTAGTATACACTGATGGCTCCCAACAGGGGGATTTTCTTGGTTGCTCAGTAGTGTTCCCCGAACGTGTCATCAGGATTCGCCTTCCCCGGGAATACACTGTTTTTTCCGTAGAACTTCATGCGACCCTGAAGGCATTGGAGCAGATACGGTGTACTCAGGGCAAAAACTTTCTAATTTGCTCTGACTCAATGAGCGCATTACAGTCACTGCAGAACCTGTACCAAGCGGAGAAGTTGGAACAGCTGATTTACGACCAACTGTACATCCTCCAACGACAGGGCAAGCAAGTGTCCTTTTGCTGGGTGCCAGGACATGTGGGCATATGGAGAAATGAACAAGCTGATAGAGCTGCCAAGGATGCCTGCAGATTACCGGAGGTGACACAATGTTCTATTCCTTTGCAAGGTATTGTTTCTGTGCTGCGGTGGAAGTATATGCAATTGTGGGAGGAGGAATGGCTGGTGGTGAGGGAAAATAAGCTGCGATTGGTGAAACCCACCATCCAGCCGTGGTGTTCCTCCTGCCGGTCACCTAGGCGTGACGAAGTGACCCTTACACGTCTTCGCATAGGGCACTGTCCCCTTACGCATGCCTTCTTACTACGGCGAGAGGAACTCCAGCTGTGTGATGCCTGTGGCGTACGAATCACTGTATGCCACATTTTAGTTGAGTGTGATTTATATCGTTCTGTCAGGGCGGAAGTTAATATTAGTGGGGATCTGCCCTCGATTCTAGCCGATGACGAGGCGAGTGTCAAGAAAGTTTTAAGGTACTGTGATGTTTCTGGGCTTCAGCCAAAAATTTTAGGTTGGAATTTTTAGTGTGTTGCCGAGTAGCTTTCCACTCCTTTTTATACTTGTAATAGGCCAGTTCCAATCATGTGCTAGGTGTTTCATTTTAAGCCTTTCACCTACGTTCTCTTGCAGTTATCCTCTTTATGTGCTGCATTCCACTTTGCAACTGTTGACGTGCAAACTGCCTATGTAGCCTTTCACTTTTAATTTTAGTTCTATTTTAGCACTTGCTGCATTTTAGTGACACTCGTCCATTGTTGTTTCCGTTCGGGCGCTAAAGACTACACTGTTGAGCGCCCATATCCACCATATCCATCCATCTGCTCTTCCAAGTCCTTTGCTGTCTAAGACAGAATTACAATGTAATCGGCGAACCTCAAAGTTTTTATACCTTCTCCATGGATTTTAATACCTACTTCTAATTTTTCTTTTGTTTACTTTACTGCTTGCTCAATATACAGATTGAATAATATCGGGGAGAGGCTACAAACCTGTCTCACTCTCTTCCCAACCCCTGCTTCCCTCTCATGTCCCTCGACTCTTATAACTGCCATCTGGTTTCTGTACAAATTGTAAATAGCCTTTCGCTCCCTGTATTTTACCCCTGGCACCTTAAGAATTTAAAAGACAGTATTCCAGTCAATATTGTCAAAAGCTTTCTCTAAGTCTACAAATGCTAGAAATGTAGGTTTGCCTTTCCTTTATCTTTCTTCTAAGATAAGTCGTAAGGTCAGTATTGCCTCCCATGTTCCAATATTTCTACGGAATCCAAACTGATCTTCCCCAAGGTCGGCTTCTACTAGTTTTTCCATTCGTCTGTAAAGAATTCGTATTAGTATTTTGCAGCTGTGGCTTATTAAAATGATTGTTCAGTAATTTTCATATCTGTCAACATCTGCTTTCTTTGGGATTGGAATTATTATATTCTTCTTGGAGTCTGAGGGTATTTCGCCTGTCTCATACATCTTGCTCACTAGATGGTAGAGTTTTGTCAGGACTGGCTCTCCCAAGCCCGTCGGTAGTTCTAATGGAATGTTGTCTACTCCGGGGGGCCTTGTTTAGTCAGGTCTTTCAGTGCTCTGTCAAACTCTTCACGTAATATTTTATCTCCCATTTCATCTTCATCTGCATTCTCTTCATTTCCATAATATTGTCCTCAAGTACATCGCCCTTGTATAGATCCTCTGTATATTTCTTCCACCTTTCTGCTTCCCCTTCTTTGCTTAGAACTGGGTTTCCATCTGAGCTCTTGATATTCATGCAAGTGGTTCTCCTTTCTCCAAACGTCTCTTTAAATTTCCTGTAGGCAGTATCTATATTACCCCTAGTGAGATAAGCCTCTACATCTATACATTTGTCCTCTAGCCATCCTTGCTTAACCGTTTTGCACTTCCTGTCGATCTCATTTTTGACACGTTTGTATTTCTTTTTGCTTGCTTCATTTACTGCATTTTTATATTTTCTGCTTTCATCAATTAAATTCAATATTTCTTCTGATACCCAAGGTTTTCTACTAGCCCTCGTCTTTTTACCTATTTGATCCTCTGCTGCCTTCACTATTTCATCCCTCAAAGCTACTCATTTTTCTTCTATTGTATTTGTTCCCCCATGCCTGTCAATTGTTCCCTTATGCTCTCCCTGAAATTCTGTACAACCTCTGGTTCTTTCAGTTTATCCAGGTCCCATCTCCTTAAATTGCCACCTTTTTGCAGTTTCTTCAGTTTTAATCTACAGTTCATAATCAATAGATTGTGGTCAGAGTCGACATCTGCCCCTGGAAATGTCTTGCAATTTAAAACCTGGTTCCTAAATCTCTGTCTTACCATTATATAATCTATGTGATACCTTTTAGTATCTCCAGGGTTCTTCCATGTATACAGCCTTCTTCCTGATTCTTGAACCAAGAGTTAGCTATGATTAAGTTATGCTCTGCGCAAAATTCTACCAGGCAGGTTCCTCTTTCATTTCTTAGCCACAATCTATATTCACCTACTATGTTTCCTTCTCTCCCTTTTCCTACTCTCGAATTCCAGTCACCCATGACTATAAAATTTTCGTCTCCCTTCACTACCAAATAATTTCTTTTATCTCATAATACATTTCATCGATTTCTTCATTATCTGCGGTGCTAGTTGGCATATAAACTTGTTCTATTGGAGTAGGCATGGGCTTTGTGTCTTATCTTTGCCAGAATAATGTGTTCCCTATGCTGTTTGTAGTAGCTTACCCGTACTCCTAACTTTTATTCATTCCTAATTTTTATTCATTATTAACCGTACTCCAGCATTACCCCTATTTGATTTTGTATTTATAACCCTGTATTCACCTGACCAAAAGTCTTGCCACCGAACTTCCCTAATTCCCACTATATCTAACTTTAACCTGTCCATTTCCCTTTTTAAATTTTCTAACCTACCTGCCCGATTAAAGGATCTGACATTCCACACTCCGATCCGTAGAACGTCAATTTTCTTTCTCCTGGTAACGACATCCTCTTGAGTAGTCCCCGCCCAGAGATCCAAATGGGGGACTATTTTACCTCCAGAATATTTTACCCAATAGGACGCCATCATCATTTAACCATACAGTAAAGCTGCATGCACTCTGGAAAAATTACAGCTGTAGTTTCCCCTTGCTTTCAGCCATTCGCAGTACCAGAACAGCAAGGCCATTTTAATAATAATAATGAATAATGAATAAAAAATAGGAGTGCGGGTAGGCTACTACAAACAGCATAGTGAACACATTATTGTGGCCAAGATATACACATGAAGCCCACGCCTACTGCAATGGTACAAGTTTATATGCCAATTAGTTCTGCAGATGACGAAGAGACTGATGAAATGTATGATGACATAAACGAAATTATTCAGGTAGTGAACGGAGATGAAAATTTAATAGTCACGGGTGACTGGAATTCGACAGTAGGAAAAGGAAGAGAAAAAAACGTAGTAGGTGAATATGGATTGGGAGTAAGAAATGAAAGAGGAAGCCCCCTGGTAGAATTTTGCACAGAGCGTAACTTAGTCATAGCTAACACTTGGTTCAAGAACCATAAAAGAAGGTTGTATACATCGAAGAAGCTTGGAGATACTGGAAGGTTTGAGATAGAATATATAATTATAAGACAGAAATTTAGGAACCAGGTTTGAAATTGTAGGACATTTCCAGGGGCAGATATGGACTCTGACCACAATCTATTGGTTATGAACTATAGATTAAAACTGAAGAAACTGCAAAAAGGTGGGAATTTAAGGGAATGGGACCTTTATAATCTGACTAAACCAGAGGTTGTACAGTCTTTCAGGGAGAGCATAAGGGAACAATGGACAGGAATGGGGGAATGATATACAGAAGAAGAAGAAGAAGAATGGGTAGTTTTGAGGGATGAAATAATGAAGGCATGGAAACCCAGTTCTAAGCAAAGAGGAGAATGCAGAAAGGTGGAAGGAGTATATAGAGGGTCTATACAAGGGCGATGTAATTAAGGACAATATTATGGAAATGGAAGGGTTGATAGAAGAGATAGAGAAGATCCAACGGAGAACAGCGCGCTTCGTTACAGGATCATTTAGTAATTGCGAAAGCGTTACGGAGATGATAGATAAACTCCAGTGGAAGACTCTGCAGGAGAGACGCTCAGTAGCTCGGTACGGGCTTTTGTTAAAGTTTCGAGAACATACCTTCACCGAAGAGTCAAGCAGTATATTGCTCCCTCCTACGTATATCTCGCGAAGAGACCATGAGGATAAAATCAGAGAGATTAGAGCCCACACAGAAGCATACCGACAATCCTTCTTTCCACGTACAATACGAGACTGGAATAGAAGGGAGAACCGATAGAGGTACTCAGGGCACCCTCCGCCACACACCGTCAGGTGGCTAGCGGAGTATGGATGTAGATGTAGATGTAGAAGAGGATGTAGATGAAGATGAAATGGGAGATATGATACTGCGTGAAGAGTTTGACAGAGCACTGAAAGACCTAAGTCAAAACAAGTCCCCAGGAGTAGACAACATTCCATTAGAACTACTGACAGCCTTGGGAGAACCTGTCCTGACAAAACTCTACCATCTAGTGAGCAAGACAAATGAGACAGGTGAAATACCCTCAGACTTGAAAAGGAATATAATAATTCCAATCCCAAAGAAAGCAGGTGTTGACAGATGTGAAAATTACCGAACTATCAGTTTAATAAGTCACGGGTGCAAAATACTAACGTGAATTCTTTACAGACGAATGGAAAACTGATAGCCAACATCGGGGAAGCTCAGTTTGGATTCTGTAGAAATGTTTGAACACGTGAGGCAATACTGACCCTACGACTTATCTTAGAAGATAGATTAAGGACAATGTTGACTGGAATACTCTCTTTCAAAAACTGAAGGTGGCAGGGGTAAAATACAGGGAGCAAAAGGCTATTTACAATTTGTACAGAAACCAGAAGGCAGTTATAATAGTTGAGGGACATGAAAGGGAAGCTGTGTTTGGGAAGGGAATGAGACTGGGTTGTAGCCTATCCCCAATGTTATTCAACATGTATATTCAGCAAGCAGTAAAGTAAACAAATGAAAAATTAGGAGTAAGTATTAAAACCCACGGAGAAGATATAAAAACTTTGTGGTTCACCGATGACATTGTAATTCTGTCAGAGACAGTAGAGGACCTGGAAGAGCAGTTGAACAGAATGGACAGGGTCTTGAAAGGAGGGTATAAGATGAACATCAACAAAAGCAAAACGAGGATAATGGGATGTAGTCGAATTAAGTCGGGTGATGCTGTGGGAATTAGATTAGGAAATGAGACACTTAAAGTAGTAAAGGAGTTTTGCTATTTGGGGAGCAAAACAAGTAATGATGGTCGAAGTGGAGATGATATAAAATGTAGACTGGCAATGGCAAGGAATGCGTTTCTGAAGAAGAGAAATTTGTCAACATCGAGTATTGATTTAAGTGTCAGAAAGTCGTTTCTGAAAGTATTTGAATGGAGTGTAGCCATGTATGGAAGTGAATCATGGACAATAAATGGTTTGGACAAGAAGAGAATAGAAGCTTTCAAAATGTGGTGCTACAGAAGAATGCTGAAGATAAGATGGGTAGATCACATAACTAATGAGGAGTTATTGAATAGAATTGGGGAGAAGAGAAATTTGTGACACAACTTGACTAGAAAAAGGGACCGGTTGGTAGGACATGTTCTGAGGCATCAAGGGATCACCAATTTAGTATTGTAGGGCAGCGTGGAGGGTAAAAATCGTAGGGGGAGACCAAGAGCTGAATACACTAAGCCGATTCATAAGGATGTAAGTTGCAGTAGGTACTGGGAGATGAAGAAGCTTGCACAGGATAGAGTAGCATGGAGAGCTGCATCAAACCAGTCTCTGTACTGAAGACAACAACAACAGGCCTAGATGCGCTGAAACAGTGTGTATTGGGAAGGGTATCTCCCTACATCAACATAACGAATGAGTCATTTCCATTGGGGAACTTTCCATTATATCTTAAACAGTGAAGAGTTATGCCTCTGTTTCAGGAAAAGTAACACAGTATGGAGAAAACTACAGGCCTGTTTCTCTGCTGTCATCATTTTTAAAACTAATAATCCATTTACCATATCCACAAAATTGATTTCTCAGCAGAACAGAGCCTCAAGTTCAGTTCTACATGAGAAACAGGCCTCTGCGCTCAGGAGTGCATCTCTTGCCGATAACTGAATGTCGGCAACCGGCTGCCTATCTCTATAACTCTTCAATCGAGTTGAGTGGTCTGTCATTGAGCATTGCACCAGACACCAGAGTCTCTGAACTGAGTACATGGAAGTTATCCCAGCATCACATTCTCAGATCTGTTAATCCTCCCGGCCTCCTTCTCTGCTAGGCCCTGTCCGACACCCACCTCCGCCTCTGCCTCGGGAATCTGATTCCCCTCACCACCTCCTCTCTACAGCCTCTGTCCAGATCCACCCGTCCACGTCGCTGTGTGCCGTATGCAGTCCCATTGCCTTTAGCCTGAGTGGGCACACTGGTTCCGAGTCTCTTCTCCGTGTATCTGCTGCCTCTCTCGCAGCTATCAGCCACTTTTTGCCAAATTTTCACCCCATTTTGCACCTCCCCTCTCCCTGTGTCCACACCCATTCCATCTTGTATGATTCCTCTCCACACTCGAGTTGCAGAACTGGCAGAATGTAGTTGGCCAAGCCCAGACAGTGACTCTGTGAACATACAAAGGTGGTTTGATAATTCTGATAAATTTCCGTGAAACAACGGAACATGTTTATTGTGTATCATTGTTGGTAAGCTTTACTATCCCAAGGCTCATATAAAGAATTTCAACAATGTACGGCTTACAGTTCATTGATGACAGCTATCTGAATTCATCAATGTGTCAACAGCAATTGAAAATGGAGAAAATCCAATTACATGCTGTTATTACAGTCTTTCTGGTGAAGGGTTGGAGTGCCACACAAATCAAAACAGAATTACATGTATTTCATATGGACTCAAACCGTCATTGGAGACCATTTAATTTTGGATTAAAAAATTTTAACACGATTGGACAAGCACTGTAGACGAAGCTCATTCTGGCCATTCAGTCGGGGTCACCACAAAGGCTTCAAAACCGATGATACGGTAATCCGAGACCGCTGAATAAGAATTTGTGAGATCGCTGAGACTGTAGGCATCTCTACTGAGCTAATGCATGAAATCCAGCAGGGACAATGAGCTATATAAAAGCTGTGAATGATGTGGGTGCCACAGTTGCTTACAGTTGACCAAAAGCACATGCAGCACAACATTTGAACACAATGTCTTTTGATGTTTAATATAATCTGCAATACTTTTTGCACTGATTTGTGACTGTTGATGAAACCTGGATCCGCCATTATATACTTGAGACAAAATAATGGACAAAAGCTGATGAAAGTGCACTGAAGAAGGCTAAGACCATTTTGTCAGCTGATGAGGAGATGGTCACTGTTTTTTAAGGAATAGTCTTCATAGAATACTAGAAAAAGGGGAGACCCATAACTGGACGCTATAATGCTTCATTGTTGGATCATTTGAAACTGGTGTTGGCTAAAAAAAGACGAGGAGAGGCACACAAAAAAGTGCTGGTTCACCAGAATAATGCACCACCCCTCACATCAGTAATAACAATAGCGAAAGTGCTGAGCTTTGAAGTGGTTCAGAATCCACCCTATTCACCAGACTTAGCCCCAAGTGACTTTTGCCATTCCATAACTTGAAGCTTCGGCTTCTTTGGGAAGAAATTTTCATCAAATGGGGAAGTGATAGTTCAACAGAACCTACATTTACAGCTGCATGAAAAAGCTGGAGGATTGCTGGACCAAATGTATATCCTTCAAAGAAGACTATGTTGAGAAGCAAGGTGAGTTGTTTATGAAACAAACATTTTTTATTTTTACCAGTATTATCAGACCACCGTTGTACATAAAAATCATCAGCTGATGTAGTTGATTGCTCTCTCTCATGAGAGAGATCAATGATCGGATGCCACTGTGGTGTTCACGAAGTTTCTTTTTTTCTCCCAACTTTATTGGTGTTTGGTCATTGCCTTACAGCCATCCCTCTGTACACCAATTTGGTTGACAACTTTCCGTGTTGATAATCTGTCTTGCCATAAAGTGACAAAGCATGCACTGCCTGAGTGTATCGACTGATGGAACAGAACTCACTAACTGCATTGTCTCATTCACTATTGCAAGCCCATTGCTTCTTATCTTACTGTTCTGAGATTGCAGGTTTACTTTAACCTCTGTCACACAGGTTGCAGTATGTAGTGACTTTCTGTGGTTGAAGCAAGATCGGGTTAGAGATTACCAACCAAACATAAACTGTGCAAGTCACAAGTTAGCTGCACTTTCTCTCTCTCTCTCTATCTCTCTCTCTCTTTCTTTTGAACAGTTTATATTGTTAATGTCCTAGATGAAACTAACATGTGTTTATTTTTGAGCAATGTGATCATTGGCAGTGCCACACCACTCAATAAATGTCTCACCCGTGTAAACTTTCAGAGTTGTTCCCAGCCAGAGCCTGCCTTGGAATGAAGTGTACGACTTTGTGTTCGACCGCCTGCGTGCTGTGAGGCAGGATTTGGTAATACAAGGCACACCATCTGTGGAATCAGTGGAGATACTGGAGCCGATTGCGAGATTTCTGGCATACTCCGGATATAGGTACGTAGCACACAGCAGAGCGTGCCTTCATTGTTCATCCTCTTTACAGTTTTCTCTACGGATATTGGCTCGAGAAGATTATAGCATTGTCAAAAAAAGCTGTTTTTTTTTCTTTTCGAGGATAGCCTATATGGAAAAGGGAACTTGGCTTCCCAGTGTGGGCAATCCCACATGTTGCAGAGGTTGTTTTGACTGCACTGCAGAAATTTTGCTGGAAAGGCCTTACGCACCATCTGTACTGCCTTGTTCACTCCAACAAATATTTTTCTGTGAAGCCATGGATTGTATTGTCTCACATTGGCGTAAATGTGTTAACAGATATGGAAATTATTTTTTAAATAATAAAAAGTTTACTTTAAACAACCAAAAATCTGGAATTTAACAATATTATGAGAAGAAAAGTTGCTACTCACCAAATAGTGAAGATGCTGAGTCACAGATAGGCACAACAAAAAAGACTCTCACAATTATAGCTTTTTGCCATTAAGGCCTTCGTCAACAATAGACAAACATACGCACATGCAAACACACTCACGCAAAGGTAGAGTGAGTTGAGTTTGTGTGAGGAGTCATTTGTTGTGCCTATCAGCTACTCAGCATCTCCACTATATGGTTAGTAGCAACTTTCCTTCTCATAATACTGAAACAGTTAATTTACTTTTTCCATCTGTCCCGCTTTTATTTGACTGCCCCTTATATATTCACTAAAGAGGAGAATAGTGATTCCCACAGTTTCAACATTGGGAAAAGAAAGGCCGTTATTACTTATTACCAAAGCCGTTATTGCCTCAGAAAGGAGTACAGTACAATTTTTTCTATTCCATAGACAACCATTTATTAAAAAGCGATAGTATGTACAGCAGTTTAAAGAAAGCAGCTTTATATCTATTATTAGGAAGTAGAGTGATGCCAAAGACTAATATGTTTATTCTTGTAAAATTTTTGCTCCACTGTGAGATTTACAAAAACGGTAATGCACCAGCTCCTAAATATATTGTGGATATGTAGCCTCGTTTCACACCTTTTCTTTAAAAATTGTGAAAGTTCTGTATGGAACACGCAGCTAACTAACTGCAACTGGTTGCAAATATTTTTGTATTTATGCTGACACACGTCCTAGAAATGCACCAGATGAGGAAGGGATCCAGTATTGGTATCATAGTACCTGTAAAAGGATAAAAAAAACTTCTCCTATCCTTTTTAATTAGGCCAATTCAAGGCTTCCTGGAGGAATATAACGTTAGTATCCCTGCTGAAACTCAGGAAGGATGACACATTGCCAAGTAGTCACCGTAGTAGAAGTTGTGTTCGACTGTCACCTGATCCAGCACTTAGAATTGCAGGAACTGCGTAGTCACTTTTTTGGCAGGTTTGGAAGTACTGTTCAACCCTTGATAATCTCACACTGTG
Source organism: Schistocerca gregaria (assembly GCF_023897955.1). NCBI lineage: Eukaryota > Metazoa > Arthropoda > Insecta > Orthoptera > Acrididae > Schistocerca > Schistocerca gregaria. The sequence goes on from NC_064929.1 coordinate 215,762,344, forward strand.
AGAAGTGGGAATACAATGATAGTCCTTCCTATATGGATGGCACCTTGTAGGTATCGTCTTCAAGCTGTGACCGACGTTATTCAGAGGCGTAATGTCCTCTGAAGGCTCCACAAATGGAACATCTGAGGCTCTCTCTGGGTACTTGTATGTCCTTAATTTCTGGACGCTCTTTTAGACATTTGTTAGGTGATGCTTCTTTGGACTGATTTGAGCAGGAGAATGGTATCCCTCAGAAATCTTTTTAAGTGTGACTGTTAGATACAGCAGTTGACGACATACCATCCATACTTAATTCTTCCATTCATTGTTCAATGCTCATTGACAACTTTACGATATCTTGACCCTTACCCGATCACATGACAACTACTAGTCAGTCACAACTGACGATACTGACTATAAGGTGGTCAGAGGAGTGCACTGGTACACAGGTTTTAAATTTTTCTTAAGCAGTGTTTCTGTGTAAATTTTGATCATTCCTGTCTTGCTTCTGAAATGAAAATGAAAAACTCCAATTTTTAAGGTGAATGATGTTTTTGGGTTTTGAAATTTGTGAGAGGGTGACAGAATTATCACATGTGAGGGATATGAAGGCCAAACACCTATTGGCATTGAATACATTAAAATGCCTCAGACATAGGTCATGGAGAGTAGACTGAATGTTATATGAGATTTTTGTGTGATCTGGCCTCGACTACGAATGCACAGTTCACGGTGCAGCTATGCCGTCACACCTAAAACTCATCTGTTTCGTTCACTGTGTGGGTATTTGGCTGGCAACAGGAACTTATAAAATGGGACATATTCCCACCAGCTGCTTTGACGAGGGTGGTGAGCCCCACTCACAATTTGGCAACAGACGCTTATCGTGTGTACACTCTCAATGCCTCGGACACCGAGATTTCCCTACTGTCACCCCCCCCCCCCCCCCCCCCACACACACACACACAATGGAGAGAAATTTATAAATGGGCTGCAAGCGTTGAGGCCATTTGGAATTTGAGGGAACCACAGCCTAATAATAATTAATGTGGACCACACGACTGTGCTTCATCAAAGGTGCAGTTGTTCATCTGCCTGGTTAATAAACGGACCCGTAATTATTTTTGATTGATCAGCGTGAAAGTAATAGTTCGCCTGACTTTGTTTTCAAATCCATGTTTTTGAGAATTTCATCTAAATACCACATCATTGTTGTACTTTACACTGATGAGCATAAGCAGGGGTTCCATGGCTGCACTTTATTTCCTGAATGTGCCCTAAAGGTTTCTCTAGCTAACTAGATCACAGTCTGCATTTTTTAATTATATGTGATTTTGATGGCTGTAGGGTTGGTAGGTCAAATTATGCTAGCAAATTCTTCATCTGCAGTGACAATCTAAGGATCTCTCAGGCTATCCAACACCTATAACCCGGCAAAAAAGGCATGTTGAAATGATCCACCTACAGAGGAAAGGAGAGGATGAGTCACTGTGATAGTTACCTAGGCATTTTGGAAACCAGGGTAATGTGATCAGCAGCAGAAGTATTCACAACAAACTGCTAGAGTTTGACGTTGTCCTAAAAACAGTGTAGTTAATAATTACTAGGTACACGACTCAATATTGAAGGTAAATACCCGATATTGAGAGTAAGCCGAAATTTATGATTGGATTGTTCTATCAGCCACAACATTCATTGCCCAATGTAAGTGGAAACATAAGAGAAACCCTAAGTTTACTGGTAGGTATGTACCTCATTGGAGGAGTCTTTAATTACCTGAGAGTCAACTGCAATAATTACAGTTTTATTAGTGGTGAGCATGACAAGACCTCATGTGAAACATTGCTGAATGACTTCTCTGAAAATTACATAGAGTACCTCTACATCTAAATCTGCATCTACACTCTGCAAACCACCATGAGGTGCATGTCCGAGGGTACATCCCATTGTACCAGTTATTAGGGTCTCTTCCTGTTCCATTCACATATGGGGCATGGCAAGAATGATTGATTGAATGGCTCTTTGCTTGTAGTAATCGTTCTACTCTTATCCTCATAATCCTTGTGTAAGCATTGTGTAGGGGATTGCACCGTATCCCTGGAGTAATCATTTAAAGCTGGTTCTTGAAACTCCATTAAGAGACTTTCTCGGAATATTTTACATCTATCCTCAAGAGTCTTCAAGTTCAGTTCCTTCAGTATCTCTGTGACACACTGCCACAGATTAAACAAACCTGTGACCATTTATTCTGCCTTTCTCTGTAGTGCAGCTTGTAGATCACACGACTGGTTTCACATGTAGCCCTGCCTTTGATGGGATAGGTGTTAGTGACTGGACCGGAGTATGTGGTGGTGGGAGAATGTATGGGACAAGTCTTGCATCTAGGTCTATTATAAGGGTATGAGCCGTGAGGTAAGGGATTGGGAGCAGGGGTTGTGTAAGGATGGACGAGTATACTGTGTAGGTTCGTTGGTTGGTGGAACACCACTGTGGGAGGGGTGGGAATGATAGTGGGCAGGGCAGTTCTCACTTCAGGGCACAGCAAGAGGCAATTGAAGCCCTGGCAGAGAATGGAATTCAGTTATTAAAAATAGACATTTTCGCCATAGTAATTTCATTGATAAATCAATCTGTGCAGCAGAAATTCTTCAAATGTGTATTCCATTTATGGTTCATAGTTTGGACATCGCCAAAGAGTTCTCAATGATGGATTAATTATTAGCAGTTGTGGAAGGATTCAAAATACAGACAAAAGCACTCATTCCTAATTTTAACCACAATTATGCAACTAATAATGATCAAACTTTTTGTGGGAAGGACAGGCTGATCAGAGACTTTACGATGAAATCTTTGTAGATGGCAGACGAGAGTGCACATGTACCATAAAAATTACCCCACACAAATCTGTTCTGCTTTGCAACCCTGTGATGTGTACGAAAAAGTCCAAAAGGCTACCGAATTGCTGAAGCCTAATAGAGAAATTGCTCTGAGCAGTGAATCCGTGAAACTTCTTTGTTTAAGTCTGCATAAATTTAGTGCACCTACATTCACAGGAGTCATCAAATACATGTAGTTCCCATCAAAGCTGAAGAAAGAACAGTCATTTTGAATTCAAACAAACTGTGTTTTCCAGCACTGCTTCTGAAAAATCTATGTACGTGCAAGACCGTAGTTTTCATTAAATGTGTGTGATGCTCTACGAATTTGTGTTTCGGTTGCTTCTGCCACCATCTGGAATACTGTTGTTGCAAAGCAAGAGGTGCAAATGACACGGAGTAAGACAATCCTGTAATATGTGCTGCATAATAAATGGAATACATGTGTGAAGAATATTTTCTGTAAGTAAAAAATGACTAATTTCGAATAATTTTGCAGAACATATACTATTCAATGATATTCTGTATGATGAAATTTTTAAAAAAATGTACAAGGGCAGGGTCTGAACTCGTACTGTCAGCTTGGTAACTGTGGACCTTAGCCACTGCACTACAATCTGGGTTGAAACTTGTTTAACGTGGTGGATATAGGAGGTATCTATAAAACTTCAGCATCAATTTTCTCAGGAACTACGGGCCGTTGCGTGAAAAGCAGCTACACAGGTACTCATGAGTTAGTTAGTTAGTTAGTTATATTACTTGTTCCATGGATCATGAACACGATTCTTTCGTAATGAAGTGGAACGTGTCAAAGTACACAAGATTCATTTATCCCAAATAATCATTGTTAGTCTTATATATGGTACAATTGTTAATGCTTACAGTATTTCTTTGGCCTATGTCTAAAAATTCATCTATGGAGTAGAAGGAGTTGTCATTCAGGAATTCCCTTAACTTACTTTTGAATGCCGATTTGTTGTATGTCAGACTTTTGATATTGTTTGGCAATTGACCAAAAATCTTTGTGGCAGTATAATTCACCCCCTTTTGTGCCAATGTCAAATTCAATGAACGGTAGTGAAGGTCACCCTGTCTCCCAGTATTGTAGCTGTGGACTGTGCTATTAATTCTGAAGTGATCTGGGTTACTAACAACAAATTTCATTAGGCTGTATATATATTGTGAAGCTACTGGCAATATCTCTAATTCTTTAAATAATTGTCTACAAGATGATCTTGGATGAGCCCCAGACATTATTCTGATAACACGTTTTTGTGCAATAAATACATTCTTTCTTAGTGATGAATTGCCCCAAAAGATGATTCCGTAAGAAAGCAACGAATGAAAATATGCATGGTAAGCTAACTTACTGATGTGCTTGTCTCCAAAATTTGCAATGACACTAATAGCATAGGTAGCTGAGCTCAATCGTTTCAGTAGATTGTCAATGTGTGTCTTCCAGTTTAAATTCTGATCAATACAGACACCCAGAAATTTTGAACAATCTGCTTTAGCTAAAGATTTTCCCCCACACTCTATATTTATTTCCGGTGTTATGCCTTTCCCTGTACTGAACTGTATGTACAGTGTTTTTTCAAAGTTCAATGAAAGTCCATTTGCGGAAAACCACCTAATAACTCTTTGAAAAACATTATTTGCATTTTCCTCAGCTGATTCTTGCTTTTTAGGCTTGATTACAATACTTGTGTCATCTGCAAAGAGGACCAAGTTTGCATCTTCATGAATATAATTAGGCAAGTCATTAACATATATTAAAAACAATAAAGGCCCCAAGGCAGAACCCTGTGGTACCCCATTCTTGATACATCCCCAGTCTGAATAATCTGATGCCCTTTGTGTACTATGTGGGTTTACTGTTTCAACCTTCTGCATTCTACCAGTTAAATATGAAGTGAACCATCTGTGTACTGAACCATTCATTCCATAGTACTTCAGCTTATCTAAGAGGATTTCATGATCCACACAATCAAAAGCCTTAGAGAGATCACAGAAAATCCCAATTGGTGATGTTCTACTATCCAGAGCATTTAAAATTTGATCAGTGAAAGCGTGTATAGCACTATCTGTTGAAACACCTTTCTGAAAACCGAACTGACATTTTGTTAAAACATTATTCCCACTAATGTGTAAAGTTACTCTTGAGCACATTACTTTTTCAAACACTTTTGAGAAGGATGTCAGAAGTGAAATAGGACGATAATTGTTGACATCTGTCTTGTCACCTTTTTTTATACAAGGGTTTAACTATGGCATATTTCAATCTGTCAGGAAATATTCCCTGATTCAATGAGCTATTACATATGTGGCTAAGAACTCGACTTATCAGGTGTGGACAAGATTTTAGTATTCTATTGGAGATACCATCAGTTCCATGTGAGTTTTTATCCTTAAGTGAATTTATTATTTTCTTAATTTCAGACGGTGAGGTGGGTAGGATTTCAATTTCATTTGTTTGCACCGGGAATGCCTCTTTCATATAGAGTTCTGCCCTATCTGGTGAGCAGCTGGTGCCTATATTTTCCACTACATTTATAAAATGATTATTAAAAATATTTTCAACCTGTGATTTTTCATTTATAAGCTTTTCATTGTGCTTAACAGTAATACTGTTGTCCTGTGACCTTGGTTGCCCTGTTTCCCTTTTAACTACACTCCTGGAAATGGAAAAAAGAACACATTGACACCGGTGTGTCAGACCCACCATACTTGCTCCGGACACTGTGAGAGGGCTGTACAAGCAATGATCACACGCACGGCACAGCGGACACACCAGGAATCGCGGTGTTGGCCGTCGAATGGCGCTAGCTGCGCAGCATTTGTGCACTGCCGCCGTCAGTGTCAGCCAGTTTGCCGTGGCATACGGAGCTCCATCGCAGTCTTTAACACTGGTAGCATGCCGCGACAGCGTGGACGTGAACCGTATGTGCAGTTGACAGACTTTGAGCGAGGGCGTATAGTGGGCATGCGGGAGGCCGGGTGGACGTACCGCCGAATTGCTCAACACGTGGGGCGTGAGGTCTCCACAGTACATCGATGTTGTCGCCAGTGGTCGGCGGAAGGTGCACGTGCCCGTCGACCTGGGACAGGACCGCAGTGCCGTAGGGGACCGCACCGCCACTTCCCAGCAAATTAGGGACACTGTTGCTCCTGGGGTATCGGCGTGGACCATTCGCAACCATCTCTATGAAGCTGGGCTACGGTCCCGCACACCGTTAGGCCGTCTTCTGCTCACGCCCCAACATCGTGCAGCCCGCCTCCAGTGGTGTCGCGACAGGCGTGAATGGAGGGACGAATGGAGACGTGTCATCTTCAGCGATGAGAGTCGCTTCTGCCTTGGTGCCAATGATGGTCGTATGCGTGTTTGGTGCCGTGCAGGTGAGAGCCACAATCAGGACTGCATACGACCGAGGCACACAGGGCCAACACCTGGCATCATGGTGTGGGGAGCGATCTGCTACACTGGCCGTACACCTCTGGTGATCATCGAGGGGACACTGAATAGTGCACGGTACATCCAAACCGTCATCGAACCCATCGTTCTACCATTCCTAGACCGGCAAGGGAACTTGCTGTTCCAACAGGACAATGCACGTCCGCATGTATCCCGTGCCACCCAACGTGCTCTAGAAGGTGTAAGTCAACTACCCTGGCCAGCAAGATCTCCGGATCTGTCCCCCATTGAGCATGTTTGGGACTGTATGAAGCGTCGTATGACGCGGTCTGCACGTCCAGCACGAACGCTGATCCAACTGAGGCGCCAGGTGGAAATGGCATGGCAAGCCGTTCCACAGGACTACATCCAGCATCTCTACGATCGTCTCCATGGGAGAACAGCAGCCTGCATTGCTGCGAAAGGTGGATATACACTGTACTAGTGCTGACATTGTGCATGCTCTGTTGCCTGTGTCTATGTGCCTGTGGTTCTGTCAGTGTGATCATGTGATATATCTGACCCCAGGAATGTGTCAATAAAGTTTCCCCTTCCTGGGACAATGAATTCACGGTGTTCTTATTTCAATTTCCAGGAGTGTATATTCCATAATGTTTTAACTTTGTCATCAGAGGTGCTAATCTCGGACTTGATACACATACTTCTGGATTTTTTTTATAACTTTCCTTAATATATTACAATATTTCTTATAATGGTTGAGCTTTTCTTCATCTCGACTTATTCTAGTGTCTTGGTATAGTTCCCATTTCCGGCTACAAGAAATTTTAATCCCTTTAGTCAGCCATGGTTTTTTATCAAGTTTATTTGAATTATGATTCACTAATTTCTTAGGGAAACTGTTTTCAAATATACCCACAAGTTTATTATGGAATAAGTTAAATTTAACATTTGCATCAGGTTCCCGATAAACATCCTCCCAGTCTACCCTTTTCAAGCTTTCCTTAAATTGTTGAATTGTTATATGGTTAATTGGGCGTATTATTTATTTATTTATTTATTTATTTTCACATTACTGTATGGAGCAAAGTCATGAATTGAAAGTAGCATTGTGCATCGTGATCAGAAAGCCCGTTCTTAATAGGATAGGTGCTTACTTCTTTTAATTTATCTTGGTCTATGAAAATGTTATCTATCAGGGTGCTACTGTCTTGTACAATACGAGTAGGAAAATCAATGACTGATGTCAGATTGTAAGAGCAAAGTAATAGTTCAAGGTCGTTCTTCTTGCTTGAGTGTTTAAGAAAATCTACGTTAAAATCTCCACAAATGATAATGTGTTTTCCCTTTTCTGACAGATAACGCAGCAAGAGATCTAGGTTTTTAAGAAACATGTGAAAATTTCCAAGTGGGGACCTATACACAATCACAATTATGAATTTACCACTGTCCAATTTAAGCTCACAAGCGCATACTTCAATGTGCTGTTCGACACAGAATTTTGCGGTTTCTGTGTTTTTAAAACTATGTTCCCCCTTAACATAAATGGCAGCTCCTCCTTTTTCCATATTGTCTCTACAAAAATAAGTTGCTAGTTTATACCCATTAATATTTACATTTTCCATTTGTATAGTTATATGATGCTCTGACAGGCACAGTACATCAACTTCTGTTGTATTTTTAATATTCTCAAAACAAATTATTAGTTCGTCTATTTTGTTCCTTAATCCACTGATATTTTGGTGAAATATATTAACACAACTGTTTCCTCTACCTTTATTCGAACCATTTATTTTTTTACCTTTAAGAGCTGCCTGTCTGGACATCTTGTTCAACCTAAAAAAGGTGCCCCTATGCCCTTTCGGGTCACAGGGGTTTTGCCTTGAGTGCTAGTGGCCCCCTTTAGACGACCTACAATTAAATTAGCTACTCTATCCTTCCCTAGACTATTTAGGTGCAGGCCATGTCGAGTGTATCCCCATCTCCCAATGCTACCTACAGGCACTGTATAAATGTGTGTTTTTGCACCGTCCAGCAGCTGCTCGCTCAACTCTCTGTTAACTCGCCACACAGAAGGGTTAACCGAGGGCTGAGGTAACGTTGCAATACCTCAACAAAACCCAAATTCGTACATCCTGTTGCAGCTCCTATTTTATCCAGGTCACTCTTAATATCATAATTCCTATCCTTAGCCAGGCTGTTTCCTGCCCCACCTATTACTATCACCTCATCATTCTTGTCAAAGTCCCTACAGAGTGGTCCTATGTCTTCTATCACCTGGCTAAGCCTAGCACTTGGCTTAAACAAACTCGTGACCTGGTAATCTGCTCCTAATTTCTCCTGCACTAGTTGGCCTACACCCCTCCCATGACTGCTACCTAGCAGCAAGACTTTTCTTTTCCTATTACTAGATTTTCCCGACCTAATGCTGTTACCAATTTTAGTAGTCTACTGCACCCTACTTTCAACTACTCCTGTTTTTGGCTCCTCCCTTCCTACTTCAGGTAACAAGGAGAATTTATTCATAACTGGAACTTCGACAACATCTACATGGCTGGTCCCTTTTCGCGATTTCCTTGTTACCAATTCCCATTTCCCGCAGTCTTTTTCCCCCTTCAACTTAGCTAATTCAGTTTTTACCAAATCTAGTTCAGCCTGAAGGGCACTCATCTTTTCCTCCTGTTGTACGAATCTTTTTTCTATACTACAGAACCTACAGTTCCATGGGAGAGCCAAAAGCATAATCTCGTCAAATTTCCCGCTACATGAGCCCCAATGAAAAACACCCCCACATACCACACCTGATTCTATCTTCCTACGGCAGCTTCCACACTTAGTACTCATGGCAATGTACAGTAATAAAATTTAAACAATGATCTCTTAGTACAACAAACTATATTCTTAAATCAGTAAGATAATGAACCTACAATGGATGTAATCTAACGAGCTACGTGAATTTAAACAATCGTTACCTGAAAGTAAACAAACGCCAAATGGAAAGTCTATGAACAAATAAGTTTGAATAATCTACAATCCGACAATAAAAAGTCTTTAATTATTGACCAAAGAAGTATTTAAGATTATAGGCGCAAAGTTAAGTAATAATAAGAGGTTTACACACGCACGAAATTTATGCCTACAAATGTAAAGAAACACTGACGAAAACCGCCCGTTTAGTAAAACCTTCTTTACGAGTAAAATACGCTAATATTCGCGAAACCTTCAATACACAGTCTAACACAGACGTTAATTTAACTATCTAAACTATAATTTACACTAAGTTTAATATTATTCTATTACTGAACACTTAACTTTTGCCAGAGCTCCGACAGCGCGCGCACCTCAACAACATATCGAAGACTCATCAACATATGTGATTAACAGGTCTGATTGTCCCCTTGTGTGTGTTAAAATATTTTGTGCTTTTGTGTGTATGAGTGAATGAAAGTGGAGCACATTGGACCAGATTTCTGTTTCACACTTAACCTTTTAACATGTAATTATGAACGTTTTAGCCTCACTCATCTCAAAGAACAAGGATCATCCAATAAATAATGCTCCAGGTTTTTTTACCGCCTTTAATACATATAGGAAAACATCCTTTAAGTGCTTCAATCTTGATGTTACTTGTACACTTGTGTGAAGTTTCAAGCAGTTCCACCAGTTGGAAAGCTATAGTGAACTGTCAGAATGTTGTCCAGATGAGACATTCTTTAACTGGCAAAGTCCTTTAATTGAATTTCTGCTTGTGGAAAAATAAACTGTGATGAATATGTGTAAATGTTTGTGTACAGTGTGTGGTAATTATGCATTTGACAGGGCTAGTGTTGCGCAATGGGTAAATATGGATAAAGCATCAGAAAGTGCAGAAACTGAGTTTCGCAATTGGCTGCATTTGAGATGTCCTGTTATGACCACTGCTTCCAACACAGTGAATGATGTGGATGCCATTATATGTGCGGACTTAATGTTTCTTTATGTGGGACACACTTTGAAGGTGATGAGGGCACAATTGATCTAGTGACAACATGGCTATGATCATGTGACGAGAACATTTACCAATATGGAACATGATTCAGTAAAATTATTTGGAGTATATGACTGCATTATAAGCATATAAAATTTTCCAGCATTTTGGCCACAATTTCAAATGGCCTTCCTCAGGGTGGTTTGCTTACTACTGAATGAGAAAAACTTTAGTTCTATATACCTGTGGAAGAAGCTGTTTTTGTGATCCGATAGGATATGTAGAACATGGAGGAAGGGTATTAGATGTCTGTTATTGGTGTTTGCTTCATTTCTTGTCATTACTGGAAAGGATATGCCACATTCATATTAGTTTCAACACCAACAACAGAATATTGTGCGAACTGGATATGAAAGATTAGTAGAAGGATGACAGGTTAACTTTTTGACAAGCCACGAGGTCTAACAATAGTATCGCCAACCGTCAGATGAGGAAGTTCGAGAAGCTGTAGCAGAAAATGACAGATGAACGTGGACTGACCTCGGACATGTGACAGACAGTGGTTCACCTCTCTAGCCACACCGTATGTGATGCAGTTACGCAAATGCTGACTAAGGGGATGAATTTTGCTGTAGCCTGAAAAGGGGTTATGAAAAGAAGGTATCATCAAATCTGTTGAGGTTTCAATATGTCACCTACCACAATTAGAGATGGGTAAGAAAGGGTACAAGTCCTGGCTCACACAAAGCAACCCAAACAAAACATCAGCAAGAAGGAATGATATTCTATTGCAAACCTGAAGAACAGTGCTAAGTAGTATTATAGCCAGACAAGGTAAATGGCGCCATAGTGTTGGACATATCAGATTATATCAAATGACTGGAGGATCTCCGTAGTGAAACCATTTATAAGTAATGTAAAGGGAATCTGACAGCCAAGATAATCAAATTGATACAAGCACTGCTAAAGCAAACCAGAATGAACTTCACACAACTGGAAGACTCATACCACAAGTTTCTCCAGCACTGAGGACGTATGGGATGCCAAAGTTCCACAAAGGTCTTTACCTACAAGAGCCACAGTTAACAGCATAAACTCCCCAAACTATAAACTAGCAAAAGAAGTCACTCTGAAGCTTCAACATCTAGTGAGCCAATAGATTCATACTTAAAGGACCACACTCATTTTGGACACTTTTAAAAGAAAAATGCATCTCGGTTATAGATCTGCTGGTTAGTTACAATGTGAAGTCTTTATTTATGAATGTACCAGTCGGCCACTGTGAACATCTCAGAGGAATGCATTGCTACCAATGTCAGTGAACTAGAGCGCCACTGTTTAATGACCACCTACCTCAACAGACAATGTACCTGCATGTTTCCCCCTCTCACCTATTGCAGCAGACATGTTCATGGAGGCATTTGAGGGAACAGCTCTCCAGTCAGTGCCGTTATGCCCAAAATTCTGGTTCTGGTGTATTGATGATACCTCTGTTTTCCGGCCTCAAGGAGAAGAAGATTAAGAGAATTTCCACCAACACCTGACTGAACAGTACAGTAAAATCCAATTTACTATGGAGATTGAAAAGAATAGGGTGCTGGCTTTCCTCGATGTGGAAATTTACCAAAATCCAGTTAGTAAACGTGACCACAGAGTATACTGAAAAATCCACCAGCATAGACAGGTATCTAGGTGCTTCTTGCCACTATCTCTCTGCTCAGAAGAAATCTGCCCTGCTCACTTTAACTGAGAGGACCCACAAGATCGGCGATGACGAACATCTGGAGGAGGAACTAAAAAACCTGGGGTCCACCTTTTGATCAATGGTTATGGTGTGAAAATAATAGGCAAAGCTTAGGTGGCAAAGGAAGGCAGTAGGGAAGTGCAGAAGGAAACACAGAGTACCGTCGTATTAGTGTGCCTGTGAGGGGTCACCGAACATGCGGGAAAATTCTCAATAGAGCAAGTTTTGAGCCAATTTTTCGAATCAGGGACGTAATAAAAGATGTTCTCGGTTCAATGAAAGCTGCAGTAGATGACTACATACAGGTGGAGTTCACAAAATCGGCCGCGAGTGTGAACTAGTGTACGTAGGTGAGGCTCGGTGACCGATTAGGACACAGATATGGGGACACAAAAACTATAGCTGCCCGAGAGAACACACCGAGTCGGCAGTGTCAAAACACCAGGACAAGTGTGAAATACGCACAGGATTTTGAGAAGCACACGTACTAGTGAAACGGCCGTTACTCTGATGACGAAGATTAGAGAGGTGATAGAAGTAAGCGAATGACGGGGCAACACGAGTAGAGAAGATTGGTACATACTTTCAGGATCTCAGCTGGCAGCAGTACCAGTGCTACGGGGGGTATCAGCTCTTGCAAGAGACCTGAACAGTCTGGCAGGAGACCAAAGTGACTGTAGGCACACAGGGTACTGGCACACCTTAGCTAGCACTATGCAGCAAGTAAACAGCACTACATCACAACTGCCACTCATTTCTCATATGCCTATTTTCACCAATGGCGAGAAATAAATCAAATGCCACTAAAGGATTTCTGTTTCCACCAATAACAAGAAACAAAAGAAAAACCAATAAAGGATGTCTTAACGCCCTTCCTCCTCATCCTTAAAACCTATCAGATCACGAAAACAGCTCCTTCCCTAGTCTATAAGAACTAATTTTTTTTTCATTCAACAGCAAGCAAAACACCTCGAGAAAGGTCATTTGCAATAGTGGCCAAACTGCCGGAGAATTTTACATACTGACAATGAAGTCACATACCCTGAAAAAGTTTGTTGACAGTGACCACATACTCGCAGAAGCCTACACTTGCAAGGAATACATACTCTTGTGTGTCCTACAGACTGTGTAGGAAAAAAGTAATGTGGAAGAAACGTCGATTGACATTGTCACCAAATTCTACCTCTTAAGAGAAAAATACATTCTAAGAGAAAAGTTGTGGGGCACTATCGATTGAACGACCCCCGTTGCCCTGTACGTACAACTTACCTTAGTTTCAAGTGGCACATATTCCAGGTTGTGCGAAGAGCCAGCATCGCGCTTTGACGCAGTGATCCACAGGCAGCACTTGCTGGAGTGCTTGCAGCGGCTGCTGGTTCTCTATGACCGGCTGGAGCGGGAGAGCGGTGGGAGTGCGACTGGCTGCGACGGTCGGGCAGACACCGAGGCACTCTACCTTGTGCTGGCGCCGGGAAGTGCAGATGCGCTGCAGCGGGCTCTGCAGCTGCCTGTGGCGTACAGGTGCGTCTGAATCAGAAATGGATACTTATCTTACAGTTTCTTGAAGTTTGTGATATCTTCAAATATCTAAGGCTGTCAGTAATAGAGCTGCTTATCTCAGTTAATAAAATTTACTAAATACAGTGGAACCTCACTTAACGAGCACCTCACATAGTGTACAATTCGCATAATGAGCAAAACAAATTGTAAAAAATGATTCACATAATGAGCGAAGTTTCGCGTAATTAGTGACAACAGTTTAGTGTGATGCCACACACGTTCAACAGTTTGAACACCTTTCATTGTCAGCAGCCGCATACGAACTGTGTCTTTAGTACGTACTGCAATCTGGATTTAGCATTCTTTCTGCTACCGTCTTAGTGCAGCTTGTGATCACACATTTCTCTACACTTGTGTTCACACTGTGCATTTTTTGTGCAAATTTTTGAAACGATCCTAGAAATGTTTCCAAAGATAAAGCTGCAAGAACATTACCGTAAGACAAAGAAAATGACCTTAGAAATGAAATGGAAAATCGTTGAAAAATGCGAATGCGGTGCGAACACGGCGTGAGCATTGTTGATTTAGCATGCACATATAATCGGTCTACATCAAGTACTTGCACTGATCTCAAGAAGAAGGACAAGATTAAGGAGATAGGTGCTTCAAAGGGAGTGACAAAAGTATCTAAACAATGGTTTCATTTTTTGGATGATATCAACAGGTTGCTCCTTATCTGGGTAAATGAAAAGCAGTTGCAGGGTAACACTATTAAAGAGAACATCATTTGTGACGAGGCGAGAATGTTTTTCGCCGACCTCATTAAGAAGACGCCAGGATCATCAGTGATTGAAGGAGTGTTTAAGGGAAGCCGTTGGTGGTTCGAGAAGTTTAAGAGAAGAACTTACATCCACAGTGTTATGAGGCATGGCGAAGCAGCCAGCTCTGACACAGAGGCAGCAGAGAACTTCATCGGCAGCCTCGAGATGCTCGTAGATTCTGAGGGTTTACGCAACAGGTTTTTAATTGTGATGAGACTGATCTATTTTGGAGAAAGATGCCGAATTGTACCTTTATAACACTGCACCGTCACAAGAAAATGAAAGATTGTCTCACACTGCTATTTTGTGCCAATGCAAGCAGTGATTTGTAAATTAAACTGCTACTTGTTTACCTTTCAGAAACTCCACGAGCCTTCGAGACATATAAAGTCCAGAAGATGTAAATGTGATGTGGAGGTCCAACAACAAGGCTTGGGAGACACATTATGTTTTTTGTCATTGGATCAATGAAATGTTGATTGCTATGCACAATGCTCCTACCTATCCTCCAGAGCTACAAGACCACTTCCTTGAAGAATTTCAGGTCATCAGTATCCTATTTTTGCCTCCCATCACCACTCCATTACTCCAGCCTATTGACCAGCAGATTATTTGTAACTTTAAGAAGCTCTGCACTAAAACGCTCTCCAAGCATTGCTTTGAGTTGGCTGAAGCTACCAATTCCTCTCTCATGGAATTTTGAGAATATCACTTCAATATATCGAGATGATTGTGAAGGCACGGGAAAGGATTACCGAGATAACTCTCAGTTCTGCTTGCAAAAAGCTTTTGCCAAAGTGTGTCGTCGAATGTGACTCGGAGGCATTTGAGTCAGTACTTGTGGAGCCTGAAGTCAATGAGATTGTGGCTTTGGCCAAGAGCATGGTACTAGAAATGTTTACCAATGATGTCAGTGATCTTGCAGAAGATCAAAACCAAGAAATTACTACCAAAGAGTTTATGGAGTTGCAGTGTGTTTCACATCGGGAAGTTGTGGAGAGAGGTCTTCAGAGGAATAAGCAGTAACAGCAAAACTGCAATCTTCTGGCACAATAAGAGAGATTCTGAAAGCATGCAAATCGGTTGCATCATACATTGAAAATCGTCATCCCAAAAGCAGTGGCCATGTGCACTTTGCATATATTTGACAATAATGCATTGTCACATTTTAATCGAGTGTTGAAGCGTCTGCAGAAACGAATGACTACAGGTAGCTTCCTAGTGAAAAAGAATTAATTATGTGTTGTGGATAATAAAGTACATAATACTGTATGTATAATTTTCTTTGAATTTATGGCACAAATAAGATAAAACTTGTAGTACTTTTTCTGCAAGGAACATATTATCATAATTTACATTAATTTATACGTGATAAATTGTTTCGCGTAACGACTGTTTTTCGCACTACGAGTAAGATTTGGGAACAAATTATGCTCAGTATGTGAGGCTCCACTGTAATCTTGCAGAAATGAAAATGTATTTAATTATTTGTTTGTTCACACCACAAAGATGACATAACATCGAACCTAGGAAATATGAGACAATACTCGCCACGACTGTGCTGCTGCCGTGGTCCCTTATATAGGGCAAGTCAAAAAGGACTGTACAACTTTGGGATGATATAGAAATTTGTGGAGATAACTTACAGAATCAGTGGATGTGTCATTTTGTAATTAACGATCTCAAGTTTTACAATAAAGTGTCAAGTGTCGTTTTGGTTCAGTGTGACTACTATTTGTGATGCAGCATGAAACCCACTGGTAATCAATTTCTTCCCACACCCATTGCAGCAAATTGGGCATAACTTGTGCAATGGCAGTATATGTTTGATTTTTCAGATCTGCTAAACTGTTTGTTAGGGGAGGAACACATACACTGTCTTTAATGTAACCCCAGAGGAAGAAGTCCAGTGGTGTCAAGTCTGGGAACCGAGGTGGCTGGCCATGCGATTGGCCCTTCACAGCCAATCCACCGACTCAGGAAGCGATAGTTTCTGGTATACTGTGTTGCTGTTAGTGAACCGTCCCATCTTGGTCATCTCCATCGACCTGTGGAATTAAAAAGTTGATATTCGTGGACTCCAGGCAAAGCTCTCACTAACTTGACATAATTGTCAATATGCGGGTGACCGTGCGATTTATCGTGTCACAGTGAACAGCTCGTCTCAGTAATGTTCTTGTGCCAGAAGTAAATTGTAAGCCTGCTCGGAGGTTACTTAGTGTATTCGGTACAAAATGTACACCAAACAGTTGTCGCAGAATTTGTTTCACGAAACCGAAACGCAAAGCAAACGTGCTCCGCACCACTGAGACTAACCTATATAACTGTGCCCTACCCTGTGACTCCTGGTGGCAGAATGGGATACTGATGCACTATGTGAATCAAAGTTGAAGTTGTTTGCTGAAAAATGACACCCCTACTGATTCTGTAAGTTATCTCAATAAATTTCTATATCATTTCAAAGCTGTGAAGTCCTTTTTGAATTGCCCTGTAATAGTCAAAATATAAATACATTCATTGTTGAAAACATTAACTTTGACGTTTACAATTAAAAATAATTAGTTTTCCAAAATAATTTGTCACAATTATTTCTCAGAAATAAACATGCAGTAATAATACAGTTATTATTGCCATAGTAAATGAAATACTTTTCATAACAATATTTGATTTACAAATATTAATCACTTCTTAAATACAAGTTTGATTTCATTACTAACTTGAATCCTCAGATCTTTACACATCACTGAACATTATTTACAGTTAGGTTTCTTTGTACAAAATTTGTAAATACTGGTTTTAGCATATGTTTGTTACACATGCTTTCGTATAAAGCCATATTTCATCATTATTTAGGTTCAGGTGCCAGGTGCCTCTGTTTCATTAACTCGGTCAGCTGATATCGTTACAATATGAGGTGTGTGAGAAAAGTAATTGGACTGATTTTTCTATCTGCCAACATTTTTATTTATTTATTTTCAAACAATAATATTGTCCCCTTAAAAGTAGTTACCTTTGGCAGCTCTGCACTGGTAGTCACTGTTCACAGTCTCGGTAGCAGTGCGAAAAGCGTCAACTGGTAGTGCCTTTAACATGTCGGTCACATTCTTTCGGATGTTCTCCAGTGTCCCAAAATGACATCCTTTTATGACATTTTTCAGTTTTTCTCTGGGAGGAGGGGCGGGGGGGGGGGGGGGGGGGGGGTCGCGAAGATGCAGATCAGGTGAATTGGGGGAATGCCTTTTGAGGTGAAGCATTTCGTGACAGAAGTGACTGTGTGAGATGGGGCCTTGTCACAATGCAGCAACCATTGTCTGCACTGTCCAGTCTCACTCGATTCACCCTTTTCCGGAGCCTTTCGAGGAGATATTTGTAAAAGACCTAGGTGATAGTTTGTCCTAGATGAACATATTGTTTATGCATGATATCCCTACTGTCAGAAAGTCAAATCGGCATTGTTTTGATCTCCGATTTGCTCATTCGAGCTTTTTTCAGTTAAGGAGATCTCTCAGTCTGCTACTTCTCACTTTGTCACTTTGTCTCTTTGTCTCAGAATAGCACTCAAAAATCCACGATTCATCAATTGTCATCACACAACTGAACCATTCGTGGTCATTGGCAGTCCTCTCAAGAAGATTGATGCACGTTTCTTCAGCACCGAGCCAAAACCTGACGTATGGTGACAGTGTTTAAGTTTAACAGGTCACCCACCATCCTTAATTGTTAAACATCGGTTTAACCTCACAAGAGCATGCACAGGTTAGTCGTTTTCGTCTGTTTTTTAAGTCGAAGGTCTCCCCGAGCGAGTTTCATGTTTGACGTATTCTTTGCCTTCCAAAAACAATTCACGTCAGCGAAAAACTCGTGCTCTCGATAAGGAATATTCCCTGTAGTCCCATTTCAACTTTTCAGAGATCGTACTCGTGGATTTCCCAAATGTAACATAAAACTCGATGTTCATAATGTTTCTCCAAATTTTACTGTTCAGTGTTTGTAACACGCAACAAAAACACAACTTCACCGATTGCACTCTCAGAAGTCACATGACGGCTGTAGGACTGAAACTCGAACTGAGCCTCTGAAAGATATGAACACGTCTGTCGCCACAGGTAAAACGACGTAACGCTGCCAGATTTCTCGCAGTGTTGTCTTATTCGTGACTTTTCTCTCACATCTCGTACTGGCATATCAAGTTACGTAAGTTTGTGTGTACATCGGGAGTTACTATCGGTAACTGTGCTGTCGTCTGTAGTGCAAACTTTGTTATGTATCTTAGTACTCTGTTACTTTACACTGTGCTGTGAATTTGTGTACACTTTCCTGGAGGCAGAACATGGATAGGTAGATTTAAATGTATAAGACACAGTAAAGTGAACCCAAAATACGTCAGCCCCTATCTGCACAGAAGGGGAGGAGACGATGGCTCTGGCCCAGATGACCACTGGACAGCTGGGCACCGTTTGACAGCTGGGTGCTGCACATAAGCGTGTACGACCGCATCTGTCCAGAAGTACTGTAGGCTGTGTGTTTCCCCCTCCTCTATTCTCTGTGTCGTGCAGCTGGAGTCGCTAATGGCGTATGCAACTCTCTGGAGTGCAGTTTTTAATTAGATTTTTCTTTCCTCGCAGTGGCACTGCATATACGGTGTCCCACGAGGAACGGTCAGTATTCAGGGATATGGCAAGAACATACGTGTGGAGCAAAAAGGCTAGTAAAAATTTCTCTAAAATCATATGTTAAGAACTATGAGCACTTCTTCATCTTTGATACTGTGAAAAAAATCTCTTCTATTGCAAGCTCGTGTTCATCTTTGCTACTGTAAAACATGTCTCTTCTACTGAACAAGTACTCATAGCACTTAAGGTATCCACTGCGTTTACTAGACTCTTTATTCATGTTTTGGTCCATACTACCTCCTCCCAAAGTATGGGAAGCAAATAGCTACTGGTTTTTGTATCACAGAAGGGCTCGCTTTCAGTATGACTTTCAAGACTGAATACACCTTAACTTTACTGTGTTTCTGAGAAGCACATTTTACTACCAGTTATCTTACTGAAGACATTGTTTTTCAACACATGGAGTTGAGATGTCAAGTGGACTAAGGATTTCAGATAATTTTGTATGGAATTAATACATGCCTATCAGAGTAATCCACAGTCCCTTGTTGTGCGAGAGGAAAATAAATTAGGCAACTGAACACTTCAGACGGTAGAGAGAGAACATCGAGTAGATCTAACTGCATAAAGGAAATTGGCTGTGATAGTGTTGTGCTTTACTGGTCTGTAATTAATGTTCCATTTCCAGAAGGGAAATATGAATTACTAATGCAAAAAAGCACAAAATTGCCATCCCAAAAGTCGTCTCTCGAGGATATACATTGCACGTTGCAGTTCACACACGTCGCAGCAGTTTTTGCAGAAAGTGGACTGGAAGTGAGACAGTTGCTTAATGAAGTGGAGTGAGCCCTAGCAGACAGGCATAAATGAAAGGAAAATGTTTAAACTCTGACGAGATGGTCTCGAAGACGGATTTTGCTATCTGTGTATTAGATCTGATAAAGAAAAAAGATGCGAGATAGACATAATAATGAGGATTGCACCGGGGAGAGGCACATATTTACAGCACGAGATGTTCCTCAAAAATGCAGCTGAATCGATGGTAGAGGGAAAGAATTGTAGGGGAAGGATCTTGACACCCATTCCTAGCTTACCTGAACTCTGGAGATGGGATGTTGCCCTGCAACATGTCCTCGCGTCCAGACAACGTCCTGGAGTTATTTTCCATTACAATATAGCCCCTCCTCCACTCCTTTTTTTTTTAAGTGCTAGCAGTTGTTTACTTCCCCTTTTACTTTTCTATCTCCATTTTTACCTCACTGTCTGCTTTCCTTCGTCACTTAGACGATGTCTTCAAAGGAGAAGTATTTGTGGGTGAGGATACAGTCGGTCGCAGTGACCGGGAAGTAGGCTGTAGGTGTGGAGTCGGACAGGCGTTGGGAAAAGTAGTGTTCAATAAGTGGCAAGGCTGTGGGCATTGGGGATGTTAGTGGGATGTTCATTCTCAGAATCCCCCTGACGTCAACATTCACTAATCTCCTCCTCCCACTCACCAATCCCCATTCGTGTCCCCACTCCAGCAGTGCACACGCCTTGTATTTCTGTGGATGTACCCACAGTCCTTCCCCCGTCTCTACCTCTCTCCTTTGCCCTCTCCGTTTCCTGCTCACCTGCCCCCACACAGCCTCCCAACTCTGCACCAGCAACCCTATCCTGCCCCATTACGTCCCTGCATCCTCCACAGGCAATATATCATCTTCCCCCACCCCTCTCCTGCTGTCCTTCCCCCCTCCCCACCCAATGCCTCCTGCTTATCCCCTACATCCACCCCAAATTACTGCTCATGACAGACACTTTTGCAGTGCGCATTTGGGCCTCGGCAGCCAGAAACAGTGGTCGTGTGTGTGGGAACTACCCTTGTGAGTCCTTCTGGTGGTGCTGAATTAATACTGTGATGTATTTATATTATCCGTACATTTATCTACGTGTGTACGTACCACATGTCCTCCTAAACCACTGGACCGATTTCAGCCAAACTTGGTAAACCTATCACTTAATGTCTGCAAAGAATCACTGTGAGGTAAGAGCCAGCCACCTATCAAAAATGTGTGGGTGAGAATGAAAAAGCAGTGTAGCTCGTGACATGCTAATAACCGGACTTCATTCATCCAGTATTTGAGGATGAGAGCCCTTAGTGACTTATAACAAACTTTGTACATAATTCCAATTCCGTATGAAAATTTTTCTCACTGACAATGCCACAAAGTGATGAAAGGAAGTAAACTTGGCAGCCGGAGTATCCGAGCAGTTCTAGTCACTACGGTCGCAGGTTCGAATCCTGCTTCGGGCATGGATGTGTGTCATGTCCTTAGGTTAGTTAGGTTAAAGTAGTTCTAAGTTCTAGGGGACTGATGACCTCAGAAGTTAAGTCCCATAATGCTCAGAGCCATTTGAACCATTTTTTGAAGAAAACTTGTCACCTACTACATTTTCAGTTCTCGCAGTAAAATTCACATTAGGCACGACATTTTACTGTACAACTAACTGTACTCGCAACACACTTTGCAGACAGTATTCACATAATGACTGAGGGTACCTACAAAATTACAACATTGTACAACACGTAGCTCAGGACATAAGATGTCACAAGCATTGATAACGAAACTGCAGGGTACAGTTCACTAAAGATGTGTGTGAAATATATTAAAAATATGTGACATGTACGTGAGTGCTGAAAGCCTTGATAATAATAAAAAAAAAGAAAAAAAAAACCTGGATAAGTCTCAACCAAACTTGGTAAACGTAATACCTGGAAGTAAGAACAGGCAACCTCCTTTGGCGGTTGGCGTGATAATGTGGAGAGAAATGAAGGGAGTAAGAGGTGGACACACATAGATAGGAAGGGTGGGGGGCAAATTAGTCAGTAATGGCCATACGTGCTCATCCACTCTCTGAAATGCAGCACAAAACAACGAGAACTGTGGAGACAAGCACAAATACACACATGTAAACCTTCGATTTGCAGAGATCGCACCATTGCCGTGACAGGATCCGGCTCTACGTAAGACAGTTACCATAAATTATGTAAACTCATTACGATTGTGCTTCCATTTATTAAGCAAAATATCACTGAGTTTTTACGTGACCTCCTTAGTGAGAGCACGTACACAATTGTTGTCGATGGACGGGAATACGGTGTAATGTAGCCCGAGGTCTAGTTCCAGTCAAAAGGTGACAATTCGGTCATAAGTCCGCCAGACTTCAGTTAATCCGTAAAATTCCATGCTCGGTGCTTTCTTTTTACCAGGTGTGACACAGTGAAGAGCGCGCTGGAGTTCAGCCTGGCCTGCTACTCGGGGAACTACGTGCGGGCGCTGCGCCGCCTGCCACTCCTGCCGCCACTGCCCGCCTGCCTCGCCGCATTACACGTGCCGCACCTCCGCAGGTGGGTCGCCTGCCGCCACTGCCCCATCTCTGGCGTACAGACTCGGTCTACCGAATGTCCTCAGCTGTGACGGGTCTGTCTGATGGTTACAGTTTAGTACCCGGAGCACCCGCTGCCTGTGGCACAGAGGGGCAGTGAGACGTTAGCAGTCCGATGTGGAAATGTCTGGAGATTAGCGGATCGGAGGAGGATGACCGGAGGTGTCCGACATGTGCTCTGTCGTGCCCTTCCGGCCGCGGTCGAAACTACCGCATCTGTGCGTTGGGGCCGTATTGTGTGATGCACTTATGACGTTCACCTGTGCAGCAGGACCTCGAACGTATGTGTTTGTAACTGCAGCTTTGTTCACAGCACCCAATTACAGAGCACGTGTGGAAATTTGTGATGGAAATACTTGAATGGGAAGGTCTGAGTTAATGTTAAGTTGTTTTTCATTTCTACTACAAATTTCTGAGAGATTCAGTTTCTTACTTATTAAGTAGTTTTTGGTCTCTTATGTAGCAGTCGTGAAACTAAGCTATTGCTGTACCGTATTACGGCCTCGACTGTTCGCTTTGTATTGTGCAGCTTGCTTGCACGGGAATATACTTAGCCAAAAGAAGAGAGAAAACAGAGAAAAGTATTCCCTGTGAGGAATGTTGATATTTTTTAAAAAATTGGGGATCCAGTACACCAGTATTTTAAAAAAATATCATTATCTGCCCTCGATAAATTGAAACAAAATTGTCAACGTTTTGATATACCGACGGAAAAAGTATCGACATACAGGCGAAAACAATATTGGCTGCACATTGTAAATAAACTGCCTGTTTTAGAGCTGTATATTTAAGTACTGATTTATTATTAGACATACTGTACACCGACAAGCTAGCAGCCTGCTTTATCCCCTTCAAATCGAGGATTGAAAGAAAAATGGTGCACGTTCACACTTGGTGATAACCACTTTGCTGCCAGTGGTAACTGCACGTAAGTGGCACAATAAAAGGTATCCGATGGGTCTGTCGTTTGGTTTCATCACGTATCGGATTTTTCTGGAACACTTCGTGTCGATTTACCTGTTTTTTCGTTTCTGCAAACACATGCGACCTAGCAGTTGTAGTATCAAAACTCCACCGTAGTTAAACGTTGCAGTTTCTGTCGGTAGTGTCGACCACCGAACGTGTCGGCATTTCCCCTCAAACGTCTCCAACCCCCGCAAAGACCAATATTGTCATTTAGATCCTTGTTCATCAGTTTCAGCAACTAGTGTGTTATTTCTTCACATCGGATTTCTTGTTATTCCGTTCACACTGCCTCTCCCCGTAGCAAACGGTCTTCTTCTTTGTGTGCCGTCTGTACTTGCTTCACACGGCCGAAGAGGAAGACTGGATGCCTTGAGAGCTCAGAAAGCAGTGACACTCCTTTACACGGTGAAAGTAAAATTATGTTATATTTCAAATGCTCCAGACTGAACGCTGAAAGGCATAATCAGTCTTAAATGATGATATGATAATGATGATTCAATTTTGAAAGGACAACTTCAAATATTTATCAAAAATTGTAAAAAAATATAATATAAAAAAATATTGGCACTCAATAATAATATCGCCAATATATATTTGTATTTTATCGAGAGCTCTATTTCCTATTAGAAGGAGCTCAGGCCCCCGATCCACGAGAGTTGTTTTTCTCTAGCTCTGTCGATGATAAAGAAAGGAATTCACTCGAGTGACAGAGTAATGAGGCCATCGGTTTCACCTAATCAGGAATAAGAATACAATTGCCTACATATCTTATAACAATAAATCGGATCGTGTGGGATTGCACAAACATCTTTCCTCACTACACATCTGGGTTAGGATTCTCGAGCCTCGTTTGTGTTCCATTTTTAGAATATAAAGCAGTTAGTACAACGAATGCATTTTGGAACAGCAGTACATAGAAAAGAGTGTCTACATGAGGAAATAACTAGTTTTCCCTCATCCCTGTGACATCACAGGCACTGTCACCGCAATTCTTCATCTTTGGCTCACACCGTATCTACGAGGCTGGACTCGACGACACGGAATAACCGTCCGACCAGCAGGTACTCTGAACGCGGCACGACGTTTATCGTCACCCTGACTTGTAGATATGCTGCAGCTATCTATTTTGTGAGACACGCACACAAATAAAACGTATATCTGAGCAGGAGGTTCTGTTAATTCATTACAAAAATTGACTTTCTATGGTGGCAATCACCAATCATCGGTTCGACAAATGCTTGTGCGACACTTCACTTCACCAAAGTGATACGTTACACTAAAAATCACTTCAGGTGTACTCCAGATATGTGTGTCAGAAATCTTGCCATTCACATTATACATTAATGACCTCGAACATAATATTAATAGAAACCTCAGACTTTCTGCATTTTCTTTAATGAAGTATTATGTGAAAAAATTGCACAGTGTTCAGTTAGATATTGATTTAAGTGTTCAGAAATGTAAAAATGTGAACTTTACAAAATGCAGAAATGAATCAGTGAATCCTGTATGATCTTTACAACTGGCCTCAGTCAATTCATACAAATTATTTGGTGTAACAATTTATGGGAATCTGGAATGGAAGATCATACAGGATCGTTCAGTTGTGCATAAAGCAGGTGGCGGACCTGTGGATCAGTGGTAGGATGCTGACAAAATGCAATTGGCCTACAAAGGAGGCTTCTTAAAACACTTGTACGAGCTGTCTGTACTAACGATAAAACTGTAAAATTATCGTGTCTGTTTGAACACACTGATCACCAAAAGTACATTACAAATTTTTGTGGGGTTTTCACGTTTAACTTGAGTACAGCTGGGTGAATCGTGTAGGCTTTGTTTTTTTGAAAATCACAACACAAAGAAAAGATATGATCTATAGTTTTATCTAAAATTGTCTGCTCAGCTTAGTAGCTCAGATACTTAATTACCACGGTAAACAGTGAGGTGACAAGAGTCATGGGATACCTCCTAATATCGTGTCGGACCTCCTTTTGCCCGGCACAGTCCAGCATTTTGATGTGTCACGGACTCGACAGGTCGACGGAATTTCCCGGCAGAAATACTGAGCCGTGCCGCATCCTTAGCCGTACACAATTGCAAAAGTGTTGCCGGCACAGGATTTTGTACACAAACTGACCTCTCGATTATTTCTACATCCTGTAAATCCGCCGTCGTTTGGGAACGTGAAGTCCACGAACGGCTGCAGACGGTCTCCGAGCAGCCGAACGTAACCATTTCTGGTCAGTGATTGATTCCTTTGAACCTGAGGACCAGTCCTTTCTCTTTCAACACAGCCCTTACCATTATGGAGTCACCACCAGGTTGCAAAGTGCCTCGTTGACAACTGGTACAGGGGCTTTGTGGGATCCACACTGAATGAAATCGGGACTCGTCTGACCGCGTCACACTTTTCCGGTCCTGCAGGGCCCAGCCGATGTGGCCACGAGGACAGGAGAGGCACTGCAGGCGATGTCGTGCTGTTAGCAGAGACACTCGTGTCGTCCGTCTGCTGCCGCGGCCGTTAGTGCCAGATTTGGCTCCACTCTCTGAACAGATATGATTGTCATGCATTCAGTTTTGGTTTCTGTGGTTATTTCATGCAGTGCTGCTTGTCGTTTAGCACTGACAGCACTACGCAAACACTACTGTTGTCGGTCATTGAGTGAAGGCCGTTGTCTGTGGTGAGAGGTAGTGACCGAAATTTGGTATCCTCGGCAAACTCTTGACGTTGCCAGCCTCGGAATATTGAACTCCCTAATGATTTTTGAAATGGAATGTCCCTCGCGTGTAGCTCAATCGTGTCGCAAACCTTTTCACACGAATCACCCGAGTACAAATGACAACTCTGCCAATGCACTGCCGTTATATACCTCGTGTGTGCGATACTACTGCTATCTGTATGTGTGCGTATCACTATTCCACAACTTTTGTCACATTATTGTACGAGGTGTCCAAACAGTCTCTCTGCTGTGCCATACGATTGTTAGCTGTGCGTGCCGTATGCCGCAGTGAATATACCGAAATGAAACTTGGTGAAATGTGAGTTATTAATTTATTGAAATTCATTTTTATGTACAAATTTTCACATTAAATGTTGAAAGTGTCCCCGATGTTGTCGAATACACAATTCAATTTGTCTAATCGTGTTTCCAAACATGAGCTGTAACATTTCTTCTGTAACAGAAGCAGTGAAAGTGGATATTGCAGTTTTCAATTTGTCGACAAATTTTGGACGGTTTTTATAGACAGTTGCTTTTGCTGCACCCCAGAAGAAAAAGTTAGACGGTGTTAGGTCAGGTGATCATGGAGGACCAAGTCCCTGTGAAATTATGCGATCACCAAAAACGTCGGCAAGCAGTGACATTGAAACGTGAGCTGTATGTGCGGTTGCACCATCTGATTGAAAGTAACCATTCACTGTTTCACTTAACACGAGTTTTCCTATGAATGGATACAGAATATCACCGTAGTATCGTTGTGCGTTTATCGTTTTGTTGAAAAACCCGGGCAGGCGAACAATCGTACAGCTTGTGAGGCTAACAGTCGTACGGCACTGCGGAGAGACTTTTTGAACACCCCATATTTTTTTAACTTGGTCAGATGTATTTTTGGTTTGTGTGAGTGACAGAATTAAGTACCACAATCTTACATTTATATGAATATAAACTAACATTGAATTTACATGGCTTTGATATACAGATACACTGACTTTGCTTTGTGTATTAAAACCGTAATGACATTGCTTTACTTGTTTTGATAGGTTTTATTTATAATTTTGTTAGGAAAAACGAATTTATTATCATTTCTTTTTGATTTGGGTGCCTACCCATTACATTTTCATTTCGTTTTGCTTACAAATAAAAATGATCCCTAGGAAGCAGCAAAGTCTTTCTTAATGCTTCAGGATGGGTAAAATACTGAGGACCGGGCCCGACTCGAGGATCCACAGACTTGCTGCAGCTCGAGAATGTCAGACTTTAACTTGCTGCGTAGAAACTCTTTCCAAAAGTGAAGCACAATGTAAATCTGAACAAGATGCATTATTTTAGTACTCAGAATCCTTCACTTGCTGAGGTTTAAAGTGTCTTCTCTTTGACATAACTTCAAAGAAGCAGAAATTCCGAAATGTTATTCTCAAGTGAGTTTTTATACCTCAAATCCCGGTTATTCCTAACAATTTACGATTTTGCTTTAACTGTGTACAGTTCCCGGCAATCTTGTGTTATAACACGACCGTAAACAGAGGACGAGGCCGTACACTGCATGTCGCGGGCGTGGACCTCGATGCCATTTGCATTTTGCGTGGACGGCTCTGTGTGGCTCTCTCCTGTGTCGGTGAAGCAGATGAGCTCTTCGTTTGTGGCCTCAATTGTACTGCTTCTGACATCGTGTACAAAGAAGCTTTATAAGTGAAAAATGAATTCCAAACGTATGAATAAATAAATACCTGAGCAGTGATGGGTTTCTCAGCTTGCGCTAGAATATTTCTCAAGTGCTTCAGTCCTATACGAAACAGGGCTACAGGGGATACGGAATGTATACAAAGAAGAGGGCTACGAATGGTCACAGACACCAACCATCCCACAAACACTTACTTCGAGAATGTGCTTTAAGTGATGAAACTAGAAATATATTTCACACTTCATGTATCTCTTAGATGCGAAGACGAGGTTAAACTAATTTGAGCGTGCACAGAAGCATTTAAACAATTGTTCTTCCAGAACTTCATGTGTGAACGAAACAAGAAGACAACCAGTATTTGTGGTGCAGTGGGAAGCAGCCTTTGCCCTGTGCTGCAGTGGTTTGCATAGCCCAAATATAGATGTGGTTGTAAGTACGTGCGATTTGGCAATCTTTGTTAAGGAAATAAAATCGCTCTGTTGATTCTGCTGCATCATTTTTGTCTGAAAAGAAAAAGAAGAATGGAGAAGAGAAATATGATGCAGCCTAATCACTTAGAATATTTTATAAACATTTAATCCATTTAGTGCAACCACCTAGTGTGCTAACTTGCAGTTTCTTTACCCAGTATCTCAAAGCCTTGATTTTTTTCCTGACATAAATCGAGAGTAATATAGCAGTTAATTTACACCTATATGCAATTTTCATGAATTATGGAAATCATTGTTGTGAGTATGCTGTAAATAATGTCAGTTTTCTCTCAAGCAGAGTTTTACACTATCCACCTTTGTTCCAAGTTCAAACAAGGATTCAGAACTTCATTTGAATATTTAGAATGGCTTATGTCTCGAACTGTACGCAATTATTTCTCGATGAAACTTTTTTACGTTCTGCAAAATAATTTATTTTTAGTATACTGTATATCTAACATTGTGCACACCAAACCTGATAGAGATGAGTAGTCAGTTTGTACCAAAAGGGGAGGAGGAGTGAAGATAAGAAGAGGATGTGAAAGGTGGGGGCATAGGACAGAGGATGGCCATCCGGTGACTCTTAGGGAGAGTGGGGAGGCAGGGGAAGTTATCTACAACTTGTGCAGAATCCAGACTGCACTCATAAGATCTAATGACGTGAAATCTCCCACATTGTTCAGTCTGAAAATGGAGCTCATACTAAAGGAAACTAATGAGAAATTTGGAAACGGGAGTACAGTTCAGGGAAGAGAATTAAAAACTTTGCGGATTAGCGATGAAATAACTTTTGTCACGCAACGAATTTGGAAGAACAGTCAAATGAAATGGATACTGTGTTAAAAAGAGATTTTGAGGTAAATATCGAGAACAATGAAACTAGGATAACAGACTGTAGTCTACAAGGGTTCATGCTGACGAATTGCGACTTCTCGCAGTTAGACCCTCACGTTGGTCGGACGACTGCCCTGCAGAGTCTTAAAAAAATTTCACACAATGGTTTCCTAATAGAAAATCTGTGTGTTGGTTAATGACTCACTTTATTATCTGTTCATTAAATTGTGAGTAGTCTGTGGCAGAGAACTTCTCTAGGAGGGACTCCACGGCACACATGTTGCAGACCCCGAGGACACACTGTACGATGATGTAAGCACATCATAAAGAGATCTCGTGTCACTGCACAGCGCACCAGGAGTACCTCAAATGTAAAATTACTGCCAAATAAAAACACTTTAACTAACGAACGCTGTTGCTCTGAACCGTGTTTGAAATGTCCACACTTGCTCAATCGTACACAAACATTGAGGGCACAAAGTCTATTCAGATACTCTCTGTTTTTAGAGAAAACTTACCCTGTACCCCCACGAATGGGATTTATCGGGCAGTGCTGTGGAAATTGGATTAGGAAATGAGTAACTAAAAGTAATTCACGTGTTTTGCTGTTCAGGCAGCAAAATAACTGACGGTGGCTGAAGTAGAAAGAATATAGAATGCAGAAGGGTTGTAGTGCAACATTAAATATAAATTTAAGTGGTAGGAAGTATTTTATGAAGGTATTTGTGTGAACTGTTGCCTTGTACAGAAGTTAAACTTTGGCGACAAGCAGTTCAGATCGGAAGACAGTAGAAATTTTTTATATGTGTTACTGTATGACAATGCTGAAGATTAGATAGGTAGATTGAGTAACTAGTGAGGAAGCACTGAATTGAACTGAGTAAAAATAGAAATTTATGGCACAACTTCACAAACAGAAGGGATCGGTCAACAGAACACATTCCGGAGCACCAACAGATCACCAATTTGGTTAACGGAGGAAAGTGTCGGGGGTAAAAATTGTAGTGGGAGATTGAGGCTCAGATACATCAAGCGGGTTCGAACAGATGTAGGTTGCAGTAGTTATTCGGAGATTGACGTGCTAACACGGGATACATTAACTGTATAAAACTGCACGAAACCAGTCTCCTGATCAAACTTGGTGGCTGTGACATGTAATGGGACTGTGCATCTGCCAGGCAGGCCCTGCGGGTGATGAGTGTGGGCTACAGCAGCCGCACCCTGCGCTACCCGAGTGCCGTGCTCGCAGACCTCTTCTTGGCGGGCAGTTCGGCCGAAGTCGTGGACGAGTGTCAGCACTACGGGCTGAGCGCCAACGTCGACGCGGGAATATCTTTCGACAAGAACCGTTTTGACCTCAGTGTACGAGTGGTGAGTACGAGACGTGTACAGAATAAACGCGTCTATTAAGATTCCTGCAAGTGGTCAAATGGTGAGGGCCCGAGCTATTTCACGATTTAGAGCCGGCTGTCTCATCGGATAGAGTATGGTCTCATCACTGCCGCTTTTGGGCAGCTCGGCTCGTCACATGTCCGACGTGTCGTGTGCCTTGTTCAGATGACATAGTGACAGTTGAGTGTAGTACGAGTGAGATACCTGTGTTTTGCCCACGTAGGTCAATCTGTCTCCGAGGTCGACCGAGTGCTGTATCTGGTGTGTGCTGTGAGTGACCCTGTAAGGAGGAGATGACAAGAGGGGACGCGTGTAGGGGACTACACCTCGACAGCAGTGGTTGCCACAAACTGTTGCAGGTTGTAATCGTGGCTAGGTGGATCAATTGACTCTACCAATACCAGCTGTGAGACCTTCGTCCCATAACACAATGATTCTGTGGTGTGTGATGTCAGGTGTGCATAAAGAGGAGAGTTGTAATCCTTTTTTTGTCGTGGATTGTAGGTTATAGTGACTGGTTGATCTTTAGTTTAGCCTGAGTTCCGTGTTAGGTTGGAAGATGACAGTTCAGTTGTGAGTTGGTGAAGCACTATTGAAGGATCCAGTTGATTCAATTATTCACGCTTTTGGTGGCACTTAGTAATGGGTGATCAGTGGCCACACAGTCTGTAAGTCTGCACCTCATGTATGTAACTGTGATTGCTCCACAAGATAGTGGAGACAGGTGGGTGCCTTTCCTGCATACTCAGAATGTGGAAAACATTATCACAACTGATGAGTTATGGGTTTTGATACGCTCCAATAGCAAAAGTTAGGATTTGCTGGAAACCAAATGGAGGATGGAGAACAGCACTCTGTGCCCCTTCCTCCTCCTCCTCCTCCTCTGATATTTTGAGCACATCTGGGATTTCAACAAACATAGGGTCTCCCTCAGATCCAATTCTGACCGACATTTGTGAGCTGTTGGCGGCAGTCAAAATGCAACTCCGTGGTGGTTTCGATCTCGTGTGGAGCCGAACCGAGCTCTGTCAGTAGGAGAGAGGTTGGTGGTAGCCAGTTGCTTGGCTATTTGAGAAATCTGCAGACACGAAGTGTTCACACTTCTGAGAATAGCTCACGCCTGTAGAGCAGATGCATTCTACTGCCCCAGTCTTAGTTGTTATCGATGCGCACTGTTTGTGTTAAAGAATTTCACGAATAATAAAATTGATATTCATAATAGTGATCACATCGGTCAGTGACTGTTTGAAATCTAACTGCACAAAAGTATTTATGAGGCATTAATATATTATCGTACACTGAATGAGAAGCACTGTTAACAGTGTAAAACACAATGCACTGATTACATATGGAACGATACAACGATACTGTGCCGACCGTCGGTCATCGTCTCTCAATTACAACTGCTATTCTGTGTACTAACAGCCACTCAGCAACTCCTACAATACAACTCCACCCCCACTTTGTTTTGTGCCTCTACATATCGTCTACATTGGACTGTATTTATACTAATAATTCACAGATTATTTAAATAAACTCATTTCATACAATCTATGTTAATGTAATTTGAATTAATAGTGTAATATAATTAATACATGTTTCCATATGTTCTCTTGCTCTTCTAAATATGTATAAATGGTTTGATAAATCCGGCAAAAAGCAAGGAGTCCCCCCCCTGTAAGGAACGGACTTCATAACATAATACCATTTGAGTAGTACAGACTAGGTCCGGTGACCCTCCAGATCTTTCATCCAATTGGAAAAATAGTTCTGTCAAACTCTGCAAAATATTCGTTGACTACAACTATCACTTCCTCAACTGATGAAAAATTTTTTCCAGCAAGCCAGAGTTTCAGGTTAGTGAACAGGAGTGAAATTGGGCCTCAGTCTGGTGAATAGGGTGGATGAGGAACCAATTCAAAGCCTAGTTCGTGCACTTTTCCTACTGATAAGCTGATGTGTGGAACAGTGCATTAACCTGGTGAAACAGCTATTTTTTTGCGTGTCAGTCTTAGTCTTTTTTCATCTGATTCACATTTCAAATGTATAATACAATCTAACTATGGTTCTGCCTCCTTCCAACTAATCTATGAAGATTATCCAAAGTAGTGGCCACCACCTTACCAGCTGACAGAATGGTCTTGTTCTTTGCTGCACTTTAAACGGCCATTATTTTGACTGCCACTTTGACTCTGATGTGTAATAATGGATCCAGGTTTGAGCAACAGTCACAAATCAACACAAACAGTCTTCATTGCCAGGCGTCATTTGTAAATGTTGTGCCAGATGCAGTTTTGGTTGACAGTGAGCAATCACAGCAACCCACCTCACACACAGCTTCTTCATAGCCAATTTTCCATGCAGGATATTATGCACTCACTGAGTTGAGATACTGTCAGTTTTGGCAATCTCACGAATTTTTATTCGGCTGTCTTATGTTACCATATCGTGGATTTTGTCAATGGTTTCCTTTGTGGTGACATTAGTTGGATGGCCGGAGTGCTCTTCATCTTTGGTGCTTGTCAAGTCATGTTTAAATTCATTAATCAAAAAGTAAATGATCTTCAGTGATGCACAGGGTTCGTATGAACTTCACCCAGTTCTGTTTTAGTTGTGTGCCAGTGCAACCCTTCAAATGAAAATGTTTCATAACAGCATGAAACTCAGTTTTCTCAGTCGAAAAACTGACCAATACAGGTGCTGTCGACAAAGAACTGTACACCGTACATTGTTGAAATTCCTTATGTGGTCCTTGGAATAATGTAGCTCACCAACGATGAGGATGCAATAGAAATTTTCCATTCTTTCATGGAAATTTACCAGATGTATCAAACCACTCATGTAAATTTATCATATCATATATTTTTTTAAGCAGTATTCATTATTATGTATTTGTAAACAACAAAATATGAGGGCTTTTCAGAAAGTAGGAAACGTTTTGACATAAAAAAACTAAGTATAAGAAATACATTTTATTATATACATCTGAAAGAGCAACTGACATACTACTTTTCCACATAGTCACCAAACACATTGAGGCACTTACCATAGCCTTCGTCGTAAAATTCTGCCGCCTGAGACTTAAGGCAGCGAGTCACGCCTTCTTGGAGTTCCACGCCATCATTAAAGCGCTGCGTTGCAAGCCAGTTCTTCATCTTGGGAAACAAATGGAAAGTGCTTGGTGCAAGATTGGGGCTGTAGGACAGATGAGGGAAAATTTCCCTTTTGAATGAATTAAAGAGTTATTTAGTGCGGTTTGCCGGATGAGGTTGGGCTTTGTCGTGCAAAAACAAAATTTTGGACATCAGTTTTCCTCAGCCTTCGATTTGAATTGCTCTTCTAAGGTTGTGCAAAGTTTGTCAGTACTGGGCAGAATTTATGGTTGCTCCATGTTCAAGAAAATCAATAAGAAGCACGCCTTGCCTATCCCAAAACACTGTCACCATCAACTTCCTTGCTGACAAGGTTTGCAAACATTTTCTTGGTTTTTGGGAGGTCCTTGTGTGCCTCCACTCCATGGACTGTAAATTTGTCTCACAATTGATGTGTTTCACCCAAGTCTCATCACCAGTTAAAATTTGATCCAGTAATGAATTACCATGTTTGTGGTCGGCCTCCAGAAATGTCAACATTGCCCCTTTCACTGTTCTTTATGGTGCTCTGTAAGCATTTTGGGCATCCATTGTGCACAAAATTTAAGTAGCCTAGCTTTTGAGTGACAATTTCAAATAACAAAATCTCGTGAAACTTGTGGAAAAGAAAGCTAAAGCACTGTTATTGTGAAGCGACGGGTTTCACGAATCGTTTCATCAACGTTAGCGCCGAGATCGTCAGTCACAATGCTCGGGTGTCCCACTCTTCTCTTCATCATGAACGTTGGTTTGGCCATTTTTAAACCAAATGCAGTATTTCCAGACTGAACATCCACTCATTACGTTGTTTTCATACACTTCGCACAGTTCACAATAAATTTCTATAGGTTTTAGGTTTTTTGCCAACAAAAGCCATATCATAGACAGAACCTCACAACTGACGGGATTTTCGACTGCACCTCACAACTGACAGGTTTTTTGGTTGCAACGCACATTTCAAATTTCAATAATCGAAAAAATCAGATGCACAGAGATGTTCCCGCTTCACTGATGGATGCTGACTGAGCTGCCAAGCATGCACATACCAAAATATACGCGATCACTGCATGCCAAGCGGTGTCAGACGGAAATGTTCCCTACTTGCTGAATAGCCCTCATATGTAAATTACAGTAACTTTTCAAATTAGAACATATTAGGTGAAATGAAACAAATTCATATAATCAGGAAACTTGGTAATTTAAATCATTATAAATCAGTGTATTAGCAAAAGTTTCTCAGAGGGTTAAAATGAGTAGTACTGAAAAATTTCATATATCTAGTTTTTATGTAAAACTAAATTTTGTCTGTAAAACTACAGTATGATCGAAATAACTTGTGAATTGTGGCAGTGGATCATGCTGCCATTACTCAGGTAATAGCACTGACGAGCCAGAGTCCTCTCTAGCACTGCTGATAGAGCGGCAAGCTTGGGCGTGACCTGTCATTACTCTGTTAGTTGATAGGAACAGATTGTGTCTGTTTTCTGTGTTCGTCAGCTTTTGTTGCAGAGTTGTGTTTTCGAGTATCGGTAAGTCTTCCATTTGTCTGCTGTTGTGAACTAGTGTTTTTGGATTAGGACTATTTTAATCAATGAGCAACACATACTGATAAGTGAGTTACTGTAAAAGTGATAGTCTGAGAACACATTCACCAGCTTCGAAGATACAGAGGGTTGAAAGGGAAATTACAGTCCGCAGATGAGGACACCGATCTGGCTGTTTGGAACTGGAGTGCAGTAGTAGAGGTCCAATTGCAGATGTAGGGGTCAGTGCTGCTACACTTAACATTTGTTGGTCTACTGTGCTGAGAGTTGGTATTGCAGAAACATGAGAACAGTGTAGCAATGCTGGTCAGGAAAACGTGTTGTTACAGACAGATAACGGAGATGGATACATACCGGCAGGATGCAATATGCAGAAGAGTGTACAGTTATTGCTGACATGAGGAATACACTACTAAAGGCCAACTGGGAAATCTGGGATAAACCCAGGACTTTTTTCATCTGGGGAAAAACAGGGAATTTTTTAGATTTCCAGGAAATTTTTATTGTTTTAGTTCTCAATTAAATTTTTGTAATTTTGACTAGTGAGAAGTGATACTCTTACAAAGAATTTTACTTTAGCCTGTTAATGCAGAGTAATACTGCAGCAACAAAACATAAGTGAGAGGAAAAACCAAAAATAAAAGTTAAATTGCAGGAAAAAATGCACCATTTATAAAACAAAACACAATGTGTGCACAACTGCCTGCTGACAGCAAAATGTATGCTGGAAAATACTGCAAGTGGTGGTTTGAGAAGTGTTACTTTCAAAGTACATTTTCTTTTACTCGAGATGAATTACGTTACGTGTGAGAATGTTTAATGAATTTCTTAAATCAAAGAACATCTGACTATCATTCAAAACTTAAGAATTTGAGGACCAGCCATATAGAAAAATATTTTATAATTCTTCTAGGGTCACAACTGCATAAAAAACAAAATGATGTCAGATTTTAATTGTCCTGTGGCCAAAAATACATAAAAAGCAAAATAACATCGGTTTCTAATTGTCGAGAGACTGGTGGCGCGAGACGTATTCGATTTGCTGTCTGCTGTTTCCCGCTACAACCCGAAATTGAGAAACGGAGTGTTTCACAAAAAATCAGTGTGTCTCGTTAGTCACATTCAGAGTGCATTGTGCTATGTGTGCCTTTTAGATTAACTAACATCTTTCAAATAACCTCTCAGCCAGA
Source organism: Schistocerca gregaria (assembly GCF_023897955.1). Classification (NCBI taxonomy): domain Eukaryota; kingdom Metazoa; phylum Arthropoda; class Insecta; order Orthoptera; family Acrididae; genus Schistocerca; species Schistocerca gregaria. The sequence goes on from NC_064929.1 coordinate 215,798,604, forward strand.
AGCCAAATCGCATAAGATCAAGTGATCTGTAGAGAAATGACAACTGATAATTGTTGGATCTCCGTAACGCGTCTGCACCAGCCGCTTCACTGGATGTTTAATGTATGGAGGAGCACCGTCTCGCATAAATTTCGGATATTCTGCAGTTCTCCATATTGACGTGTCTTGGAGGCACAGATGAGCTTTGTCTGACCAGAGAATATTCTGTGGCCATTCAGTATCCATTTCTGTGGGAGCAAGAAATTCTAGAGCTTGCAGATCAGGAAGTAGCTACTGAACGCGAGTGGTTTTGTTTGGATAGCAATGTAGGATGTTTTGTACGATTTTGTGCACCACGCCCACAGGGAAGTCCAACATTTGGATTATTCCCTGTGCTGTGTACGTTTGCGCACCATCGCTTGATCCCTCATGCAGTGCTGTGGCCACATCTTTGACACATGTCGGATCAATTGTTTTTCTCACTCTATCAATTTGCACTTCGAAAGAACCTGTCTTTTCAAATTTTGTTATCTTCTTCAGACATCAGACCAATACCTGTTTTCATACTCTGGAGTGTCATGAACTTCTATAGGGCTACTGGCCACAGTCACCATTCTCGCAGCAGAGTTTTACCAGCAGTGTGTAATCCTTTGTGGAGACAGTAGTGTCGGGCGTCTTAAGACGCAAACTGAGGAACAGCCGTGTGTCACTTGTTTGTCGATGTGTATATTGTGTCACTTACGATGCCATTTATTGGTCAAATTTTCATAATTTTTTTTTTATTTCACGGCATTTCCTCTGCATTTATGGTATGCTGTTAAAATTTGACATCATTCTTTGCAACAGTTTCCTTTCTGCACCATTTTGAAATTGGAACTTTAATTACAAACACCCTGTGCAATGTTAGTGCACTTAGTGTTTCAGAGAATTCTATGTGGCAGATGCTGTTGACGATGCTCTGTAGCGTACATCATCTACACATTCCCACTTTGACCGACATCATCGTCATCTCTGGTTGCAGTGGGCATGAGATTGTGGACATTGGAATGTGGGTCAGTAGAAGTGTGTTGCTCATTTGAACGATTCACGTTTCTTGTTACATCCGATTGACGGTCGTGTCTGGGTATACTATCAGGAGGCAAACTGCTCTTAGAAACGGATGTGGGTCAGGTGGGTAAGTAGTATGCTGTGGGGAGTATTCACCTAGCCATATGTGGGACATGTGGCAGTAATCGAATGCACTGCAGTAGCTGTGTATTACACGAACGTTATTGTGGACCACTCGCATACCTTTGTGCTCTGTGGCGACCCCGACGGTGACGGCACTGTTTGGCAAGATAACTGTCCCTGTCACGAGGTGAAAATTGTGCTACAATTGTTTGAGGAGCATGATAGTGAATGCATGTTGGTTTCTGGATCACTTAACTTGATCTGAACCTCAGAGAATACATATGAGATGCTATCTGGCATCAGCTCCGCACCTACAAACCACTGGTCCATAATTTACACGGACCGCGTGACCCGAGTGTAGATATCTCGTGCTACATACCTCCGGAAACCTAACGAGTTCTTGTCAAAACCGTGCCACACAGAATCGCTGCTGTATTGTGTTTTATATTTGGACCGACACACCGTTAAGTACACTGTTATAGTTGTTTTGGCTCATCAGTGTAAATAAACAGTGCGTTGAAGGAAAGTAAATATGTTGTTCGAAGTAGAGAGGCATGTTCCACCGAGGAAATCTAACCCAATACAAGTAATTTACAGAGCTCGTATTACTGTCGAGACCAGAAAACCCATACTGTTTGGTCAACAGCAAAAAGTGCAGCTCACTTCTGTACATGAGAAGGGTGAAAGAATGGATCCACAAAGTTACAGATAAATGTCCTTCAAATTGGTTTGCTCAGAATCCTAGAAGTTCAAATATAATAAATTTCTTAGGGACCAAAAAGCTCATGTTCACAAATCACTCACATGAAACTCAGCTTGCCCTTTTCTCACGTGATATACTGCAAACTATGGATGAAGACCAACAGGTAGATTCCATATTTCTAGATTTCCGAAAAGCGTTTAAAATGGTGCCACATTGCAGACCGTTAATGAAAGTACGAATGTACGGAATAGGTTCCCAGGTACATGATTCGCTCGAAGACTTCTGAAGTGATAGAACCCAGAATGTTGTCCTCGATAGTGAGCATTTGTCATCGATGAGGGTGTTATCAGGAGTGCCCTGACAGGACCGCTATTATTTTCTATATACGTGAATGATCCAGAAGTTTGTAGTGGTTTGCTGATGATGCTGTGCTGTATGGGCAGTTGTTGAAGATGAGTGGCTATAGGGTGGTACAAGGCGGCCTACACAAAATGTCTAGTTTGTGCGAAGAGTGCCAGCTGGTTCTAAATGTACAAAAATGTAAGTTAATGTGGATAAATAGGAAAAACAAACTCATCTCATTCTGATACAACATTAGTAGTGTCCTGCTCGACACAGTCACATCATTTAAGTATCTGGGAGTAATGGTGCAAAGTGATACAGAATGGAGTGAGCATGTGAGGATTGTGGTAGGGAAGGCAAACGGTTAGCTTCAGTCGATTGGGAGAATTTTTGGAAAGTGTGATTCATTTGCGAAGGAGACCACATAGAGGACACTCCTATGACCTATTCTTGAGTCTTGAGGATCTGCACCATTTTGGATTAAAGGAAGGCACTGAATAGTTTCAGAGGCAAGCTGCTAGACTTGTTACTGGAAGGTTCAAACAACACGCGAGTAATATGGAGATACTTCGGGAACTGAAATGGGAATCCCTGGAGAAAAGGTGTTTTGAGAATAAATATTGACAAAATTTATAGTGCTGGCATTTAAAGCCATCTCTAGAACAATTCTACTTGCACTAACACACATTTCACGTAAGGACCACGGAGATGAGGTAAGATAAATTAGGGCTCACATGGAGGCATATAGACCGTCATTTTATCCTGTTTCTATTGGTGAGTGGAACAGGAAAGGAAATGAACAGTAATGGTACAGGGTACCCTCCCCCAGAAAGCACACAGTGGATTGCGAAGTTTGTATGTTGATGTAGATCTAGACAAACTGTGTATGCTAAATGGCCAAAGCATAATTAGGCTTCCTTTGGACAGTGTATATTGCAAAGTGATTCATTGTACACAGGTTCAAGTGGAAAGTAATGTGGTAAGAAGCTACAAAAATTTTATTTTGAAATGTTGTCGAAAGAAGCTGATGTGAGAGTTACTACCCTGTACGAATCTTGACTCGTGATCAGTGCTAAGGTACTTGAGGATGTGGATCTGTGAATGATTACTGCCAGAACACATCGAAGAGACGGTCATTCGTCTAAGAATTCGTACCATTTCTCGGTCTGAGGAAGAGAATGGCATCAATTAGGTTGTTCGGTCTTACACAAAAACTCTCAGTAGTTAGAAAAAAAATCACTGACAGAAGTACCTTTTTTGGTATTTCCATTTCTTCATTCCTTAACATTATATTTTGACACCCAGTTACATTCACCACCAGAAAAAAGTTTGCTGTGATGGCATTGGTGTTTCAAACCAGTAAAAGTGTGATGTTTGCTAGTTTCAGAGTGACGAGTGATATTTAAACTTGTGTAATCTCAGGTGATATTAACCTTATAGAAATGGATCGAGTGCCTGTGTGGTTTTTTAGGTAATTCTTAGACAAATATATAACATGTCATTACAGCAAAGAGCACAAAGTTATTTGTTGTGGTCGGGGAAGGGCCTGTAAATGGGGACCAGTTATTTAACCCAACTGGTTGTTTGTTGTAATTACTGGTATTGCTATTTCCACTGTGTCAGTCGCATACTGACATATATTCTTTTATCTGTACAGCGTCCGCCGGTCCGCCTGAAAGCAGTCGACCGGAAGCTGGCTGCGGCAGACGTCACAAAATTGTTGCTGGGAGAACCTGTGTGATCATTTGGGAAGCAGTAACCATTAAGTGGCACATAGACCTATGTGCCGAAGGACAAAATATGTAATCCTGTGTTGTTGAACTAGTAAACCAGTGGGGTGACTACTGCTTTGAGTTTCTTTTTATCCTGCTGCCTACTTGCTAACAACAAGAGAGCAACCATCACTAGAAAGGGACTTCCAGAGAAGTTAAAGAACAGGGTATGTAAAACACCTCTGTTTTTCTCTACATTATACTGCAGTTAGTATCTATGACCCTAGCATGTTGTTAGTTCTGTATGTTTTAGAGGATGGAAAGGGGCATCATTGAGTACTCAGTTTCAGCAAGTGTCTACAATGTAATAGTCTCACTGCAGAATGGTAGCAAAAGTAGAAAATTGACAATACCGAAGACTGCGAACCGTATCACATGTGGCAATGTTGCCACATTGATTAGTCCGGCACGAGAGAAACGACAATTGAAAAATCCTGACTCTTTATTATTGCTCGGACACTATACTGTGATAGTTTTTGGTGGGTGTCGTTTTGATTTACGGTTGCTAAAGTTACCGATAGAGTCAGCCCTGTCTCATCACTCTTAGTGGCACTGCCGACAGTTACCAAAAGCCTCACGCATTCACTACTACACTTTGTTTTGCTTTGTATTGTGTGTCGCTCATTGCTCATGTCTCGTAACACGAAATGAGTGAAGATGCCACTCTGGGTCTGTCACGGGTTTCCGGTACGACTCTAGTGACCCCTAAAAGGAAAGGTAGATTTGTAATACGGACTGGTGCACTTAAAATGATGCTCAATTTGCCAGAGTACTGCGAGGTGGAAAAGGAGTGCCAAAAATGCCTACGTCTGTAAGGGAGCTGCCACTTACATCAACAGAATTGTGTCAACCCTAGACAGAATTAGAAAGTTAGCAAACTTGGTAACCCAGGGAAGAAAAGGTCAATTTTGGTTGGAAATTGTACTGTAAAAGTGTATAGCTGTTTATATTTGACAGTGCTTTCAAGTAGGAAGCTGTTTGGTTCAAATTACTTAATTTTATTTTGTTGCTCTTAGGAAGAGATGCAGTGATATTGAAAAAGCCAACAACTTCAATAAATTAGCAGTAAGGAGTACTGCCAAGGAGTTCTACGCTCGACAGAAAATAGTTCCTCGTGTGGCAGAACTCCTTCCAGTGCTGTGTGAGAAGATAAATTGGAGATGGGGCAGTACCTCACTAAAAAACTTGCTCGAGGCGATGGGATTTGTATGTAAATCTGTACTGAACAAAATAAATCTCTTGCTAGTACATGGTAACACTGTTCTCGGACTAGCACATTTTCCATTACAGAAGCTCAACAAAACATTTTTTACCTTGACAGTTTGTGGATTGACAGCAGTGTAATGTGCAGCAGATGTTGGCAGAGACCACGAGATGAATTGGCTGTTACAGTATGGAGAAGTTGCTCCATAAAAATGGTAGTGGCAAGTGTCAGCTTCAAAAATGGGTTTGTAAAGCAAGGGAAGCTTAAGTTGACACAAAGAGGTTACCGAGGCCAAATGAACTCTGAGAATTACAAAAAGTGGATTTGGAGGTGGTGCTCCATTTCTTTGGTCCGGTTCTCCCATTGTCACAGACAGTGCATTGTGCTACTGTATGCAAGTGGACAAAACGCCACCAATATACTGTCTGATGGTGATGATCGTAGACTAACTGCACTAAAGAAAGCCAAAATGCAACAGCAATGTGACAGAGGGTGAGCTGTATGCTCTGGGACAGGCAAATAAACCAAATGGATACTTAGGTAATAGACAAACTGGCTAATAGTGTAGACCACACTGTGGTTTGCTTGTCTGCAGAATTGCGACCTGAACACCACTGAATTCGAGCAGGCAAATATTAAACTTTATGTAAGGAAGAAAAATGTTTTTGGTGGCATGTCTGCAGCAAATCTCAAGAAACTCACACCTGATGCCCTAGTTCTGTCACACCAGTCAGCTGAGAAGGGTACTGCAGGGAAGTACAAGACAAGGAAGACAATTATAGGAGGCACAAAGGTGTCACGGAAATTGCAATTGACAACATTATAATACATTCTAATGACTCTAGTGGTGACTCATTTACTGCAAATGCAGTGGAACAGAAGAGCTCATTTTGGACACACACAGCTGAAAATGAATCTTCGTTTACCGACTTTTTGTGCAGTATGTAAATGTTTCAAATGTTGTGTATATGTATATTTAATTACATTGGTCTTCTGTCACATATTTTGTTTACCTATAATTTCATATTGTATCTGAGAACTGTTACGCTCTTCATAGCAATAGGTGTCTTCACTAGTATCGGCATTCACTATCGTCCTCTACCACTCCAGTTCTCGTCATTTATTTACGCCCGCAGCTGAGTGCCACAATAAAGTGTCAGAATATTAACAGAAAATGTATACAGAACTGATAGAGGCACAGCATTTTGAAGCATGTGAAGAAAATAGTCAAAAACACAAATTTGTTTTCTCTTGAAATAAGTGAGCCTCCAGGCAGAAGACAGGGAGGGAGACCAGTACTGCTGGGGTGATGTGTCCAAAGTGCTTCTCTTCCAGAACAAATCTCTCACTCTGCATCACAGTCTGCCATTTCGAAACTTCCTGATAGATAAAAGGGCCGGGTCAGAATACAAAATGTAGAGAAATTCTCATATGTGTCTTACCAGGATAATAAAGTAAATCATTTATTTGCTAAGATTGAAAACGGAGCAGACTCCCAAAGATTCACCCTGGAAACAACCACTAGGCTGTCACTAACCATTTTATCTTCTGGGGGTGTTAACCCGGAGTTGTACCCGTTTAACTACCTGATAATCATGGACAATGCTGCAGATTACTTTTTATACGTGTATTTAGGAGAAGAGCAGAACATTCACCTTCTCGCCACTAGCCGACTCCTATTTTTATCTACTGTTGACAACTTATATAACTTTACTTATTTCTGAGAACACTGTAAATGTGTGTGGATTGGAAAAGCAAAAAACTTGTTTAATGTGAGCAACAGTATCAATTGGACTTCATGTCCCCCAGAAGTCCCAGGCCCTGAAGAGGCTTCTGCGAGATGTTCGCTTAATAAACTGTACACGATATCCTTATGGCACAATACTTCTTTGACCTTAGCTGCATTACCTCAAAAGTGTGCTAGCAAGCCCACCACCAGGCCAATACATTGTGAAAAGCTTATATAGGCATGATACAGGTAGGACTGAACTTTTTGGTTTAACTTATTTAAGTTTCTTATCTGTATGGAAATACAAACAAGAAGAGAATAGAAGCTTTTCAAGTGTGGTGTTACAAAAGAATAATGAGGTACTGAACTGAACTGGATAGAAAAGAAATAACAAATTATCTATGGCACAACTTGATTAAAAGAAGGGATCGATTAGTAGAACACATTGTGAGGTGTCAAGGATTTATCATGTTGACAATGGAAGTAAGTTTAATGGGGAAGGGGAGAACGGTGTAATTGTACAGTGAAACCAAGGCTTGAATACAATAATCAGATTTAGAAGAATGTAAGCTGCAGTAGTTATTTGAAGTTGAAGAGGCTTGCATATGATGGAGTAACATGGAGAGCTGCATCAAACCAGTGTTCGGATGAAGATCACAAGAAGAAGAAGAACAACAACAACAACAACAACAACAACATGTGCTACAATCCACGTTAAACAAACAACAAACACCTAGAAACTTTACACTTGGAAGTTTGTGGCCATTGATGTCTACAGCTGTTACCCGTAAATATTTTTATTTGTTTGATATTGCATCATTTTGTGTGTGTGTGTTGTTTTGTCCTTTTGGTTGGCTCTGAGCAATATGGGACTTAACATCTGTGGTCATCAGCCCCCTAGAACTTAGAAGTACTTAAACCTAGCTAACCTAAGGACATCACACACATCCATGCCCGAGGCAGGATTCGAACCTGCGACCGTAGTAGTCGCGCGGTTTCGGACTGAGTGCCTAGAACCTTTTGTCAGTATACTTGTGTTATTGGGTAGCTTCACAGTTTGTTTTTGAAGGGTCTTGCAATATCTTTGGTAAGTCATTTATATAGGCTATGTGCTGAACCTCTGAGAGACTCCAAATAGATAAAAATTTCGTACTGAGAGGAGTTGAAGATGACGATAATGACTGGAGGGCTCACAAAAAAAAGAAATTGAAGGTCAAAACTGAGTTGAGGAACTTTTGGTAAATTAAATAGAATGAAAGCTAAGTTTCTAGTGTGAAAACATACACTTCTGCCAGTTGTACTCATTATTTTAATGTGAATGCCACAGGTTGTGCACTGGGAACAAACAAATTGAGGTGGATAGGACATATAGCCCAGTAGATTGATGGAAGGTGAAACAAAAGCTGTTGGCTTGTTTCTGAGATAGCAGCCAAATGCAGTGTGAACAGACACTGCAGGGGCAAGTGGATGGCTGATATCTTCTCGATACTTTGTTTGTTGTATGAAATTATCTTGTGTCATACAGAATCACAAAGAATGACTGTGTGCCTCTCTCAGGTGTGTGTGTGTGTGTGTGTGTGTGGGGGGGGGGGGGGGGGGGGGATGGGTGAATTCCCTCACTGCTGTAAATTTCAAGTTGACTGTACGAGGTGCGATATGATAGTCTGAGAAAAGAAGAGATTAATAATGGAACTTTTGAAACTGCCACAAGAAAATCTAGTACAAATTCAATCATCTTTAGCCCAACTCCTTATTCACTAAAAGACGCATTTTTCAACAAACATATGGTCTGATTAAAACTAACTGGCACTCGATACAAAGTTCCGACATCTGTAGGCACCTGACGCAGCGCATTGTACACTGCAGTGATAGAAAATTGCCTTAAAAATCTATCTTCAACGAAAATCAAGTAAAAAATCTCAAATCCATGTACTTTATAGATCTCTATACTGATTGTAAGTATGTCAAAAATCTGTTGTTAATTTTTATTAGTCAGACTTACATTATTTTATTTTTTTTTAAAAAAAACAGACGGTTCCCGTCGTAAACAGCTTCAAACTTATCGCATCATACCTCAAAAACTATTGAACACACAGTAATACTTATTTTTCTTCGGTTACCAAAATACCTCGTTCAATGACAGATCTTTTAAAAATTATGTATTGCATTGAGTTTCCTATATCTAAGCTTTTGAAAATTGCATTTTTATGCAATTCTGTCAATACTTGACTCGTAAGGGACAAAGTCGGATTAGGGAAGGATAGGGAAGGAAATCAGCTGTACACTTTCGATGTAACCCTCCTGGCATTTGACTGAAATTATTTAGGGAAATCACGGCAAACCAAAATCGGGATGGCCGGACGCGGGTTTGAACGGTCATCCTCCCAAATGTGAGTCCAGTGTGCTAACAACTGCACCACCTCGCTCTGTAACTTAGAGTTATGTAGTTTAAAGTCTCTGTCTCCTACAAAAATCATGTCAAAGTTATGAAATTCATATGTAGTATAGCTCTCACTAGTCTACTAAGCTTATAAAAAGACCTTTTCTTAATATAAAATATAATGGAAATTCCTAGATGAAGCAAAATGTAAAATACAGCAGAGGCAACCACCTACCTATAGTGGATTGGTGCTCACACAAAAACACACAACAGAAAACAGCATTCACACCAGCTTTCGAGCACTAGCTCTTCGTCTAGCAATAGTACACGCATTCCCACAAGCAGCCACACAAACACACTCTTCCACGTGCACGACAGGTGTAATTGTTGATACCGATTACTTAAAGCAGTTGCCTGACCAGATGGAGGTGAAGAAGGGTAGGAAAGGGTATAAGAACAAGAGGTAGGTCTTTGGACATATGACGACAAGACAAAAACCCTACGAGGATACAACAAAAGAGATGTAGGAAGAGGGAGAGGGGGTGTGAGGGGAGGGAAAGGCAGTGGGAAAAAGAACAGAAGGGTGAAGGTGAAGAGGGACAAATGGTGGGGAGGAGAAGGGAGAGAGCTTGAGGGCAGGGGGGAAGAGTGTGTGCGTGAGAGAGAGAGAGAGAGAGAGAATATGTCTGCATAGGGAGAGGCAGGTAAGAGTGGTGAGAGGAAGCAGTGCTTGATATGGATGGAGGAAGAGTGGTGTGGACAGAATAGCACAGGGAAAAGGCAACACATTAGTGTAGTGTGCGAACAAATTTTGGGCTTGCAGCCGGTCACCGTTTGATTCACTGCCCGATATTCGGTGGCCTCCTGCGAGTCACCTTCAAGTGAGCCGTCGGAGACTGACAGAGACTCGCTCCGTCATAGCGAGCTGCAAGTGTCCCGTGCATGCATCAAAATTCAAGTTGACAGACAAACCACACATCACGTGGGCAGTGCCCTCACTGGTGGAACTGTGAATTCAGTTGTCCTTCATGTTACCGCTCGCTATGGCCGTTGCCGCACTCTGTCGTCTTTGATTAGAACAGATTGTGAAGATGACTGGGTTCCGTGCGCTGTTCATTTGTTAGCCGCTATCACAGTTTGTCAGATTTTTCAGGAGGCGTGTTTCTGTGGATTCTTTAGTAATGGAGCCCGAAACAGTTGTAGCTGTGGTCTGTATCACAGTTCTGTCGTACTCTATTAAATGTCAGTGGAAATGCAGCATTTGGCAAGTGCGGACTTGTTTGGTTACAAAAGGCAAATGCAATATTGATGTTCGGCACAGGGTTCTTTCACAGTACATGTGGTCTGTCCAGTGTAAGCCATACCCCACTGAAAAGGTATTTTGTAAATTCTGGCTTTCCACAATAACGAGTCGTCCTTCACCGATCCCAAAAGGCCTGCAGCCTTAGATGGAGGACGGAAAATCATTTTCTCTTGAAATTTACAGCGTAATACCACTATTTTAAACAAAATGTTGCCCACAAAAGGAAGAAAAGCTAAAGATTTTGCCGACTTGTTCTCTTCCTCATCTGCTTCCTTATACGTGATTTTATCTGACAGAACCCTGTCAATCTGGTGGGTGGAATATCTATCCTTTATAAACATTGTCTTATGGGGGATTAGCTCTTTAGATAAATTATCTAGATCTGAGGTGTTGGGAACTCTAAAAACAAATGTTTTAACCGAGCTCACAGTTTGCGATTGGTGACGACAACTTGACACTTGCAAATAGAAATCAGTGTGAGTGGGCTTACAACAAACTGGATGCCCCAGGGAGCCATCATTCATTTGTCTAATAGAGACATCCAAGAAAGGCAAACAACCGTCTTTCTCTATTTCCATGGTGAACCAAATGTTGTGAATGGATGTGAAATGGTGAAGAAAATACATTAATTTATCTATTCCGTGAGGACACACTACGAAAGCATTGTACACATACCTCCAAAATATAATTGGTTTAAGGTCAGCTGATTCAATTGCTCTCCCCATGAAATCCTCCATGAAAAGGAGGCCATTTTCCCACCAATAGTCTCAGCAACAAACCAAGATGTTTGGCTAAACCGTAGGTAGGTGCTCCAGTGTTACGCATTATTGGTTGTAATGGAACACTTTCCTCATGTAATTTTTGAGATCATCTCTCGTAGAGAACAGCAGTTTGTCTTAGTACTTTGAAGTGAACATAAACAGTCTCGACCACAAGAAACCTATATTGTCGGGGTTACAGGTTTCAATCAGTTCCTGACCGTCTACAGACTTCATATCACGATGGTAGGCAGTGGCAGTGAACGGACCAGGAATCACGGACTCCACGAACGTCCTTATGAATTTTTGAAAGGCCGTGCAGTATTGGTGGTTCACAGCCACGAGGTCTTAACCACTTGATGATCTCTTGAGGTAAGGAGGAGGAATTTAATAGTGCAGAAGGTTCACAGTGCATAAATCCTTTAGGGTTGTAATCAACCCTCCTATAGGTAGAGTCACTTAGTTGATCATACATCTTACCATCATACACAACCTGAGGTAACAAAATGGTTGCATTACCTTTATCAGCCTTCAGTACCACTACATCAGTTCCTTTCATTCACATGTTAGTGGAGATTGGTCAGGGGCATTGCAAGAACGCAGGATGTGTAGGAGGGATGATTTCCTCCTTCATAGTTAACACACACTTATGCTGGTAGAGAGAATCCGAATGGCTCAGTCAGTGAAGCAGCTGTCAAAACCATTTGCCTTACGGTGTGCAGCACGTCTGTCAACTCAATGGTCATGTTTCGGTGTCGGCCACTGTTCGGCAGTGGCCATTTGTGCGAGTTGACAGTCAGTTATTTGTCGTGCTCACGTAGAATGCTGTACTGTGATTGATATATAATGTAGCAGCATTCACACGCGGCCCAAACTTTTATTGGGTAGGAAATGCCTGCGACTGGACTGTAGTAGGAGATGGTGGGTGGTGTGTGGGACAGGTTTTGCACCCAGGCCGAACAGAAGGGTGTGGGATTGGGAGTAGGACTGTAATAGGCACAGACGAGGATATTCCTGCAGGTCAGGTAGGTAGCAGAACAGTATTTTTGGCGATGTGGGCAGGAGTTCGGATAGGGTATCCCTCATTTCGGCACAACGGAGGTAATCGGAGCCCCGGTGGAAGGTGTGGTTGAGCTTCTCAGGGCCAGGGTGATACTGAGTAGTCAGTGGAGGTTGGTTAACAGGTGATTTGTTTATGGATAAGGTGGCTAGGATATTGTCTGTCAGTAACGGCTCTGGCAAGTTTATCGGTGTCTATTGACAACTCCTGCTTTTCACTGCATATGGTGAGGCACCACTCCATTCCCTCTTCTCTCTCTGCTCTCCCACGTTTCACTTGCTCTCCTTTCTCTCCCCCCTCCCTTTCCACCTTTTCATCTTCACCTTTCTTTCCTCCTCCCTAAATATTGTTTTGCTGTACCCTCTTATATTTTTTTCATTCAGTGGCTGCAGAATGGTCTGACCGAAGACCGGCCTCTTTCCTGCTACGGACTCTGCACCTCCACCAGCTCGGGCAAATGTTTTCAATAATTGGTATCAACAATTAGTCTTGCTGTGGCCACAGAAGTGTGTGTTGGCGTGGGTGGCTGATTGAGTTTGTGAATGTGTGTATTTCTTCTAGAAAAAAAAAAACTAGTAGCTAAAAGCTAATAAGATTGCAGTTTTCTGTTCTGTTGTTTTGTTCCCCAGGCACTGACCTGCTACAGGTGAGTGCCTTTTCCTTATTTTACATAGTTTTCTTAATTTAAATTAGCGCCAGTGGTATGTTTCATTATTGAAATTCAAGAAATAATCACGTGTGGAAAATGTTCGTGTTTGTCATGACATATCTCTAAAACTGCTACATGCACTGAAATAACATTTCGTGTGTGCACAAATGCAGTTAAATTACCATAAGGAGGTGATGGCAACTTACTCAACACCTAGTCTTACAACAGGAAAGAAACTGACAACACAAGATTTGATTGGAGTCAGAGCTTCATTTAAGAACATTATACACTACACAGTAGTCAGACAATGGAGAAACACCACTTAAATCGGTCTCAGTAGAACTATTGAGTTACCTGTTCGTAGTGGAAGATACAATCGAGTCTTTACTGCACTGTTGCAATATACCTTCTTTTTTCCCTTCTTTCAGCATCACTAATTTCATATGTTTCACTACTGTGTGCAACTCTTTAGGTGTAACTTTTTCAATAACCTCTTTTAAAAGGTATCCACTTCAGTCAATATAATTTACTGTATTCTCTGTAGCAATATGTAATTTCACACGAACCCAATTGAATTCTATTGCATTGAAATATCAATGATAGGGAGGCAGTCTGAGCATTTTATTCTCATCCCCCTCCCCCCCAAGTCATATGCAAGGTAAGCTGATTACACTAGCTGATATGTTGCATCTTTTCTAACCAGTAAATGGTCTTATTTGCCCATTGCCATTGTGAGAGCCTTATCTTGTATATTGGATAGTACAAATTGTTATCCATAACAAGTACTGGAATTCATCTCCTTGTGATAGAGGCATTTTTTGAACTGAATAACTGCAGACAGCAGCAGCAGATTTATAAATTTGCCACCAGTAGGTTATTCAAATTTTACCACCCCTATCGATATCTGCAGTTTGGAACCCTACTTCACAATCATATTAATTACAATTTTTTGTCAATGAAATTGTAACTTCACGATTTGTGCACTCTCATCCTAATTGCACATTTCCCCCATATTTATTCTGATTGTGAACTAGGGCGATTTGTCAATTCCTAGTTATTTTTACAACCTTAACGATTTGGTTAAGATTGCACAAGAAATAGTTTTTGGGTATATTTCTGAGCTAATACGAGCTCAATCATGTCTACTAAGAAGACTGGGTAAGATATGCCTTAATACTACTTACACAATAATGCACATTCAGTAAACATAATTAAATAATTTTTATTGCATTTACTTACAGCTTAAAAACAGTATATTCAGTTACATGGTAACAAACCAGCTGGTGATGATGACGAAATTAAGTTATGAAAGTTTTACAGTACCTTTTTGCACAATTTTCTATTTGCATACTCATTTTTATATTGTCACATGAAATCTTATTTTTTAGTTCAGACTCTATGCACAGAAGAGCTAAGGTGTGAAGCTTTTCTTGGCTTAAGGTAGGCCTTAGATAATTTTTCATCCATTTTAAGCAAGGAAAGCTTCTCTCACCCAAACAGTTTGTTGCTGGTGTAAATAGTCATGTGAACTGCTATATGCAAGTTTGAATAAACATTTTGCAAATTATGTTTTTCACAGGAATGAAGACAGGCTTTTCAGTGGTCCAGAATCTGGTTTTACTAAAATTCTTTCAGAAGAAAAGTGCCATTGAAAATGTGTGCTTTCTACAATTAAGTTAGTCTGTAAATCCTTAGGATACATTTCTTCCAGGAAAAGGGCTTTTTCCATAAGGGTTGATTTTGGTTAGAAATGAAAACTTTTTATTGAATCTGGTGTAGGCCTCCTGTCGTCTTATTAATTCAGATACGAGTTTGTCACCGAGGACAAGAAACGTGTAATCCTGAAAGTATACTTTGCAGTCATTGACATTTCTTCATCATGAGTTTCGTCATAAATTTCTTTCCTTTTTGGTTGTCTTTTTCCTATGTCTTTTGTGCACTACTTTGGCAGGCTTAATTCCATCGTGTTTTCTTCAAAATACGTAAAATTTTCTTGTTCAGCTATGAAAAACTTGCAAACAGATTCGTAAAGATCGGCAATAGTAATCACACACTGTAGACACCTTTATTCGCACATTCACTTTGTTTATTCTTTCCAAAAAAAGAAAAAAAAATTCACACGACAACCATTAGCACTGTTCCCAGTTTTTCTAAATTCAAAAGTGTTCCCATCACTTTGTTTCACATTACAGGCTTTTCGGTACAATCATTTTTGAGTAATTCCAAAGTTTTTAGGACTTTGTGCCAAGAAGCTCTCAAACCTCTACATACATCACATCTAACTGATCGACATGTCAGATTCATATTTACTCACGTTAACGTTTTCCCTTTATCGATTTAAATCATTAATTTTTGCCGACATTGCATTGAACTTACAAAAGAAAACGTAGATTTTTTGAAGCAAAATGAAGAAGCAACAAGCTTCTGTGCAAGATTCAGCAGCCGTAGTTGCCACTAAATTTAAAGAGTTGGCAGAGCACACACCAGACATGTTTGCGGCAGTATCATCATATATGATTGTCCATGCCCAGTCTTCAATATTTATGCCCAGTGTTTTGCATTCTGGAATAATGGCAGAAAACATTTCTTCAGCATTATGTCCTACTGAGAGCAAAAACTTGAGAAATCTTTCACACTGTTCGCCTGTTTCTAAAACATATTTGTTGACAGTGGTGAGTTGGTCCACATGTGCTATATCCGGTGCGGAATCAGTTATTAGGGAAAAAGGATTTTTCAACCCATCAAGAAAATAAACTCATTGCAAACAGTCTTTGATAAGTAACAGGTACTTCCAGATCCTTGATTCCCAAATCTTCAATTTGACTGGCTAAAAAAAGGATCGAATTCAGCTAACAGTTCCAAAATCATACAATAATTTCCATTATGCAAATCACTGAACTTTTCACTTTTTCCTCTGAAAGCAAGGTCTCTCGTACACAGTCGCTTCACTACAGCATCAACCCTCTTCAGAACATTTCTCCAATAAGTAATTTCTTTGTCAATCTAGACATGCAGTAAATTGCCAAGCTGGACATAAATCTCACTTCTTACTTTCAAACTAAGGATACTAGATGTGTGACATGCAGAGTTTTCATGCTGAGCTGCTCGGTTTTCTAGATTTTTCCAGTCATTAAATCCTTCGTTCTCAGACTTAGTCTTCTTCTCCAATGGACCGAATGCCAAACAGGGCCCACAATATGTGGATCTTTTACTTTTAGAATAAACCAGCCAAATTCAGTTACTCACTTATTAGTTTTCATTTTTCTTTGGAAGATAGTCACTGGCAAGGAATGACACTGGTCAGCATATATTTTTTTCAGTTTTAGAGAAGTCACAAGACTTGTTTTGATTAAAGCCATTCCTAGCAATAATCCCCCTCAAGGTATCGCCGGTTTCCCATAAAGCTGGATCTTCATTCAGATTTGCTGATGTTTGCACCTGGTTATTATGTAACACCTGAGACACATCTTCAATTGTGATTCCACAACTCCCTTTTTTCGAAAGTAGGGTATTCAACAGATGACTGTTGTTGTTGAGCTGCAGAGGTCTAATCCGTTTCATCTTTTCCAGATTGTGTTGTGTCATTGCATGTTATTTAAGTTGCAGGTCTTTCAACACTAAAGGTTTTTGCATTTTGGCCTTTTTATACTCAGCTCCAGTAAGTCTCTTTCTCGCATCACCCATTCTAACAACTTGTTATCCAATAACAAAACTAAAAAAGATTACATTGGGTGTTTTGTTTCTCATCCGTAATTAGCAGAATCCATTGTTCCGACTTCAGACATTGAATAATCACCTAACATAAGTTCAAGAAATTTATTTAAGTAGGATATAACAAAAAAATCAAAATTTGTTTGCGTAGCTATCGAAGCAGCTACTTATCAATTTAAATTATGGATGATATATTGTAATACATTATGATTACTCAACTAGTATAAGTGTGTTCACACTAGTGACATTTTAAGAGATCATTTATACAATCCACATACACAGAAATATTAATTTGTATTATTTGACCACAATAAGCTTGACAATTGCACTTGTGCTGGCACA
The DNA here is from genome assembly GCF_023897955.1 of Schistocerca gregaria. Taxonomy (NCBI): domain Eukaryota; kingdom Metazoa; phylum Arthropoda; class Insecta; order Orthoptera; family Acrididae; genus Schistocerca; species Schistocerca gregaria. Next base: position 215,815,706 of record NC_064929.1, read on the forward strand.
AGCAGAGAAAACCAGCACTAATTGAAGATATTCATTTGTGTATGCGGGCGCAGGTAATGGTGCTAGTGTTGCAAGCAGCAGACACTGCCCTCACCTTACCACTAGTCTCCCCTCGACAGCTTTAGTGTAGGCACAAGGCTGTTCTCAGCAGCCGCCATGCGAACTGTCAAATTATTGTGGCCAGGTAGTATTAGGAATTGCAGGACGCAATCAACCGAGGCAGCTTTTCTTTTGTTTTTGTAGTAAATATGGGACAGGGTTTTCCCATTTGTATTGCCGCCCTGTATCTGTCTGCGGCGTATAGTTAGTTGCACACACACCGATTTTGGACGGCCGGTAAAATATTGGCCGTCCACATTCCAGTAGTGAACCACTGGAGGGCATTGAACTTGGACATGAGCCGGCCACCATAAAAAGTCAGTCAGCGGACGGCTGTTGCCACTTTAGACTGCCGGTGGGGGGAATACAATGGCGCACATTGTCAAATGGGAGTTTGCACATTCCGATTGTTTAGGCCGGTATTACACTATCAAATTTCTTTGTCAAAAATTTGATCAAAGATGTGATCAAATGTTCCGTCAAATATTTTTGACAAAGATCTTTGACGTAGCGCTAGAAGGCGTATTACACTGTCATCATATTTTTCGTCAATGTTCAAGATGGCTGACAATAACAACTTGTCAACAGCACTTGCATGTACCACAATTGTACTGTGTGCACATGCGGAACAGAAGTGGGGAGAAAAAAAGGAAACATACCAGGGTGAAGCCGTGGATTTTACGACAACACGATAAAGCATTCAACAAAACCTGTTACTTCAGCGTATAGTGGGGGACGTCAAGTCGTACATCAATTACTTAAGAATGGATGAGCATACATTTCTGTATGTGCTCAGTGAAGTGTATCCTCATATCACAAAGCACAATATTCAATTAAGAACTGCTACATCTGCATAACACAGGTTCACTGTAACACTCCGATTCCTTGCTACAGGAGAGGGGAGGGTTGGGTTGGGTTGGGTCAGGTCAGGTCAGGTCTCGTCTCCAATCTTCTTAGTCTATTTTTGTATTAAAGGTGCCTCACACTGTAAAGCGCCTAATCAACTTCATACATCTCTATTAATTTTGTAGTTGTCGGCACACACCAATTGTATTTACTGGCAATGTTTATAAAAACACTACAGATGACAGAATGCTGCAGCGATGCTAGTGCTCCATGTGGTAACATGTCACATTGCAGTGAACAGAAGACAAGCAAGGCCCTAGATTTGATCAAATATTGGACGACATTTCTTAGTATGTTGGGATCTCATGATCTACATATATGTTTCTTCAGTATAGTTCAAAATATGTTCGCAGGAACTTGTCAGTTTCAACGATCGTAAGTTTGATGAAACTTATTTGCAGTGGATGGGGGAAGATGTCAGTAATGTAGATCAAGAAATAGATGAAAAAGCAAGCCGATGATTTTATAACAGTAATCACGGTTCTGCTAGTGAAGGATCCTTCGGAGGAAGAACTTCATGACAATTGTGATGGGGACCTTTCTGTTTTACCAATGGCTCACTTTAAAGTGTTAGTTAAGATAAAATGCGTTCTGAGTGCTTATAAGGAAAAATGTAGAGACCGAGCACTAAATGTCAATTTTGGAGTTTCTTTTTGTACCTATTGAATGTAATTTTTATGTGCAAGTCAAACCAAAATTTACTTGCTAACAGTTCATTTGTGTGTACTATTTAAAAATAAAAAGCAAAAAAGTATGTGATTTTCTGTGATAAAATGTAAAATACTGCTGGCTTTGTTTAGTGTGACAAAATCAGTGAGTAGTATTTAAACAATGGGAAAATAAAATTTTCAATTGAATTGCACATAAAATTGCAGTTTAAACACTGCAGGCTGATAAGCCCTACCACGTATTACACATTATAGAAAAGCAACCTCGTGGGCCGGTAAAGCTGTTGTCCTGTATTATCCTGTATTCCATGAAATACTAATAAATAAACTAGAGTGCTATGGTGTCAAAAATAACGAACTAGCACTAATCAGATCATACCTGACAAACAAAACTCAGGTAGTTATAGTAAATAGCCCTCAATCAAATGCCCTACCAGTTGTAAGAGGTGCAACAAGGCTCAGTGCTTGGACCTTTTCTCTTCTTGGTATACATGAACGACTTGCCTACTTTCAGGCTTCACAAGTCAATAATATATGGTGACGACACAACCCTGATTACCTCAGGTAACAAACTGGAGGAAGTGAAGAAACAAACAAAAGTAACGCTTGAAAAGTCTGCCATATGGCTCCACAGTAACAAGCTGATACTCAACAGTAGCAAGACTGAAATTCTGTATTTCTTCTTGCAGAATCTACAGGAAAAATTAAATGAGTCTGACTCTGTAAGACTTCTAGGAATCCACCTGGACCCTAAATTAACACAGAACACCCACACGGAACTCTTATGTACCAGACTATCTAGAGTAGTCTTTTGGTTAAGGAAACTAAAAACATTAGTTAGCAGAAAACAACTTTTATCTTCTTACTATGCCTTCTTTGAATCTCACTTACAGCACGGAATAAAATTATGGGGCAACTCATCTGGTGCTCAGACAGTGTTCATGTGGCAGAAGAAAGCAATTAGAGCAATTACAGGTATTAAAAGCCAAGAATTATGTCGAAAGCACTTTAAGGAACTTAACATCTTAACATTATCTTCTCTGTATATAAAAATGTGTCTTCTTTCCATTGAAAAAAAAAAAAAAAAAAAAAAAAAAAAAAAAAAAAAAAAACCCAAATACATACCTTACCTTCCAGAACAGATGTTCATTCACATGATACCAAATATAAAAACAATCTTGTAGACTTTAGTAGTAGGCTGTCTAAGGTCCAAAGTAGCTTTAAACAAACAGGATTAAAATTATATAACAAGTTACCACCATCACTGAAAGACCTACAAGGTGATGCCTTCAAGAAGCAGCTGCACAAATTGTTAGCTGATAAGGTTATCTATGATTTAAAGGAATTGGAATATAGTAGAGAGTAACTATGATAAGGAATTATAATGTAAATAATAACTCTTTATCCTCATGTAATGTAATATGAATGTACGTAGTTTCCCAATTACAGATTCACTATCAAATGTAATGTCAAAACTGTCTATTTGAACAAATGTTGGCTAATGACAAGTGAGTGAATAAATAAAAATAAATAAATATCATTCAGTTGATGTGTGTGTGTGTAGCACAGAGAATAAAATGTATCCCTATTATCATACTTAACTGTACTTGAGACAGTCTGGCTTCTGCTCTAAGTGAATGAGCACAGTATAGACACATAGAAGTTCAGTTCTGAAAATTATTTTTTGTTGTATAGTATACATGATGTGACTTAAGCAACATTTATACATAACAAACTACTTTCACAGACAAACAAGAGAATTTGAAAATGCTGTTTGTGTAAGACACACATCTTTAGACCTTCACAACTGCATGCAACAGGTGAAATGAAGGAAGTGAACCTCCATCGATTTGTAGCACTAAAATTCTTCAGTATTGTATTTATTTATGAAATTGCATATTATACTAAATACTGTATTTTCAGCAACTACTGCAGAAAATAGAAAAGAAGGCTGAGCTTTTTAGTATTTAGAGTCATGAAGAAATAAAAATGTGGTCAACTAATATCAAGAATTATGTCTCATGAGCAAATCTTCTATATTGAGTGAAATCATTACATTCTGTGAACTAGTGAAAGTACCTAGAACAAATATGTGCTGGAAGTGAATTAACTTGGTGAATAAAAATATCCAGCAAACAGCTAGAAATAGTCATTGTTGTCACTGGCAGCCGAATACATAGACAAAGTGCGCAATTAGTTATAAGTACAACACACACAGAAATTTAAGAAGAAATAATAGTCAGTGTATACTAATTCAATTATAGACAAGATACAAGGGTGTGCTGAAAAGTAATGCCTCTGAATATTTTATGTGAAAGCACTCAAAGCTCTTTAAAGAAGAGTCACCCTGGTGACCAATACATTATTCCCAATGAATGACTAGTTTGTTGATACTGACACTGTAGGCTTCATTGGCGGAGCCACAACCTCATTCCAGCTAGCACCATTTCATCACTATAAGAGTGAAGTCTTTTGAAGTGATCTTTAAGTTTTGCAAACGCTCTGAGCACTGCCACACTTGTTGAGGTTAACACCACCATTTCCTCCATTACGAGCACAAACAACCCAACATCACACATTACAGATGCCGATACACTCACCACCGTACACAGGTTTCACTCTGGTATGGATTTCAATTGTAGGCACATTTTCTGCAGTTAGAAACTTGATTACAGCACGCCCTTTCTAATACACTGACACAGTTACACTACATACTGCCACATTACATGCTACAATTCAGAGCCTTCTAAAGGCAGTGGGTTACGTCAGTAAAGCAGGAAAGTCAACAGAGTAATATGTGTGATGTGTAGTACAGAATAAAAAATTTGTATGCATTATGTTTGAGCACACCATCATATACGTTGCAAAAGAAATTCCTAACTCCAGAATTAAGGAGATTTATGTCCGAGACATCTGGTCCTTAACTATGCCACAAGTAGCAGAGTATAAGTTAGCTGCTCATCTACCAACAGTTTCACTGGGTTGCGTGCGGTGTGATTCGTTGATCATTATGATACAGCATACTGCCCAAATAAGTTTGAGCAGCTGTATTTTCTTCTCATGGGGGGAGTGTTAAGTGAAGATAATTTGGAGTTAATAGAATTTTTTAGAATATGTTTGTGTAAGTTGAAATGTGAAGTAGTGTTATTCAAGGGTTCTTATTATATGCCAGTGACAATCAGGAAAATGGAAGAAGTGTTGAAGCTATTGTTGATATGAATGTGAATAGAAGGTGTTAAGAGTTGAGAAAGTGCTGAGTGAGACAAATGCTCAGACAGTTGCTTAAAAACTGGATTACAAGTAGAAAATCCACAATTAGATGAACACATTACGTGATTCCCACAAATAAATAATAAAAATATCCAAGCTACAATATACCATTTTCACTTTATCAGGTGAGTCACACTGGTTATTAAAAAGTGTGACTTAATGAGAAATGAAGTAAATGAACAATTTCGAGAGCTTATTAAGGATTTGAAAAAATAAATACTTACAGAACGGAAATTTATGAAGTACGCAAATTTCAGACACTGCAATAAGGTTCAATGTTTTAGAACGAAACTACAATCTCAGGCTCCACTCTCACATCATCAGGGATGGAACAGAACAGAAGGTTCAGGAAAAGATTGAATCATATGTCAGTGTGCCTCATTCGTCAGCTGACATAGATAGGATGAAAGCGGAATTTTAATTCGAGTTATCTAAAATGAAAGATCAATTTAATAAGGAGAAGCATAATGAAGACTGTGTACCCTACAGAATTAATGGAAGAACATGGTTTGGAAAACAAGCAAGTACTCGAGAAGTTAGCACTGGAGCTATTGGGGCCTAGATATTATAACAATAGTTGTGGTAGTAGTAAGAAGTATATCAAATAACAGTTAACAAGCTCTAAATATTTAGATGATCCTATTGAAGAAATTCATTTAATAAAAGTATTAGTTCATAGACTGCTGCCCATAACAAGTAAAAACGGGAATATAGTATCAAGGATGGATGGATGGACGAAAACAACAGATTAACATGTATCGAAGGATTTGACACATTATACAAAGCACGAGGGGACTTACCCAAGAGAATACTCTCAATCAGATAATATGAATACTACTATCTAATAATAACAACAACAGAAGCTGTTATTCACCATGGTTTCAATGGAAAAGTGAAACCAGATACTATAAATTAAGGAAACAAAACTCAAGACATTTTATTCTAAAATATGTCTTATGAAAAGGATAGATTGCTACTCATCATATTCAGGATTTGTTGAGTTGCAGACAGGTACAACAAAAAAGACTCCTAAACATTTAAGTTTACGGCCAGAAGGCCTTCTTCTGAAAAACACACATGACCTCTGTCTCTGGCTTTGGCAGCCAGCCAGGAACAGTGCTCAGGTGTGTGTGAGCTGCTTTTACATGAATGTGGGGGCTGAAAGCCTACTTGTTCAGTAGTGTTTTGTTGTGCCTGTCTGCGACTCAACGCCTCCACTATATGGTGAATAGCAACGATTTTGGGATGAAAATCAACAATCATTTAGACTATGGCAGTGAAACATCATTATCTCACAGGTACAGCTACCAATAATGAGGAAAAAGTATCAGAGTTCTATAGCCAGAACATTTGTTGTTCAAATTATCAGTAATAAATGAAAACAATTTAAACAAGAAACCGTGACTACCAGTCACAATTAAAATGTTGACCTTTTAGCAAATATTGCAAGTAGAACATAATTTAAACTTAGATGTACTATTGAGTAGAGAGTGGCTATTTAATAACAAGACACTATTGGATTTCAACAGGAAAAAGTGTCACAGGGGAAAGGGATAATATGGTCACTTAGTATACCTTTCCAGTACATATAATTAGAACTTAAAGACAATATTTAACAAAGCATATGCATTTAATAGCTTCTTGATATAAGTGCAGTAGAAGAATGAGAACAAGCAAAACAGAAGTTATCTGGAAATGTTGAATCAAAAGTGCACAAATGAGATATACTGTCATAAGAACAGAAAATTCAATTACTAAATATTTTATCAGGATATAAATGTGTTTTCAGATCAAATGGGAATAATTAAGGAATACATACGTAGGTATAAGATAAAGGACAGTAAGCGTTTCTTTTGCCAACCGTATCCTATACCTTTGAATCTTTGAACTGCAGCGAGAGAAGAAATAAAAAAGGTGATTGATAACAAATTGAAAATAGTGTTAGTGTCTATAATCCGTTATTAGTTGTTACACAACCTGCAGGAGGTATTCTGTTATTCTTAGTCGCTCAGAAACTGAATACGATAGGCCACAGTGGTGAGTACAGAAGAACTGAAGGCATTGATGCATTAACCGGGTAAGTCATGTGTACATATTTTGGATAACAAACAAAAAAACTGTCTTTTCTCAATCTTTATATAGGCCACCAGTAGACTGTAACTGCTTATTTCTCAACCTAAAGTTTATTATGATAATTAGTGTGTTATAAAACATTGGATTCTCTCTCTCTCTATCTCCCTCTCTCTCACTTTGTTTTACGAGTATGATGTCAAACCATTAAACTACTATTAGTACTTTGAAGGTTACCGAATATTATGAGGACTCTTGCGGGCAGTGAGACAGATTCTGGAAATATTTTTCAATATCACGCAGCTGCTCCAAGCATAGACAGCACAAGCAGTACAATAGAAAGATCAGACTATGCAGGCTGACAAAGAAAATGGTTCCTCCTTGAAACAGCTCATTACCAAAAGCAGATGTTTTGTAGGCTCCAATAGATTTTTGTGAATTTCTTAATGTCTCATTGTTAAAGTACATGGCTGATGAACAGAGTAATTTATTTTCTGTTCAAAAGAATGCAAACAAGCCATTATAACTGACAGACAATAAACTTTAGCAGTTTCTTGGCACAGTCAGTTTATCATCTCTCAGATTCTTATGTACCATGCAAGGGCAAGTTGACTTAAGTCATGTTACTGATGCCACACTTAAGGATACAAGTCAGTGACGGCCCCAAAATGATATGTGTCAGTGAAAACCACAAAATGCCAAATCCTGATGAGCCACATAGAGACAGGCTGTAAAGAATATGCCCATTAACTGATTTATTGTTGCACAAGTTTCAGGCAGTTCCTCAATCTCAGATAATCAGTGTAGATGAGAAGATGGTCCCTATGAAACTGCAATCGGCACAAACAATATTTGCCCAATAATCCAAATAAAAGGGGCTATAAAATATTTGTTTTATATGATACAAGAGGTAAGGTACATAAATTTGAGATTTACGGGGGCAAAATAATTTTAGTTGCAGATACAGGTGCAAGTCAGAACATTGTTCTAGATCTGAACACAAGTCGTTTTTGATAACTGGCTTTCATCAGTGAATTTTCTAGTTGTATTGCAGGTGGTTCATTTATTAGGAACATTTAGACCAAACTGTCATTTAGGTTACAAATTTTCAACTTACGCTAACCTGAAAAAATTGTGAACAGATGCTTTTGAAAAGTGAGACTAAGCGTTGAAGCCAACCAGCACATCTGCATCTGGACGAATATGGGATACAACAAAAAGACACTTATGGGTACCGTGTCGTCCTATAGTCTCATTACACGATAAATTTATGTGAGGAGTGGATTATTTTCTTAATGCACTTATCTCCTATTACAGCGTATCCATCAAATGGAGGAAAAATTGCTGTACCTGTCTTTCCACTTGGTGGATCTGTCAGTTCTCAGTTGCTACATTGGTGGGACTGTGAATTTCAAAATTTTCTGTGATAAACAAAATAATCTACCAGAATTCAAATCCAGAATAGAAGAGATACTCTACAAATGTGGAGAGGTCATGACAAAAGGTGGCTGGCCATCAGCTATTACTACAAAGCAAGAAGCATCAGAGTGCTACAAAACCAGTTCCAGGCAAGTCTATCCAAATTTGTGCAGTTTGACGTTGGCCCCAGGTTAAAAACATAAAGTAAAGATATGAAATACCAAATTGTTAAGGACAGACACTATTCGTGTGTAGAAAGTGCAATTGTTTCCCAGAATTTCACAAATTAGCCTCTATTGTATTACAATACAGCTAGTTAAAATTTGTTATGTATTTTCTTTTCAACCATGTAAATCCTATCATTATATCATCAAAAAGTTAAATTATCTTTTACTAAATTAAGTATTCAATTTCTAAAACACCTGTTGTCACAAGTACGACGTATTTAATTATACTTGATACATATAAGATATGTTAGAGTTGACATTTATGAACTCTTAATGTTTCATTACTGGTTGCAAAATATGATTCTTTTTACCTGTGGAAAGGGTAATACAATAATATTGGTATGTTTTTACTCCAACCTGGACATTCTATTGTTTGACTGTTTTGTTTCTTTTGAGTATTAATTTTATCCTTTTCAATAGTGTTAACTGCGCTGTGAAATAAAACATTGTAGGAGTAGGTTTTACACAGGGACAGACCAATTTTGTTGTTTTGTCTATGCTTTATTAATAGCCCTTAAACATTCAGCTGTTCATATAAAATATTGAAGATTTCTTTTAGGTTTGAAATGATTTAACTTATACAAAAATATGCTAATAAGATTTTTGTTTAAATAACAGAAGAGCTAATGGGATTTATTCAGTGGTAACAACACTACCACACAATTACTGCAATGCCTGAAACTACTCATTCAGGCAGAAAGTAGTGTTGTAGGTTATAAATTACACTTCCGTATTTCAGCACAACCACTAAAGAAATGACTACAAGAGATTAGAAGCTCAGACATATGCAAGCAGTTACATTATACACAATATTTTGGTGATTTAGCCTCAAAGCTGGCCCAATCCAAATGAGTGTTTGCAGATAGGCAGCTTTAAAATTATGATTGCACCATGAGATTCCAGTATTAAATACTGTTCCTTCCTGTGTCTTTGTCAGTTCACTATACTGGACAGACAAAGGAAGAGAGAGAACAACATTAAGCATATTACGATGTAGGATGGCATTAGAGTGAAGAAACGAACCGTAATGTCTCAACTCTGCCATCAGATACATCTAAGCACAAATGGAAAATACATGTTATAACGGTTTAACACACATTATTTCACATTTCTATTACAAGTAATGTTATCTTCAACACTCCTACGACAGTCTCAATGAACAATTCAAAATCTAGTAGGAAAATTAATGGATTCCCTGATGTTTTGCAAGCAGAGACATAACATAAAATGTCAGAATAAGGATGATTTCGCTAAAAAACTGGTATACCAGCAAATTGATTATTCGTTTTTAAAATAAGTTATAAAAGGTACATTTATTGCAGAACCTATCTCAGAATTCATTTTTTTTCTTCGCACACAATTAGGCATAATAATGAAATACACATGAATTAATCACTGTTCTACTGTCAATATATTTTAAGTAAGGCTACATCACAGGTATGTGATGACTGTTAAGAAGACAGTCAACACTACTCTCGCATTTATTAATACCACACTGTTGATAAAACTGTGTTATTTGTATACTAAGAACTAATCCATATACATGACACATCACCTTTCAATACGGGCCACTCTTTGGTGGCAAAGATACACCTGGGTGAATTGGTATTTATATAGTATGTGACTAATGCCAAACCAAGCGCGGTATTGAGAAAGAATTATAGTTCTATTCTGGAACTGTCGGTCTCTGAGCCTATCCACTTACAGACATTATGAAACACATACAATTTTCCACAGTTAACATTTAAATCCTTATATCCAGATTTCTAACCATAAAATGCATCTCGTGTTTCAATTTACTCCACCGACCTTTAATATGAGACACTTTTTCTAGGAATGTAAACGAGAGTTGTATTATATAAAAACTCTGTGAAATATCTGATACAACAGTCTTCCAGTCAAAAGAACATATCCACACTTGGTAAAACAGTTACAAATATTTGTTATTAGTATCTAAATATCACCAGAATATTTAAGACTTAAAAACTAATAAATAAAACAAAAAGAGATCTCCTAAAATGCTTCCAAAATTACCTTAACATGATAAATCTTTGTAAGTAAATGCAATAAAATGAAACACCCTGTGTAAAAACATGGTTTTACAATACAGCAAGAGCAAATTTCAAGCCATCATAAAGTACACATCTTTAGACAAAATCTTGACCCGCATTACAATAATGTAAGAAAAATTTGTTACAATGGTGTTTTTCTCTCGCTGTAAGAAAATTTGTTTACACTAGTGCACAGGAGGTACACAGTTGACTAGTTCCCGTCTCATTTTAATACAAATAGCTGTTATACCTAGGTACATTAATGGCACTTGCTTTGTCTTCCAGATTCATCTGGTTGCGGTATCGGTAAGCGACAACGGCTGCAATTATCTGAAAACAGAATTTGAAACTGCCTGTTAGGGAGAAAATATGTATTTATAACAATACTAGTAAATGTTAAGGAGACAGATTCCGTGACAGTAGTTCTTTACATTATTTCTTTTAATATGTTCAACGTTAATTATGTTTTCAGTTTTTAGAACCTTTTTATAAACATGAATACTCTGCAAGCCATTATCTGGTATTCCATATGTTCATTTGTCATCCCCTCTCCCAAATTCTCGTTGCTGATGCGCTCGTGAATAAACTAAAGAAAAGTCAATGTCTGTACGCCTTCACATGTGACTTTAAAATGACAGGTCTTTACGCTTAAAAACAAACATTTATTGAGACAGTAAAACTTGAATAATGTTTTCCAAAACTAATTACAGCTCGAGACTTTATAGAGACACACCAAATGATGCAGGACGCCTACAGTAATTAGTGCTTAACCTGTACTTTACGTTACGAACGGTTCACGCCATTTAAAAAATTGTCGATCGGAAGTTAAACACGACCCTCATTCGGGACACCCTTCAACGTCCACTGACACCGTCGGTGTCCGAGAGAATGCAGAAGAATGTAACATTTCTATTGGATCATATCGTGAAATCTTGACACAGCATCTTAGAATGCATCGTATTGCCGCCACATTCATCCCGTGGCTCACGAGTCAACAGCTGGAAGACATTCGCTTCACAATCTGTGAAAGGCTGTTGGATCGTACAAATGAGAATGAGGTGTTCCTTAAGAAAATCACAACTGGCAATGATATGTGGGTCTGAGATTATGATGTTGGACCAAGGTTCAATCTTTACAATGGGTCAGGAAAGATTCTCAGGGGCCAATAAAAGTTCGTCAGGTCAAATGCCAAAGCTGTGTCGATTTTTTTTTTTTTTTTTTTGAGGAGTAGTTCATCGCGAGTTTGTGCCACAGGGACAAACTGTTAATTGACGGTACTATTGGGACCTGTTGCGACACTTGCGAGAAAGTGAGAGAAGGAAACAAAAAATCACTGTGCTGCCTCATCTTCAGTACTCTACAGACTTGGTCCCTACGGACATTTTTTTAAATTTTTTATTTATTTACAAAGTAAACAATCCCGTCGAAAGGATGATTTGCAACGATAGACGAAAGACAGCGCTTCACGCAATCGAGCAAGAGGCATACCGAGATTGCTTCCAGAAGTAGAAACAGCATTGGGAGCGGTGTATCAATCGTGATGGAGTATTTTGAAGAAGACGTTGCAAAATAAGTAAAAGGTAAGGGTAGAAAAATTTTGTGGGCAAGTTGTGGAATTTTTGAACAGATCCCACTGATACTCTGCAGTGCTCGGCTGAAGGTACCCTGTAGCACTACTGGCCATTTCCTTTCTTGTTCCAGTTCCAAATAGAGCGAGGGAAAACCAACTGACTGTATGCGCTCAGCTTCAAATTCCAGTTCTCTAAATTTTCTCAAAAGTGTTCCACGAAAAGAGCATCGCCTTTCTGTCAGGGATTTCCACTTAAGTTCCCGAAGCATCTCTCTGACACCTACATTTTGTTTGGACCTACCACTAACAAATCTCGTAGCCCCCCTATGAATTGTTTTGAGGTTTTACTTCAATCTGGCCTGGAATGGATGCAAAGCAATCTAGCAGTATTCGAGAATAGGTTGCACTGGCACCCTATATGCAGTCTCCTTTGAGATAAAACACGGTTTGCTAAAATTCCTTATAAAAGGATCAAAAAGATGGAATAGGTGTCGCCCTCAGGCCAGAGGTGAAATTTGATACTATTTTATAATATTTTGATTTTGCTTAGTCTAACATTGCTGCAATAAACCTGTACATTTCTACACGTACAACAAAATGCCCTGGCTGACTGACTTAATCGCCCAGCCCAAACTGCTACGTATAGAAACTTGAAATTTGTTGAGGGTGTTTATTTTATACTGCAGGCATCATTTAAGAAGGGGTTTTTTGAAATGCCACCCCTATAGAAATAACGAATTACAACTTTCTGAGTATATATCATACTACAGCAATTTGAAGTTGGAAGTACAAAAGCTTGTTTCTAGTTTCTAAGTCAGAAATAAAGAAATGTGTTTCAGTGCTTTTGGAAATTCAACCCCTAAAGGGGTCAAATGGTGAGTGAAAGTTTTTTGAAAATAAATTATTACAGAACTACTGAAGTATTGTTAAAACTAAATCTGTGAATACTCGTATTTGACTTCACAGTTAGAAATAAAAAAGATTGTGGTCCCGTGTTTTTCAAGATTCAGCCTATAAAGGTGAAAATTTTTAAGAAAATGTTTCATTATGTCTGGTCTCTGCAGCCAGAGAAATGTCTGGTCTCTGCAGCCAGAGAACAGCGACTGTAGTCAAGTAAATGTAAGTTGCATCTGCATGTGTGCGTCACCTGCAACATGTCACAATATTAAACTGATGTACAGCAGTAGATGCTCAAGGAAAGATGAAGCACCATGTAAGCACATTATTGCTGAATTTATGAAACAACATCCAAAATTACAAATTAGCGTGTGTCCATCACCTAATGTCAGTCAGCAATCAGTAAAAATGTGGAAACGTTCTGCCCTCTAGACGGTGTACTATTTAGTCATTGACATCTTCAGATGAGCTGGAATGAAAATCCTCTGCAGTTGTTGTAACATATCTTGCAAATGGTTCACGCTTCGCACTTAAGGATCCTTTATATGCTCAGATGTTTGCACTTAATTGTCCAGACAGACAGTGTTTCGGCCTGTGAAAAGTATGGCGGCACTCAAACAGATTCAGACAACATGAAGTGCTTTAGTACTGTACATAGCGGAATGAAATATTTCTGGAAACATATGGCTCAACGAAGGTGATATCTCAGCAAAAAATTTCATATGAGCATAGCTTCTGCCAGTTGCTTTAGCACCTCGATTTTATTGCAAGTCTTTTATAACCACTTACTGATTTTCTCATCGATGTCAATTCTCCTTATATACAGTGTAATATGCCACAAGAAAAAAATCTTGCTTTGTCCTAGATACTTAAACCAGTACTCTTTCTCAATTTCTAGCTCCTCAGTGTTACGTATTTTAGAAGCCACTCTTTTGGTGATCTTCTATGTGCTTATCCTTATCTTTTTGTAACTTCTGAAGTAATAACGCTATACAGAATAATCATTTTATACACAAATTTACTTAATTTGGCCACAGCCAGTGAATACTCTGCACTCTCAGACTACTGATTAGGGACTGCAAGAGAGCTGCATCATGGTCAGAAGGTGTAAATGCGAACTGGATATTCCAGACCACGTCTCCAGACAGTTGCAAACATTCTGCTCCGACAAACTTGAGCATGTTAAGGCCCCATTATGGATTCAACATTTCCTATCACTTAATTTCTCTGACTAAAAGGGCAGTCAATCAGTTCAATGTTATAAGTGCACCTCTGGGTGGGAATATAAATCACTAACAGCCACGATTTGTAGTGGTACAGTCTTGTCCATCTCTAAATCTGCCTGCATTTAATCACTGACATGTTTGACAAGTAGAGCATTCAGAAGAAGCAATGGCCAAGATGCCCAGAGTGTCATTTCAGTCCAGAATACAAGGCAGCACCGAACCCGGATGAAAAAGAAGTGTTTGCAGGATGTACACCTCACTGAAAAACTGTCACAGAATGAGCTCGGTTGCAGCAGAATGTTGTGGACGGCACTCTGGGTTAGCAGAAGAGTGCTCATTTTCAGTAAGTGATTTAACTCCCCAAGAAGCCTACAACAGATTAGAGCTAATAGTGAAACTGAGGAGAAAACTCATAATGCTAATACCGAGCAATAAAACTAGCACTATAGTCCTCATTAAAGGGGATTGTGTGAAGGCGTCCAATACCGAAATGCACAGCTTCTGCTGTCAGCTGTCCTTAATTGGCAGTTGATGAAAAGTCTACACCGTTGGCCCCTTTTCTGCTCAACTGTATCACTATTACTCCAATCGAGCACACAACAGTAACTTTTCAAGAAGAATGTACAATACCTACTCCAATTAACAAACATTCACCTGCAGTTATTTGAAGTTTTAACTTTCAGTGCAAAAACCCTACTTTTCATCTATGACAAGTTGACATCTTAAGTGTAAATTTACTAAAAGTAATGTAACTCTCAGAAAGTTATTCACTTACCAATAACTGAGCATGTGCTGAAAACATTACACTTTTGAACAATTTAGTGATGTTGTCATACGATAAAACACTTATTACAATCACAAGTAATTCTACGCTGAACAGTCCAAATCCTTGACCTTACATTGAGAATGTGGGTTTATTAAAACTGACATTATGAACACATGACACTTGGCCAATAATTACAATGAAGGAGCAGGTTAAATCTCAACTATACAGAACATTATGAAAAAAGTAAGTACACTAAACCATCCACCGCTGTTACTAGCCACCCATACAGAGTTATGCCAGGTTAACAATTACTTTGGTTATACAAAATTTTGAGGAATGTGTACAGAAAGTAGTTAACAGGAATAAAGACACACACCTGTCACATCAAGTGTTTCAGTCTGGCAGTCCCAAAAGGTGAGCTACAAATTCTCCATCACAGGAACCTAACCTGTTCTGCCAGTCACTGACACTGATAACTGACTTTTGTGAGGAATGACAGCTTTTGTCTTACATTCACTTTAATAATCCTTTGGAGAGACAATGATCTTTAAGCATTAAAATGGAATTTTAAAATGTTCTGTGGTAGCATACAACTTTTTATAACTATTGGGTGGTTATAACTGAAGTGCAGCTACTTGTGGAGGTCCAGTACGGGCTGTAATTATCATACGGCGGTGAAATTTCATAGGTACGATAATGCGAAACAGGTTTACACAGGAAAAAAATTGTTCCAATTTTGGACAGCAGGTGCAATATGGAACTTTACACTGTCTGACGATATGACATCCGCACAGTCATTTGACAAGCTATAATGTGAGTGAACAGTATGTCTACCTAGAAGAGAGATCATGTACTGTTAGTGAAACTGTTTTATGTAAAGTGCAGCAATTACAGTGCTGCGCTGAGAGAGTATCATCAGCTGAAAGGTCCGAGGAGAGGCCCAGTGTCATTAAATAGTTTAAAGAAGATACCGTATTTACTCGAATCTAAGCCGCACTTTTTTTCCGGTTTTTGTAATCCAAAAAATCACCTGCGGTTTAGAATCGAGTGCAAAGTCAGCAAGCTTAAGTTCTGAAAAATGTTGGTAGGTGCTGCCACAACTAACTTCTGCTGTCGAATATATGTAGCGCTACACAGGCATGCTTTGCAGGCACAAAGATAAATACTGGCGCCAAAACGCTGTGTCAGTATATATATATATATATATATATATATATATATATATATATATATATATATATATATATATATATAAGAGCTTTCGCAACTGGCAGTTGCTTCGTCAGGAAGGAAGGAAGGAGAGGGAAAAATGAAAGGATGTGGGTTTTAAGGGAGAGGGTAAGGAGTCATTCCAATCCCGGGAGCGGAAAGACTTCCCTTAGGGGAAAAAAAGGACAGGTGTACACTCGCACACACACACACACACACACACACACACATATCCATCCGCACATACATGTATGTGCGGATGGATATGTGTGTGTGCGAGTGTACACCTGTCCTTTTTTTCCCCTAAGGGAAGTCTTTCCGCTCCCGGGATTGGAATGACTCCTTACCCTCTCCCTTAAAACCCACATCCTTTCATTTTTCCCTCTCCTTCCTTCCTTCCTGACGAAGCAACTGCCAGTTGCGAAAGCTCGTAATTCTGTGTGTGTGTGTTTGTGTGTTTTGTTCATGTGCCTGTCTGCCGGCGCTTTCCCGCTTGGTAAGTCTTGGAATCTTTGTTTTTAATATATTTTTCCCATGTGGAAGTTTCTTTCTGTTTTATAGGTGTAAGACAATTTTTTTTTTCTCCTTCCCGAGTTTCGACCACTGTATTTTCATACATTATCCAACGAAGTAAACACAAATTCCGTGTTGTTCATCTTCGAATGTAGCAGCATTTCAATGTACTACGAAAATTCGACTGGCAAGACTATTTGGGTTGTTTGTCAATATGGCCAACTCTACGTTCTGAATTGTTTCCTACCTGTGAGAAGAGATGGTTGCTAATAGGAACATTTATAAATTGCGAATCACATGCAGTATTGTCTTCAACATAAGAACAATATGAATATAAACATTTTGCCATGTATTCTTTCATGTTTGCTGCTATCTCACTTAAATCCTGCCTGCTTAATAACATACGAAACTAATGTGAGACAGTAGCAAATCCGGAAGAACATACGTATCACATCATGTTTATCTTCGTATTATTCTTATGCCTAATAGTGATACAATCAGAAATGAAGCACGGCAATTGAATAGATTTTTAAATCTAAGATGACTCTAATTTCTGTGCAGAATGTAATGTACAAAAGAGGCAGCAAAGATATTCAAACAGAGAAAAGTTTTAGCTAAACTCTCGTTCAGAACATCTATCACACGCAGTCTATTATTTCGTTCTTGCTGATCATTATCAAAGAAATCAGCAATGTAAGTAACAACAAATAGCAGTCTCTTGCCATTGTTTCGCTAATGAGACAATTTCTCTCTCTCTCTCTCTCTCTCTCTCTCTCTCTCTCTCTCTCTCTCTCTCTCCCCCCCCCCCCCTCCTTCCCCCCCCCTTTTTTAAGGGGCAGTAGCGCGCACAATAGCAAGCCATGCCGCGAGTGGCGACAGGTCGTAAACACTTATTATCGGAATGCGACAAACAATGCACGACACAGTACAATAATGCATTTCAGCCTTGAGTGATGTAAACACTTATAACCTATCAGATCAAAGAAAAATAAACAACCGATTCAAACCAGACGAAGCACGCCTGACGCATAGCAATGGCTACCTAGTAAAGCTTAACTGCTAAGCTTACGACTCGAACCAAACTACTGTAGCTATCTACATCTACATCCATACTCCGCAAGCCACCTGACGTTGTGTGGCGGAGGGTACCCTGAGTACCTCTGTCGGTTCTCCCCTCTATTCCAGTCTCGTATTGCTCGTGGAAAGAAGGACTGTCGGTATGCTTCTGTGTGGGCTCTAATCTCTCTGATTTTATCCTCATGGTCTCTTCGCGAGACATACGTAGGAGTAAGCAATATACTGCTTGACTCTTCAGTGAAGATATGTTCTCGAAATTTTAACAAAAGCCCGTACCGAGCTACTGAGCATCTCTCCTGCATAGTCTTCCACTGGAGTTTATCTATCATCTCTGTAACGCTTTCGCAATTACTAAATGATCCTGTAACAAAGCATGCTGCTCTCTGTTGGATCTTCTCTTTCTCTTCTATCAACCCTATCTGGTAGGGATCCCACACTGCTGAGCAGTATTCGAGCAGTGGGCGAACAAGCGTACTGTAACCTACTTCCTTCGTTTTCGGATTGTATTTCCTTACGATTCTTCCAATGAATCTCAGTCTGGCATCTGGTTTACCGACAATCAACTTTATATGATCATTCCATTTAAAATCACTCCTAATGCGTACTCCCAGATAATTTATGGAATTAACTGCTTCCAGTTGCTGACCTATTTTGTAGCTAAATGATAAGGGATCTATCTTTCTATGTATTCGCAGCACATTACACTTGTCTACATTGAGACTCAATTGCCATTCCCTGCACCATGCGTCAATTTGCTGCAGATCCTCCTGCATTTTAGTACAATTTTTCATTGTTACAACCTCTCGATACACCACAACATCATCTGCAAAAAGCCTCAGTGAACTAACGATGTCATCCACCAGGTCATTTATGTATATTGTGAATAGCAATGGTCCTGACACTCCCCTGGGTCCTATGACACTCCCCTGCGGCACACCTGAAATCACTCTTACTTTGGAAGACTTCTCTCCATTGAGAATGACATGCTGCGTTCTGTTATCTAGGAACTCCTCAATCCAATCACACAATTGGTCTGATAGTCCATATGCTCTTACCTTGTTCATTAAACGACTGTGGGGAACTTTATTGAACGCCTTGCGGAAGTCAAGAAACACGGCATCTACCTGTGAACCCGTGTCTATGGCCCTCTGGGTCTCCTGGACGAATAGCGCGAGCTGGGTTTCACATGACCGTCTTTTTCGAAACCCATGCTGATTCCTACAGAGTAGATTTCTGGTCTCCAGAAAAGTCATTATACTCGAACATAATACGTGTTCCAAAATTCTACAACTGATCGACGTTAGAGATATAGGTCTATAGTTCTGCACATCTGTTCGACGTCCCTTCTTGAAAATGGGGATGACCTGTGCCCTTTTCCAATCCTTTGAAAAGCTTCGCTCTTCTAGTGACCTACGGTACACCGCTTCAAGAAGGGGGGCAAGTTCCTTCGCGTACTCTGTGTAAAATCGAACTGGTATCCCACCAGGTCCAGCGGCCTTTCCTCTTTTGAGGAATTTTAATTGTTTCTCTATCCCTCTGTCGACTATTTCGATATCTACCATTTTGTCATCTGTGCGACAATCTAGAAAAGGAACTACAGTGCAGTCTTCCTCTGTGAAACAGCTTTGGAAGAAGCCATTTAGTATTTTGGCCTTCAGTCTGTCATCCTCTGTTTCAGTACCATTTTGGTCACAGAGTGTCTGGACATTTTGTTTTGATCAACCTACCACTTTGACATCAGACCAAAATTTCTTAGGATTTTCTGCCAAGTCAGTACATAGAACTTTACTTTTGTATTCATTGAACGCCTCTAGCGTAGCCCTCCTCACACTACATTTCATTTCACGTAATTTTTGTTTGTCTGCAACGCTTTGGCTATGTTTATGTTTGCTGTTAAGTTCCCTTTGCTTCCGCAGCAGTTTTCTAACTCGGTTGTTGTACCACGGTGGCTCTTTTCCATCTTTTACGATCTTGCTTGGCACATACTCATCTAACACATATTGTACGATAGTTTTGAACTTTGTCCACTGATCCTCAACACTATCTGTACTTAAGACAAAACTTTTCTGTTGAGCCGTCAGGTACTCTGTAATCTGCTTTTTGTCACTTTTGCTAAACAGAAATATCTTCCTACCTTTTTTAATATTTCTATTTATGGCTGAAATCATCGATGCAGTAACCGCACTATGACTGCTGATTCCCTGTTCTGCGTTAACTGTTTCAAATAGTTCGGGTCTGTTTGTCACCAGAAGGTCTAATATGTTATCGCCACGAATCGGTTCTCTGTTTAATTGCTCAAGGTACTTTTCAGATAAAGCACTTAAAAGAATTTCACTGGATTCTTTGTCCCTGCCACCCATTGTGAATGTTTGAGTCTCCCCGTCTATATCCGGCAAATTAAAATCTCCACCCAGAACTATAACATGGTGGGGAAATCTACTCGAAACATTTTCCAAATTATTCTTCAGGTGCTCAGCCACAACAGCCCGGGGCCCTATAGAGACATCCAATTACCATGTCTGAGCCTGCTTTAACCGTGACCTTCACCCAAATCATTTCACAATTCGAATCTCCGTCAATTTCCTTCGATACTATTGCACTTCTTATAGCTATAAACATGCCTCCCCCTTCACTGTCCAGCCTGTCTCCGGGGTATACATTCCAATCTGAGTTTATGATTTCATTACTGTTTACGTCTGGTTTCAGCCAACTCTCTGTCCCTAGTACTATATGGGCGTTGTGACCGTTTATTAATGAGAGCAGTTCTGGGACCTTTCTATAGACGCTCCTGCAGTTTACTATTACCACATTAACATTGTTATTCCTGTTGCATTTTGCCTACTCCTACCTTGCCGCGTCTCAGGAGGCATCCACATGTGCTCCGCTACCCTTGTAGCCACTTCAGGCATGTAGTGCACGCCTGACCGCGATCGGTTCTGGGAATGGTACTACAAATAGTTAGCTCTGATTCCAGCCCGCGAGCAAGGCTTTCCGTCTTCACCAATTCCGCCAACCACCTGTACGAACTGAGGATGACCTCTGAACCCAGACGGCAGGAGTCATTGGTGCCGACACGAGCAACAATTTGCAGTCGGGTGCACCCAGTGCTCTCTATCGCCGCCGGTAGGGCCGCCTCCACATCTCAGATGAGACCCCCCAGCAAGCAGACAGAGTGAACACTGGCCTTCTTCCCCAACCTTACCGCTATTTCCCTAAGGGGCTCCATAACCCACCTAACGTTGGAGTTCCCAATAACTAATAAACCCCTGCCCCAGTATGCCTGCTCGGACCTTGCTGAAAGAGCAGCCACATGTCCACTCACAGGCAGAGCGGGCAATGCCACACGGCCAGCCTCCACATTGACCCTCCGCCTCGTGCGCTGCAAACGCCTGTGAACCCACCATTCCCCTCGGGGAGAGGGTAGCCCAACCGCGCCCGGTACCCGCGAAGATGTCTCGACAGCAGGGACAGTTGGCGAAGCACGTAACACCTGAGGTGTACCTTGCGACGCACCAGACTCCCCATTGCCACTACACTCCAAGGCAGCAGCCTGAAGACGGCTGACCGCGGCCATCGACACACTCAGCTGTTCGCGAAGAGTGGGCAGCTCCTCCTGCGTCCGTACACAGCAATCACACATCCTATGCATCCTAAGGAATCAGTTTACTTAAGAGACTTAATCAACATTTAACTAGACTGCTAATTCACTAAAGGCGGCTGATTATTGACTAAACTGTGATTGCTAGCCACGTCTTGTAGAAAACAATGAAAATGGCACTACCTGTCTCTGACCTGTATTGAAAAACACTGGCACTACTGGCACTATGGTTGACTAAAGGGACTCTCTCTGACTGTATTCAAAAGAAACACGAAATCTATGGAACGCTATTAGTAGCATTCGACAATTAAAGCTTCCTAAAAGCAAAAACACACGGAAGAAGTAGTGACAAGTAAGAAAAATACTGTTAATACTTAAATTAAGGTAGCTCGCTGCACAGCAGCTGTGAAGCAGACAGCGGTCATTTATTCTACCTAAATTGTTTCTCATATTACAATAGACCAACTTTGTTTCAATTTGGAGGTGCGGCCTAAAACTTTTCTCTCCCCTTGAATTTCGAGTCTCAAATTTCAGGTGTGGCTTAGATTCAGGATTTTTTTTTTTCCTCGATTTCGAGTCTCATTTTTCAGGTGCGGCTTAGTTCCAAGTAAATACGGTAATGCAGTTCTGAAACACGGGTCAGCTCAGTGGAGAACGTGAAAGATGAAGTCGTACTATCAAGAGGTTGCTGTTGCTGTAACTGACCGAGCAGCGCCGGGTAGTACTAGTGCTTGTGCAGTGTCACGAGAATTGTCCCACCACATGGTCAACAGCACAGAAAACTTTCACAGTTTATTTTACAAGACCTAGATGGTGCAGTAGCTGAGACCTCATTATCTGCAACATTTTGAATTTGCTTTGGTTTCTGGCACGGATCGATGTCGATGACATGGGGCAGACTAATATTCTACAGAGTGACAGTATGTTAAATTGTGTATTGTGGCAAAGAGCCACTGCACTCGCCGTACGTAACTGTGTCGTGTGCATTCCTGGCCGTCCTCCTTTGAAGAGAACGCATCCAGACAGCCTGTCAGCTGTATCACGACCTCTGCATGAAATGTGCTTCTGCACTGAACTCTGCAAATCACACTCAAGTGCCTGGCAGAGGGCTCATCAACCCAACTTCACAGTGATTCTCTCCCCAATTTCCATAATTTTATGATGATGATTGTTTCTCCCTATGTTGGTCTGTGTTAACACAACATTTTTGCATTCAGAGGAGAAAGGTGGTGATTAAAATTTTGTGAGAAAATCCCTATGCAATGAGAAATGTCTCATTTTACTGAAGGCTGCCCCAAAAACCGTAGCACGTCTGTGACATTCTTTCCCGTTTCTCGATAATACAAACTGTGCTACTCTTCTTTGAACTTTCTCGATGTACTCTGTTAATCCTATCCAATAAGGAAGCCCACGCCGTACAGCAGTACTTTCAAAAGAGGATGGATGAGCATAGTGTAGGTAGTGTTTAATAGGTCTGCTACACCCTCTAAATGTTCTGCCAATAAATCACAGTCTGTTGTTCGCCTTACCCTCAACATTTTGTGTTATTTCCAATTTCAGTTGTTCATACTTTTAATTCCTAGGTATTTAATTGAATTTACAGTTGTCAGATTTGATTGAGTTATTGTTTACACCAAGTTAAATGGATTCCTTTTGCAATCGTGTAAATTACCTCACACTTTTCATTATTTAGGGTCACTTGCCAATTTTTGCACCATACCGGTATCTTTTCTAAACCATTTTATAATTTGCTTTGATCTTCTGATGCCTTTACTAGACATTAAATGACAGCATCATCTGCAAACAACCTAAGACGGTTCCTCAAATTACTTGTAGAATGCCAGAAATAACTCCAGTTTTACTCGACAACTTTCTGTCAGTTACTGTGAATTGTGACTTCTCTCACAGGAAATCACCCATCCAATCACATAAGTGTGACAATATTCCACAAGCTCATAATGTGATTACAAGCCCCTTGGCAGGCACAGTATCAAAAAGCATTCTGGAAATCCTGAAATACGGAATCAATTTGAAATCCCTTGTCAATAGCATGCAACACTTTGTGTGAATAAAGAGCTACTTGTGTTTCACAAGAACAATGTTTTCTGAATTCATATTGACTGTGTCAATAGACTGTTCTCTTTGATGTAATTCATAGTGTTAGAACACAATATGTTCCGAAATCCTGCTGGCACACTGACTTTAACGAAATCGGACCATAATTTAGTGGATTACAGCCACTTTCTTTCTTGAATATTAGTATAACCTGTGTAACTTTCCAGTCTTTGGGTACAGACCTTTTGTTGAGTGGGCGGCTGTATATGATTAAGTATAAGGCTATTCCATCAGCATACTCTGAAAGGAACCTAATTAGTATACAGTCTGGACCAGAAGAATTGCTTCTATTAAGTGATTTCAGTTGCTTCACAACTCCAAGGATATCTACTTCAAGAGCTATTCTTGATTTGAACTCTGTAATATTTACTACTTCATCTTTTGTGAAGGAATTTCGGAAGGGTGTGTTTAATAACTCTGCTTTAGCTGCACTGCCATTCTCATCAACTGTATTTCCACCGCTATAGCAAAGAGAAGGCAATGATTGTGTCTTGCCACCAGCATATTTTATATACATCCAGATTCTATGGATTTTTTCCAGGTTTCAAGACTAAGTTTCATTGTAGAAACGATTATAAACATCTCACATTGAAGTTCGCAATAAATTTCGAGCTCCTGTAAAAGATCGCCAATTTTGGGGATTTTGCATTCATTTAAATTTGCCATGACTTTTTCATTGATTTTTACAACAGTGTTCTGACCTGTTTTGTATATTGAGGAGGCTCAGCTCTGTCGTTTGCCAATTTATTTGGTATAAATCTCTCAATTGTTGCTGATACTATTTCTTTGAATTCAAGCTGCATGATCTGGTCTACATTTATATTGTTAGTTTGGAAGGAGTGGAGATTGTCTCTTACAAAGGTGTCAAGTGAATTTTTATCTGCTTCTTTAATTGGTATATTTTTCGTTTATTTTTGGAGGATTTGTGAGTTGTGGTACTCAACCTCACTGCAAGAACTCTGTATTCACTAATCCCTGTATCCATTTTGATACACATAAATAGTTCAGGATTATTTGTTGTTAACAAGTACAGCGTATTTTCACAACCATTTACTATTTAAGCGGGCTCAAATTTTTACCAAACGTGTTTAGCAAAATTTTGGATGATGTTTTATGCGTACCTCCAGAGTTAAACGTATATTTTTTGCCAACATATTGGGGGTAAACTGACGTCGCCAGTGACTAATTGAACGAGTTACGTACATTTTTGAAATTAGACTCAAGTTTCCTTTGAACATTTCAGCAATTATATCGTCTGAGTTGGGATGTTGGTAAAAGGATGCAATTATTATTTTATTCCAGTCGACAAGAATGACCTTGACTCACACTAACTCACAGGAACTACCTACTGCAGTTTCATTACAAGTTAAACTACTTTTAACAGTAACAAACACGCCTCCAACAACTGTGTTTAGCCTATCCCTTTGAACACCATTAGATGCTCTGCAAAAATTTCAGCTCAACTTATCTCCAGCTTTCAGTGCCTACAACAATTTGAGCATCAGTGCTTTCTATCAACACTTTGAGCTCTGGTACTTTCCTAACACAGCTACAATTAGTTACAACTGTTATATCGATGGTTCCCGGATATACATTCTTCCCGTGTTCGATCTGCAACCATCTAGACAAAGTCCCTTCTGTGTTTCCCCGAGATCCTCTAACCTGCTACCCCTGTAGCTGCCTTTGCACGTAATGGACTCCTGACCTATTTAGCGAGACATCCTTGTGAAGCTTGTGATACCTGCTTTGGAAGAACGCAACTGTGTGGAAACCAATGTTCTCATGCAAGATTGGGCAACACCTCACATTGCTTGCCCAGTGAAAGATCTGCTTAATACAACCTTACACAAACATTATCTTCACAGGTTTTCCAGGTACGTAGTCTGGTCTAAATCCGTTACTTTTGAAAGAAACATTCGGCTTTCTACCTGATCTGAAGGCCAGTATACGGAAACACACCATTTAGGTTCTGTCAGGACTGCTGTCAGCAATCATCTGACGGATACAGCCTCTCGTCAACATCTTTGGTTCTTGTACTGAGTAAATTGTTTAAGCGGCAGTTAATAATAAAACCGACATTACGCCTTTCTCACTTGTTTGATCTTTTGTGCCCGCATTACGTCCGTAATACATTACGTGTGGAAACATTTCTGTGCATCTTTCTTGATAGGAAAAAATTAGCACCAACTATTTTCCAGTGGATTCCGTAGAAATGTTGGAACACGTGAGGCAATACTGACCTTACGACTTATCTTAGAAGAAAGATTAAGGAAAGGCAAACCTACGTTTCTAGCATTTGTAGACTTAGAGAAAGCTTTTGAAAATGTTGACTGGAATACTCTCTTTCAAATTCTAAAGGTGGCAGGGGTAAAATACAGGGAGCGAAAGGCTATTTACAATTTGTACAGAAACCAAATGGCAGTTATAAGGGTCGAGGGGCATGAAAGGGAAGCAGTGGTTGGGAAGGGAGTGAAGACAGGGTTGTAGCCTCTCCCCGATGTTATTCAATCTGCGTATTGAGCAAGCAATAAAGGAAACAAAAGAAAAATTTGGAGTAGGTATTAAAAACCATGGAGAAGAAATACAAACTTTGAGGTTCGCCGATGACATCGTAATTCTGTCAGAGACAGCAAAGGACTTGGAAGAGCAGTTGAACGGAACGGACAGTGTCTTGAAAGGAGGATATAAGATAAACATCAACAAAAGTAAAACGAGGATAATGGAATGTAGTCAAATTAAGTCGGGTGATGCTGAGGGAATTAGATTAGGAAGTGAGACACTTAAAGTACTAAAGGAGTTTTGTTATTTGGGGAGCAAAATAACTGAGGATGGTCGAAGTAGAGAGGATATAAAATGTAGCCTGGCAATGGCAAGGAAAGCATTTCTGAAGAACAGAAATTTGTAAACATCGAGTATAGATTTAAGTGTCAGAAAGTCGTTTCTGAAAGTATATGTATGGAGTGTAGCCATGTATGGAAGTGAAACATGGACAACAAATAGTTTGGACAAGAAGAGAATAGAAGCTTTCGAAATGTGGTGCTACAGAAGAATGTTGAAGATTAGATGAGTAGATCACGTAACTAATGAGGAGGTATTGAATAGGATTTGGGATAAGAGAAGTTTGTGGCACAACTTGACTACAAGAAGGGATCGGTTGC
Source organism: Schistocerca gregaria (assembly GCF_023897955.1). Classification (NCBI taxonomy): domain Eukaryota; kingdom Metazoa; phylum Arthropoda; class Insecta; order Orthoptera; family Acrididae; genus Schistocerca; species Schistocerca gregaria. The sequence continues at coordinate 215,842,545 of NC_064929.1, forward strand.
TAGGACATGTCCTGAGTTATCAACGGATCACAAATTTAGCATTGGAGGGCAGCGTGGAGGGTAAAAATCATAGAGGGAGACCAAGAGATTCAGAAGGATGTAGGTTGCAGTAGGTACTGGGAGATGAAGGAGCTTGCACAGGATAGATTAGCATGGGGAGCTGCACCAAACCAGTCTCAGGACTGAAGACCACAACAACAACATTTTCCAGTGTAAATTGGTTTTTACATTAATGCATTAAAACATCTACAAAAGTTTCGCTGTCATACGGTAATCACAGCCTACACTGGACCTGTGTGAGTAGCTGCACTTTAATTATAACTGTCCAGTAGCTGCAAGAAATGAACATTTTAAAATTCTGTTATCATACTAAATAAACAAGTTTCATGTTTGCATTGATTTACAGCTGATTTATTTCACCTGTTGTAGCTTATCTGCAAAAACAGTGAGGAGAAGATGTTAAATTCAATCAAAAATGTCTACATTCTGTTTGCAGACAGATGACAGTTTTGTCAAGTGCACCTATAAGACATCACCCCATCCTCGAATCACATCTATGTTTGTGGGGCTCTTCACTTCATAATCCAACTCAGAAAAGAGCCATTTATTTTTTTGGGTATACTTACTGGTGTCTATTACCATCTTTGGTGTCATCTGCAACACAGAACTCTAACAATTACAAATGATGACAGTCTACATGAGACTGATCAATTTTTTAAGAATGCATAATTGCCCCTCCAAACTCAATTCTTTACAAATAAGACCTCTCAGTAAGCTACTAGTCCTGAAAGGTGAGGTAGTTATTTTCTTGTCGTCAAACCAAAGGCCAATCTGAATACCACCGTGCTTTGCAAGGCAAGCTCTTACTGGAGACGCTAAGCTGCTGCCTTCCTCTGGCCTTTGAACTGACCGACCCACCAAGTTATACAGTTTAACATTCACACAACCCAAAAATGTTCACATTACTGAACACTACCAAAGGTGAAAGAAGTGATAAGTGACACATTAAAATCCTAGTGCTGACCTGGGAAAAACTCGAGACCTTTGGATACGTACACCCGGAAAAGTTTTATCGAAGCAAGTAGCACATGTCGCACTACATACTACTTGTTTTGAGGTATAATCTATTTCATAACAGAGAAGCACAACTTTAACAGTGCTGTCTCTGTCCATTAACATCCACAACTGAGGAAGCAAAGTCTTCGATACTATATGTAGATTACCTAGTGGACAGTCGATATATTACTGAAAGGAATACGTTACGACCGACGGAAGGACTAAAATTTCATCAATTAGCCCTACCTTCTAATATGTATTGATACACAAAATGGCAGAACGCGACAATACAGTTTTTACACAATTTTGTGTGGTATAAATATGACAATTACTACAAGAAGACTGAACAAATAAAATATATGGCATTTTTTATGCAGCTGTCTGTCAATAGCTATACTGTGTTTGTGCATCATAAGAACCCATTTTATAGAACTGATTCCAGCACTAGCAAACTAGCTATGGTAGTAATTGCCTTTGTGAAAGGAAAAAGCAAAATTCATAATGAATGTTTCTGTCAAATATCTTACAGCAAATTCTACTCATTGAATGCAATTGGAAGGTAGGGTAAACTGATAGCCTGACATCACAGACCACCAATTTTATACACTCTATCAAATATTTACAAACAGGAGGAGAAACAATCTTTGAGGGCAAAATTTTTGCTCATCCACTGAATTTTGTTCTTAGCTGCAAAATAAATCAAAATAAATAAATGCATTTTCTCCTTCACTGTCAGTGCAGTACTAAGGTAAAAACTTTTCCATTTTGTTGTTTTCTTCCTCCATTTCACATTTCTGATGTCCCCCTCCTCATATCAGTTTTAACCAGTCCAACAACAGTGGAGCATCAACTATTGTCTATTGTTACAGAACAGCTTTATTCTAAGGTGCAATTTCAAACAACCTTTACTGCTATTATTAAAGCCTGAAATTCAGTCTTTGAAAATACTGGCTGTTAACTTCTCCCCATCTCGTCCTCCTCCACCACTTGCAATTCCGTTCCCAGTCTGTTCTTTCCTTATGTAGGTCGTCTCCTGCCTTCTGCACGTCACAGACTTTCAAATAATTATAAATTCAGTATGTTATCATCATTCCACATGCCACACGAAGGAATTCCAGTTTCTGAACACTAGTGGAGTGTGCTTGATACTTCCTGAGAGAGTCTCCTGCTGGCACACAACATTTTGAATGCTAACCTCTGGGACTGCCAAGACAGAGACAGGTGAGTTTTGATATGTGGAAGACCTTAGCTTAGCTTAGCTTAGCTTAGCTTAGTAGTTAGTTCTCACCCGGCAACCAGCAGCACATTACTCTAGTGGGTTAGAGGAAAGCACTAGGGTTAGCTCGTGGGTCTTTCTGGTTCCTGTAGCGAACCGTCAACCAGACGCCGAGAAACTGCAAGAGAAACCACAACCGTTATTACGTGCAACTGAGCTCGTGTGCAAATACCTCGAGACTGAACACTTCCCGTGTCTGCGTGACACAGGAAGTACGAAAACACTGACATTTGAGGACTTTGCGTGCACATGCCACAATTTTAGATTAGTAACAATTTACACTGAAGCATACAAATATTGAAGAGGAAATGAAAATAGCTTAACTGTTTTCACTATTGCCAATACAAACAGATAAAATACTTACCTGTTTAGAGTTTTAACAGCAGTTCATTTCTCAAAAAAGATAAAGAAATGACAGCTTCCAAAATCAAGTCTCACTTTTTCCAGAAAACAGGACAGGATGAAAGTTTACTGGAACTTTTTACTGGCTCAGGAAGGACAGGGCAGGCACCGTGAGGGCAAGACAGGCAACAGAATGGGAACACATTTTAGGCCATAACTTCTTGTTGGTTTGTCTGAAATTCTGTACAAAATACTCCCTCTGTCAACCTCAGCCCCACACCCACATAATGATATGTATCGTATGTCTTTTTGACACACACAAAAAAATATGTTGAATGTATAGAATAATATGTATAACACAAAAACTTGCAAACCTTTAGGCTATTGGTGTAATTATCAACTCTGCTAGTCACCAGCTGGAAGTCTTAAGGTCTACCATTTTACTATCTTGTGGGGGCATTCTTCTGTTATGTGTCTGATGGTCTGTGCTTCCCAACAATTGCTAAGTGGAGATAGTCGCTTAGTCCATTTGCGTAAAAAATAAGCACATCTGCCATATTTGGTTCTAATTCTTTTTAGCACAGGCTACATTCTGCATCGCAGGTCAAATCCTGATTTTTTTTTTTTTGGGGGGGGGGGGGGGGGGGGGGACCTATGGCCCATTACTATTTTGCTTGAGTCCATGCATTAGTAAGGTTGGACTATTTTCCACAGCAACTCCTGCCCCTTCAGTTGTTGGTCGTCTAGAGCAGAGTAAGTTAAGGTCTCCAATATTCATATCATGATGGACTGGTAGATTTTTAAAATAAATGGTCTTTTTGTACTCGTCTGTGAGAGCATTTATGCGTTATTATCGAGGGGGTGGAATGCGGCTCAGTGCCAGTAGCCACTGCATACGGCGTGATTCGACAATACCTCTGATCATTCTCACTGCCAAAGAACACAGGGTAAGTGCCGGTGCTTCCCAGGTTGTACTCCACAGATTTTGGATGATGTTATTTCTCACAATCAATATTTCAGATATTTTTGTTACATGCTCCCAGAAGATATAGTTCTATCAAGGAATACCACCAGGTACTTTGATGTTTTTCCTACGAAGGTGGTTTGAAAAGTTCTCAGAATCACTACAAGAGGTCAACACTAGCATAACAAATTGTTCACGTGATATTCATTCGACTGTTGCCTGTAAACATGTGGCACATGAGTGCTCTTTGAAGAGAGCTGTGGAAGTGATTTGGCTCTTGTTGTTCCCGTGTAGCGATTTGCGAAGATGGGGAGGGGGAGGGGGAGGGAGAAGAGAGATTTGAGCAGTGATTAAGTACTCCTTAAAGAAAAGTATGAAAGCAAAGGATGTTCATGCCGATTTACAAAATACACTTCATATTAAACTGTTGCAAAGTGGGCAATGTTGTTGTTGTTGTGGTCTTCAGTCCTGAGACTGGTTTGGTGCAGCTCTCCATGCTACTGTATCCTGTGCAAGCTGCTTCATCTCCCAGTACCTACTGCAACCTACATCCTTCTGAATCTGCTTAGTGTAGTCATCTCTTGGTCTCCCTCTATGATTTTTACCCTCCATGCTGCCCTCCAATACTAAATTGGTGATCCCTTGATGCCTCAGAACATGTCCTACCACCCGATCCCTTCTTCTGGTCAAGTTGTGCCACAAACTTCTCTTCTCCCCAATCCTTCCTCATTAGTTATGTGATATACCCATCTAATCTTCAGCATTCTTCTGTAGCACCACATTTCGAAAGCTTCTATTCTCTTCTTGTCCAAACTATTTATCATCCATGTTTCACTCCCATACATGGCTACACTCCATACAAATACTTTCGGAAATGACTTCCTGATACTTAAATCACTGAGATCCAAATGGGGGACTATTTTTTACCTCCAGAATATTTTACCCAAGAAGACACCATCATCATTTAATCATACAGCAAAGCTGCATGCCCTCGGGAAAAATTACAGTCGTAGTTTCCCCTTGCTTTCAGCCGTTCGCAGTATCAGCACAGCAAGGCCATTTTGGTTATTGTTACAAGGCCAGATCAGTCAATCATCCAGATAGTTGCTCCAGCCACTACTGAAAAGGCTGCTGCCCCTCTTCAGGAACCACACGTTTGTCTGGCCTCTCAACAGATACCTCCCCGTTGTGGTTGCACCTACAGTACGGCTATCTGTATCACTGAGGCACGGAAGCCTCCCCACCAACGGCAAGGTCCATGGTTCATGGGGGGAGGATAAATGAATTTAAATTTCGTCTGGGGAACTTAGATGATGATCAGTGCAGTGGTCAACCAAGATGTGTCACTACTCCAGAAACCATTGCCAAAATGCACAAAATTGTCACGGAGGATCGCCGATTGAAAATGCCTCAAGTTGCTCATGCTTGTCAGATATCATCTGAAAGGGTACATCACATTTTAATTCAAGAACTAGAAACGAAAAAATTATCTGCAAGATGGGTGCCGCGATACGACAATGCATGCCCACACATATGTGCCATTGCCATGGCAAAATTACACGAACTAAGGTATGAACTGTTGCCACACCCACCTTATGCACCTGATATGGTGCCATCAGACTTCCATGTCTTCCCAAAGCTGAAATTTTTTTCTTGGGGGACGAAGAACTGATAGCTGGAGTTGACAACTATTTTGCAGGGCTGGAGGAAACTCATTATCAAGATGGGTTCAAGGCACTGGAACATCATTGGACCAAGTGCATTAATCTACAAGGAGACTACATTGAAAAATAAAAATAGTTTCAGTGATGTAAGTACTTTTTTTTCTATTCTGTTCTGAGAGTTTTTCAAACAACCCTCGTAAGTGCAGCATATTCACAAACCGTATGTAGAGTTTTCTTCTGGCCAGTTTCATATTTAATTGTAAGCAGGAAACCTCCATTTTGGTGATGTTTGGTTGGAGTCTTCATTTACGAAAGTACTTTCCAACTACATCTAGGTCTGCCATTAAGATTTCTTCCTATTGTTCAACTGAGCTACACCTCTTTATAAGTACGCAGATGTCAGCATAACTAAACTCCCCTGATTTTGTTTCTAGAATGTCTGCAGTATATAGGCTTAAGATAAGTGGTACAAAGACTGGTCCCTCTGGTACACCACTTTTAAATTTTTTTTTTAGAGCTGATGATGTATCCCACGACTACTCTGAACACTTGGCCGTTACCATACTGTCAATTAGTCGAGTGGTTGGTTTGCAAGAAATTTTATGATGAAGCTCGTATATTATGTCTTTCCTCCACTTTGCATTGTAGGCCACTTATAGTTCAGTGAATGTAGCTGCAGTTTTACGATTTCTTTGTAATCCTACATTAATGCTACCATTTTCTTTAGCTTCAGCTGTTAGAGTTCAGAATTCTTATTTTACATCATTTGTGTGCACTTTGTCTCTCACTGCTCTGACTTTGCCACTAGATGTCGAGCAACAGCATTTGGATTAACTGTTGTCTTACTACTTTGTGTGTGGGCCCCACTTCCTGGTTTCCTTAACGATGTCCATATCTGCTACTCAATGTCTGAAAATTCAGGCTTTCTACTGTTTGTGTCCACAGATGGAATATTTTTAAGTTCGACTGCATTTGGTTAAACCAATAAAGTCTTAAGAATTTTCTGTGGTCTCATACTGGCATTGAAGGCTTTAAAATTTAGTTCACTGTCATACTGGTTAACAGTTAGCAAGAAGCTACTGCTATCCTCTATCGCAAAGGTTACTTTGGCAACATTTCTGGCAGCAATCAGCTAAAATACAAGTGCAGCTGCCTGAAGACACTGCAAACATTTGGATGTTACTGAAAAAGTGGCCAACACTCACAACCTTTTCTGTGCAAGAAAAACAATCTGACACGAGAAAAAGTGAAGTATATACAAAAATACAAAACAGGCTGCAGAAGCAGCTTTGCCAGGAACACACACACACACACACACACACACACACACACACACACACACACACACACACCAATCCCATAGAGGAGTCTCTTCAATGTGGAAAGATGTAGAAATTGTAAATTTGTAAAAGAATTAGGTTTTGGTGTTATGCTCTGTCAGGTTTGTAAACACACATGTACCACTACTTTGACCCCTGTCTGATCTAATGTTAATCCCCTGACATCTTTTTAACAGCTGTTTTTGGTCTTAGTAATATATTCATGCTATTCCATGTTTCATAAGGAAAGGTCAATAATGGTAGCAAAAGGGGGCATGAATGAAGCTGTTGAAACTTTTTACAAGTGGCCTCTGCAAGTTGTTCTACAATAAACACCTTCAACCCCTCAAACCTACCAACCAATTCTTAGCACACACTTGTATACTCTGAACATACTATCCAATTGAATTTCCACCAAAAAAATGTAAACTCATTAGTGAATGGGAAGATATACATAATACAGCAGTTTCTTCATTTTTAAATTACCTGTAGCAGTGATTGTGCATACTCCAAAATGTGGGTGCTTTATTAATTCTAGACAGTGGTTTCTGTAATTACTTGTACATCCTTGGTAAAGTAGACTACTTTCACACCTTTTGGTCTTCTATGATACGTACTGACCTGATGCACTGAACCTTGTTCAGATTTAATACCCATTTGCCTTTAACCACCAGATGATGTTTCCAAATATTTTGTTAGTTGCATTTTCAGCAATGGTTCTCTGGTATTATTTTTTATTCTTATACTTGTACCATCTGCAAAGCAGACCAAATCTGCACCTTCTACCAAAGCAAGTGGCAGAGAAGCAAAAGAAGATCCAGAGTAGAATCCTGTGGTGTACTGTGTATGACTACTTCCAATTCTGAGTGCCTACTGCTATGCGACTGACACGGAACTGATATGCATTGCCTTCTGCCACAGAGGATAAAATAAAAACTGAACTGCCTATGTCCACATTCCATAATATTTTAACTTTTACACGAGAATATTGTGGTCCACAAAGTAAAAAGCCTCAGCCACATCACAAAATATTTCCAATGGTAATAATTCATGATTTCTTGAATCTACAACAACTGTACCTCTAGTGATGGATTTCTAATAGTATTATATTTACTTCTGTATAGTTTGACATCATCAAATTATTTAAAATCACTCATGGATAAAAATGCACTATAACTGATACTAGGTTGATACCAGGTTCAAACCACGAGTCGTGAACCACATAAATCAACAAGGAACAGGTTGTCTAGAAATAATATTTAAATCCACACTGTAATAAAAACTTCACAGTCAGGTAACATGAGTCGGCAAAGTACTCTGACATGATGTAAGACTTATCCACCAAAGCAGAAACCATAATGAGGATGTTTGCAAGCAAGGTAAGGGGGAAAGTTTGCGAGACTTAAATCAACTAGTGCAATGTCACACCTCTGGATCGTCACCCCTACCTCTGTGAAGCTGAAGAACAAGCCTATCCCTCCGGACAGCTTGAAGGCATAGTCGATCGTGTTCTGCAGGGCCTCGACACACTTCGAGCACTTCTGTGTGTTGCACAAGTCTGGCTGCAGGAAACAAATTACAATATCAACAGGTTTTTCACACTTTTACTACAGAAACATTTCACTCTGTAGAAACACACTCAAGATTAGTTAACACTGTATAATCAAAAATTTTCTTATTTTGCTGTTTCCACAAAAGCACAACATACCATTAGAGATCACACACTGCATAAATTCCATAATAAAATAAATTAATTGATACACGCAATATTAATAATAAAGTACCAAAATACTTAGAAAGGATAAGAGCACAAAACATGTTTGGAAATAATTACAAACCTGCTAATCTGAAATTCCCCGCCAGAACTTCCAGCTGAGACAGGGGAGGTCAGCAAAAAATTAATAGGCATTTGGCTGGCAGTCTCGTGAGTCATAATACAAATCACGGATAGAAGGTCTCCAAACAAACTGGGTGCACTCTTACATAGCTTGTGGCGCACACCCGTCTGTTTTGCGTATTTGAAAGTTGTTTGGAGATGAGGGCTGTCCACTACTCAAGAGGAGACTGGTGTGAGCTATACACAACCAAAGGTAACCGACCTTATCGAGATATACAAACTGCTTATTTGTCAACTCTCTGCAGATCCATTATGTCGAACCAGGCATGTTTTGCACAAAGATATATATGTGTATATGTACTCACACAAAAAGAGGTATTGTCTGCCTTATCGAACCCACAGCATTTAAACACTGTCTCCAAATCCATCTGTGTTGTCGTGTTTTCAATTTTGTTCCATCCCTGAAAAGACAAAACCAAAAAGGAAATGTGTAAGCATTGCAGTACAACCATCATCTGACTGGTTTTATGATGATACATTCAAAGAAGAAATTCACACGCCAAATGAAATCCATTCACTGAGTAATTAGGTACAAGGAAATATTTTTACAGTTTAGTTGGTTGGTTGGTTTAAAAGAGGGGGGGGGGGTGGAAGCCAAACTGCTAGCTCATCAGTCCCTCGTTCCCATTAAAATAATTAGTTAACATACTTGTATGCAGAACTAATGATCGGTGGCTTGTACTTTCTCCAGTAAAGCTGGTCTTCTCGAGCAACAGATTCAAAATAGCCATTGAGTCAAAATACGTATGATATAATGAGTGCTAGGTTCATTAATAAACACTTCATGTACGTTTTTACTTCAATTCACTGTTCGATGGAAATTTTGCATATTATCCACAGTGGTCTAAGACAGGGGGCAATGTAACTGAGGAAGTACGGTTACGATTTAACATCCTGTCAACACTGTGCCCATCAAAGATAGACAATGGTGACAATGTTGGGGTTTAACAGGAACAACCGATAATGTCATCAGTCCTTCCATCCAGAAAATGCTGTGCTCTCAAAGATCCACTGCACTTTGCGATAAATGGAAGAACTGGAGGCCACTTTGCAACCAGTTCAAATGCAGTGGACACTAAAAGACAAAGTAATCTTTTGCTTCCAATCCAGCAACTCTCTGAAGACCTGGAACTAGATGGAATGTGCTCTACAGCCAGGAAATTATTGCCATAATTCTAATCTTTCGAAAGTGTGAGTAGAGCCCTGGGACCCTCCTTATTATTACAGAAAAACCCGAGCTTTGACTTCACGATGATGGATTTGGTCCACTGAACAGCCAGTCATCAGTGCCCCTACTTTGTGTCAGCACGCAAATGTTGGAGCGGTGCGTCTGAGGGAACAGTAATCCATCCACAAATTGAAAAAACTGCCTTTGTGACAAACAAAATTACGACACTTAAAACTGGTAAAAATTCTACAACTGCCTGGTTAGTCTATCCACTGAGAACTCTTTAACTGTGTCTCCCCAACACTTATAGGATGAGACCCAACATGGTTAGAATATTTTGTCATACATTACACAGTCATCAGCAAGAGTGGTGGACAGAATTCCAGGCAATATGACAGCATATAAACCACTATTGAAGTATTTAAGACACTGTACTGACAGTGGTAAGCTACAAACTGCACACAATGGTAATCTTCCTGCTGGCGGGGGAAAACTTACACCAGTGGAGAGTGTTATTGTCAGTCCTGATAGCAGTATTTCCTTTCATCGGGGTGTCATCAGCGCGAAGTCAGCACGTCTGCACTCAACTGACATTTGTTATTTCCCACTTCTCACCATTCATTTCTGCACTGATGCACAACTTCCATCAGACAATGAGATGACTGTTGGGGGATGGCGCACCCAATTAGGACACCATCTCTACATTAAAAAGTAATCATGTGCCTAGACATAATAGGAACAATCTGGAGATGGCAGTCGTGTGTGTGTGTGTGTGTGTGTGTGTGTGTGTGTGTGTGTGTGTGTGTGTGTGTGTGTGTGCGCGCGCGCGCACGCACGCGCGCACGTTGTTACCAGTCCCGCAATTCAGAAGTTACATGTGTGAGGTAGAGGCGTCCGCTAAAAGATGGCGGATCCAGTCAGAGGGGTCAAACTATATAGCGAGGGAGCTAAAAACACACACAGTAGAAGGCATAAAATTGTAGCCCATTCTAAAAACTGGAAAAACAGTGAGATAAAAGAACGTTCTTTGTTTTATAACTGACAATAAAAATCCGTTTCACAAAAGAAACTGAGGACTAGTTCAACCATCCGTGAATCGTCTGCTAATATCAAAGGCGAGGAATCAGGAAGGCTATACTCAGTACGAAGGGCCAAACGAAGGGGACATTAAACCAATATGTGGGATACTGTCAGTCTGGTTCCACAGCCACACTGTGAGGGCAGCTCACTACGCAAGGAAAAACAGTGTGTAGACGGCATAAGAGAGTGGACTCCTTCCTAGAGCTGCAGAAGGAAGAGCACCGAACTGCAGTAGTCCCTCGATTGTCCGAAGTTTATTACTGAGAGCAGTAGCGCATCAGATGTCATTCCACTTTTGGACAACGAGACACTTGATGGTTATCTGCTTATCTGCATGTGGAATCGTTAAAGGGAATTGACAGTAAGTATCTGTCTCTCCAGTCAAATGGTCACCCAGTTCATTCCCTGGGCTGCCCACACGACTCGGGACTCAGAGAAAGACAACAGAGCACGCGGCACGGCCTATGGCAGATAGAAGATCCCGGATAGCAGAGACCAAAGTGTGATGACAGTAGCATCAGTCTATATCCTGTAGGCTGCTCAGTGAATCGGGATATATTAAAACACTGCGGAGGCACTCTCGAGTAACAAAATGGTTGAGGGAGAGCTATTAATGGCTAGCATCTCTGCTGTGAACACACTACACGATCCTGACAGTAAATGGTGTTTCGTGCCAGTAAGAGACGTGAAAGCATATCCAGCCTTATCTATCGTTCTAGAATTGTTAGTGATCAGTGTAGAAGATGTCAGTACCTTGTAACTCTTCAATTCCGGAACGTACAAGGGGGGGGGGGGGTGGGGGGGGGGGGGGAGGGTTGCAGGTGGGGCAGTAAGGGTCGAGAGAAGAAATATAAGTGGCACTTTCCCATGAGTGGAGACAGAGTTCCCGACAGAGAAAAGTGCGACGCATTCCAATCGGCCGGGTATCAGGAGGGAAACACGTCCCTCATTCACAAAGAGGACGAGGTACACGGGATGGTCAGGGAATCGTCAAACGGAGATGCCATAAGAAACCGGTAGTTGGTTCCACTGTATTTGTAGAGGGGGAATCCCAGCTTCCGTGGGGAGACGGTTGACGGGACTAGTGTGAAAGGCTCCAATTGCCAGAGGCACCCCATTAGGGTCAAGTAGTTTCAGAAAGGAAGGAACCTCTGAGCCACAAACGTGACACCAATAATCTCATCTGGACAACACCAGAGTGCTATAAATATGGAGAAGAGATGCACAATCCGCACCCCGAGATGTGTCAGCCGGGAGGCAGAGAGCATTAAACTGCTGCATGTAGATGTCATCAGGTGGTGTATCGGGCAGCCGAGTCAGCTCGTTAGCAAAAAGAACGCCCAAGAAACGGGACTGTGCTACAACACCTAGGTGCTGGTCACGTAAATAAAGTTCAGGCTCAGGGTGTGTCCTGGGTTGATGGCAAAAATGCGTACCCCGCATTTCGGAGGGAGGAAACAAAGTCGTGGCCGAGGGCCGATGCAGAGATCGACAGGACGGCGCTTCGGAGCTAACGTTCGGCAGATGCTACCAAGTGGGAGCTGCACCAGATGCAAAAATCGTCAACGTACAATGCCGGGATAACCCGAGGCCAAACGGGGGCTACGAGCCCATCGACGGTGAGGAAGAGTACGACACTTGACACAGAACCCTGTGGGATACCATTCTCCTGGATCCGACAGGTGGATAACGAAGTGCCAACTCTAACCCGGTAGAGCCAGTGAGTTAAAACATCACAGATAAAAATTGAAAGGGTGCTGCAAAAGCCCCAGTCCTGGATGATACTTAAAATGTGACAGCACTAAGCGGTATCATATGCTGTATGTAGATCAAATACGGTGTCAGTAAAATCCTGTCGGATTGCTGCTTCCGATCTGAGCAAATGGTCAGTTGTAGATCACCCTTCCCGGAAGCCACACTAATACTGGGACAGAAGGCCCCGGTATTTGAGGACCCGACATAATTTGAAGTTAATCATCCTCTCACGCAGTTTACAAATTACACTGTTCAGGCTAAACGGTCGGTAACTGTCGAGAGATGCCGGGTTCTTCCCGAGCTTAAGGATGGGGAACTATGCCGTTTCCCCTTTGCCTGCGGAAGAGAACCATTAGCCAAATGCTGTTAAAGACCCCGAGCAGACGTCGCCTCTCACTAACGTCCGAGTGTTGTATCATCCAATTGTGGATGGAACCTGGCCTGAGGCCGTGTCACGTGAAGAGGTACGAGCCTGCAAGAATTCCCATTCAGTGAAGGGTTCATTTTAGGCTTCAGTTTAGTGCAGGTTGAAAGAGAAGGGGATTTCACCAACTCCTGATTTCTGCCAGAGGGAGGTAGCAGAGTAGGACTATGACCCCACACTGTCGTTCTACGAGGACTGACGGATCAGACAGCGCACCCTATAGGATAACACCCCCAACAGTTGATTGTCGCTTGCAGTCCAGAAAGCTACAAATCTTTGAGAAAACCTGCAATGAGGAGGAACTCATCCCTAGGGAGGAAACACATTGCCTGGATGCTCGCAGCATTCGTTTTTACTCTGCGTAATAAGATAGTAAGCCTTAGCACAGAGATGCTTAAAAGTGATAAGGTTGGTCTGTGGAGGGAGTTGTATAAATCACTGCAGTGCTCACTGGCAGTCCTGGATAGCAACTGCTACGTCCTCGGTCCAGCACAGTACCAGTCAATGAGGAGGTGGGGGGGCACCTGTAACTACAGGGATGACAGTGCCAGTGCCATGAAGAGTAATATCAGAGATGTCACCCCCATCACATCAACGCCTTCTGAGAAAGAAGTGCACAGCAGACAAACATTAAGGCCAACTGACTCTGTGGAATGCCCGATGTGAGAGTCACTCTGCCTTGTGGCAGCAGGGAAACAATAGGATCACAGGGTGACCAACGTAGTGAATCTAAGACAGCAGGGAAGATATCGTGAGATCGATAGCAGAGAAGGTGCTACGAGTGGCGCTCAAGTGGGTAGGGGAACTGTCACTGACGAGACATAAGTCAAAGTGTGTAATAATTCGGTCAATTAGAAAACCCCTACATGTCGAAGTGTCACTCCCTCACAGGATAGTGTGTGTTATAGTGCCTGAGGAGGAGATATAGGGGTGGGTGCTGCTGTATGAAGATAGGCAGCTCAACGTAAGGAACTGGCTTACCTGTAGAAAGGTAAACATTGCCAATGTTGATTGCTGGAGTTGTTCACACGTGCTGCTATTGCTTCCAGGTTGGTACGAAGAGGGCCCAGTCACTGATGACATCACTGCAAACCAAAGTGCAGACCCCTCTGCGTGCTATCATAGGTTCGGCACAGTTCTTACACGCCACCTGATAACTGCAAAACGTTGAAGAGTGGTCAACACGGAAGTGCGTTTCTCGAAGAGCAAGACAGAACACAGAATAAGAGGAAACGAGCTGTTCTACCGACAGGTGATGATAATATATGTTGCAATTCCACTGGCTTATAATGTGGTGAGAGTTCACGTCAGATATAAAGAAGATGAGGGTAGGACACGTCACCAGGTCAGTGGTCGTCACTGAGAGGATGGGGCGACATCTATATAAATTGGACCAATTCGGAGAGAGGAGGAGGAGTGGACAATCCCCTCCGGGATGCCGGAGAAGCCTCGAACTCGTGCTGCTGTTCTCCTCCCTCTGGAGGGAGGAGGTGTTATCAGTAGGGGAATAGGAGGCGGTGGTGTCCAGATCAGGCAAGGGCGAGCAGCTTTGCAGCTTTCAGAGACTGTGTCTCTTGTCTGACCCAAGTTTGCAGGCTTCCTATCTAGAGAATACCAGTGAGGTGTTCTCTGAGAGGGAGCCCCCAATGTAGCAGCAGCCAGAGAAGAGAATCTCTTCATTGGCAGAGGAGGAGGAGGAGGAGGAGGAGCGGTTCCTTGAGGAGAAAGGACAGTAGCTGTCGGGGGAGCAAAGAAAAGGGTGACAGGAAGGGGGGGGGGGGGGGGGGGGTAAGGAGGAGGGGAGAAAATGGAAAGATGTAGCCGAGGCAAAGATAGATGAGAGATCACAGGGTGAAGTCTGTCAAAACTTCTTCCAGGCCTCTAAGTAGATTAGACAGTCAACCATTTTTATTTCCTGGATTCCTTTTTCCTTTATATATGCTGGACACTGTACGGCGAGTGGGGAAAATTTAGACAACAGCAGTTTACACAGACAGTGGGGTGCAACAGCTCCCCCACAAGAAGAGGGCAGCCACAGTCAACCGCAGATAGCAGTGGAACCGCATCACGAGGATACGTGTCCGAATTTGAGGCAACAGAAGCAACGCGTGGGAGATGCAATGAATGGTTTGACATTGTATCTGTGTACTGTAACCACAACCTTCTCAGGCATGGTATCCCCCTCGAAGGCCAAGACGAAAGTGGAGGTGTCTACCTGCCTGTCCTCAGGACCTCTCTCGGCACGTCAGACAAAATGAACTCCACGCGGTTCCAGATTAGCCCCAAGTTCATCATCGGACTTGAGGAAAATTACACCCCGTGTCATACTGAGACACTTGTGAGGAGTGATATTCACTGGACCGTCTCCTAAACGGTTGCAGGCACAGAGGGAGGCCGATTGGCTGGCAGAAGTCTTCTTTATAAGGAGGGAGTCAGATCTCATCTTGCTTAAGAATTCAGCTTCACTGAACTTGAGCACATGTTAAAAAAAAAAAAAAGGGGGGCTCGGTGGCAATGAAAGTCTCCTCGTCAGCACCGGTACGGACCGGGAACTCGGAAAGGGTTTCGCCCCATACCAGTAGACTTGACGCTCCTCAAAGGGGAGGATAGGCTGGGAAGGCAGAAACAGGAACTGAGACAGAACTATCTCTAAGAATGGCCAGAAAGTTTAACACGTTTTGTGAGCAAAATGTCCGCCCCGGTACAACCCACTCTGGGGCTCGTCTTGTGGGTAACACTTAGCCACTGCAACGGTCACCTGTCACGAGTCGTTGCCGGGAGTTCCGGCACCCTGAAAAGGTAAGCGAACACTCCTAGGCTTTCACGAGGCATTCATAGTGCAGGTACCAGCAGTGTGTTCCTTGTGGTGTCAGGGGGCTCAGCCAGATGGGTATACAACAACCCCAGCACCTGAACTGGCTACCGAGCTGGTGACTTAGTGAGGAGGCAAAAAGGGCAATGGGAAAAGGGGGAAAGGGGGGGAGGGAGGAGGAGGAGGGGAAAACATGCCAAAGATGCTAAGGAGAATGCGGATATTACATTTAGAGATGGAGGTCAACTCCCTGAGGGGAACCAAAAAAGAAAAGTAAAAAAACTGGAGGGAAAGCAAACAAACTAAATCCGCAAGGAGGGAGGGGAAGGTAAAGCAGCCCCCAAAAAAAAGGAAGGCCTTAATATCTCGAGGACCCGTGCACACCACGCTGTGAAAAGAATAGAATAAGAGGGGTGAGCAAGGGAAGAGGGGATAGTGATGGCATAGGAAACAAGGAGTTGGGAATGCCAAATCAAAAGGGAAGGTATTCGACATAAACCAGAAGACTATCAACAGGGCTAGTGTAAAAGTTACCAGTTACTAAACGGATTCCACAATGATGGGCTGGGTACAAGAGGAGCAGCACAGAAGGGCAGACGAGACAGAACTAATGCCCAATAAAGGCACAGAAGGACTGAACAATCCGCACCCCCAAGAGGCATGAGCAAGAAAGAGAATGACTCAAATATTAGAACATGCAGCACAAAGTTCTCAGTAAACGCCCTGCCACCACTATTACACGATACGCACCTGCTTTGCGAGGTGCTGCTGCTGCTCGTGGTTGACGGCCAGGCACGCACAGGCCACGCTGAACTGCACGAGGAACAGCAGGAACAGAATCAGCATGTACTGCAGGTACCAGTCAAGGAACAGACAAATACTAAAGGCACACATTGTATATTTCCACTCATTTACAGGGCAATTATATTAATGTCCAAAAACTTCAGAAACAACAGAGGTGGCACCGAGGCAAGTAATTTAAGAAGAGACAAACGGAGTCGCAAATGTCAAGAAGTACCTCAAAAGTTGACGACAGATGACAAACACGTGACGTCAGCAGATCGTATCGGTCCGTCACACCCGATCGTCCCGCCCCGAGTCGTGTATTCCTGTTGGAGTGGCTCTCGGCCCGGGTGCGCGACTAGTGTGTGAAGCTCAGGGTTCGAGACTCGCTTCTGGCAGGCGCACTTTTACTCGGCCCCTGAGCGGGAGATGCCGGGAGCGGCAGTTTGCGATCGGCCAGTAACTCACCGGCTCCTTTCCCGGAGCAGCCACCTTACAACTCATAAAAAGAATTAATAGGTTAATATGCCAAAGAAGTGACACAAAAGTTAATGGTGACTTACTATGAGGACCAGGTACGGCCTTTTCGCTCTCTTTTGTAAATGATATTAACGATCACTATGCACAACATCACACACGGTCGACACTACATCCACACTGACTGCTTACTGTTAAAATGCATAATCCTGCTCTGTAGCTAATGTTGGCAGCGACCGTAAACATTCTGGAGCAGCACAAAGTTAGCCCACTTCCACCAATCGTAGAGGGGCCAATTAAAAGTGCATGATTAGTTTGCTTTTCATCATGTTAAGCATTTGTGTGTTTACACAAATGTAAGATTTGTTATTTTATTTAGCAGTCTTGTAGCCTGCGCTGGTTTTTAGCAAAGTACAGTACAACAAAAACTTACCATATTGCATCACAAGCAAATGAGTCTAAGCTTACAAACTGCATCATTACCAATAAATAAACTACATTTTGTTTCTAAACAATGCCTGTAAATAAAAAAAGAGGAGGGTCACAATGGGAAAAAGAAACAAAAAAACAAAAAAAAATATAGCTTTACCTTGGTTACAGCAAGGATAATAATTTTGCAACTTCTACATTTACAACACGTCTCATTCATAAAAGGTGTTCGAAAACTGCACGGTTTACTCGAATGAAGGTATTGCATCTCTCACTTTATGTCTGAGACCAATCACTGCAAGTCACCTAGGGGTGTGCCACGTTCAACATTCCTCATCCATTTTCAGGGTATTTTCCAACATTTGAACCATATGTGTCTTACATTAAATTACTTGTGTCAGCATCATCTATGTCGCTTCGGCAGTTTTTGTACATTAATAACAATCACCCTGCATATAAGTAATGCACCACATTTCATTGAAAAATTAGAATTATATAACCTTGCCAAAATTTTGGGTGAAATTGAAGTAGTCAGCAGAAGAAAGTACTAACACTTAATTTAGTGAGGATTAGTCCAATCACGCAATCTGTCATGTTTTTGATAGCTCTGCATGCTGGATTGAAGTTGATGTGTATGTTCCACTAAAATGTGCTGTTTACTCCACAAATAGTTTTGTCTTATTGTATTTAGTTTCCAGTCTTCGAATTTAACCAAACACATAAAATGTAGAACTCGTGGGATAGCACTGTCTCTTGACACAACTTTTCAATCATAACATAATTTTGCATGCACGTGCCCAGACAGACAGACAGGCACAGACACAGACACAGACACAGACACAGACACAGACACACACACAAAACCACAAACTCGTGTGCACTCAAATTAGCATACATATTATATATGTTCTACATTACATGTTCAATGGCCATGCTTCAAACTGGAAAATTAACATTTAAAAAAACTATTAGTGGGCACACACCTCTCAGCTTCCAGTCTTCCCAGTGTACAAGCTGACACAGTCCCTTGTACTATCTTTGCTCTCAGTACGTATGTGAAAAAGTCACAAAGCAAACTCACATTGTGTGGATAAAGGACACTGACACAATTTCCAGATGCAAAACAGGACAAAGTGAGTGAAATTCACAAAGACATTTTTGGGCTTTCAGGAAGGAGTTAAGAGTGCAATGATGGAGCTCGTACAAATATGTACAGTTGTGTTGTTGTGGTCTTCAGTCCTGAGACTGGTTTGATGCAGCTCTGCATGCTAATCTATCCTGTGCAAGCTTCTTCATCTCCCAGTGCCTACTGCAGCCTACATCCTTCTGAATCTGCTTAGCGTATTCATCTCTTGGTCTCCGTCTACGATTTTTACCCTCCACACTACCCTCCAGAACTAAACTGGTGATCCCTTGATGGCTCAGAACATGTCCTACCAACCGATCCCTTCTTCTGGTCAAGTTGTGCCACAAACTTCTCTTCTCCCCAATCCTATTCAATACTTCCTCATTAGTTATGTGATCTACCCATCTAATCTTCAGCATTCTTCTGTAGTACCATATTTCGAAAGCTTCTATTCTCTTCTTGTCCAAACTATTTATCGTCCATGCCTCACTTCCATACATGGCTACACTCCATACAAATACTTTCAGAAATGACTTCCTGACTTAAATCTATACTCGATGTTAACAAATTTCTCTTCTTCAGAAACGCTTTCCTTCCCATTGGCAGTCTACATTTTATATCCTCTCTACTTCGACCATCCTCAGTTATTTTGCTCCCCAAATACCAAAATTCTTTTACTACTTTATGTGCCTCATTTCCTAATATAATTCCCTCAGCATCACCCGACTTAATTCGACTACATTCCATTATCCTCATTTTGCTTTTGCTGATGTTCATCTTATATCCTCCTTTCAAGACACTATCCATTCCATTCAACTGCTCTTCCAAGTCCTTTGCTGTCTCTGACAGAATTACGATGTCATCGGCGAACCTCAAAGTTTTTATTTCTTCTCCATGGATTTTAATACCTACCCCGAATTTTTCTTTTGTGTCCTTTACTGCTTGCTCAATATACAGATTAAATAACATCGGGGAGAGGCTACAACCCTGTCTCACTCCCTTCCCAACCACTGCCTCCCTTTCATGCCCCTCGATCCTTGTAACTCCCATCTGGTTTCTGTACAAATTGTAAATAGCCTTTCGCTCCCTGTATTTTACCCCTGCCACCTTTAGAATTTGAAAGAGTATTCCAGTCAACGTTGTCAAAAGCTTTCTCTAAGTCTACGAATGCTAGAAACGTAGGTTTGCCTTTCCTTAATCTTTCTTCCAAGATAAGTCGTGAGGTCAGTATTGCCTCACGTGTTCCATTGGAGATATCAATATGTTCTTATTTTCAGTCCAAAGACTGGTTTGGTGCAGCTGTCCATGTTACTCTATCCTACAAAATTCTCTCCATGCATGTATAACTCTTAGTACTTTTTTTCCCTTCAAATTTAATGTTTCTTCACGTACAATCACCTAGTTGCTTTTTCGCATTTGTTTTAAAAAGAATTTTAAAATCTATTTTGTTGAAGCTGAAGACAAGGGACTCATACAGCAGTCGAAATGATGTGTTGCGTTACTATGTGTTCTTTGTTACTGCTTATTTTCGTGCTTGAGTGAGACCCCACAATGAAATTTTCATTCTGCAGCAGAGTGTGCTCCGATATGAAACTTTCCTGGCAGATTAAAACTGTGTCAGACTGAGGCTCAAACTCAGTACCTTTGCTTTTTGTGTCATCTACCTAGCAAGCTACCGGAGCATGACTCAGGGCCTGTCCTCACCTCTTTACTTGTGCCAGTACCTCATCTTCTACATTCCAAAATTCAATTTTTTTTTTACAGAAGGCCTCCTGCAAAACTTGCAGGACTAGCATTCTCAGAAGAGAGGATATTGTCTGGGGGTTGTTTCCACAATGAAATTTTCAATCTACAGTGGAATGAGTTCATTTCAGTCAATAGTTTGGACACGGGGAAGTTACGCATAGATTCAGATTTCTTAAATAAGGTTCCTTTTCTTGGGATTCAAACACTTTCTGCCTTAGTAGCAAAGAGTCTACGGAAAATTTAAGGAGACACACGGTATGGCAGAAAGAGGAGTTAAGTTAATGTAAGATTTCAGGAGACTTAATAGCTGATAAAGATCACCAGACATAGTACCCTGAATGTGAAAAAAAAAGGTGCATTCAGACATTCTGTTTATTCCGCTATACAGTAGTACTTAAATTTCTATATTTGTTAAGAAAAATGACTAGTCCAATATCATGTGTACTTTGTACAATATGTGATACACAGGATAAACAAATAAAAACAAATACAATACAATACAAATGTCGAAAGTAAAAAAATGGAGTGCAGGGAGGGGAAGGGGACATGCTGAAATCACTTGACATTTTGATGTTACCCTCATACAGTATCCACCCTCACGCCAGCAGTGAAGCACAAGCATAAGCAGCAATGAACAAAATGCAGTGACAGGATGCATCTTCTTGAGCACAGCTTCCTTGTCAATTTCAACAAAGAAGATCTTAAAATCCTTCTTAAACAAACGGGAAAAAACTGGAGGGCGTGCTTGAAGAAACACTAAATTCAAAAAACTGAGGACCAACTTAATATCTACTGCAACCTCCACCCATTTGAAGCTGCTCAATTGTAGTCGAGCCCCAGTTCCCCTCTACAGTTTTTGTCCCTCTCACGCCCTTCCACTACCAAACTTGTGAATCTGTGATATTGTGCCAGAATTTCTCCACTTTGTTACAGAGCCTAGTCGTAAGTTACCTAATCTACCTATAAAATATTCAGTATTTTTCTGTAGTGTCACATTTGGAAATCTTTTGTTCTCTTCTAGCCTGTACCAACTGTCGACCACATTTCAGTTTAATATAAGACAACACTTTAAAAAAAAAGGGGGGGGGGGGGGGGGGAGTCCCGATACTTAATTTCATATTAGACGATAGCATAGTTCTCCCAATTTCCAGTCCACATTTGATTTTGTCTCTGTTTCTATCATCAGTTATTCTGCTGCAGAAATGTACAAATACTGACTTTTTTTCTACTCAAGCAGTTACTCTCTAAACAGCACAGTGGGCAAAAAACCACTTTGGCATTCATTATTTTCCAATTCACTGTACAGTTACGCCGCTTCTCGTGGCACATTCGCCGGCTCCCCAAATCGACTATCACATTCTGACCGGAACTAGATGTCATTTCACACAACATATTACAACTCATCACAATCTTCATTGCAGATGTGCGAGATAAAGATTCTGACTTTTGTGCTAAAAATGAATTTCCGTTTTCCTCACCACTTCTCTTTATTTACCTGTAACTACCTACCTGTTACACAAGCTGATGTGCTGCCAACATACAAGTGGTATGTGGCAAAATGAACTGTCACTTATTCTATTTTTTCAAGTTTACTCTTAAGTTTGAGGCGACAAGTGCTCCAGCAGAAATATTTCAAAATTAATGTATCGAAAATTTTCTAAACTATATAATTATAAATTAAGGTCGTGTTAAAGACTGATTTCTTCTGATGCACTCTACCATATTCATACAAAATCCATAATTAAAAGAAACGTACAAACACCAAACAAGAAATTTTAAAAAAAGCAGGTTGTTGACTGTTAACAAAAATTAGGTGAGCTACTGACAAGAACAGCATATTGGTTCTAGAAATGCAGGATGTGTCAGCAGGGTAACAACACTGAAGTTTTACAGGCAAAAAGCGTCTGCTAGTGCTCTCATTATGAAGCACTGGATGAATATAAATCAACTGGTATACACCCTGAACTGTGTGTCATACAGTCCTATAACTTTGTAGGTACGTTCAGTGGTAACTGTCTGCAGAGTGTGTTGCAAATAGAGATAATGATAAAGTAGTAGTAAATTAAAATGTCATACCTGATGAAGTTTGACTGCACGAACAGGAAAATGTGGTGATATTTCTTTTTCCTTTCATAAAATTGTGGAGAATGCAATAAAAAGTTCTGTTTTGTTTGAAATTCCACGCAAAGTTGGTTGGAAGTTGCTAAGTGCTCTCATTCTCAAATACTAGACAAATGACGTCTCTATTTGCGTGCTGTCAGTTACACGGCCTCAAAACAAACACACAGTTTCTAACTGTAACACTAGTTAACCTAATATTAAATCTCTTATCAAGTGGAATACAACAGTTTAAAATTGGAAATCGAAGTTTTGCTGCCGTTACACTGCAGTACCGGGTTCCAGGATAGGGTTTCAGTAATACAGACTAGCCACACGAGAAGCCCAGCTGACCCCATATAGTGAGCAGGACGAGGCGTCTGCAACCACTGGGAGCCCCGAGATGGCAGGTGGAAGCTTCCCAGGGTCAAAGTCAGACCAGATGGGGTGGAGGCACACCCGGCCCACAGCTTGGCCAGCTATTGGAAGATGTACAGTTTGTAGGAATGGGAGAAAATACGACTCGCCATCACGGTGGAGTGCTTTCCGAGAAAAACATTTTCGGCACGAATACGGGGCCCATTTAGCCCAGGATGAGGATGAGGATGGTGCGACACTCTTAAGAAAGTTACTGCTAAAAAGAGGTGATTGGCAGTAAGGACAGTGTGAGTCGACCAATTGTTTCCGGAGACACGTGATGGTAAACTTTGCAGGAAGAACTGTTCCAACTGTGGGAGACACTACCATCAGACTTCAGCAAAACTCAGTTTTGTGAACCTGATCACATCTGGAACAATCTGAAGAACGCTTAGTAGGTGGTCACTGCATAACTGCACAGTTCCGTAGTTCAAAATATTTAGTACTGTTTAACTGTGTCCTCACACATTTTGTAATTAATGATTCTGAGTAACTTTAATAAGCAAGATAGTTACTGCCCTCAATCTGACCTCCATTCAATACATCATCTGGTTTGTAGTAACGTGTTTGACACTTTCACTGCAGAAGATCCATAAACAGCAATTCATAATGCCCTCAAGACAGGGGAATTTGGAGCTTACAGTCCATTTAACAGTAAATCAGCAGTGGCTGGCAGAATTTTGTTACTTTCGCATCTAAATCCAGGAAATGTAAGCACAGATACATATGATGTTCATTTGTACACAGGCAAGTGTGGGAGGCTAGCAACTACGGGACAATCCTTCAACAAGATACAAATATTATGACACACACAAAACCTGAAATTAAGTCCAATTTCACTGTTATTAACTTTTAAAAATACTCACTCGATGCAGTTGAGAGCCTGAAAAAATCTGTACCCAGCAGAAATATAAGACATGAGGATTTGCAGATAGAAGAGGTTAAGATTGGAAAAAATTTGGGATTAAATCACGATAGTAACGTCAGTGAAGAGGAACAAATGACAAAACTGTAGAATTGATTAAAGAAATCCCTTTGCAATGTGAATGCTGTCACAGAGAGGTGATGTGGAAAAAAATGACCTACTTACTTTCACTATGTAATGCCGTATGGGATCATGTTTTAATAAATGAAAAGCACCAGCTTGCTTTTGTTCTACAATATTACTTTTATTGTTAACCGGTTTTCGGCTTACAAGGCCTGTGAACAGTATTTGACGAGACAACTACAAGGGGTGTTAAACATGGACAGTAATACAAGTACCAGTTAAAAGGAAGCCTTAACTATTGAAACTACAGTCTATGTGGAATACAAAGACAACTTCAACAAAACAACTTAATGAATACAGGGAAATAGGAATATGTAGGAAGAGAGAGTGTGGGAAGTAATGAACAACAAAGATGATTATATGAAGTTTAGGAGAGGGGACGTTTTGACCTGTGTCTGGTCATGTAGGATAAGATCTGCACTGTGAGCAAGATGTTTGTTAATGTCCAGGGCTTCCAGCAGGTTGAGTTTATGGCCTTTGTTTGCTAAGTACGTGGGACACTGGCTGGTAGTTGTGACCCTCACTCAGTACATGCTCAGCAAATGCAGAGTCTGAATTCTGCAACCTCCAGCTGCGTTCATGTTCAGCCAGCCTAGTTGATATATCTCTGCCTGATTGACCAATGTGAAAATTTGTCACAATCAGGACAGGTGATTTTGTATACCCCACTGTTGGCTAATAACTTAGTAGGAAAGCCTATACTTGCAGGATTTCAGTGCTTTGCCTACAATCTGTGATACCTGACCTAGAAATGGAAGTGTACATGATTTCTTGCAGACAGTGGATGGGGAAGCAGGTGGGGCATAGTATTACTTCACTTAGCAAATGAAGGCCATAAACTCAACCTGCTGGAAGCCCTGGACATTAACAAACATCTTGCTCACAGTGCAGATCTCGTCCTAAATGACCAGACACAGCTCAACACTTCCCCTCTCCTAAACTTCATATAATCATCTTTGTTGTTCATTACCTCCCACACACTCTCTTCCTACATATTCCTATTTCCTGGTATTCATTAAGTTGTTTTGTTGTAGTTGTCTTTGTATTCCACATAGACTGTAGTTTCAATAGTTAAGGCTTCCTTTTAACTGGTACTTGTATTACTTTCCATGTTTAACACCCCTTGTAGTTGTCTCATCAAATACTGTTCATATTTTACTTTGCTCATTTATTTAACGAAAACTGTTACACAGCCACTGCTTTGATTATAATGTTAATGTTAAATTGCAGTACCACCAACTCTCAAACTGTAGGTTCCCTCAAACAACTCCATTTTGTGCATTTATTTATTTCTGTTATTGATATTGCTTTAAGTTCCTTATGTATTCTGTATTTACACTGATAACGGTCTCTTCTTTTAATTGGTTGTGAATCACTCTCCATGTTCCATACCTCCTGATACAGCCTTGTCTAGTACTAATTTTATTTTATTTTATTAGCTTTGTCTATTAATAGAGACTTATGTAGGCATGCTATTCCTATTTTGTGCTTAAGGTTTTACTGTCCACTCCACTGTTATTTATATACTGTTCAGTTTTTACTTTTTCATTGCAAAGATGTTACTTACTGTATATTTCTACTTCAGTCTAGATGTGTTGCTTCTCTTCCAATGTTGATTGCTAACATTTAACTTCTTTGGTGATAAGACTCAGTCAATGTCTGAAGATGGCCTTGTAGTAAGCTGAAAACCGGTTAACAATAAAAGTAATACTGTAGAACAAAAGCAAACTGGTGCTTTTCATTTATTATAATGTTGTTCTACTAAGAACCAATGGAAGATTCTGTTAATATGATCATGTTTTAGGTTAACAACTAAAAGAAGACATGACAATTTTCTGTGTCCAAAAGCACATAATATATATCACTATATTTGAGGAGTGAATTCAAGAACACCCTGCAGAAGACTGAACAAAGCAATTAATTTGGTCACTTCTCTTACAAGGTGTTGAGCTCAGATCATGCGAACAATAGCTAAAGTAAGAACAATCTCTATCCACATTCAACCACAAAAATGTACATTCAGGGTGGCAGCACTGTCATCAAAAGATTTCTCATAGATTTTCAGACTGAAATTCCAAATTTACCTGCACCAAGTTTTTTTGTATGCAAGGGCAAATATTTACTAGTTTTCACAGCAGCAACTTAAGTTATTTGAGCAGCCACATCACACACTACAAATTATTCCAAGGTTAAATAAAATATACAATTTTAACAAGAATCTCGTTTGTCACAACCTCTTGTCATCCCTAGAGATTAGACTGAATTTAGTTTTCATTCCACAGACCCAAAAATTAGATGATTCTCATGTGTGTGGAACATGTGAGAAAGTATACAATAGAAAACATTGACCGTCTGAATACAATTCTCACTTCCCCCGATCGTTTATTAGGTGACTGTCATGATACTTAAATATGTTACAGGAAACTGGAACTGCTAGTATTTACAGAATTAATATACTGTCAGAATGAAACATAGCTATGTACTTTTAATAAATTTATCATGCACGAAATTCCCAACCTTGACTATTTCGACCAAGTGCTGTCAAAACTGAAATCTGACAAGACATTTTTACTTAAGCTCATCCAACAGTCCCTGTTAAGATATTCATCTACAGGGTAGAAGTATTTGCCTAACAAAAAGTCCTTCAAACACTCTTTAAACTGAGATACACCTGAAACCTATTTGCAATTTACTGAAAATTGTGTGTTCCTGAATACTGGACCCTTTTTTGGACCAAGGTAATTGATTTTAGGTCTTCATGTAGATTGTTCTTATTCCTAGTAACGATACTGTGTATTGAGCTATTGGATGGAAACAGGGAAACATTATCTGCAACATTTTCATTAAAGAACAAATATACTGACAAGCAGTGGTACAATATTCAGTTTCTTGAACAGATCGCTACATGACTTACTTGAATTTTTCAGTACAAATAAAGTCTTATTACATGCTTTTGCTTGGTTTAATGAGTTACCCCAGAATACAGCCCCATATGACACAATAGAATGAAATTCAGGCAGCAGTAGCCGACTGCAACAGATAAGTAAACCGCTTTTGTGACATTTACGAGTTCCTAACCAGGAGCGAATTTTATATCATCTGTGTGCTTTAATAGTTTAGTTTCTTGAGTTTCTGTGTGTAAATTTAAAATCTAATAGCCACAGTTCTTGCATTTTCGTTTGCGTCAGAAAGTAAATCGATTCTGTGATGTATTACAAGTTCCTTATCAGGGGCAAACTATTTAGTTTCACCTAAGTGCTTCGGTAGTTAGGTTCTCGAATATCGGCGTATTACTAGACACAGTTTGTGCATTTTCGCCAGGGTCTAGAGTAGAGTAGCGCAGCACGTCATGATAGTCCATTTATCTGCATAGTTTAATTTTTTACAGTCTTTGGTACAGACAGGGACTGCGATTGTTGTGTGCGGATGTGAGCCGAGTCGGTCAAGGGGGAGGTCGCCCGGGGCGAAGCAGGCAGTGAAATACTTCCCAGGCGGGTGCACATAAGGCCTCCCCGGTTTGTCTGACAAACAGGTTCCAGGTGCCGTCTGTGGCTGACACTGACGCCAAGCAGCATGCTGTCGCCTGTCCTGTTTCAGAGGAAACCACTCAGCCTGCAAGATCCGGGCAATCGCAGAGGGTGGGACTATTGGTAGTTGGGAGCCCCAACGTTAGGTCCGTTATGGGGGCCCTGAGGGACTTGGCTGAGAAGGATGGTAAGAAAACCAATGTGCACTCCGTGTGCATACCGGGTGGAGTCATTCCAGATATGGAAAAGGTCGTCTTAGTGCCATGAAGAGCACAGGTGAAGCCAGCTGCAGGTGGTGGCTCACATCGGTACCAACTATGTGTGTCACTTTGGATCAGAAGAGATCCTCTCTGGTTTCGAGCGGCTAACAGAAGTGGTAAAGGCTGCCAGTCTTGCTTGCAAGATAAAAGCAGAGCTGACCTCTTGCAGCATATTCGACAGGACCAATTGCGGACCTCTGGTACAGAGCCGAGTGGAGGGTCCGAATCAGAGGCTCAGACGGTTCTGCGACCGTGTAGGCTACAGATTCCTCAACTTGCGCCAAAGGGTGGTCGAGTTTTGGGTTCCGCTGAATAACTCAGGTGTCCACTATACGTAGGAGGCGGCTACAAGGGTAGCAGGGGCTGTGTGGCGTGAACTGGGCGGTTTTTTTAGGTTAGAGGGTCTCGGGAAAACACAAGATGGGCTTCAGTCACAAAGGGTGCAGGCTGAACACACTAAGAACATAGATACATGAACCATTGGTATAACAGTTGTAAATTGTCATAGCTGTGTTGAGAAAGTACCAGAGCTCCAAGCGCTAATAGAAAGCACTGATGCTCAAATCATTACAGGCACTGAAAGCTGACTAAAGTCCGATATATGATTAGCTAAATTTTTGCAGAGAACCTAACGGTGTTCCAAGAAGACAGGCTAAACACAGTTGGTGGTGGCGTGTTTGTTGCTGTTAGAAGTAGTTTAACTTGCAAAATTGAAGTAGATACTTCCTGTGAGTTAGTATGGGCAGAGGTCATTTTGGCAACTGGAATAAAATAATAATTGGATCCTTTTACTGACCTCCCAGTTCAGATGATACAGTTGCTAAGAGGTTCAAAGAACACTAGAGTTTGATTTCAAACATGTACCTGACTCATACGATAACAGTTGGTGGTGACTTTAATTTACGCTCGATACGTTGGTGAAAGTACATGTTTAATTCTGGAGGTACACATAAAATACCATCAGAAATTTTGCTAAATGCATTCGCCGAAAAATTATTTCAAGCAGTTAGTTCATGAGCCCGCACAAATAGTAAACGGTTGTGAAAACACATTTGACCTCTTAGCAACAAATAATCCTGAGTTAATAACAAGCATCAAAACTGATATAGGGATTGTCGGTGCGAGATTGACTATCGTAATCCCCAAATCCTCAAAAAATATACCTATTCAAAAAAGCAGATAAAAATTCACTTGCCCCCTTCCTGAGAGACATTCTCCACTCATTCCAAATTAATAATGTAAGTGGAGACCAGATGTGGCTTAGATTCAAAAAATAGTATCGGCAGCAATTGAGAGGTTTATACCAAATAAACTAACAAACGACGGAGCTGATCCTCCTTGGTACCCAAAATGGGATAGAACACTGTTGCAGAAACAACGAAACAAACGTGCCAAATTTAAACAGATGCAAAATCGCCAAGATTGGCGATCTACACTCCTGGAAATTGAAATAAGAACACCGTGAATTCATTGTCCCAGGAAGGGGAAACTTTATTGACACATTCCTGGGGTCAGATACATCACATGATCACACTGACAGAACCACAGGCACATAGACACAGGCAACAGAGCAAGCACAATGTCGGCACTACTACAGTGTATATCCACCTTTCGCAGCAATGCAGGCTGCTATTCTCCCATGGAGACGATCGTAGAGATGCTGGATGTAGTCCTGTGGAGCGGCTTGCCATGCCATTTCCACCTGGCGCCTCAGTTGGACCAGCGTTCGTGCTGGACGTGCAGACCGCGTGAGACGACGCTTCATCCAGTCCCAAACATGCTCAATGGGGGACAGATCCGGAGATCTTGCTGGCCAGGGTAGTTGACTTACACCTTCTAGAGCACGTTGGGTGGCACGGGATACATGCGGACATGCATTGTCCTGTTGGAACAGCAAGTTCCCTTGCCGGTCTAGGAATGGTAGAACGATGGGTTTGTAGACGGTTTGGATGTACCGTGCACTATTCAGTGTCACCTCGACGATCACCAGAGGTGTACGGCTAGTGTAGGAGATCGCTCCCCACACCATGATGCCGGGTGTTGGCCCTGTGTGCCTCGGTCGTATGCAGTCCTGATTGTGGCGCTCACCTGCACGGCGCCAAACACGCATACGACCGTCATTGGCACCAAGGCAGAAGCGACTCTCATCGCTGAAGACGACACGTCTCCATTCGTCCCTCCATTCATGCCTGTCGCGGCACCACTTGAGGCGGGCTGCACGATGTTGGGGCGTGAGCGGAAGACGGCCTAACGGTGTGCGGGACCGTAGCCCAGCTTCATGGAGACGGTTGCGAATGGTCCTCGCCGATACCCCAGGAGCAACAGTGTCCGTTGTGAATGGTCCTCGCCGATACCCCAGGAGCAACAGTGTCTGTTGTGAATGGTCCTCGCCGATACCCCAGGAGCAACAGTGTCCCTAATTTGCTGGGAAGTGGCGGTGCGGTCCCCTACGGCACTGCGTAGGATCCTACGGTCTTGGCGTGCATCCGTGCGTTGCTGCGGTCCGGTCCCAGGTCGACGGGCACGTGCACCTTCCGCCGACCACTGGCGACAACATCGATGTGCTGTGGAGACCTCACGCCCCACGTGTTGAGCAATTCGGCAGTACGTCCACCCGGCCTCCCACATGCCCACTATATGCCCTCGCTCAAAGTCCGTCAACTGCACATACGGTTCACGTCCTCGCTGTCGCGGCATGCTACCAGTGTTAAAGACTGCGATGGAGCTCCGTATGACACGGCAAACTGGCTGACACTGACGGCGGCGGTGCACAAATGCTGCGCAGCTAGCGCCATTCGACGGCCAACACCGCGGTTCCTGGTGTGTCCGCTGTGCCGTGCGTGTGATCATTGCTTGTACAGCCCTCTCGCAGTGTCCGGAGCAAGTATGGTGGGTCTGACACACCGGTGTCAATTTGTTCTTTTTTCCATCTCCAGGAGTGTATTACAGAAGCTCGAAACTTAGCGCAGAGTTCAATGTGAGATGCCTGTAACAGTTTCCACAGCGAAACTTTGTCTTGAAACCTGGCAAAATATCCAAAGAGGTTCTGGTCGTATGTGAAGTATATTAGTGACAAGAAACAATCAATGCCTTCTCCGCACGATAACAATGAAGATACTATCAAAGACAGTGCTGCGGAAGAAGATTTACTAAACACAGCCATCTGAAATGCCTTAACAAAAGAAGAGGAAGTAAATATTCCAGAATTCGAATCGAGAACAGCTGCCAATGTGAGTAACGTAGAAGTAAATATCCTTAGAGTAGTGAAGCAACTCAAATCACTAAATAAAAGCAAGTCTTCTGGCCCAGACTGTATACCAATTAGGTTCCTTTCGGAGTATGCTGATGCATTAGCTCCATACTTGACAATCATATACAACCGTTCACTCGACGAAATAACTGTACCCGAAGACTGGAAAGTTGCACAGGTCACACCAATATTCAAGAAAGGTAGTAGGAGTAATCCACTAAATTACAGGCCCATATCGTTAACGTCGATATGCAGCAGGATTTTAGCACATATATTGTGTTCGAACATTATGAATTACTTCAAAGGAAACGGTCTATTGACACACAATCAACATGGGTTTAAAAAACATCGTTCCTGTGAAACACAACTAGCTCTTTATTCACATGAAGTGCTGAGTGCTGTTGACAAGGGATTTCAGATCCATTCCGTGTTCCTGGATTTCTGGAACGCTTTTGACACTGTACCACACAAGCAGCTCGTAGTAAAATTGCATGCTTATGGAATATCATCCGAGTTATGTGACTGGATTTGCGATTTTCTGTCAGAGAGGTCACAGTTCGTAGTAACTGACAGAAAGTCATCGAGTAAAACAGAAGTGATTACAGGCATTCCCAAATGTAGTGTTATAGGCCCTTTGCTGTTCCTTAACTATATAAATGATTTTGGAAACAATCTGAGCAGCTGTCTTCAGTTGTTCGCAGATGACGCTGTCGTTTATCGACTAATAAAGTCATCAGAAGATAAAAAACTGTAAAACGATTTAGAAAAAATATCTGAATGGAGCGAGAAGTGGCAGTTGA
Organism: Schistocerca gregaria; assembly: GCF_023897955.1. Lineage (NCBI taxonomy): Eukaryota > Metazoa > Arthropoda > Insecta > Orthoptera > Acrididae > Schistocerca > Schistocerca gregaria. The sequence continues at coordinate 215,874,262 of NC_064929.1, forward strand.
CCCTAGATAACAGAAAGTGTGAGATCATTCACATGAGTGCTAAAAGGAACCCGTTAAACTTCAGTTACACAATAAATCAGTCTAATCTAAAAGCCGTACATTCAATTAAATACCTAGGTATTACAACTACGACTTACATTGCAACGAACACATAGAAAATGTTGTGGGGAAGGCTAACCAAAGGCTGTGTTTTATCGGCACTTAGAAAATGTAACAGACCTACTAAGGAGACTGCATACACTATGCTTGTCTGTCCTCTTTTAGAATACTGCTGGGCGGTGTGGGATCCTTACCAGGTAGGACTGACGGAGTACATCGAAAAAGTTCAAAGAAAGGCAGCACATGTTGTATTATCGCGAAATATGGGGGAGAGTATCACAGAAATGATACTGGACTTGGCTGGAAATCATTACAAGAAAGAAGTTTTTCCTTGCAATGGAATCTTCTCACGAAATTCCAGTCACCAACTTTCTCCTCCGAATGCGAAAATATTTTGTTGACACCAACCTACACAGGCTGGAATGATCATGATGATAAAATAAGGTAAATCAGAGCTTGTACGGAAAGATATAGGTGTTCACTCTTTCTGCACACTTACGAGACTGGAATAATAGAGAATTGTGAAGGTGGTTCGATGAACCCTCTGCCAGGCACTTAAATGTGATTTGCAGAGTATCCATGTAGATCTAGACGTAGATGTAGAAAGTAAGGAGGGAAAGTATGCATGTTTTTTTTTTTTCGATTTCCATCTCCTACATATGATATAATTCACATTACAAATACAGACTTGTTTAGGCACTTCAGCAGTTCTGTGGTATGCCCTTCCCCAACTGAATGAATTATCGAGTTGTAATCCCTGAAATGTAACACAGTCAACCTCTTCTATCTGCACGTCTTCATATATTATACTCGCACTGGAAGAAAATCTCTTAAAGGTTGTGAACTGCATATAGTGGGTCTTTCCACAGTTTAACGAGAGTTAATTACCTTTAAACCATTTACTAACACAATGACAATTTAATTAGCAGCCATTTCTAAATCTGTACTTGACTTGCCATTTACTGTAATGTTTGCGTCACATACAAACAAAACAAATTTAGCACCTGGCAATGAAACAGATGAGAGGTCAATAATGTACACAACATTCGTAAGGTGTAACCGTGAGTTAACACCACGTGTAATTAACTCCCAATCAAATGAAGACTGACTGCTTACTCCATATATATTACATGATGACACCATTTATTTTACTTTAGTTACGTAAGACTGGTTGGGGAGCAAAGTACCAGATCACCAGTCCCTTTTACTCAAGACAGACAGGTCTACCCAACTGTTGATCAGAGAGAGCCTACTGCACAAAACCCAGGGGACGGAAACACCAGTATCTACCACGTCAATGAAGGTGAGATAAGGGACAAAAAGATTAAAGGAAGACAGAGAAAGAAAGGCAGGCAAGGTGCTCCACTAGGGAGCAGCTGGAAGCCCCCGAAAGCAAGAGTCCAATGAGGAGACACCAACCTCTGTTGCTTAGCCGAGGTCCCCACTTAGAAATTGCCTAGGAAAGACTGGCAACACACATAGACAAAAGATGGACAAGTTGAAGAGACCACACCTCCCCCCTCCCACCAAGCAGGGCTACACAATGAAAACCATGAGAGAGAGAGAGAGAGAGAGAGAGAGAGAGAGAGAGAGAGAGAGAGAGAGAGAGAGGAGGAGGGAAAGGGATAGTGGAAGCATAGGCATGCAGCACGGCAAGAAAGTAATGCTGGCCTGCGGACCCGTGGTGTGGTAGTGGTAGCCAAGCATCTACTCACAAAAGAGTTGTGAGCTCCCTGATGGGGAGGGGGGGGGGGGGGGGTGAACCATTTTGCAGGACTGCTAGTGACATCATAACATTCTAATTTACTTATGAGGATGCTGTGATTCCCACAGTCAAAAGCTTTTGGCAGGTCACAGAAAACGGCAGTAGCCTCTAACTTGTTATCTAATGAACTATGTACATTCTTGCTGTATGTGTGAATAGCCTTATTCACATTGAAACCCTCAAGAGACCGAAACTGTGACTTGGAGATCATATATTGTTTACAGTCAGATTCTAAGATGATGTCTGATCTTCAAATATTTTCGAAAAAGTCAACCAAAGTGAAATTGGTTGACAGTTTACAGAGATAATGTCAAACTACTGGCCAATTTTACTTTTGGCGACTTCTTGAAAAATATCTGAAAAGGTTGTGTCAAATATCTCTTTAAACACATGACTGCAAATAATACATTGTCCAAGACATAGTTTGTGTTCCTTAAGGGTTCTGATACAGAGAAGGCTATTTACACTTACAGTGAGAATGTACTTAATTTGTTAGATAAGAAATTAGAGGCTACTGCAATGTTCTGTGACCTGTCAAAGTCTTCGACTGTTTAAATTCCTCCATTATCATTATCTAGCACGATTCTCTGCCACGCTGTGTCATTGTTTGAAAACATCAAGTGCGTGAGAAATCCTCACAGGAACAAACAATCAGTTTCATCTTCTCTCGATCATTTGCATGATTAACCACAATGATATGGAATGAGACCCTTTACATTCATATGTAAATATGGCTACATCCCAACCATTTCCAAGTTTTTTTTAACAGATGCCAATTAGTTATTGCTACCCACCATCATCTACTTGTTACACAAATAGAAATTATTTTAGGGAGTGGAAGGAGCTGTCACAAACTTTTTCTACTTTTTTTCAAATTTAGCTTTGTTGTCAGCCAGATATTTTACATCAACGCATAGGTGTTAAAACTTTTTGTGGACCCCTTCTTGGCTAAAGTTAATCTCAGTGTGGAGTAAAGAAGGTAATTTTTTCCTTCTACTACTGTAATTATGCACAATACTATGCCTTTGAAGAGTTGAGCTATTTACAAGAAACTTCATGAAAGAATACACATACTGGGGAGCAGAAGTCAAAATGTTAAGCTCTACTAGTAGACCATGGGTGAACACACATTATTATTACAGCATGCCACTGAGCAATGAAATCTTACTCATCTGATGAGTTCAACCCCCCCTCCCCCAACATAACTTCTCATGAGATTTTACATGTAAATACACAAACACTTAGCACTTTTGTCTCTCCCCAAAATTTTATAATGATTTGAAATGTAATTATGGTTGTTATGGTTGAACTGATTTTTTTAGGAGTTCGATAATGTGTTTGTTCCTGTTCAAATTCCGGGTAACATGGACATCCAAATATTTTGAAGTGTCCAATATACTTATTATTTTCTCACTATGTGTTACATTGGTGTAGTACCTCTAAATGTGCAGAAATGAAATTATGGAGTGAGACTGCTAAAAGCTGATGAAGCACTGCTTCCACTGAAATAAATGTGAAAATAAAATGTAGGCTGAATTATCAGTGTTGACCTACAAAACTTCTAGTGTTCAAATATGAATACATCTTTCATATATGTATGTAAAATTAGAAAAGCTCACCTTAAAAACTGAGAACTATGAGAAAATTTTTTGTCATATTATACTCATTTGCACTTTTAATCGTGCAATGGGAAACTGACCTGAAGTCTGAGAACCTAAGGAGAATAAAATACATTCCCAAGGCCACCAAGTGCTGAGGAGTCACCAGTGTGACTCACTTCACCTGTTTTGATGAAACGCACAAGGTTAGGGGCCTATTAATCGTTGGCAGTTCGAATGTACGGTGACTGATGTACCCCTTAGGGAAATGACAGCAAGGGACAGGGAAGGACACGAGGTGCACTCAGTGTGTATGCCAGGGGGCGTCATTCAACATGTTGAAGAGACTATTCCAACAGCCATTGAGGAAACAGGTCACAACCAAGTGCAAATTTTGACAGCTGTTGGAACAAATGACACCCGTCATGTCATTCTCGGGTCATTCCAGTGACCGGCATAGAAGAGTGGGAAGACAAGCCTCACCCGCGGAGTTTCAACGAAGCTCAAAATTTGTAGCACTGTTCCCAGAACTGATCAAGACACGTCGGTTCCAAGTCCAGTGGAAGGACTGAACCAGATACTTCCAAAATTCTATGACACGCTAGGCTGCAGCTTCTTGGACTTGCGCCACAGAGTTAAGAACTGAAGGGTTCATCTAAATAGGTCAGATATGGACCACACGCCAGAGCTGCTAACCAAGTAGCTGATTGAGTGAGGTGCCCACAAGGATTGTTTAGATTAAGTGACTCCATCCAATCCAGATAACAACAGATGTAGGAAACCACGATGTATCAGCGTAAGACCAAAAGAAATGCCTCCCACAGATGAGCATTAAAATCCTATCACTCAACTGCCGAAGCATTCACAACAAAGTGGCAAATTCAAAGTTCTCCTGAAAAGCAGTGAAGTCCACATAATAGCACGTACAGAACACTGGTTGAAACCTGAAATTGATAGCTGTGAGATTTCTGGGGAAAGTTTAAGTGTATATTGAAAGGATATAAGCCAATGGGATTGGCGGTGGTGTATTTGTCGCAGGGGACGAGAAACTCAAATTCACTGAGACCGAAGTTGAAACTGCGTGAGAGATTTTTTGGGCAAGACTCAGTATGACAGGTAGACATCAAATGATAACTGGATCCTTCTATCACCCAACGACTCATTGATGTATCTGGAAACTTAAAAGAAAACCTCAGTTCACTTATACACAAGTTCCCCAATCATACTGTGATGACTGGTGGGGACTTTAATCAACCAATAATTAACTGGGAAAAGTAAAGTTTTGTTAGTCGTGAGTACTATAAGACATTCTGTGAAACATTACTAAACGCCTTCTCTGAAAACTACCTATAACAGACAGTTTGGCGCCCCACTCATGATGGAAATATTCTGGGTCTAATGGCAACAAATAGACCTGACCTCTCTAAAGATGCCCAGATAGAAACTACTATCAGTGATAATAACAATGATTATTATGAAAACAAGCAGAAGGATGTACATGGTCAGCAAACTAGAAAAAGAAAAAAATCAATAGTCCTATCTCAAGCACGAATTTGAAACTTTTTAGCACAGAGCAGGAGGATGTCGAGGAACTATGGTTCAAGTTTAAAAGAGTAAGTGACCACGCACTGGACAGGTATCTACCTGGCAGAACAGTTCACAATGGTAGGGGCCCCCATGTTACACAGCCACTGTACGGAAACTTCAAAATAAACAGAGATTACTGCATAGTGGATGTAAAAATGCAAGGCTACAGATAGAGATATACTGAATTAAACACATTTGGCTATCAATGGAGAAATACATAAAGCCTTCAATGACTACTGCATCAGAATATTGTCAAATGATCTTTCACAAAACCATAAGAAATTGTGGTTATGTAATGGTTGTTAGTTGCACCAAAGTTAGTGTCCAGTCACAAGCAAATGAGACAGAAACTGACTCTGAGGGGTAGCAGAGCAAAAGCTGAAGTTGAAATGCTTAACTATTTTCAAATGTGCCTTTAAAAAATAGAAAATTGCCCCAATTTAACACTCGTGCCAATGAAAAATAAATATCAATGCCAGTGATGTTGAGTACAGTTGGAAGCATTAAAATTGAACAAAGTTACAGTGGCCGATGGAATCCCTACATGATTTTATACCAAATCTGTGGCCGAGTTAGCCCCTCTTCTAACTATAACCTATCCTAGATCCTCGAACAAAAAGCCATGTCCAGTTCTCGGAAAAATTCATACACACCCAGCTGCAAAGAAGGTAGAAGAAGTGATCTACAACACTACTGTCCAATATCCTTGACATCGAATTGTTGTCAAATCTCAGAACACATTCTGTGCTGGAATCTTGACCAGAATGACCTCCTCTACACCAACAAGCATGGACTCTGAGAACAACGATCACGTGAGACCGAACTGTACTTTTCCCACATGACATACTGAAAGCTTTGAATCAAGGCAGTCAGATAATGCAGTATATCTTGGTTTTCAAAAATCATTTGATTTGGCACCACACCTGTGCTTATTGTCAAAAGTTCAATCGTATGGGGTATCATTAGAACTCCTGTTGTTCACACTGCATATAATGACCTTGTCGACAATATTAATAGTAACCCCATGCTTTTTGCAGAAGATACAATTACCTATAATGAAGGACTGTCTGAAAGAAGCTCCATAAATATCCAGTTAGATATCGATAAGCTTTCAAAGTGGCGCAAAGATGGGAAACTTGCTTCAAATGTTCAGAAATGTAAAACTGTTCACTTCACAAATAGAATATACATAGTAGTCTGTAACAATAAAATCAATGAGCCACTGTTGGAATCGGCCAACTCATACAAACACCTGAGTGTAAAACTATGTAAAGATATGAAATGGAATGATCACATAGTGTCAGTTGTGGAGAAAGCAGGTGGTAGACTACAGTTTATTGGTAAAATATTAGGGTATTGCAATCAGTCTATAACGAAGATTGCTTACAAATCACTCGTGTGACTGATTCTAGAATATTGCTCAAGTGTGTAGGGCCCCTACTCAATAGGACTAATGGGAGATATGAACATGTACGGAAAAGAGCAGTACAAATGATCACAAGTTTGTCTGACTCATGAGAGAGTGTCACAGAGATGCTTAAGTAACTGAACTGGTAGAATGTTGAAGATAGATGTAAACTACCTCAAGAAATTCTACTAACAAAATGTCAAGAACCAGCTTTAAATTACGACTCTAGGAATATACTACGATCCCCTACGTATCACTCACATGGGGATCATAAGGACAAGATTAGAATACTTACGGCATGCACAGAGGCATTCAAACAGTTATTCTTCCTGTGCTCTACACACAAATGTAATGGGAAGAAGCCTAAGCTGGTACAGTGGGATGTACCCTCTACCATGCATTTCACAGTGGATATAGATGACTTAGCAAAAATCACAACATCTGGGCATAGGAAATCTTCACATAGGCTATCTAAATGTGATTTTTAACAAAATGACTAAGAAAATTCCTTTCTACCAACAAAACATTCGACTAGCATTGGTCAATACGATTTCTCGACTTTTCCAGTAAAATCCATTTTTCTGAAAACTACCCTTTTGACACAGTACCATCCTGTCATGCATCATGGACACACATTTGCATTAACTTGTCAGCAAAAATAAAAAGCTTAGCTGCCAGTAGTAACATACAGTTGAAAAGCATTATAAAATATTTATAAGTGGCTAACCTCGACCCCACTGATATGTTTCTCAGCAGAATCAGTGGTTGCGTATGTATTATTAACAAGATCCCATCCTTTCGCCACTCTTTCTATTCAATAAATTTTCAGCATCCCTCAAAGGGTCAAGGGGGTCATAGCTGTTGCGTGACACACACCACATCCTTAACAATCTCAGAGTCAAGAGGGTCATAGCTGTTTTGTGGCACACACCACATCCTTAACAATCTCCTCACTTTGGGTCTACAGAACAACCAGTGCATCTGATGTAATCTAAGACCAACTTTATTTCTGGAGCATCATTTGGGAGGGGCAATACCAATATAAACATCCCAACAAGTCCCATTTATTGATCTATCCAAGGAGACAACACCTGGAAAGAAAAGAAAACCACATAGTCATTTTATGTTTAAAGCATTACATCCAGAAATGTGTTCAGTAAAGACCGAGCAACATGCTGTAACTGTCCTCTAAAAGTCTGCTCAGTAAAAACCAGCACACACCCACCAGGGTTTCTTCAACGTTCTCAGAAGCTAGTGAGGACAACACAGAATAAATAAATGTTATCATAGGCCCCAACTTCCATCAAAGACATGTCGACAGACTTAACTATAATAAAACGTCCCCACGCATTTAGAAACAAGACAGTGCATAGCACTAACACTGGTATGAAGGGGGAGAAAGAACAGACTTTTTTGTGGACAGGTGAAGAATGAGGAAGGAAATCATCTATATCATTTATGAATTTGGGCAAATAGTGGAAAGCCTACATCTGGATAACTAGAAAGGAGTTTGAACAATTAACTTGTCACAGTCAAATCCAGTGTCTACCCAAAGTGCCACTTCACATTATCCTTGATAACGCACATTCAGATAGTGATTGCTATATAATGCAATTTTCTCAACATGTACATACATTCAAGTCTAATCATGTCAGTTGTCCATGGTATCGCTACAAGTAACACAAGACAATATGTACTACTGGTCACACTGTATGCCCACTTTTATTTTCAATACATCGTGCACACCAAGTTTGGTGAGGCGAGAATGTGACAGCTTAGGGAGAGGGAGAGGGGGGGGGGGAGAGAGGGAGGGGGAGAGAGGGAGGGGGGAGAGGGAGGGGGGGAGAGGGAGGGGGAGAGAGGGAGGGGGGAGAGAGGGAGGGGGGAGAGGGAGGGAGGGGGGAGAGGGAGGGAGGGGGGGAGAGTAAATAAATTTCATGTGCGATCACATTCTCCAATTGCACTGTATAGCTAATTTGTCACACTCCCTCCTTTCCTGCAGATTCTAAGTTAAGATCCACAAACAGATATCCTCACTGCCAAGTCTGTGTCCTCAAATATATACAAAGATGACAAGTTTCTCCACTACAGCTGACATTTCAACATGTTGGTGATATGTCAACTTTTCGAATGAATAGTGAATCACGACGTGGCTGTAACTGTGCCAATCACATCTTAAGTCACACATAATAGCTAGAACCACATAAGTAACTTAACTCAGACACACAACAAAAATTATGAAAAATAGGTGGAGATGTATGAGAGGTGTTCAAAAAGAAACGAGTGGAGGGATAATTACAGAAATCATTACCTGTTGTTGTTGTGGTCTTCAGTCCTAAGACTGGTTTGATGCAGTTCTCCATGCTACTCTATCCTGTGCAAGTTTCTTCATCTCCCAGTACCTCTACAACCTACATCCTTCTGAATCTGCTTGGTGTATTCATCTCTTGGTCTCCCTCTACAATTTTTACCCTCTACGCTGCCCTCCAATACTAAATTGGTGATCCCTTGATGCCTCAGAACATGTCCTACCAACCGATCCCTTCTAGTCAAGTTGTGCCACAAGCTCCTCTTCTCCCCAACTCTATTCAATACCTCCTCATTAGTTATGTGATCTACCAATCTAATCTTCATCATTCTTCTGTAGCACCACATTTCGAAAGCTTCTATTCTCTTCTTGTCCAAACTATTTATCGTCCATGTTTCACTTCCATACATGGCTACACTCCATACAAATACTTTCAGAAAAGACTTCCTGACACTTAAATCTATACTCGATGTTAACAAATTTCTCTTCTTCAGAAACACTTTCCTTGCCACTGCCAGTCTACATTTTATATCCTCCCTACTTCAACCATCATCAGTTATTTTGCTCCCCAAATAGCAAAACTCCTTTACTACATTAAGTGTCTCATTTCGTAATATAATTCCCTCAGCAGCATCCGACTTTATCCAATTACATTCCATTATCCTCATTTTGCTTTTGTTGATGTTCATCTTATACCCTCCTTTCAAGACACTATCCATTCCATTCAAATGCTCTTCGAAATCCTTTGCTGTCTCTGACAGAATTACAATGTCATCGGCGAACCTCAAAGTTTTTATTTCTTCTCCATGGATTTTAATACCTACTCCAAATTTTTCTTTTGTTTCCTTCACTGCTTGCTCAATATACAGATTGAATAACATCGGGGAGAGACTACCACCCTGTCTCACTCCCTTCCCAACTGCTGCTTCCCTTTCATGACCCTCGACTCTTATAACTGTCATTTGGTTTCCATACAAATTGTACATAGCCTTTCGCTCCCTGTATTTTACCCCTATCACCTTCAGAATTCAAAAGAGAATATTCCAGTCAAGATTCATTACCTGTATGTTAGAATTATTGATTCTGGCTGTTGAGACGCTTGTCCCACTGTAACACAAGGCGATGAATGGTTGTCTCATAAAATTCCCAGGGCTGCAATGTTAACCAGTTCCACACGTACAGCTGGATGTCGTCATCCGAGGTAAATCGTTTGCCCCTCAGAGCCTTTTTAAGGGTACCAAAAATGGTGTAATCATACGGAGACGGGTCCAGACTGTATGGTGGGTGGCCAAGAATCTCCCATTGAAATTTCTGCAGGAGTGTCACGACTGTATGGTCATATGAGACTTTGCATTGTCATGGAACAGAATGACCCCACGGTGAGATTGCCTGGTCGTTTTGATTTGGTCGCTTGGCAAAGGGTGGTCAAGGTTTATGTTTGCTGGGCATTTACTATTGTCCCGTGCTGCGGGAAGTTGATCAGAAGGGGACCATCTTTTGGTCCCCTTATAAACGCTGTGGGGTGCAAACAATTCCCCTTTGACAATGATGTCCAGCTGTACGTGCAGAAGTGGTTAACACTGCAGCCCCGGGAATCTTAGGGACAGCCTTTGACTGCCTTGTATCACAGTGGGACAAGTGTCTCAACAGCCAGGGTCAATACTTCTAACATACAGGTACTGTTTTCTGTAATTACGCTTCCGCCTCGTTTCTCTTTGAACACCACTTATATTACAATGCACCCATTAACTTTCATCTTAAGTTGTATATTTTCAAAATCTTTATGGTGTCCACGGAACCAGTCAGTCAACATACCATAATGGAATAACGTACATGGGGTACAAAACATAATACATTTTCTAGGCTCATCATTGGTAGTTATCACTTTTGGAAAGTTGATAAGACCGTAACTGTTTAATAAAATATTGTGTAAGGATACAAAAAACAACAGCACTTGATGATGCTTGATAGCACCAATTAGTCCAAGAATGGAAATGAGAATAAGAAAGACGCCACAGGCAAGGATGCCGCCAATAATCGGCAGGTTTTCACCAAGTGGCGTAGCGCGTCCATAGACAGCAACTCCAATTAGAATGAAGGCGACAACCTGTAAATTGTGGATGAAGTGTGTTAATTACCAAGTCTTAAACACCTTGTTCATGTAGTAAACAAGACTGAGTAATCATAAACAGCACCTGGTTATACAATTAACGTAGAATACAGTTATGCAATTATGCATTAATAACATAAATTCAAATTGGATGCTAGCTTTATAAACAGATGATTTATAAAATCTTTTGCCGGTATATTGACCTATGGCAATTGTATTCTGGCTACTTACGATATACAAAATGTTTAACGCAGTAAGTGCGTTTTTCGAACACGTAAATCCACCACACATATTCAGATCATTCAACAACTGCTTGTAGTTTTACTGAGTCTGTCTCCACACGATAACAAACATTCGATCTTTAAAAAAAAAAAAAAAATCCAGTGGTCACGAGGTACAATAATGTCAGACGAACTTCATCTGCGCTATTCAACTTACAACTGTCAAGCAAAACCAAAGATGATATTAGGGAGGGCTACAGTGCAGTGCAGGTCCGTAAAAAAGAGTGCTACAGGATATCTCTACAGATTATTAACCTTTGAACACAAGGAGATTAGAACATCGAGAAGGTCCTTATTTTCTAACCTCCTTGATTAGAATGTACTTCTTGTCGGAATCATGGCCAGTGGTTTAAAGACTACGTCACTGTTGCATCTAGATGCTTCTGATGACAAATTGTTACGTTGCACAACGCGTCACTTTTATCCCAGATAACCAAATTTAAAATTTATTTATTCATTAATTCATCTATAGACAAATTCCTATCCTTTGAACAGATGCAGTCAGGACATTAGGTCTACGTAATTTATATCATATTAACGCATATAGCATAACACTGGCAAATCTTAATCCATTCAAAATTTAATGAATCTACATCTGCGTCTATATCAGGTGTGCCCAAATTTTTAACTTACATGCGCAACTTTGGAAGAAGGAGAGTATCTTTTGGCCACTCATAATATACTTAACATTACTCTAACTGCTGAGAATCAAAAAGAAAAAGGATGGACCAATGACAAATAAAATTGTGTGCTGGTAGTTTCTGATCAACATATTCAGTTTACCATAAATTTTTTTTTATCACATGTGCAATGAACGATAGAGGCTTGGGTCACATTGCCGCCTGCAAAAATTGTGTCGTGCATGGCAAAGGGAGTGACCCACTGTAACAGTTATTGGAGCTTGTCCCATTCTGTTCAAGAATGGAGCACAGGGAAATTGATTGTTTATGATTGTTCAAAATGCCTCTAATTTTGCAGTAGTCAATCCAATCTTTCCTTCACGATCCCTGTGGTAGCGATATTCAGGAACTTGTAGTATATTTCTAGAGTCATGATTTAAAGCAGGTTCTTGAAACATTGTTACATCAGTCCAAGATCTTCTTAAAATCATGTGAACAAGAGAAGAACATGATTAATCACACATTGATGTCCACACAACTTCCCATGCTCATTTTCACATTTTTAAAATTATGTATTTCTCCACTTCACTTTAAAAACATGCAATGACTGCATTCACCAGCTTCACTAATATACGCTCTCCAACCTCCACTTTGAAGCACAATGGATGCTAAAAGCGCATGGAACAAACGAAACCAGAGCAAATAGCTGCAGGGTCATTCTTCTATAACGAAAATGTACATGCATTATATATTTATGATTACTCTTTTCTATCTACACAATAAATTGATGCTTGTATTAGCCTACAAATAATTATCAAGACTGTATCGATTACCAGCTACAACTGGATCGCCTGCATCAAACATTATAAAAGTGTTACGTTACAAAACAAATAATATGTAAAATTACCAAAAATTTGAAAAGTTAAAACGTGTTTCTATAGATACACTTCATCTACTTTTGACCTTTAGGTTCACTCACAAATTTCTAGTTTTTAGGAGAGCCTTTCTCCTGCTTAGATAGTGGATAGTCTTTTAGGTTACCTAGAGATGAAAGATTGAATAACTTCATAATTTATTTTTGAATACATATATCTTCCAAGATATATTTTATTCTGATTGGTGATCTGTTGTATAAAATACATACGACAGTTATGGAAGCTTTTTCAGTTACCTCAAGCCATTTCCTTTGTAGGAAATAATCGTCCCTATTTCTTATATTGTTGTTATGCATGTCCTCATTTAACTGAGTAGTACTATTTTCTTCAAAACGCCTAATTGTTGCAGTATACACCGGAAAGGGATGGCTGTGCTATTAAATTCTCTGGATTTACTTTCGCAGGGCTGTGTTAGTGTCAAATCTGCAAATGCATGTAATAGGCTTCCTTTGAAGCTTCTGTAACTTACGTTTATGCATATCTGCCGCAGTACCACAATCTATGATACAGTAGTAGAACAAGTGTGGGTCGACTCTGTCATAGTACATTGTTAATAGTGTTTCTGTTGTTACCTCCCAGTTATTATTGTAATTAAGAATATGCTAATGCTTAATTTTTTTAGCGTTCTTTGATTACATGGCCCTCCTATGTCAAGGGTTTATCACCTGTAACAACCAAAATTTAGTTTTCTATACTGTTTTGAGGGGCAGATATTGTTGGTGTTTGTAATTCTACTTGTTTGTAATTATATGTAAGTGTTTTTATTTGTACTTACATATACGTTTTGTTGCTGAAATATTAATCAGCCTCCCTCAGGTTTGCGGATGCACTTGATTCCAATTCAGTTACTGAATCACTTTCTACTACAAGTGAAATGTCACTTGCTACATTGTCATCTACAGAATGAACCTGAAAGTATGAAAAGAAAGAATACTTTAACCGAGTCTGAGGAACAGCAAACTTTACTACCTGAAAATTAGTTTAAATTTAAAATAAAATTTCTTGTTTTATATTTTACTTCCACACACTGTTTTTTGTTATCAACAGGTGATTCTATTAAGTCAACAGCCTTGTTTCTGATACTGTCATAGTTTAGTTTATGTGTTGTCTGTTGTGACATATTCAGCCAAATGATGACTTCCTTTGCTCATCTAAAGCCCCAAGAAGATCAGCTACAAACTTAGCTTAGAATGTGCTGATAGACTTAAATTCTCTGACACCTTGCTATGCCTCACTAAGTGAGTTATTCTTCTCTATAAAATATAATATTATATCTTACAAGACAGTTCCCACAATTTTAAATAAAATAGATACACTATTCATTATCATTTAGGAAACTTTCCGTTTTTAATGGTTGAGTTTTGTAGCATTGGTCTTGGGGGGAGAAAAAAAAGGAATTGTAATTTTATATTTTTCTGAAAAATCTCAAAAAAGTGAATATATCAGTGGGCCACTTGGCAACAGAATAAGGGATTGATTACACTATCATAATAACATACGTTGGGCATTAAATACGTGGTTGGATTATTTTGAAAAAGAGCAGCAGATAGATTTATTTGAGGTCGTTCAGAAGAACATTATCATTTCAGTGCATTTTTGTAGTTGCTATGTAGTCACAGCTGGAACAACATGAGGGGACCAGAAGATTTATAGACTTTAAAAGAAATGCAACACTACACAATTTAAAAAAAAGGCTGACTCAGAAATAATAGGAAAACGATAATGTTACTTCTGTCTCATGCTGTGTTTGGCCCATCAGTGTGATCGTATTTTCTGGTGATGAACTAACATAAAATAATTAACATTCAAGGTTAATTTACTAAAATAAGCACACTTATCTTTAACACACGTTTTTGAATGCTATGTATCTTTCCATATTAAATTACAATGTATGACCATCGTGGTTAAATTCTTTATACATAACAGTCAAAATATCCCCTTGAAGCTGTCTGTTCGTAATCAATTACCAGAAACTACAAGTTTTCTGATTGGGAAAATAACAATTAGCATATTTAGTGAATATTTTCACATAAAATATAAAATATCAATGCGGAACGCAGAAAGTCCAAGTCCACCTTACATGGAATACGAATAGTAAAAGGTGAGGCGCCCAGTGCCTCATTTGTCTTGAAACAACAGAATTCTTTTTTATATCATTAATTGGTACATGTACATAGAGATTTACAGGCACAGCGCAAGAACGGCAAAGATAAAGAATAATAGATCCTGCCGGTGCTATGCGATGGTTCATTTCTTTTACTTTAGAATTGTTAGGTAAGTTTATGCCATCAGGCGTTTATTATTGATCGTATATTAATGACTGTGAGGCGAAAATTACTAATGTTACAGTTTTACAAATCAGACAGGAAAACAACAAGCACAGTGCTTTACTACACAAGTAAATATTCTGCCAAGACCTTTTATGTTTTGGGCTTGTATTATGCATTTATTTTGGTATTTCTGATCCATTGATGCCACCAGAAAATACATTCTGTGACATTAGGGATGTTATTCATAATTCCAGAGCCCAACGTTCATTTTATCGCCACACGGTTATGAAAATTTAGAATGAATTTAAATTATTCTGTAACCTACTCTCCGCTACCAAAACAGTAGGATCGATGGGAAGTAGGTTAAAATCCACCTTTCTAGATATTTAATAGAATTAACAACTAGATAATTTTTTCTTCATTTAAGACTTATTCCAACCAAAATAAAATTTATTTACTCTTGACCAATTTATTAATTTTCTGCGGGGAATATTGGATATGTCACACAATTTAATATGCAAATAGACTAAAACAGGTATAAAATCTCTGTTCCGAGTGCATTTATCATGTTACGTTTAATCAAGAGACCATTACAAGGCATGTACAATAAATGTGTAATGAAAGAAAAAGAGCATAACGCTTCTCAGGCACAGAAAAGATTATTATATATTTTCTGCTACAATGTGAAATTTGACACACATACTCATGTCAAATATATCTGTGAGGTACTCCTTTAAATATTGTTCAAAAATTTTAAATCTTTCTATTTCTGTAACTCAGTTAAGCAGCTTCTTAAAATACTCTCTACCTTTTTCACTTGGAGCTCTAGTCTTCAGTCGGGGATTCCTCTGTCTTGTGTAATAATTTTGCTTTCTTTGGTTATATATTCAGGTAAGTTTTATTGAAGAACCGATTATCACTTGCTCTCAGCATCATAATATTCTGATATAAGTGCAGCGAGTGTACTATCACAATAGGATGTTGTATTAAATCTTATCTACAGGACTGTCTGGTTAGTATATTTGCTATATTTCTCACTGTTCTTTTCTGAATTACATGTTTTCAAAGTAGTTAGTATATACATTACCCCATGTATGATTTAAGCAAAACATATGTGCAAGCAGAAGTCCATAGTACACTGCCTAAGAACTTTATCACTCTCAACTTTGCCATTTTGGGTATGAGGAAAACCTGTGTAGTTATCTTTTCACATCGTGTTATATGTAAACACCTGCCCCCATGTGAAATGCTTATCTATAACAGTTTTGAGCTGCTTACATCGTTAATTGTCACTCTGTTTATTTTCATATCTACATTACAAAATTCCTGTCTGGTAGGTTTGATCCACTGTATACATTGTTTAAGGCTGACTTATAAAAATATTGCTTTGCAGTTGATATTTATTTCCATTTTCAATATTCAGGACTACTTGCTTTTCAGGCTTCTCTTTCACTCGAGGAGTACAGATAACTGTTGTGTCACTGTAGGTACCTGAATTATTTCACTAGAAAATCATTTATGGAGAAAATATATACACTATGTGATCAAAAGTATCCAGACACATCCAAAAACATACGTTCTTCATATTAGGTGCATTGTGCTGCCACACACTGACAGGTAATCCATATCAGTGGCCTTAGTAGTCGTTAGACATCGCAAGAGAGCAGATTAGGGCGCTCTGCGGAACTCAAGGGCTTCGAACATAGTCAGGTGATTGGGTTTCACATGTATCTTACGTCTGTATGCGAGATTTCCACACACTTAAACAACCCTAGGTACATTGTTTCGGATGTGATAGTGAAGTGGAAACGTGAAGGGACTCATACAGCATCAAAGTGTACAGGCTGACCTCGTCTGTAGACTGACAGAGGCTGATAACAGTTGAAGAGGGTCATAATGTGTAAGATTAGATTAGATTAGATTAGATTAATACTTGTTCCATAGATCATGAATACGACACTTTGTAATGATGTGGAATGTGTCAGGTTAATGACAGATGTCTGTACACTATATTACATTACACAAAATATTCTATGACACTAATGTTTAAGTTACTTTTTTCCATGTCTTAATTTATATCTAAAAATTCAGCCAATGAGTAGAAGGAGTTGTCGTCTAGAAATCTTTACATTATTTTTAAATGTTGGTTAACTATGTGTCAGGCTTTTTATGCTGTTATGTAGGTAACCAAAGACTTTTGTGGCAGCATAATTTCTGTGCCAATGTCAGATTTAACCCTGAATAATGAAGATTATCCTTTCTCCTGGTGTTATAGCTATGCACACTGCTATTACTTATGAACTAGGTTGGATTATTAACAACAAATTTCATAAGTGAATATATATACTGTGAGGTTACTGTGAGGATTCCTAGATCCTTAAATAGATATCTGCAGGATGACTGTGGGTGGGCTCCAGCAATTATTCTGATTACACGTTTTTGAGCTATGAATACTTTTCTACTCAACGATGAATTACCCCAGAATATGATGCCATACGAACGCAGTGAATGAAAGTAGGCATAGTAAGCTAATTTACTGAGGTTCTTATCACCAAAATTTGCAATAACCCTAATAGCATACGTAGCTGAACTCAGACTTTTCAGCAGACCATCAATGTGTTGCTTCCAGTTTAACCTCTCATCAATGGACACACCTAAAAATTTTGAAAATTCTACCTTAGCTACAGACTTCTGTTCAAAGTCTGTATTTATTACTGGTGTTGTGCCATGTACTGTATGGAACTGTATATACACTTGGAATGGTCAACAGATTGATCTACTGAGTGCTGTGGGGTACATTCATCCCTTGTGAGGCCAGGTGAAGAGTTACTTAAACAAGAAATAATGCCTCTAGTCACGAAAACTGGCAATGGCCACATGCCCCTCCAATATCTGCATCCAGCTAAGCATATTGGCTGAGGATGACATCGTAGTAGGTTGGTGACAGTGGAACTTAAAGGTCTGTTCGGATGAATAGAGAGTATAGATCTGTAATTGAGTATATTTATGTCACTAATATGCCTAGTTACTGTGCGCTGTTTACCCTTCTTTACTAACGTGGAGTAATTCACACAGATGCTTAAGGGCCAATTCGCACTGGCCATCATGGCACCGTCATGTCACAGCACTGTTACGTAAAGACGTATTCACATTGTCCATCACCTCATAGAATGTGAAGTCAATTCATGTCACATGATCTCAACTTGCAAGGCTGCCCTCAGTTGGCTGTTCGCGGGAATTGTGATCTTCATTATATGCTTTGAAACTGTTTTTATGTTTGAAGTTCAGCTTGGAAGTACAATCTGTATATTGCTGAAGCAAGACAGGTGCAAAACAACCCAAAAAGAATGTGGGTCATTATGGAGTACAAAAGGGGAATTTTATATAATATATAAGTAGCTCAAGGACGAGGAATCTGCATTTCATAAGTATTTTAGGAAGTCGAAGTACCAGATGTTTCTATTTTTACGTCCAATAGCACTGATATTTGCTACAGAAACAAAGTGTTATGAACTGCCATCACATACCGCGAAAAACTGGTTTGTGGAAGGTTTAGTTGCCAGTTTAGTACAAATATCTCTCATAATACCTTTCCTTCAAGATTTATAGTTTTTTTTATTTTTGCATTTGACTTTTAGTAGTTCGAGTGCCTTATGTGTGCTGGGTTTAGCTAGTGAAACCATCTAAATATTGACCACTGATGCTTGCAAAGCAGTTTCACACACAAACCATAGAGCTACTTAATAGCAAATAAGCTTGTATTTAAAGAAACAACTCCAATACATTGCTTTGTGTTTACTTCAAAAGATCGTTTTGCCCTTTTGCTGTGCCTGAAAGTTTCAGTCCACATCTTTATAAAACATCACAAGTGACTGACAACGTACACATAAATTCCACTTACTAAGCAATCTGTTTCTACCTGCAGTACTTTTTCACTTCAAGTTGCAGTCATAGTGCAAACAATTTCACTGTAAAATATTAAATGTAGTACTCAAACGTATAAATTTATAATGCCCATGTCGTACAGTTCAGACTTCTGCCTCTTTACTTCAATTAGTCCTCTGTCATTATTATAAAATTTTAAATTTTAATAAAAGAAGCAACGGAACGAAACAATTTATAACAAATAACTGATATCAATCACGAAAACCATGGCGAAACGAAATACAGAGTTCTGCGCATGTATCATATGGAAATGAGTTTGAGGGTCATGTGATCAACAATGAATGGATGATATCAGCTGCCAAACTATCTTTCCTAGAACTAACCTGGATGGTGGCTTGGCACGACATGATGACACGGGATGGTCAGTGTGGATGCAACCATTCGAAAAGAGTTCATAGGGTTTTAATGGGACATGGCATGACCTCATGTGACAGACAGCGTGAAATGGCCTTACATGCCTCAATAAAGATATCACAAGTCTTCTGTTAGCTGTTAAGTGAACACACAGAACATGTTCAACTAAATCTGTTGATGTCATTGGCACTGACATCTTTTTTCTGAGGACATGTTGTGATGAGAGTAGCATTATAGTTTTTGTTAGAAAACACACAATTATTTTCTTTTGGTAAAAGTTAAAATCAATGATATTAGCCTCCAGTTTAATAGCTTATCTCTGTTCCCATTCTTAAATATTGCCTTAATTTAAATTACTTTTATTGAATCTGGAAAAACATCTTCCTCTGTTGCAGCATTCATCATATATGTTTAGGGATTTTAGTGGGCATTACCTGCCTTCGTTTGTGAGATGTGGGGTAACATAGTGTAAGCCAGATGAATGTTGGATTTTTAGTTGCCATAATGGGTTTGAAATTTCTCTCTCAGTTGCTGTGATGAATGCAGCGGTATGATCTATATGTGGGATTTTTTTTACATTGCACTTACTTTGTTTTATTTTGTGTTATCAATCCATCTGTTACAATTACGAAATACTTGTTGAATTTGTTCGTTATTTCTATTGGATCAACACCAATTTCACAATCTCTCAGTGGACAAACATCGCTCCCTCTTCATTTATGGAGAACCGTAAGTATTTTGAGTAATTTTCTCCTTCATTTATACCTGCCATAATAAATAAGGCTTGTGTTCTACAGGTCTTTTGAGGTCATAATATATTTTTAATTTGTTTCCTGCTCAGATTGCCTCTACAGTCATTCTGATTTTCTTTTATTACTTGTTTACCAGTACTTTGTGCACAGGAAATCTATAATAAAAAATCTGTAAAATCCTCATGTCTTTCTGTCTTGAAACACGCTAATCTCCTAACTACTAGATGAATTTTCGTATGGTTTTTCCCAGGTAACTTGAGCATAGTTGGACACCATAGAGGTTGTAGATTGTCAAAAGCGAATCACAGAAAAAAGGTACTGTGATTTAAAATTTAACTAAAACTTTATTGTCTATCTTCCTGAACAAGCTAATTTCCAAAAATACTTGACAGATTTTTATAAACTTTTCATTGCTATCTCCATCGTATCATCGTAGCGTGGGGTACCGTATAAGCTATATTTCATCAAAATCGGATCGCAGAGAAAATATATTGATACGTATTACAAAAATATTGCTGTGTATGTCTTTATCGTCCACCAGTCCTCAGAAACCACTGTTCCGATTTTACCAAAATTTGGCATATATGTATATAATTTACCATCTGGAAAGAATCGCTGTGGGACTAAGATCCACCTACCTATCAAAGGGGTGGGTGTGAGGATAGGGGTGGAAAAGAAGTGTAGATCATGACACATGGGTACCAAGATTTCATTCATACTGAAACGTCCCCTTAGAAAAATTTTACACGACTGTGCTTAAACTGACACACAATAGTTTTTAGCGCAACGCAATCTGACTTTCAATAATCCCTACAAAAGAATGGCCCTGACTAACATTAACCTATACCTTTCACAAATCACTTACCTCACAAAAAATCTTCGTTACTCGAACTACTGGAATACAGTGAGCACCACTACTGCCAGCTAAATAAAAGATTCAAACTACGGAAGGCACTAACTACTGATAGGCACAGTTAGCAAATGAAAGATTTTAATAGGGAACAAACAATGTATTTACCTTTATAGTCATAATATATATATATATCAGTTCATGACACCAATTCTTACAAATTTCATAACTCCGCCATCTCTCTCCCCACATCCACCACTGCTGGCGGCTCACCTCCAACTGCGCAACGCTACGCGCTGTTAGCATCCAGCTGCCGCTGCTCAACACTACAATGGCAGACAACAATGCAAACTAAACACAGACTGCGCACGGCACAGCCAGTGATTTTTATACAGAGCGCTACGTGGCTGCGGCATTACCAATAAAAAAACCTAAACAGCTTACTTACATAGCCCCCATGCTCCCCACAAAAAAATTTACAAATTGTTTTGGGCAGTGGCCAGTACAGATTTGAAAAATTTTTTCATAATTACAATGACAAAGAAATGAAATGCACACACTTATCGATACAATGTTGGTCAAAAGATAAATTTTTCTCACAGTCCACAAAGACAGTCCTGATCATTCATCAAAGTAAAATTGCATTGTTTTTCTCAAAGTCTGAGTAGTAAAAGAAAATGCACTTGGAAGTAGTGGATTTCTAAGCAGTCTTGAAGAAGTAGTGTTGTCCTTCCAACGGACAGACAGTGGTGACTCTTGACATGCAGACAGTTAATGGGCCACAACAGAGCAAACCCACTGTAGTCCTGGTAGAGATTATGGTATTGGTGGGCCACCAGAGGTGCAGACCCACTGCAGTCCTGGTAGAAATAATGGTATTGGTGGGTCATCAAAGGTGCAGACCCACTGTAGTCCTTGTAGAGACGGCCAGCAGCCATCTGTTGCAACTGTGCAGGTGCACAATCACCATTGAAGAGGCTTGCAGAGAATACAGCAAGTCCATAAACCACCACTTGTCCACTCACAAAAATTGTTTTTGAAATGTCCTTAGAACCAGCAATGCTGTTATCCAGTCCCTTACTGAATTATTAACACACGTGCAAACACAATCAGTCCCTAATTCTCACATATTGTCCATATACTATGACCAACAGAAATGTGTGCAGTGAAATGTAATTTACGAGTTACTTAATTTTATGAACTGGTGTCAATTACAATTTTATAACATAAGAATACAATAACAAAGGTACAAAATAAATCATTAAAGAACATAATAGAACAGATAACATTTACAGTAATACAGGCTTTACAAAAGAATCGAAACAACAAATACATCAGTGTTACAAAAATTATGACATAAGTTCATACATAAAAGATCAGAATAACTCTTGACACATCAACTTCACACATGAGCATTAAAACAAAACACAATAAATAACGTCTGAACATATTTACAAAGAAAATAACATAGTATTTGAAAAATTCTACAACATAAATCTTATTAGCTAAACACATAAAGACAGGAAAAAGACAAATACACAAGGGTACATAAACACATAGAGGGATAATACGAAAGGAAAGGACAGGGTTTGTTTTACTGCAGTATTTTGCATAGAGATCTCCCTTAGTTCATCATTATTCCCAAAAAGTCCTATCTAAACCTGCTTTCTGTATTCTGTTCACATCCTCTTTCAAAAATAGTTTTTCTCCACTGTACACTACTTTTTTGGCCAAACCATTACCTTATAGCTTCTCAATGCTTTTCTTCCAACTCATCATAGTTAGTTTCTTATATAGTCTACCCCCTCTTAAGCTAACTTAAATCTACTGAGCTCAGATACTAAACTAAGGGACGAGGCAATGCAGCAGCACAAAACAAGTAACACAAACAGCAATGATAAAAAAAATGGAAATTGGCAAAAAAGGCAGCAACATTACAACTAATATAAGGCAATGCGCAGCAAACAAGAAAAATAAATCAGTAATAAAATTGGCTTAACCTAGTAATACAAAGTGACATTCAGTAGCACTATGAATGGCAAACAGCCGCAGCAAATGCTGTAACTTATACCTAAACATGACAAAGCTCAATCAGAAAAAATGTTACACTAAAGACAACAATGCAGATAAGGACAATGTCTATTCACATCTTAATGTCTATGCAATTAAAGTGGTGCACCACAAAAATTTATTGTAAAAAAATATTACCATGTACTTGAAAAGACAATTCTGTATGCAATTTCTGTGAAGGGAAATGTCTTTTTGTGCTACTTCGTTTTTTTTAAGTACATCATAAAATTATTATTTACTGGATCTGTAGGCATAAAATATTTATATTAGTACATCCATTTGCTTCAGTGCAGTTAGAAACTAGATATTAAACAAAATGAGTAAATAAATGCATAAAGCATGCCACATGGCATTTCTCTCAACTAGCAGGACAATAGCCATGAAATGTTTCTCGTCGTTTCATTAGGCATTTTAGTAAATATCATAAATTAAGAGTTCCACAGTGTAATCATATGTTTTCAAGTTTGGGCGTGTAGTATTTGCCATGCTTTCTAAAAAGGAATCTCAATAGCGAGGATAATGGCCTCTTTTTTTTCTCCACCTGTGCCTCTGATAGGCACACACTAATGGCTTTCTTTTGTCAGGTGGTTGTCGCGCAGCTGGGTGCCCACGACGCATTACATGCAGGTGGTCACTTAACTGTCTTATCGAAATATTTACGACACCAGTTTCTCATATAAAAAAAAATTCACAGGTCAAGAATTTGCGTTACACATCTGTAGAAATAAAATCCTTTAAATATAATAGTGTCCAAAAAATTTTTATCGGCATTGTAATACATTCACGCATTTACATACATTTCATAACTCTTTAAAGTACGATTCTCGGTTTCCAACAACCTTTTGCACAAACCAGAGTCCCAAACCATTACTCATTATTCCTTACTTTATTACACATTATAACATTCCAGCTCCTCCACCAAATTATAACATTTCAGCTCCTCAACACCAAATTAAAACGTTCCACTTCAATTTGTTTGCACTTATAGCGATACCAGCTTCCTCAACCAAATTAAAACGTTGCATCAGGAGGTGTCTGCTTCGTGCAAAAGGTCTTGAGTTCATATTGACGACATTCTTCATTACAGACGTTTATTTACAAAAGAACTGACAGACTTCACAGACTCAACAACTGACTCTCAGAGCTAACTGCACTGCATATCCGAACTGGCAACTGACAACTCCTAGGTGTATTAATATCTTTCCAAACAATGAGAGCCTTTGACAATGTTTTGTTTACAATACGATAGCAATTTCTTTACAAATTTTATCTTAACACTATCTGTCATTATGGACGTGAACTGCATCTTGCAGAATTGCATGAAGTCTTTTGGGTGTATATTCTTGTCACCGGGATAAGTTTTAATGGGAAAATTTCCCCATACCCCATTACAACTATTACTAAAACCTTTTTGCAACATAGTTTCTTGTATTTCTACAAATTTTCTGTCTACAGTTTTTTCGACATTACCTACTCTACTACAAATTTCTGTAACCTTTTTGTCAGAATCAGATTTGAAAGATTCAATTTCGCTTTCAAAAAATCGTTTTGTCTGGTCAAATTCATTTCTCAATTGAGAATTTTCCTCATTTACAAAATCAACAACTGTTTTAAGCTTTGACTGGTTATTTGAAATTTCGTTACTTAAATCAGTTTCAAGGACAGAAATTTTGCTCTCAACCGTGTCCACATGACAACTAAGTTCTTTTTGGTTTGACTCAAAAGTAATTCGCCATTCTTCGAGAACCTGATTAGTGTGAGCAATCTGTTCTGTATTTGAATTTATTTCTGATTTTAAATCACACACAGCCTTCGAAATCGACCTGTCCATCTGTTGTTGTGTCTGTTCAATTTGTTGACGTAATTCGGCACAAGAATCGTCCATCTTCGAGTTTATGTTATCCAGCTTCGAGTTTAACTCTGAAAACATTTGTTTTAACATTTCCAACATTCCTACACCGTCAGAAGCACTTTCCCTAATAGGTGTACTCGCAACACCGCTGTCAATACTGAAATCTGGGTCTTTTTCCGTTATTTTAGGAAGCAGGTATTTATCTTAGTGTCCGTCGGCGGTCGTTGGTGTCCGTGTTTTGCGAAATTTCTTCAATTCCAGGATGGTTTCGCTCAGTTGATTCACTCCTCTTCTTGTGACCCCAGAATCGACGTATTTACTTCTGAAGAATGACTGGTCCGTCGTATATCCTCTTCTTGTGGTCCCAAAACAGACGTATTTTCTTCTTGTGATCCCAGAAGAGACATATTTTATTTTGAAGAATCATTGGGTGGTCGTCATATCCTCTGCTTCCTCCACCAAATTATAACATTCCAGCTCCTCCACCAAATTATAACATTTCAGCTCCTCAACACCAAATTAAAACGTTCCACTTCAATTTGTTTGCACTTATAGCGATACCAGCTTCCTCAACCAAATTAAAACGTTGCATTAGGAGGTGTCTGCTTCGTGCAAAAGGTCTTGAGTTCATATTGACGACATTCTTCATTACAGACGTTTATTTACAAAAGAACTGACAGACTTCACAGACTCAACAACTGACTCTCAGAGCTAACCGCACTGCATATCCGAACTGGCAACTGACAACTCCTAAGTGTATTAATATCTTTCCAAACAATGAGAGTCTTTGACAATGTTTTGTTTACAATACGATAGCAATTCACGACTTAAAACTAAATTAGACATTACAGAATTTTAGTACAGATTAAAGTAAGTAAAAGGATCAGTACATATAAATTCTTACAAGCATAATTTCCAAATAGATTTTATAACATTTTTCTACCAGCTTCTGGATAACCTTCACCAGATTTGTACCGATGTTTCCAGAAATATCTTGACATTTGATTCTGGATATTTCTCGAGTGATTTAGAACAACTATTTATATGTAAAATGATTTAAATCGTGTTTCAAAACGTAAATAAATCTTTTTAGCAATATTTCTTGATACAAATCATCTTTCGAAATTACGTTATGAAACACTTTTCACAAGTTTTCGTATTTTTGCGATCATAATATAGAATTTCTCCATAGAAAGTTCCAGAAGTGTGCATTAAACGTTCATTTAGCTGGTGAGTTTTTAAAAGTATCTTGTCCATATTATACGAAATAATTTAGCTCAAAACTGATAATTTATACAATTAATCAGAGCTACAGCAAACAGTGAGTCTTTCTTTTACAAAATGAAATATAATTACAAAATTGAATGAAAATAGGTTACTAACACTAATATATATTTACATTAATTCTATTTTTGTTCTTTCTGTGAAAAATGTCCCAATATTGACACAGTACAATATTTAAACATCACCAAAGTTTCCCTTTACATTTTGCATATCTGTATCGACATCCTCTAAAAGTCTACGGTATCGAATACTTCAATATGTCCCAATATGTCCTGTAATGTTACACCATATACATATTTGTCGACACTTCTTCAATATTTAATCATAAGAAATACATAGCATAATCAAATTCCTCACATAGCATCAGCCTATTGATCATAAACATACCACAACAGCGTAATACACATCGTCATCATAACATCATAAAACCTCAGCCAAATCTCAAAATCGTCGTGGCTTCCTATTTCAAAACCTAAAAAAATTCTCTGCTCATGTCAAAAGCGTCATCTACCTCAAACGTACTTTAAAAATCATAATCCCATACCAAATATGTCATTCAAAGCTCTCATAGTATCACAATGGTTCCGAAAAAATATGAACAGTTCACAAAGTACAGACAAAATACAATTTCGTAAGTTTGAAGTTATCCAACTGTGTAATTACGTAAACATCTGTCACTGAGGTAGTATAATAAATGTTTGTTTCTCTCAGTTAAATGATCAGATAGCTGTGTAATTTATGTGTTAGATAAATATGGTACCGATGTGTAGAGTTGTATATGCAAATACCATATTAGCTAGGGCTCCTTGTGCTTGCCAAACACATGGTACACAAAGTAAGCGTGTACCCCCCTGAGGATTAATGTAATTATACCCTCAGGTGTTACAGATTACAGCAATGGAATGAAATGTATCACAAAAAACTTTCTTTTTAATTCAACAATATTAATAAATAAATGGTTTAAGTACCAAATTAATCACTCAAATGCGTGCCCTGTAGTGTTAAATGTGCGTTTTGCTGTAAGATAATTATGTGGAAGTGTCGTAGTTATCGTCCTCTGTAAGCAAAGTTCTTCTGAAGTCAATGTACTTACCTGGTAATAAAGGAAGTGAATTGCTTTGCGTATAAATATCTTAGTTATTACGCTTATTGCCGTGATGAAGACAGTACTATGCTGTAACGTATTGCTGTGCTATGGAAAAGGCTGTCTAATTGTAGCTATACCACAAAAGTTACCACTAAAACATGTTTTACCTTCCAGAAAAATTCAGAAAAACTGTGCTGATATAAAACAGATAAACTGCAAAAGCAACATTGTAAATTGTCACTCATTAGTAGCGTCGTGATAAAATCGTGTAGCTATCACATAAACTAACCACTGTGTCATCTGGTATCTCACAGAAAGTACTTTAAATCCAGAATGTATTTTGAAGTAAACCAAAATGTTGCATTAAAATCTCATTAGCAATACTGGTAAATGTTCTAAGTATGTAAGCCTTATAGTCGTTACGTAATCGTGCAACTAACAAGCAAGAATGTACACACACAATAACACTGTGACATCTGTTCACTATAACAATGCACTCGTAATTACTGTCTAAATAAGTTCTCTAAGTTCTAGACTGGATAGTAAACTTCAAACATTGTTGCATGCTAACAGTTTCTAAGTCTGACAAAGCATACTAGTAATGTAAAGTGAAAAGTTGTATGGCAAAGACAAAGTTAAAAAGCTGATTGTCTCTTAATAAACGGTTTTACGTGTAAAATGTGGTGTAAACCTTTACTCTTCCTAGTAC
Organism: Schistocerca gregaria; assembly: GCF_023897955.1. NCBI lineage: Eukaryota > Metazoa > Arthropoda > Insecta > Orthoptera > Acrididae > Schistocerca > Schistocerca gregaria. The sequence continues at coordinate 215,902,146 of NC_064929.1, forward strand.
GCAGACTGTCAACTGAAAAGCAATTATCATGTGGTTACGTCGGTAAGGAACACTGGAATTTTGCTCAAGGTTAGCTTATGTTATTTTTCTCTGAGCCCGCCGGCGCACGCGGCTGCCTGCGGTGGGAGTCATTGTCTGTTTCTTTGTTGGCGCGCGTCGTTATTGGGATTAGGAGACCTAACTTCTACAAATTCACTTTGCCGAGAGGGCCCTGACCTGTTTGAAGATCGCCAGTTCTGATGCAATTCAGGTCTGTCCTTACGATCGTATCGTCTGTCGTCATGTCGGTAATTTCTGTAATTTCTTTCTTGTCGGTCACGTGGTGGAGAATTTCTCCCTGAATCGTAACTGCGTGCTGGACCGTTGCGTCTAAAGTTATTCTGGCTCCCCTGATAATAATTATTTTGGTTCCCATATTGTCTGTTTCTCTGATTGTCTCTGTGATAGTCATTACCGCGGAGAGGTGATCTTTCCCTGTAATAATTACTACTCTGCCAACGGTTGTCATACGGGTGGTGTCTGTTTTGGTCACGATTTACGTTGTACGAATAGCCTTGTCGTGTAATATTTCTGTCATCGCGGAATTGTGACAGGTGTGACCTGTAATTGTTGTGCTCCTGCTTTCGCGTTCCGCGATTGTCAGTGTCAATTTCCAGTTCTTGTAACAGTCCCTGAAAAGCTTCAATGTCGTCTTTGCTTCGTCCTGCTAAAATAATCTGTCGTAAATGTTCAGGTAATTTGATTAAGCAAATGCGGATGAGTTCTGAGGGGCTGTATGGGTTTGAAAGATACTGATTCTTATGTAACATGTTTTCAAAATATTTGACAAGACTGGAAAATTCAGATTGTTCGAAATGTTTCATCATTATGATCATATGTTTTACTCGGTCTTGTGTAGCTTGAGACCAATATGCTGAGAGGAAGGCATGATAAAATTCTCCTTCACTATGACAATCGTGAATGACCGATCGCATTCTTACAGCTGGTTCATTCTCCAAGTAGCCAAACATAAATTCTAATCTGTGCTCTAATGACCAGTTGGGAGGAAAACAATGAGAGAATTGATGGAGCCACGCTTGTGGATGAATGTCGTTGCCAGAATTCTTAAATGTTTTGAATTTACGTGCAGTAATGAACAGCTTATAGTCAAAATCATCGTGTCGGCGGGTAGCATATCGTTCATTGTTACGTCGTGTCGGCAGTTCCATCTCAAAATTCGGTGCACCTTGCCAATTTCTTTCACAATTTCCGAAATGCCCTGTGTTATTATTTTGTGGTTGTTCTGTATTGCTATGTCCCTCTTCCCATACTGGGGCGCGAGTGTCCTCTGAAATATGTAATTCTTGTATTACTTGAGCCAACTGATCTTGTACTTCCCGCATTTCTCTTTTGTACTATGTGTTGATTTGATTTTGATTCTGTTTGAATTTCCTAATTTGTTCATACTCTTCATTGTCAGTGAAGGCTACAGGTTTTGTGTCATTCAGATCAGCATCTACCTTCATAGATAAGTTAGTGAACTGATCTGAAAGTTCGGCTACTTTATCCGACAGTGAAATTATTTCCTCTGTGTGTCTTTCTGAACCAATTTTCAGAGTATCTACTGTGTCCTTTAAGTTCGCTTGAGTTTTTGCAAGTTGCGTAACCGAATCGGTAGATGCAACTGAGTCAATTTTAGCTTGCAAGGTGTCGTGATTTTCACGAACAGTAGTTTGCAGTTCTTTTATGGCTGCTTCATGATTCTGTAATGCATCTTCATGCCGCGAAAAAATAGGTTGAAAATGCTCACAAATTTGTGTTTTTACATCATTATAGATTTTTTGGCATTTCGATTCAATGTTATGTAACTCAGTAGTTAAATCTTCACGTGTTTGTTCAAGTGTGGTGTCTAACTTTCGAAGATTTTGTTCCATTGTGTCTAACTTTTGAAGATTCTGTCCCATTTTTTTCTGATTTTGTTCAAGCGTTGTGTCTAACTTTTGAAGATTTTGTTCCATTGTGTCTAACTTTTGAAGCTTTTGTTGTGTTTGTCTCTGATTTTGTTCCATTGTGTCTAACTTTTGAAGATTTTGTCCCATTTGTTTCTGATTTTGTTCAAGCGTTGTATCTAACTTTTGTAGCCTTTGTCCCATTTGTTGCATTAACTGTAATAACAGTGCACTGGTGTCTGAAACATGTTCCTCAGTGCTTTTCGGCAGTGCATTTGAACCGGCAATATTCGCATTTTGAAAAGCAGAAAATGTGTCTTGATTTATTTGAGAAAACGGTGAGGACGCAAAATCTGAATCTACAGTATTTGCAAGATTGTGTCCTGTCATTTCGGAATCCTGAGGCGAGCTGTTGCCGACCGATCTATCGATAATGCTTCCCTGTTCACTAATTGTTTCACTGCCTACACCATTACTTGCAGCCCGCTCCATTTCCCTATGCGCTGTTACCAAATTACTACTTTGAACATTAGTGAATTCATTACATGGTGACGCTAACACACTGCTTTCGTCTTCACTGTCATTTTTCAGTTTACTTTGGAGCCTAGTGTTACGTTTTTCACACGCCATTATTGTCACAATTTTTCACACAACACAGAAAAACACAATTTGAAGAACAAAAATAAGAGAACACATTAACATAGCACTGAAAATAATATCTAGTTAATTGCAAGCGCAGCTGCGAAATACTTGGTGCAAATCTACATGCATGCCACAACTGTTTTACTGTACAACAATGAAAGACTGCAGCTACTAAGGAAATTCTCTCTATGATTACGCGCTAGCAATAAACAAAGGCTACACTAACTACACAAACTACAAGAAAAAAATCAGAAGATTCCAGTGAGGTATCCGTGGCTAAGGGTCGACATATGAAACGTCCCCTTAGAAAAATTTTACACGACTGTGCTTAAACTGACACACAATAGTTTTTAGCGCAACGCAATCTGACTTTCAATAATCCCTACAAAAGAATGGCCCTGACTAACATTAACCTATACCTTTCACAAATCACTTACCTCACAAAAAATCTTCGTTACTCGAACTACTGGAATACAGTGAGCACCACTACTGCCAGCTAAATAAAAGATTCAAACTACGGAAGGCACTAACTACTGATAGGCACAGTTAGCAAATGAAAGATTTTAATAGGGAACAAACAATGTATTTACCTTTATAGTCATAATATATATATCAGTTCATGACACCCATTCTTACAAATTTCAAAACTCTGCCATCTCTCTCCCCACGTCCACCACTGCTGGCGGCTCACCTCCAACTTCGCAACGCTACGCGCTGTTAGCATCCAGCTGCCGCTGCTCAACACTACAATGGCAGACAACAATGCAAACTAAACACAGACTGCGCACGGCACAGCCAGTGATTTTTATACAGAGCGCTACGTGGCGGCGGCGTTACCAATAAAAAAATCTAAACAGCTTACTTACAATACAGTGTTTGAGAAAGGTAATGCAGAAGACATAGAAAATTACCGGCCCATTTCCCTGCTGTCAGCATTCTCAAAAATAATAGAAGCAATTATGAAAGACAGATTAATGAATTATCTGAATAAATACAATCTTTTAAGCAAATCACAGTTTGGTTTTCGAAGTGGCAAAAATACGGAGTCAGCCATAGTAGAATTCACAAAAGTTGTACTTAATGCTCTTGATAAAGATGAGTGTGTCACAGGCATATTTTTGGATCTTTCTAAGGGTTTTGATACAGTCGACCACAAGATTCTATTAAATAAATTAGAAGCATTAGGAATAAGAGGGGTAGCTAATGACTGGTTTCGATCATACCTAACAGATAGGGTACAAAGAATAGAGATAACACATACTTCAAATAGATCTAAACATTTAGTAAAATACTTATCAGAACCAAAACATATTAATATAGGGGTTCCACAAGGTAGCATATTAGGACCAATACTATTCCTGATATACATCAATGACTTTCCCAGTAGTGTTACTCATGGTGAGAAAATTCTCTTCGCTGATGACAGCAATATTATAGTCACTGAGAGAACAAGAGAACTCCTTACCGAGAAAGCAAATGAAACTCTCAAGGAAGTTTACGATTGGTCAATAAGCAACAAATTGACATTAAACATAAAGAAAACTAATGCCATGAACTTCAGTTTGAAGAGGAAAAATGACAATGTTAAATTAAATGTAGATGGCACCTCTATAGACTGTGTAACAAATGCAAAATTTCTAGGAATGAATATTGACTCTCAGCTGAAGTGGTGCGAACACACAAAGGTACTTGCAAACAGAATGTCATCAGCATGTTATGCCCTTAGAATTCTATCATCTGTGTGTAACATGCAGTGTCTTTTAGTTACATATTATTCATATGTACACTCAATTCTTAGCTATGGCATTCTTTTTTGGGGAACAAATCCACAAAATATGAACACAATTTTCAAACTCCAGAAAAGAGCCATAAGAATAATAACCAGAAATAGTAGTCGAGCTCATTGTAAAGATCTGTTCAAAACACTGGGAATTTTAACTGCTCCATGTGAACACATTTACCAGTCAGTTGTACACATCAAAAGTAACATTGGCAACTACTGCACAAACAGCTCTGTCCATGACCATGCAACAAGAGATAGACTCAACTTACATTTACCAAGAAAAAATAAACATAAAACTCAAAACAGCATTTTCTACCAAGGAATAAAACTGTACAATAAATTACCAAAAGAGATTAAGGAAATTTCAAAAATACACTTATTTAAGAAGGCAACTAAAAAGTACCTGTTATGCAATACATTTTATACATTGAAGGATTACTTAGATAAAGCAGAGTAGGGGTTTGATAAAAAAATGTTATACAAACAAATAATAATAATAATGATGATTATAAAACATCCAATATTCCACATAACACCTTCACTTTATTATTTTTCTTCTTTTTTTCCTTTCTAGAGACACTCTCTCCTCAAGCTATGCATAGCACAATACTAACACCTCTTCCTCTTTCTGAGCTCAACATCTCACTCATTATGAAGGGATGCTGACTCAGTTTTTCAGGATAGCAAATGGGAACTTGCAGTACAGAAAATGGCCCAAGGATCACCTGTGTGTGTGTGTGTGTGTGTGTGTGTGTGTGTATGTAGTGAGTGAAGTGTTATGAAACAATGTGTGTATAGTGTGTGCAGTGACTGATAGTGAAATATGAGTGAATAGTGTGGCATTACATTATTTAATGAGTTATTTGTAAATAAATTATTGTATACCAGGAGTAAAATCTAATGATTGTCTCTAACTAGAAGTCTGTAAATATATGTGTATACGAATTAGCTTATTGTAAATTGGTCTAAGCTTGTAAATACTTTGACATGTCCTATATCCTTGTAAAAAGAGATCTACGGATGAATAAAACTACTACTACTACTACTAGAATGAGAGGGCCTAGAGGCTTGCCACAAACTTCGCACATAATTTCAAAACCTTACAAAACTTTTTCTCCCTGACGCTCCCTGCATAAAGATGAGAGGAAAACAGTTCATCACTTCCTACATTTTTGCTGTTCATTTGCACTATTCATTTTCGCATCAGTCATGACATTTTAATTTGTTAATTCTTTACTTCTGACTGTATTCGCAACACATTTGCATACAGTGTTTACTTATACCACTGAATGTATGTACAAAATCATATCTACATATGACACATAGTTCAGGATATATAATGCCATAAATACTGAGAAGAATGAAAAGATGCTGCATAATATATGACATATAGATTTATTATTACAAACGCGCTGAAACGATTTCTTAGACATTTGGTAAGGAGGTAGCCTGAACCCTGATGAAGAACATAAGCTACATTAGAAAGTCTGTAGTACAAGAAGAATATTACTCGGACTAGGGAAGAAGTTACTCTTTGGAAAAGCTATTTGTGAAAATGCTTTTATTGGTTGATATCTGCTACTTGTCACGATTCAGAGTAGTGAACACAAGACTTATACACACTTCAGTGCATTTATTCTATACTTCTGCACTATTTGTTGCATAAAGTATGTGTAGCATAATGTACAACTACTATGTGCAGTAATAAATATTTGTGAACAAGAGTACTTAGTGACTTGTAACATACTTCACACAAAAGTCCCAACCTTTATCATATACATATACATATACAAATTTACAAACGTATGGGCCAATTATCTCGATGGTTCTTGACCAATTTTCTCAAATATTTACACAACAGTAACGATAATGAGATGGACAAACACCACATATGTTTTCAATATATGTGTTGTATAAATCACTATATCTATTAAAATATGAAGACAACTCACAGTTTGACATTGTTACCAATAATTTCTAATAGTTATTGACTAATTTACTTCAAATTTTTAACTGTTACTGTAGTAAAGTCGTCACAATGTTGCTCAAAATTTAATATGAGCCTTCAGAATGCAGTAACAAGGACACTTATATACGTCTTTATAAACTAACATATTATCTCACCAGTCAAATACTTGAAGCATTCGATGATGCTGATTGGACTACTGGTATGGATGATCCCAAAAGAATTATGGGATCCGTAGTATTACTGAAAGGATTTTTACGGCATCAGGTGAATATGAAAGAATCTGCTGTTGCATTCAGCACAGTGGAAACAGACTACATGTCAGTGGCAGATTTAACCTGAAAGAACCGATTGGCGAGTCATCACCTGTGTAGTGTGGTAATCAAGCAGCAATTATATGCTCCAAGAATCAAACAGACAAATAGAGAACAGAATATTACCATAAAATATAATTTCATTGCGAAGAAAGTAATGGATGGAACGACTGACATTTGACATTTCAGCAGATAAAAATCAAGCAGTCTTGTTAACAAAACTGTTGAATCAGAATAGTCATGAATGTCGTTGTAGGAAAATGCTATATTTGAAATTATATACATGTTTACTTTTAGATATCATTTCGAGGGGGGAATATTAAGAGATAAACAGATGAAGAAGGGCTCATTTATTTATTTCATTCATACCATTTCTGTAACGTGGACGGGTTATCTTTGATGTTATTTAAAAAGATAAGCAAAGTTTTGTTATAGTGCTGTTCTGTCACTACTTACATAGTACATGCATGTTTCTCTTTATAAATGTACTGATATGACACAAAACCAGTTTTGTGCAACAAATACTCACCAGACGCATATAAATAGGTTTGAATGTTGAGGTAGGCTCACTTTGAAGTCCAGCATCACTGACATAATGGCACAACCGTGCCAGAGGATAAGACTAATAGGCATCACCAGTAGCAGCCATGACTTCGAGAAGTAAGGCCAACCAGTGCCAGCACTGAGTTCTTTGTGGGGTCTGGTATCTCAGTGCTGTCACCCAGCCAGCTGCCATCATTGTGGGGTGCCTAGATGTTCATCTCTTTGTCAGCCTTGAGCCAGTGCCAGCCACGGTCAGCAGACTGAGGCGCGTTTGCCTCACTCATCCAACGACACGGTTTGTAATGAAAGTTGGATAAATGGTCCTCTTTCTATCAGTGGTGTATCCATTGGGCCCTTCGGCCTATTGTCACCATCGTTCACTTCATAATGTGCAACTGTACTTATCACTACATATGGGGAGTAACCTGACAACAGTAAAACATTACTAGACTTGCTGCACACTTACAACCGAACAATGAAAACAGATAAACTCATCAGAGTAGCAGAGCATTGTGAAACTATCATTCATTACATAATAATGGATTCTCCTTAATGTTAGTGTGATGTTCATGTAATAAATTGTGCACTAGCAGACCAATTAGTAAACATGACAGACATCAACCTGAAATCTGACGGAATTGTCCAGAAGATGTTGGAGTGGAAAAAGGCAGGTTGTCCTGGTACTGATTTCTGACCATTTGCTTCTCACCCTCTCTTTGTCTATTTCTTCCTCCGCTGTCTCTGTCCATTTCCTCCTCTTTTCTTTCTATGTCCATCTCCTTCTCGCCTTCTCTCTGTCTATCTCCTCCTCCCTTCACACCTCCTGAACTACGTGATGTACAGTGATAAAAAATTTGTAGGTACATTCAGCAGCATATTTGTATACCATAGAAATACATTACTGGACTGTCAATATAATATACAGTATCGACGGTGTCACTGAAGCCAGCACTTTATAGTTGCAACATGGCACAAGGAGCATGTAAACAGCTGCTTACTTACTGATCAACTTGTAGTGAGAAATGGGGATAAACTAGTGAAACTATGTTTATTGTTTTGCCATAGTAGTCAATACATGTTTTGTTTGGCTGTCATTTTTCGTACAGCAGACAGAAGATACAATGAATGGAACATGTCTCAATGTGAGTGTAACTAGAAATGTCATAGGTAATTTTGATTTTGCACTGTATGTAAACCTAAATAATCACATTACAGTTATCTGAAATATCGACAGTGTTTAAATAGTTTATGTATATTTTGAGAGGTTTAACATATATATACAGTGTGGAGAAAAATTGTGTTATGAAATGTTAACCCTGGATAGCTGATGCCAGTGGGAACCAAAATGACTTATGTTATGTAAGTCGACAACGCAGCATTTTTAAACTATAGAAACTTGGCACCACTCTCTCTGATTTGGCTGCGGGATTGCCCTGTTGCCATTCATCGGTTGATGGGAAGCGCTATGGTTGTCGGTCATGCATTGTCCAGAGCATCTGGCAACAGGGCAATGCCGTGGCTAATCAGAGCGTGTGGGGCCAAGTTTCCGTAGTTTTAAAATGGTGCGTTGTAGACCTACTTGACTGATTTTTACATCATACTGTAATGAAAATTTGGGTGTGCATAGGCTACAAAATTTTAATATATTGGTCTATATGTAATATGTAAACGAAAAGTTGTTACCAAAAATCTTGAAAACTTTTTTACCAATTTACCTCAAACATTTAAACAATTCTCCAATGAAAATTTGGATTATATTGGCTATATATGTTATTATCTAAATGTGTATTAATACATAGAGAACAAGCATTGTTACTTCAAATTTTGGCTCTAATATAAGGTCAGATAGCAGCTGTATATTTTTTTAATGGACAATGTAGAAGTTTTCTGTTAAAACTGATTGCAAGAAAGAAAATAACGCGTTCTGTTGTGAAAATGTGCGGTTTGTGTTCTTTCTCTCCACTCAACTTCAGCAATGGTAGTGAGGCACAAAAACCATTAGAGCAATTATTGATCATATACAGGGCGGACAAAAATTGTGTCTCGAAATTTTAACCCTGGATAGCTGTTGCCAGTAAGAACCAAAATTACTGATGTTGTGGAGGTCGACAACGCACCATTTTTAAAATACGGAAACTTAGCGCCAAGCGCTCCGATTTTCCGTGGGATTGCCCTGTTGCCATTCGTCGGTTGATGGGCAGCGCTATTGTTGTCGGTCCACACATACAAACGTCCCTCGCGCCATCTCTGCCCCAAAGTGATATGCGCATGTGTCGAAAAGATCTTGCTGTTTGTCTCCACCTCACATCAGAGGTCAATCGGTGCGCTTGGCGTCCCGTAGTTTAAAAATGGTGCGTTGTCGACCAACACGACATGAGTAATTTTGGTTCCTGCTGGCATCATCTATTCAGAGTTAAAATTTTGTGACTGTGTGTGGGTAAAAGTTTTTGTCTGATTCTCTCCAGATTTTTGCATGATGCTCTAACAAACATCTGAAGAGACACAGGCTACACATTTTAAATGTATATGGCATATAACAATTTATGTATAGGTTGGAAAGGTTGAAAACTTCTTCTCTGAATTAATTCAGATTTTTAGCTAATGCTGTAATAAGTACATATGCTACACGTTTTTGTAGCATAATGGATACCTTCTACTTTTGTGTCAGATTTACCTTTGCCCATCATGTAGATGCATGGACACAAAAAGTCATTGGAAGTCCCACGCAAAAAATACTGAGCTTCCCCTATAGCCATACATAATTGAAAAATATTATCAGTGCAGGATTTTGTGCACGAACTGACCTCCCAATTATGTTCCATAAATATTTGATGAGATTCATGTCAGGCAATCTGGATGGTCAAATCATTTGCTGGAATTGACAAGAATGTTCTTCAAACGAGTAAAGAACAACTGTGAACAGGTGACATGGCACACTGTCATCCATAAAAATGCTAATTTCAAGTCAGTGCTCGGTACATATGGACCAGAAGTCCATTCCGTGTAAACACTGCTAACACTATTAAGAGCCACCACCAGCATTCACGGCACCTTCTTGAAAACTTGCGCTTGTGGATTCTTGGGAGTCTGCGCCGCACTCTAACCCTTCCATCAGTTCTCACCAAATAAAATTGGGACTCATCTGACGAGTTCATGGTTCTCCACTCACACAGGATCCAACTGATAGGGTCACGAGCCCAGGAGAGGTGTTGCAGACCCTTTTAACACCAAACACACAAACGGGTGAGTTGTAACTTAGCGCTGTGGACAGCCATGCAGAGAGCTCAGCTTGTGGTCGTGCGCAATTGCTTGCGGAGTAATACTGACTTAAAACCAGAAAATGTTAACTGAGATTATTATGGAAGATAGTTTATTACAATAGTTTGGACTATTAATAGCATTAAAATCATAAGTCACTGAAATTACCATTCCATAAAATACAAAAGACGTATAAGAAGTGTACTGTACATAAGTGAAAATAAACATTAACTGATAACATTATTTGTTACAACAGCTAAAAATGTTGCTGGCAAATAAAACATAATGACTGAAGGTACAGTTCTATGAAAGGTAGATGACATTATATAGCGTAAAGGAACCTTTTAATAAGAAAAGACCATAAGTTAAGATTAACAGTGACTGATGTATGTGGAACTTAGATAAGAATTAACGCCTGTAAATGATAATAAGGACAATTGTCTCATACAGCTTAACGGTTAGATATACAATGTGTGATCAGCAATTAATACATAAGAAAACCAGTCGGCTGTATGTCATAGCCAGCTACTGACAATCATATAAAGTAATGGATTTATCAGATAATAGATGCATGCAACATCATAAAACATTATGAAGACAACATAGTCAGTGGAGTTATATGCAAACTTTATGAAGCTCTTAAACATAAATACACTATTTGGTGTGTAAAAAATTGTGAAACAGCATTGAACATTGGTTAGTCTATTAAATATGCAGTGTATGTGCCTGCGGCCCACCTGTCCGGCCTGTCGGTGTGGTCTGTCGGCAAAACGTTAGTAGAAGTGATGCAGTCTTATGAATATGCACTGTAACACTAAGATTTTAAGTTTGACAAAACCAATATGTGGCAGGTTTTAAATGTAATGTTATATTGTGACATTTCTGTAGAAGGCTACATTTTTATAGCCAAATCCTAGGTATCGTTTATTTGCTTAAGCAACTGGAGGCTGAAATGTAATATAATTACATTTTACAGTTGCTGACTCTGCTGCACCATGCCAAAATTATTTAAATAATTATGATTTTCGTTTTTCCAGCACATTGGTATAGATGATTTGGCTGATAATTGTCAGTTGTTGAGTAACCGCAGGATGTTCCCAAATTGACTGATAAAAAGGTCAATTTGATATTTCATTTTTGTAATGTTTCCCAGATTTGTTAACAGAAGTATATCTAATTTGATGATCTGCATTTATGCTGGTTTAGTGAGGTTAGATAATACTTGTTGCTTAAATGAATCAATTAGTAAATATATATTTTTCTAACAAATGTAACTTCAGTTGTCAGATGTTTTTGAACAGTTAAACTTTACTTGCAATACAATTTTACTATAAAAAATCATTCTTAGTCATTCACCACAGTTAGTACCTCCTCCCTGTCCTAGTTTGGTCTTACGTTTTCCAAAGAAGTTGGAGTTTCTGAAATGTTTTCATTTGTCAGCCAAAAGAAATTCTTGTGCATTCGGAAATATTACAGCCAGCATAGCACACTGCTGAGCCTGTACATCACATATTTTACTTTTTTTAAGAGAGACTAGAATATATTTCATTCCAAAGTTGATGCTTTACAAGTAAGATAATTTAATTTATTTTTTATGTACTCCGTGACCAAAGTTATCAGTTCTGAACGACAGAGGATACAGTGCATAAGGGGCTGAATGTATTTGGCAGTGACTGTATTTATTTATTGGTATTGGGAATTGCATTGTCCAAAACAATAATACAGAGTAAGTACAGTTATAACACATTACACAATAACTCCAGATTTATTTGTCATGTGCACAGGCAGACATTACGTAACTCAAAGAAGTAAATTTTAAAGAACATTACAGGAAGTACTTGAGCAGGTCTAGCAGGTGCCAAATAATGCATCCCAAGACAATACTCACTATATGCGTGATCGACCAGATCTTAGAGTCAGCGCCTGAATTGCCGACTGTGGAGGCTATATGACGTACTAATATGGGTGTTTAAGAATGGGTCGATACCTGATACCTCAGAACTGCTTGTATTGTTGATCTGTAAATGTAGTCACTTCATGTACTCTATATGCACTATTAAAAAAATAAATCTTGAGTTAATTGGAACCGTCTAAAAGAGCCTACTAATTTTTTTCCGATAGTGTATTTGCACCCCCTTACTTTCTAGTGGTATTCTATAGGTTACTCCATACATGGTAGGACCACTCGAAAACGATATATTTTGCGCTCAGTTATTTAGAAAGTATTGTAGCTTTGTGGAGAGCAGCATACTCTGAGTAATCTCCTTCTTGAGATGACTTCCAAAAATTTAAAAGAAAGTGCTTAAATCTAAGTTTTCAGGAAAAACTAACACTAGAACTTCTCAATCCCAAGTATTAGAATAGTATGTTGGTGAACTGTAAGTAGTACACAAAGCAGCATCTTGCAAAATCTAAATATCTTTACAGTCTTTTAGAGGAAGAGCATATAGCTACAGTCATAGGCTTCCTTAACATATGAGAAAAGAAATCTGATATGGGAGAAGGTCAACATTTAGTGATTTATTAACATTTATTGAAGGATTGGAAATGTTCAATAAGGATTGTTGGGGTTTATGCCCAGTGAATGTTGCTGAGACGAAAATAATGATGATAAGTGTTACCCACCAAGATATCAACAGAGGTGAGAAAATAAGTTCTGTAAGGTGCATAAGCAGTATATATGCTAGGGAAATAATTAGACAACTAATTTCCCCCAAGTAATTACTCCCAGTGATTTTAGTAATGGAGAAATCCAGGTATCTATCGCTAGCTCTTTCCCTAATCGACAATCGACAATCTGGAAACATAGAACTTCATGGGGCAAGTGCCATGCTCCAGGGCATAGCCATGAATCTTTGTTAGATTCTATGATGTTTCAAGGGAAGGCCCAAGTTTATTAATATATTTCCACATTGTGAAGCAAGCATCACCTGGTTGGCAGCACACCATAAGCTACATGAAGTACTAGTAATTGAGGATTTTGTACAGTATTGAAAACGTAATGAATCTCATGATTTGTTTTGTAAATGTTCTTGTGGGGCAGGCTTTACTTTAATGTAATTATTCATTTTTAATTTTCTGTGGAATTGTGACTTGAAACGACCTCGCTAACATCATTAGTTTTCTATATACACTACTGGCCATTAAAATTGCTGCACCACGAAGATGACGTGCTACAGACGCGAAATTTAACCGACAGGAAGAAGATGCTGTGATATGCAAATGATTAGCTTTTCAGAGCATTCACACAAGGTTGGCGCCGGTGGCGACACCTACAACTTGCTGGCATGAGGAAAGTTTCCAACCGATTTCGAATACGCTAACAGCAGTTGACCGGCGTTGCCTCGTCAAACGATGTTGTCATGTAAGGATGAGAAATTCGTACCATCACGTTTCCGACTTTCATAAAGGTCGGATTGTAACCTATCGCGATTGCGGTTTATCGTATCGCGACATTGCTGCTCGCGTTGGTCGAGATCCAATGACTGTTAGCAGAATATGGAATCGCTGGGTTCAGGAGGGTAATATGGAATGCCGTGCTGGATCCCAACGGCCTCGTATCACTAGCAGTCGAGATGACAGGCATCTTATTCGCATGGCTGTAACGGATCATCCAGCTACGTCTCGATCCCTGAATCAACAGATGGGGACGTTTGCAAGACAACAACCATCTGCACGAACAGTTTGACGACGTTTGCAGCAGCATGGACTATCAGCTCAGAGACCATAGCTGTGGTTACCCTTGACGCTGCATCACAGACAGGAGCGCCTGCGATGGTGTACTTAACGGCGAACCTGGGTGCACAAATGGCAAAACCTCATTTTTTCGGATGAATCCAGGTTTCGTTTACAGCATCATGATGGTCGCATCCGCGTTTGCGACATCGCGGTGAACGCAGATTGGACTCGTTTATTCGTCATCGACATACTGGCGTATCACCCGGCATGATGATATGGGGTGCCATTGGTTACACGACTCGGTCACATTTCAGATGTGTTACGACCCGTGGCTCTACCCTTCATTCTATCCCTGCAAACCTTAAGGTACGTTGTCCAAGACGCGACGCACGCTAGCGACTGCTACGGGTCGCTACGTGACGTCAGAAGTTGCCTGCTGGCGCAGGCGCAGTTTGAGTTTGGGATGCGACGCGCGACTGTTGCGGCAGCTGCCACAGTACTGCACCAGTGAGCAGTGTTGCGACGGAAGTCGGACGACACAAGGACGTACGGCTGCCAGAAAGATGTTAAGCCAGTCAAGGAAAACAGAAATGCATAACAGTGTTTGCTGAAATAATTTCATTCATACCAATTCAGTCGGTTTTCGGTGCACCATAAAAATTAGCTTAGGTCATATGAACGAAGGTAAATGTTGTGATGCTCCTTGTGGATTCATCTGTCTCATGTATGATATAGATGACATGTGTGATAAGTAAAAGAGTATTGTTTTCCATATTCCCTGGAATACGGTGTATGACCAGATCTGATGAATTTACATAAATGTAAATATTATAGGACACAATCTCATGCATTTCCTTACAACTTTGTTGATACATTTAACGAGCTATGACAAGAGAGACTTTGTTCCAGATAGGTGTGCAATACTTTGCTCTCTCAGTTGAATGACATGATAGACAATACGGTTTCCATCACTGGAACTGACAATACGAAAGTTGAATCCATATCAATAAATCTGATAAAAGCCTGAGACGAAAGAAATAGAAGCTGCATCAAAAGTTTCAGATGAACAAACAATTGTTCTGATCCCAGCGCCGTAAATGTACATAAGATAATAAAACTACATGTGCCTTAGCGTCACTGCGAGTTTTTCACCTGCACTGACCCGGTTTCACGATTTTCTCTGTATGCCACTTTCTATAAGTTCCATGAGCAAACTGGCTGACACTTAATCTGAAATAATGTCTGAATTTCGTACCGTCATTTAAAAGGTGCCTGTTAATCAAAATGTTGTAACAGCCTTCATCGCCATGTGTCGCAAAAAGACAATGAAACTTCTTCTTTTCCCATTTTGTTGTGGAGCCACAACAACATAACTGTGTCATCGTCTTCTTCTTGCTGTAAAATATCTAAGTACTTTAAAGTGAAATCGAATGTGGCTCTACTTCTCTCCATCATGTCAATGACAGACCGGAGCTTGGAAAACACGCGCCGCTACTGACAAGTGAAGGTCAAATACAGCTGAGCGACTGATGGTATTCCCATCTGTACTTATCGCTCGATGTACTGTGAAGTGACAATGCGATACTCACGTGAAATAATACTCAAAACCCAGTGTCCCTATGATTTACCAACCACATCATATAAAAAATATAATTGATGGCAAGGCGATATTAAACTAATTTGAAGGTTTTTTCGCTGTGTTGAAAAACGTAAATTTTTGACATTTGTTGGTTTTGTTAGGACGTCTACTTCCACTTGGGTATCCTCGTCCAGGTTCAGAAGAAAATACTAGAGGTGAGTAATTTATCCTCTTCCCAAGAATGAGAAGAAAATATATTGAAGGCAGCATGTCTTTACTTTTAAGAAACCTACATTTTGTGGCATTTTAAATGAAATTGTCAAAGAGCATATGGAGAAATATTAGTAACTCATACCGGAGAAATGTGACATAAAATGGTTTCATTAGATCCAAATGTGTCAGCGAAACAAACCAAATGGATTCGCTATCGTGTGATGACCACACGATTCACATTGCGCATCAACAGAACTGGCGGCTAGTCGCGACGCTCCTGGAGGTATATGAACCCAGATCTCGGAAACGGAGATTCATGTCATTCTGATCTCAACTTTAAAAATAATTTCGATATGTTAGCTACTTTTCATTGGCAACGATGTATGACCTAACGTAAACCATACGTAAAGTAGCCAGCGACCACATTTTTCACTGTACGCATTTCTAATTTTATGCAGTAGGTTACTTGTAAATTAAGTATCGGAATAACTGTGACGAATATCGGAAAAATAAACACCTCACTATCAAGCTCTAATGTGAAACTGTAAGATACGCAATCATCAATTTTTTGTGCCGTTTACTTTCCTCACAATCGATAGGGAAGTAATATACAGAGAAATAAACACGCAAAACCGGGTGAGATACTTTTCAATTTTTTAAAGTAAAAGGAGAATCTGTATCGAAAACCTAATTCTGGGAGCCGATGTAACTTGGTTCCATTAACATACGGTATTTTCTACAGCAAGAAAATCGGAATTCTTATTTTTCTTATGTATTTGAATTCGCCGCCGCCGACCAGAGCTTGGGAAACAGCGACGACTCCTGTCGTGTTGCGGCCGTGTCGCCGTTTGCCAGGGTGGGGAAAGAGGAGGGGGCAGCGTCGCAGTCGCAGCCAACTGTCGCGTCTTACACAACTTAGCTTTACATTACAGCAGGATAATGCACGACCGCATGTTGCAGGTCCTGTACGGGCCTTTCTGGATACAGAAAACGTTCGACTGCTGCCGTGGCCAGCACATTCTCCAGATCTCTCACCAATTGAAAATGTCTCGTCAATGGTGGCCGAGCAACTGGCTTGTCACAATACGCCAGTCACTACTCTTGATTAACTGTGGTATCATGTTGAAGCTGCATGGGCTGCTGTACGTGTACACGCAATCCATGCTCTGTTTGACTCAATGCCCAGGCGTATCAAGGCCATTATTACGGCCAGAGGTGGTTGTTCTGGGTACTGATTTCTCAGGATCTATGCATCCAAACTGCTGAAAATGTAATCACATG
Organism: Schistocerca gregaria; assembly: GCF_023897955.1. Lineage (NCBI taxonomy): Eukaryota > Metazoa > Arthropoda > Insecta > Orthoptera > Acrididae > Schistocerca > Schistocerca gregaria. The sequence goes on from NC_064929.1 coordinate 215,919,331, forward strand.
TCAGTTCTAATGTAATATATTTGTCCAGTGAATAGGCGTTTATCATCTGCATTTCTTTTTGGTGTAGCAATTTTAATGGTCCGTAGTGTAAATGAATCAGTAACGTGTTTCATTAGTAGCTGGGATGGACGGTTAGTAGCTGAACCTGGAACGTAATGTATAGACAACCTCATGTGTGGATAGCCAACCTATTCCTAATAGCAAACTTATAAAAGAACCATATGGTGTGCAGAACAGAATTATGATAACAGAATTTCTTCCATCAAAGTTTGCACCTTAAGGCAGCGGGCTGATCTGAGCACAGATACAAGCAAGGGATTGAAACCAAGCTAAGATGGTTTAAGATTGTTTAAAACTTAGTGTTAAATTCGCTGTAAAGTAACTTGTTTTGAACTGCAACCTTTTGTTTGGGACAAAAAACATAAGTAAAGAAAAATACCGATACTGTAACGTACTGAAGATGTGAATTGAAAATTAATTATAGTTGATTTACTTTATCTGTGGGATAGGACTGTTGCAACATCAGTCATCTAAGTGCGGACTCTTCCCATTCGACGAATGATATCCGCAATTTTTAAAAGGATTTTCCTTTCGGTTTGTCAGACTTTTGCCACCATTTTTCGTGTGGCGGTTTATTGTTTTCTTAGCACATGTGTCGTGTGCTAAGGTGAATGCAGCATGCCTACGAAATCAGGCGACGGATTGCGATGTTAAGGCGCGTTGCGGTACTTGCTGCAGCGAATGATTATTCGATGCCACTAATGTCCCACCTAGGCAAGAATGCCCATACATTATGAAACTTCCTGTCAGGTTGCCGGATCGAAACTTGAACTCAGGAACTTTGCCTTCCAAAGGCAAGTACTCTACCAACTGAGATAACCATGCACGACTCACAGCCCCTTCTCACAGCCTTACTTCTGTCTGTACCTCGTCTCCTATCTTCCAAACTTCACAGAAGCTCTCCTGCGAAACTTGGAAGATTAGAACTCCTGGGAGAAAGGATACTGCAGAGACATGTCTTGGCCACAGCCTGGGGGATGTTTCCAGAATGAATTTTTCGCTCTGCAGTGGAATGTGTGCTTATATTGAACTTTCTGGTAGTTTATAAATGTATTCCAAACCGAGACTCGAACTCAGGAACTTTGCCCTTAAGTATTCTACCAACAGTGCTACCCAAGCACGACTCCAGACCCTTCCTCACAGCTTTACTTCCGCCAGTACATCGTGTCCTACCTTCCAGTCTTCATAGAAGCTGTCCTGCAGCACTCTTGGAAGAAAGGATATTGTGGACACATGGCTTAGCCACCTGTGGGATGTTTCCAGAATGGAATTTCCACTCTGCCGCGATGTGTGTGCTCATATGAAACTTCCTGGCAAATTACAACGGTGTACTTAACTGAGACTCGAACTCAGGATCTTTTCCTTTTGCAGGCAATCTTCCACAAGCAAGTACCCTACCGAGTGACTTATCTAAGCACGACTAATGACGTGCCGTCTTAGCTTTACTTCCACCAGCATTTCGTCTCCTACCTTCCAAACATCACACAGGCTGTCCTGAAAAACTTGCAAGACTAGTACTCCTGGAAGAAATATATTCGAAGACATGGCTTAGCCACAAAATGAGGGTGATTCTAGAATGAAATTTTCACTCTGCAGCGGATTCTTCGCTGATATGAAACTTCCTGGCGGATTAAAATTGCGCGCTGGGTCGAGACACGAGCTTAGGAGCTTTGCTGTTCAGGGGCATATCCTCTACAGACTGAGCTACCAAAGCACGCCTCATGACCCTTCACCAAAGCTATACTTGCGTCAGTACCTCGTCTCCTACCTTCCAAACATCACAAAAAACCCTCCTGCGAAATATTCAAGACAAACAGTCCAGGAAGAAAAGATATTGTGGACATGTGACTAACCACAGCCTGGAGGATGTTTCCAGGATCAAATTTTCTCTCTGTGGATGAGAATCTAGTGGATTTTTTCCTTTTTGTCGACATTTAAAATCCTTTGTGTATTCAATTCTCGTGGTCAGTGTCGATATTCTGGGAAGCATATCATAAATGAATTTGACCAAATGTGGATCACATGAGGAGTTTTCCAAAATTTACAGCAAAGTATGAAACGCACGCTCAGCTGCAGCACAGAAGCAGTGGGTGTTCACTTGGAACAACTTCTGTAAATCAAACTGTTTTTAGCAAATGGGTCATTTTTTGCCATGAATAGTAAGCTCTTTCATATTTATAAATGTTTTTCGTAAATGTATTATTTTTGCGGCATCAATAATATATTGAATCATAGCTCGTTAGAAAAACGAGGGATTCTCGGACCAATGTTTGTATGAATTTTTTGTAAAATTTTTATGCCCCGAATAAATCCTTAATATTTCTGACGTGTCTTCATATACCTTGTATATTGTGAAATGTTTCTATGCTTTTTTCGGTTAAGTGTGAATCACCGAACAAAGCCACCGTGTTGCTAAAAATCTACGAACAGTATCCATAGTATTTACAAAATTTTGGAAAACTGACAATGGCATAAAGAAGGTCGCTTCAATTGCGTCAGATCGTTTTAATTCTGTGCCGGTTGTTCTTGGTTCAAACAAAGTCTCAGACTCCATAGATGTACCTATCAAAATGTCTTGGCAATGGCGAGTGGTGGGAGGAAAGACAAATGGTGGAAGATGTGTACAAGATAGTGCAGAAGATGGAAAAAGGAAATGCATGTTATAGGAAATGAGTTTGTTACGATGTTATACATCAGTTTGAGGGGATGGGATAGATGTTCTTAACAGTGAAGAATTTAATAGTTGACAAAGCCTCACGATTTAGAAATGCCGGAGAATGCTACATCGTCGGAGTCCTTCAACCAGGATGATCCGCGCTATAGAATTACAATGCCACAGCAAATGGCAGCGTCGTGTACGGGAGCATTGTTGACATCTCTTGTAGGTGAGATTCAAACTCTTTTTTGTGTGTTCTTCAGGAACTATTACGTAATCATGTTGATGAACATGGTGCGTGCATGCAAGGTATGATGTTGATACTTGGTTTGTTTACCTTACAGTGACGCCATTTGATGTGGTGAAGACGAGATTACAAACACAACAGAAGAGACTACTGTCAAATAAATGCTACTTATACTGTAATGGCCTTATGGATCATTTATGTCCGTGTGTCAGCAACGCAAATGGTTCCCAGATACCCATACGAATGCCTACGCCGAGCACACATTTCAGTGGAACAGTGGTGAGTGTAGTTGTGTTTATACCTCATAAATCTTAGTTTGCAGAACTGAGTAAGTCGTGGATAAATGTAAATGATGTACCTGTATGAATGCACATTGTACTAGATGTATAGTTACAGAACGGTGATGTTATATATTTGGTAATAACTGTACGAATATACGAATGTCTTCCTCTAGCATTTTGCGTCGTGGCATCTCCGGTGATTTCGTCTCCATGTTTAATTTCATTGGACTTATTCGTTTCATGAACTGGAGTATTAACTGAAACCATAATGACAAGTGCTTGGTTATTTTCCAATTTGTTTTAAGAATTTTTGTGAAGTCTCGATAACAGATCTGTTCAACACACTATTAAGCGTGCAGTAGTTATCTCAAGACTTAAAGTGGGATCTGACAAGTTGTTGGGTATGTTTAGATCTGTACACTGGACTCTGTCTTATTTTGTAACCCTTGGTAGTCTTTGTCTGGATAGTATATAGATCTAAACTAATAATCCTGCAAAGAAAATGCAATTCTCATAAAATTTTGTTATCATAAATTGTTCTTGTTTTATGTGCTTGGTGTGTGTGTTGTTGTTATTGGATGCCCTTCCTCCCCAGAAATCTTGGCTGTTGTGATAGACTGATCTGTAGCATAACCTCAGTTCAGGTGATGATTTCGTTGTAAGTTGAGAAATCTAACAAATGTGAATGCCAAAGAAAAGTTCCGGACTTGTCGCATAGCCTGATGTTTACATTCACATCACAGTTACAAACTATGCTGTACCTAGTTCACTCTTCATCACAACTTGAGCTACAAAGTAAATTCAGAAAATTTACATTATGTAATGGGTAAATATCTGATGAGTATTTTGATGCATATGCTGTACATATATCACACACAAAATCAGGAAAATTGAAGGGGTAGAGGGGCAATGTGGCTCTCTTGTGCCATCCTCTTAATTGCAAAGTAGCATTTACACCCAGCTTCCAGAATTATTTGTTGGATATATTCCGATCTCTGTTTTTTCCACCCATCAGATTTTGTTCTCTGTGGATCCGTATATAGTACTGTGGAAGTTACTCGTCAATGTCTCGATGCATGTCCTATCATAATGTCCAGATTCTTGTAACAATTGTTTCCCATATATCGCTTTCATCATTGCTTCAGTGGACGACCTTCACAACTATTAGCCCATCGGCTACTTAATTTTTAGCGTACTTCTGTAATACGTCTCAAACACTTTGATTCTCTTATTTTTTATTTTTTCACTATTTGTGATGCACTTTGATAAAGTTTTGTGTATGTTCACAGAACTTTTAATTCAATAAAGTCCTGTGTTTGCTACATTAAACTTCCTTTAGTCAAAAATGCCTTCTTTGCCTGTGATAATATTTACATGTCTTCCTTGCTTTATCCACCCTGCAATGTTTTGCTTCTAAGGTAGCAGTATTCTTCAGCTACTACATAATCCCAAATTTTTATGCAAAATTTGTTATAAATCTTGTTTTTTGGTATTCCTCATTACCATCATCTTTCTTTGGTTTACTTACAGTCCATATTCTGTGGTCATTAGATTGTCCAGTTCATTCAAGAGATACTTTAATTTCTCCCCACTTCCACAGAGGATTACAATATAACTGGCAAATCTTATCGTTGGTGTCCATTAATCTTGAATTTTAGTCTCACTTCTTTTTCGCATGGTCCTTGTGTTCCATAGATCCCATTGAGAAAGGGAAGCTTCAGGGATGTGGAAGAAGTTCACTTACACATTAATAAAAAGCAAGCAAATCATAGAAACATAGCTTGTAAAGTGAGCAAACATCAAACGGCCATACTGCTTACGGGTGATCAAGTTTATGATAGTTTTCTTTTTTCAACTAAATTGTAAAGAAAACTATTGGGCTACTTAAAGAAAAATAGAGAAGCAGAAGTTGCTGCCTTATCAGTTACACTGCAGCACTACCGTTAGCTTGATAGTTAATTTCAGTGTAATAAAAAAAAAAAAAAAAAAAAAAAAAAAATGCTAAAACAAAATCTCAGCCAGAAGAGCTTAGGCCCCCAGTGATGTCCAAGGAAGGAAGATAAGGGTGTAATATTCCATCAAGGGATGGAGCACAAGCTTGGCCTGTTTCAAAGGTGGGGAAGGAAATCGGCTGTGCTCTTTCAAAGGAATTATCCTGGCTTGTGACTTCAGCGATTTAGGAAAGTTGCAGAAACCCTAGATCTGGATGCCCGAAAACGTGTTTGAATTGTTGTCCTCTTGAATGTGGATATAATGTGCTAATCACTCTGCTACCTTGTTTGGTGGCAGTGTTGATGCTTGTCTTTTATCGCCTTTGTGATATTGTTGTGGAGGTTGAGAAATTTCGTCCGGGTATTCACATTGTTATTTGTCAGCCCCCCCTCCCCTCCCTTCCCCAGGTGTTCCACAGATCTAAATGTGTATCTTGTTTCCACATAAAAGATTTGGATGCCAGTTCTGCTGCAGTTTTCTAGAGTTTTCTAAGATGGGGCAGCGTATGTTCTTCTGGGCACAATGTGGTCTCTCAGCTGCAGTTCTGCTTGTGCCGTTGCCCTACTTTCCAAACATTACAGATACACTGGTGAAAGGTGAGAGTGCAGCAAATAGATTTAGTTCCAGAAATTTTACTGCGTTTGATATGATGATTTTGTCCAGAATGACAGTGACTACAGTGAGTCAGCCAAAAGCCAAATATCTGGTAGTGAATTCTGGCATTAGGTTTGCAGTACACGTAGATTCCAGAACTGTTATGAGGCAGGTAGAAAAATAAAAGTATGTAATAGTGATAAAACTGGTGTTGGTAACACGGATATAAAATATAGAGTACAACAAGGCAGAAGTTTCTTGTGGGACAAGAATGTTTCCAACAACTGTATGAAGAGTGTGTAGACTTATAGTTTAATCTGCGCTACGCTATGGGTTTTAAATGCTGGCCATAAAAAGACCAGTCCCTTTGCTAATGGATTATTTGTAAAGGAGTAACAGAATGGCAAGAATAGGAAGAAACTAATTAAGCAAGATCTGCTATGATGACAAATGATTCAAAAGGTAATTGTTGAACTGGTACAGACGTTTCTCAAGAATATCAGATCATCAGTGACCATAGAAAATTTTTGCATAGAAAGCACCTGGCAGATGAAATCTTGGCAGTCCATGGCATTTTCAAAGAGAGTGTGTGGGCGAGGTGAATTCAAAATTGATTTGTTGGCTGCAGGTTCCTCGGTTTTGGCTGTGTTAGGTATTGATCTTTTGCCCAATAGTGACATGAAAATTTGTGCTGGACCTTGACTGGAACGAATTTTTCACCCTTATCTTGAGTGACTACCTTAACCACCACCCGTGATCCGTGTGCATGCTTTGTGGGCCCACCCAAACTTTTGTATATTGCACTGTCTACATCCTTAGGTCGTAGTCAACTAAATTTGCCACATGGTGCAACAAGGGTGGTAAGACAAAGTTGAAACTCCCTGGCAGATTAAAACAGTGTGCCAGACTGAGACAGTCTTCAGAACCTATGTGTTTCTCAGGCAAGTGCTTTACTGACTGAGTTACCCAAGCACAGCTCACGACCTGTCCTCACAGCTTTACTTCAGCTGGTACCTTATTTCCTACTTTCCAAACTTCAAGGAAGCTCTCCTGTGAAACTTGGAAGACTAGCACTCTTGGAAGAACAGGTATTGTATAGACATGGCTTAGCTACAACTTGGAGAATGTTTCCAGAATGTAATTTTCACTCCTCAGTGGAGTGTGCGCTGATATGAAACCTCGTGGCAGATTAAAACTATGTGTTGGACTGAGGCTTGAACACAGGACCTAGCAAGAGTGCTCCTGTGAAGTGTGGAAGGTAGGAGGCGAGTTACAATTGGAAGTGAAGTTGTGAGAATGGGTTGTGAGTCTTGCTTGTGTAGCTCAGTCATTAGAACATTTGCCCGTGAAAGGGAAAGGTTCTGAGTTCGAGTTCCAGTACACTACACAGTTTTAATCTGCCAGAAAGTTTCATATGAGCGCACACTGCGCTACAGAATGAAAATTTCATCGTGAGACCAAACTTATCATCATGTGCTCATCTTGACTTTTAGCATTTGCATGCATGTATGAAAGAAGAGACCCTTGACGATCCACAGCTGTATGAAATAATTTGAATTCCTTGACATCAACTGGCATAGCCCATATCAATTCAAGCAGGCTAGGAAAAAATCTTACCTTCATAGTCTCAGATGTTATTCAATTTAGCATATGTTCGACTAAGTAAGGAACACACAATTTTTTTGTTTTCTCCAAAAAAAACTTCTGCTCCGAGATACAGCCCACCGAAGATGACACTGCGCAAACCATTTTGAAGATGCGAATTTTGGTAAAAAAATTTTTAAAATGTTGTATGTCTAGGAGAAAGGAAGTATTGAATAGGATTGGGGATAAGAGAAGTTTGTGGCACAACTTGACCAGAAGAAGGGAGCGGTTGGTAGGACATGTGTTGAAGCATCAAGGGATCACCAATTTAGTATTGGAGAGCAGCATGGAGGGTAAAAATTGTAGAGGGAGACCAAGAGATGAATAAACTAAGCAGATTCGGAAGGATGTAGGTTGCAGCAGATACTTGGAGATGAAGAAGCTTGCACAGGATAGAGTAGAATGGAGAGCTGCATCAAACCAGTCTCAGGACTGACAACATCTCTGGAACACGTCTAGATTTTTGTTGGTTTTTTTATTTGAAAGAAAATTGCTTTATGGTTACAAAAAATCCTCTTTTTGGGCTTACCTATCAATGTTCTTTTACTATAGTGTTCTGAACTTTTTAATAATTTATGGATTTTTTCAGAGATGCCAATCCATAATTTTTTTCTGTTGATTAGTACCATGTAGTTCTAACATGCCTGAAAAGGAGAGCTTCCACTTTTAGCTTAAACAGGTTTTATGAACAAATGAATTTTTTGTCATACATAAAACCTTTTTTGTTACACACATTATCACATAACAGGTTCATGAAAATCAAATTCTTGCTGTATTTAACACAATTTTAGTTTTGAAATATGATTAAGAGTCTCATTTTTCATGCATTTTAAATGGCTCCAAAGTGTATGTGAAAGGTCCAAAGACATAAAGTTTTCAGTTTATACAACTTCTGTGCACTCTGTTTTGTACTGAAATTAGCCAGTCAATGAACTGAAAATGTGGTCTACTGCTGCAGTATCTTCCTTCGATGTACTTCCTGTTGAACCAATAGGAACTGGAGCACATACAATCTTCAAAAAATTGTGAACAGGAAGTGAGCACTGATGGCGTTGTTGCTGTCCTTCAGCTGGAAGCCTATATCCTGCTGCTGGTCCATGTGGTAGCATTAAGTTCACTACAGTTTCATTTAACTCATAGTTGGTGTCTGTAATCTCTACAATCTACCAGTGACAGACACGCACACGCACGCGCGCCACAAACATCTCCCTTCTCAGGTTGTGAATCAGAATATTACCCTGCTGTTTCTGAGGTGTTGGCCAAATGAAAGAAATTAATTCTTTCTTGCTCTTTAAAGCACTTGCAATATGAGTTCACCCATCATTTTGTTTGGACAAAAGAATGAGGGCTGTAGATGTGTAAGATTTCACAACACTGGTAAAATCCTCAGCATTCTGAATTGCAGCTGTGTCTGGCCTGGAAAGATTGTTTTGTACCATGGTGCTTCAGCAGGCCTCCTACTCCATCACAAGGCCCCTTCCCGTTTCCAGTAGCACTGTATACAGTCAGTTGGAACAAGCGATGTACTCAGTTCAAATAGCTGGTAACGATTTTTAAAATGACTAGCAGCATCAGAAATAATGATCATCTTCTCTGCCCCTGTTTGCAGTCGGAGAATTGCTAGCAAAACATGTGCTGAGTCATGTCATGTGTCATCACTTATAACTGGCAGCGGAGTGTGTGCTGATATGAAACTTCCTGGCACATTAAAACTGTGTGCCGGACCGAGACTCGAACTTGGTAGAGCACTTGCCCGCAAAAGGCAAAGGTCCCGTGTTCGAGTCTCGGTCCGTCATACAGTTTTAATCTTCCAGGAAGTATCATATCAGTGCACACTGTGCTGCAGAGTGAAAATCTCATTCTGGAAACATCCCCCAGCTGTTGCTAAGCCATGTCTCCACAATATCATTTCTTTCAGGAATGCTAGTCTTCCAAGGTTTGCAGGAGAGCTTCTGTAAAGTTTGCAAGGTAGGAGACAAGGTACTGGTGGAAGTAAAGCTGTGAGGACGGGGTGTAAGTCATGCTTGGGTAGCTCAGTGGTAAAGCACTTGCCCGCGAAAGTAATCTGCCAGGAAGTTTCAATAGATGGACCGATGACCTTTTAAGTCTGGTTCCTTCAACCCCACAAAACAACCAAAGACAATAGAAATACACATTGTAACAAAGAAATTAGTAAGAAACAACTTCAGTGAAGACATACATTACCCTTGAAAGTTAAAATGATTTTTTAAAATAAAACCTGTCCAGCTTAAAAGTAATCACTACATAGTTCTAATCAACAGAAAAAATCTAACTCTTATGTAAATTAAAAAAAATTCAAAAGGTGACAATAAAAGAACTATGACAGATATGTCCAAACAGAGGATACTCTTGTAATTATAAATCTATTATCTTTCAAATAAAAAAAAAACTCGTAACAAAATATCTAGAACTGTTACAAGGACACAGCATTTTTTTAAAAATTCCAAAATTTTCATCTTCAAAATGGTGTTCGCAGTGTCATCTTTGGAGGCCTGTATCTTGGGGAGCAGGAATTTTTTTTTTGGAGAAAATGAAATGTAGAAAAAGTAATGTAGACACATTGTGTTTGGAAGTTTGAGTTGATCTGGGGAGCGTGCACGAATAGCTGTGACTGCTCGCAAAAAGTAGCAAATCTAGGATCAAGTCCCAGTCCTGGACAGATTTTCACGTCTCACTTCTATTCCTAACACAGCTGATGTCCAAAAGTTCAGTCATTGAATCAATTAACAATAATTTCGCACAGCTGTATATTATCAGTTTTCTTTTTTTTTCCAGACACGCATGTAAGAAGTAAGGACATGTTGTCGTGCACGTGAGGCTGACACCCAAATACAAAGTCTCAGTGGAGGACAACAGGAATACAGCAAAATGCTGATCCTCATATTAATTAATCCAGTATAATAATAGCAATAAATAATTAGTTTCCCGAATAATGACGCCGGTCTCTCTACACAGGACGCGTTCGTGAAGATCGTGCGGTCGGAGGGTGTGACGTCACTGTGGAGTGGCCTGAGCCCCACGCTGGTGCTGGCGGTGCCACTGACGGTGATTTACTTCACGTCGTACGAACAACTGCGGCTGCTGATCCGCGACCGGCACGGTGGTGTGCAGCCCGTGTGGGGACCACTGGTGGCGGGTGCCGTGGCGCGTACGTGGTCCGTGTCTGTCGTCAGCCCACTGGAGCTGGTGCGCACCAAGATGCAGTCGCGCCGCCTTTCCTACCTCGGTGAGTTGCGGAGACACCTCCCTCCGCAACTGGAGGAATTGAATGTCAGATGAGCAGTCGCTCACAATCTGTGGATAGATTGTTCCGCCCGCTCGGTAGTAAATCGGGTTTCGAACTGACGGAATGAATTTTACACTAGTGCCCAGTCTAACACCTACAAAGAACTCCTTATCTGACATTCCTGCAGCCCCTCCTGACACCCCACCGTATACAGCATAGTGCTTGGCACCCAGCTGCAGTATCAGACTGCCGTTTACTGTCTGCTTCGGACTGATGTTCTCGAGGAAAGGGTGACTTGACAGATGTGACACCACCTAGGTGTCCACCTACTGACTTGTCTCTTACTCTACTTTGATTAAAATTACAATTTTACCATGAAATTGTTGTTTTGTTGGACAGCAAACATCACTTCTGTGGATTTGTTTGCTCGATCTTTCCTAATTGTCTCGAGAATAAACGTCAGAGCCTCAATAATTTTAAGATGACATTGAAAGAAAAGACTTTTTACTTAGCTTCGTTTTAAGTGTCCATTACTACTTGTTTCCATTGTTGCACAGTGTTTTCAGTGAGATGATGCTGCATGCCAAATGGATTTCAGAGTTCAAATTTTACAATATACAGTACTAAATGAGTGCAATAGGCCATTTGTTTTCACTTTTCCACATTTTATTAATAATCTTTGCTAATTAATACCAATCTACATTAGTTCAGAATACAGAATGGCTTTCAGCTGTAGTGGAGGGTGGCAGCAGTTGTAGTGTTTCCTTTCCTCGGGGTTCTGTCGTGAAAATATAAAATAGAAAATCTGATTGGGTTTTGAATTTTGATAGAATAAGTTACGGATAAAGCGGACTTTGTATTATTGATTGAGATAGTGCTGTAATTTGACCGTGCTATAAGACCAGGTCGGCAACATTACAATAAGCGACTGTAAGGAAATAGCATCAGAGATAAGTTGAAATTTACCTTATAAGTCTGTTAGAAATGTAGTATTAATTATAATATAGTCTTCGTGGCTGTCTTCTTAATTTTCTTGTAGGATGACCTGTTTTCATTGTTCTGTCTGTCGAAAATTTCTTTAAGTTGTCACTGTCAGGATTAATTCTTAAATTTGGCGATAACCGTTTCGAATCACTATTGAAATAACTTTGTTTCGTAATATAGTTTTAATTTCCACTTAAAAGCATATTTAACACAGCACCAAAAAATACACGTCTTTCGTTGTTAAAAACAAACACCTACGCAAAAGTAAATTTAAAAAAAGGTCAAAATTATTTATATAAATCGGTCGCTGGCACATCGCTCTTCTGCATGCGCGACCGTAAATCATATCTTTATATTGGCGGAGGCGCGGTAGTCAAAGTACCGTTACACAGTATATGTTGGGGTCTGCTTAACTACAACATCTAATTGAGGCGGATTTTAACATAAAGTTGTTCTCCTCCTGCCTTCTATACTGAATTTGCAGGTACGTTAGCCCCTCTTGTAACTATAATTTATTGTAGATTCCTTTAAAAAAAACCATACCCATTTCTTGGGGGAAAAAAACCTCAGGTGACACCCATTTACAAGAAGGGTAGTGGAAGTGATCCACAAAACTACTATCCAATATCCTTGACATCAATTTGTTGTAGAATATTAGAACATATTCTGAGCTCAAATGTAATGATCTATCTTTGCAATGCCAACCAACATGGATTTCGAAAATGTTGATTATGTGAAACCAGACACTCACTTATCTCACATGATGTACTGTAAGCTTTGGATCAAGGCAATCGGGTAGATGCTGTATTTCTTGATTTCTTATCATCAAAAGTGCAGTCATATGGGGTATGAAATGAAATTTGTGACTGGAATGAGGATTTTTTTGGTAGGGAGGATCCAACACGTTATCTTGTAATAAGGAGAGTCATCATCAAATGTAGCAATAACTTTGGGATGTGCCCCAGGGAAGTCTATTGGGATTGTTGCTGTTAATGTTGTATATTAATTATCTTGCAGACAATATTAATAGTAAAATAAGGTTTTTTGCAGATGATTCAGTTATCTGTAATGAAATACTATCTGAAAAAGTTGCATAAATATCCAGTTGAGTCCTGATAAGATTTCAAAGTGGCGCAGAGATTGACAACTATCTTTAAATGTTCAGAAGTGTGGAATTTTGCACTTCACTAAATGAAAAAAAAATCCCATGAGTATAACATTAATGCTGCTGGAATCAGCCAGCTCATACAAATACCTGGATGTAACATTTTGTAGGGATATGAAGTGGAATGATCACATAGGATGAGTCATGGGTAAAGCAGGTGGTAGACTTCAGTTTATTGGTAGAATACTGGGGAAGTGTATTCAATCAGTAAATGAGTTGGTGTGAAAGTCACTCATGCAAACAGTTCTGGAACGTTGCTCTTGTGGGTGGGACCATACCAGATAGGACTAACAGGGGATACTGAATGTACACAGAGAAGGGCAGCACAATGGTCACAGGTTTGTTTAATCTGTGGCAGTGTGTCACAGAGATACTGAAGGAACAGAACTGGAAGACTCTTGAAGATAGATGTAAACTATTCCGAGAAAGTCTCTTAATGAAGTTTAAAGAACACACTTTAAATTCTTACTCTTTGACTATACAACTACTCCCTGTGTATTGCTCATGTAGGGATTGTGAAGATAAGATTAGAATAATTACTGCATACACAGAGCCATTCCTCTATAATTCTTCCTGCACTCCATACGTAAATGGAACAGGTTGAAACCCTAATAATTTTTACTGTGGGACGTACCATCTGCCATGCACCTCACGGTTTAGAATGTAGGTGTAGTTTGTTGTTGTTCTGTCATGGGCTTTCTGACGATTGTACTTGTGTAATAAATTGTATTTGAAATATTAATGTATTGTGTCGTTACAAGAATGGTTTATATTGTGTTATTTGCTAGACAATGAGAATTTCATTACAACTTTTTACAACTACTTTTCTGGTGGATGGTGAATAAGTCTGAGAATTAAAGAGCTCTCACAACAAGAGCTGTAATACGTGACGAGTGTTGCTGAGGTGCACATTTGTCTGTGTGTGAAGATATGTACTAGTCGAGCACATCGGAATGTTCGCAGAGATCGGGGAGGCTCTGAAGACTCTGTACCTGACCCGTGGGGTGATGGGCTTCTGGCGCGGCCTGGGCTCCACACTGCTTCGTGACGTCCCCTTCTCAGGTACAGTTCGTTCTGACCCGCTCGTTTCTTCCGTCACTCTGCTCGTGTCTGCAGTACTCACTCTCCTCTCCTCTTCTCCTGTCTGTCTGCAGCACTGTATTGGCTGAATTATGAGGCACTCAAGAGCAAGTTCGGTCCACCAACACCGTCCATCAGCTTCTCGTTCTTTGCCGGCGCCGTGGCGGGCTCGGTAAGTCAGATGTCCTTATGTCTGCAACATTATTGAACGGTTTGTATTTGGTCTGTGTGGTATTTGATTTTGTTAAGAAATTTGCCTTTGGGTTGGTGGGTTGTAGGTGACAGTGTCTAGTCGCTGTTGTACCTCGTAAGTGGAACAAGACGGGACTCGATACTCATTACAAGCGCTCTCTCTCTCTCTCTCTCTCTCTCTCTCTCTCTCTCTCTCTGTCTCGCTCTCTCGGATAGGAGATACAAGATGTGTTGTGAGATGTGTTTGTGAAGCTTATTCCCTTTATTGCCTAGTCGGATTGTTTTTTCACAAAATGCCCTGTATTTCCTATGAAGCTGTACAGAACAACCACTTCAGCTGTTAACAGTTCCTAGGTGTCAGAAGAAATGAGTAGCCAGATGTTGAACGTGGTTTCTTAAACGAAAGGCTATCATTGCTGGTTTATCTTTGATTCCTTCTGAAACTGAGATAAATGTTGATAGTTACTAAAATGATATATCCAATACAGTGCAGTATCAGTAACACATACTACTGACATAAGGGGGAGGGGGAGTACTTTGGAGAAAAAAAACCACCCACGTAACTTGTTGTTGATGACTTTCATTAACAACATTCTTTTAAAAGAGATACTGATGTATATGTAGGGTCTCAGAACCTGAAACATCTTTGAACACTTATTTGTTGTGTGAGTCTGTTTGACTTAAATTTTGTGGATTAGGTTTAGTTGAAAATTTAAATTACTTACTGCATCTGATAGAAAAATTCATTAAAAACAATATTTTTCAAAGGTTTAGAATATAATGTAAACTATATTTACAGAAGGTTGGCACACAGAATCTGCTCCTTGCCTCCCACAACACCGACCACCACCACCGTTGTTATTGCCAGGGTTAAACTAAACTTCACAGTATCTCTAATGGTCAGCATATAATAATTACGGTACATATGCATCCCATTAAACAAGCAAGATTCCTTAACAACCGAGTAACATCAGGACTGTGGGCACGCCTCCCTCAGGTGTATTTTAAGCAATGGAAACAGCCGGTCAAAATATCGACAATGTAGGAATAGATACATTTGCTACCTACTGTAAAGATGACATATTAAGCCAGCCGTTGTGGCCGTGCAGTTCTAGGCGTTTCAGCCCGAAACCGTGCTGCTGCTACGGTTGCAGGTTTGAATACTGCCTCGGGCATGGATGTATGTGATGTCCTTAGGTTAGTTAGGTTAAAATAGTTCTAAGTCTAGAGGACTGATGATGACCTCAGATGTTAAGTGCTCAGAGCCATTTTGACACATTAAGTTGCAGACAGGCACAATAAATACACTTACACATAAGGTTTTGGTCAAAGTCTTCGTCAGAAAAAGAAAGAACAACATGCACAAGTCTTTCACACAAGCAAACATACTTCACCCACACACGATCACCAGATCTGGCAGCTCGGACCAGAATGCGACTGTCACGTGGAATGGAAGCAGCAGTCTGGAGGCGACGGGGAAGGGGAAGGGACAGGGGCAGCAGTGTACAGGTGGGGGAGAGGGAACACTGTCTGGCAAAATGTGCAGCATCTGGAGGTTGTGTGGAAGGGAGGTGAGAAAAAGGAGAGGAGCAGGGAAAGATGGGAGGGTGCACTGGCAGAAGGCGGCAAACGGAGATGAGGAATACGAGGATAGGAAGGAGGCGATGAAAACGGAAGGATATGGAAGCTATTGCGTGGAGGGCGTGAGCACAGTACGTTATCGTAGGAGTGGAGACTGTGTTATACTCCCATGCAGCTCAGGAAAGCTGGCGGTGGAGGGGAGGATCTGGATGGCTAGGGTAGTGCGGTGGCAATCGAAATCCGGCATGTTATATACGTGTGCACGGTGTGCCGTGGGGTGTTACTTTGCTCTCGGGCATTTATCTTGTTGGACAGCTGATTGGTAGTCGTACCAATATGAAAAGCTGTGCAGGTATTGCAGCAGTACGTGTTACACACGTCGTATGTCTCGTACTGGCCTGAGGAGGTTAGAGTACACGGTGATGGGGGTGGTTCATCTATAGCTACAACATTACTCTGCAATTCCTAATTATGTGCTTGGCAGATGGTTATCATATATATTTACTGTACATACATATTGTACAAGCAAGTGTCCCTAATGACCAAATGTCATCAGGACTCTGAGTATGCCTCCCTTAGTTGCATGTGGTGTGATGAAATATGTATGTCCATATGTGATGAAATGCACACAAGTTTGTTACCCCATAATGTACTGTGGCATGAATTATACTATCTGTCACTGCAAAAACTTATATGTATGAGGTGCATTCAAGTTCTAAGGCCTCTGATTTTTTTTTCTAATTAACTACTCACTCGAAATCGCTGAAACTGGCGTTATTTCTCGACGTAATCGCCCTGCAGACGTACACATTTTTCACAACACTGACGCCATGATTCCATGGCAGCGGCGAAGGCTTCTTTAGGAGTGTGTTTTGACCACTGGAAAATCACTGAGGCAATAGCAGCATGGCTGGTGAATGTGCGGCCACGGAGAGTGTCTTTCATTGTTGGAAAAAGTCACTAGGAGCCAGGTCAAGTGAGTAGGGAGCATGAGGAATCACTTCAAAGTTGTTATCACGAAGAAACTGTTGTGTAACGTTAACTCGATGTGCGGGTGCATTGTCTTGGTGAAACAGGACATGCGCATCCCTTCCCAGACGTTTTTGTTGCAGTGCAGGAAGGAATTTGTTCTTCAAAACATTTTTGTAGGATGCACCTGTTACCGTAGTGCCCTTTGGAATGCAATGGGTAAGGATTACGCCCTCGCTGTCCCAGAACATGGACACCATCGTTTTTCAGCACTGGCGGTTACCTGAAATTTTTTTGGTGGCAGTGAATTTGTGTGCTTCCATTGAGCTGACTGGTGCTTTGTTGCTGGATTGAAAAATGGCATCCACGTCTCATCCATTGTCACAACCGACGAAAAGAAAGTCCCATTCATGCTGTCGTTGCGCATCAACATTGCTTGGCAACATGCCACACGGGCAGCCATATGGTCGCCCGTCAGCATTCGTGGCACCCACCTGGATGACACTTTCGCATTTTCAGGTCGTCATGCAGGATTGTGTGCACAGAACCCACAGAAATGCCAACTCTGGAGGCGGTCTGTTAAACAGTCATTCGGCGATCCCCCAAAACAATTCTCTCCACTTTCTCGATCATGTCGACAGACCGGCTTGTGCGAGCCCGAGGTTGTTTCGGTTTGTTGTCACACGATGTTCTGCCTTCATTAAACTATCGCACCCACGAATGCACTTTCGATACATCCATAACTCCATCACCACATGTCTCCTTCAACTGTCGATGAATTTCAATTGGTTTCACACCACGCAAATTCATAAAACGAATGATTGCACGCTGTTCAAGTAAGGAAAATGTCGCCATTTTAAGTATTTAAAACAGTTCTCATTCTCGATGCTGGCGGTAAAATTCAATCTGCCGTACGGTGCTGCCATCTCTGGGACGTATTGACAATGAACGCGGTCTCATTTTAAAACAATGCGCATGTTTCTCTCTCTTTCCAGTCCGGAGAAAAAAAATCGGAGGCCTTAGAACTTGAATGCACCTCATATTTCACTATACGTGGATACATGTATTTCATCACGTAATATAGAGATGATATGTCGCTCAGTGTAAACTGGTATTGCCTCCGAATTTTGAATTACAGTACCTTAAAATACTGATCTCATTACTCTTGATTTTCTTGTTCTGGTAAACCGTATAATCTTAAGATGGAGGACGTTTCTCCTTTACAGTCTGCTGGAAATGAGATGAGTGCTTATCTGTTTCTTCAACTAACAACTTGTAAATAAAATAGAAAGAAACTTCCACATGGGAAAAATATATTAAAAACAAAGATTCCAAGACTTACCAAGCGGGAAAGCGCCGGTAGATAGGCACAATGAATAAAACACACAAACACACACACAGAATTTCGAGCTTTCGCAACCAGCGGCTGCTTCGTCAGGAAAGAGCGAAGGAAAAGGAAAGATGAAAGGGTGTGGGTTTTAAGGGAGAGGGTAAGGAGTCATTCCAATCCCGGGAGTGGAAAGACTTACCTTAGGGGGGGGGAAAAGGATAGGTATATGCTCTCGCGCGCACGCACACACACACACACACACACACACACACACACACACACACACACACACACACACACAAGCTGTCTGCTGAATCATAAAAAGAGTGCTTCATCTCGTATGTAAACATATTGTACCACCGGTTACAATAGACAGTGTTGTTTGTAATTCAGATGTCTTTTTGTTAATATCCGCTCTCTCTTAGCAAGACTCCATGTTTAGATTAGCGTTTGCTGTCGACTTTAGTACCTAAGTCAGCAACAGAGTGCCTAATCCAGCACCTAACTCATTACTTAAACATGTCTTAATTGTCTCGAGCTCTGATTGTACAGCTTTTATATTTTCATCTAGTTCATCTTGGTTCGCATTCAAATTTTCACTGAAAAGTTTAAACCACGTGGGTATATTTGCCACGAGCCTCTTGTCATGACCGACATTTGATGACAGAGAAATATAAAATTAAAACTAGTCCAGATCCACTGTTAACTGTTACAGTGCTGAACATCACTCAGCAGTGTCAATAAATTGATTGCTGAACTGCTTGTAATTACCTCACAACCTCCATCACTACCACAAACAACCACAGAAATTCAACTCGGACCAAATGTAGATGACCCGTTTTCTTGTGAAGCTCAGGATGACGTGACACTGGAAGGATGTAGCCAAAATTTTGTCAGAGAGATTTGGGAAAGGGGGGGGGGGGGGGTTCAGATTAGTTAAATCTGGCCTTAAAATGCTCATGTTTTTCATTTATTTCGTAACACAGTTATTTGTTTTTTAATTTTATGTATGTGATTTGCTTTCAGGGGGCTTTCATACAAATAGCAAGAAAAACTTCTGTTAAAACAGTGTAACACATATTCTCAACATTACAACTTACCTGAAACAGTCAGAATTCCTTCAGCACAACAAAGCATCCAGAGTTCTCCAGTTCAGTCGCAACATTAATAAAAGTATCTTTCATTTCATTAAAAGTCAATTGATAACTTTTTCCTACAAATTATTTCAATAGTCATATTGAAACTGTAGCAACCTAATTTGAGCTACAGGTTTGGGATTTTAGCATTGGCTCATTCACTGATTTCAGTGTATGCAACTGATTTCAATGTATGCAACTTTTCAAATGAGATTGTTTTAATCCACAGTAATATGGTTTTACAGCATGTGATACTGGTAAACTCCTCTATACAATGTACAACATATATTGTTGTTTGTATGATGTTTATTTACAAATGCCTTAGAGTTGTGACAGTTCAACTCTCTTTTCCAAGGATATTAAAAATGAAACATTTCACAGTAGAACATTGTTCTTGTAGTAAAACTTGAAGATAAGATATATTGCTGTTCCACAAGCGGGCAATCTTCGTGCAAAGATACATAGTACATCATGATGTTCGCCAGCCATTTTCCAGCGTAAATATCGTTGAACTACCCAAATTGTTGACATCTTCCTCAAACCAACATTAAAATTAAATACTATCTTTCTGAGAAATAAATAACTTACCCCAATTAAAGATAAATACTGTTACAAGAGAAACAAAAATATTATTTTTGTATAATTGTGTCTAAAACTTAAGAAACTCCAGTTTGGAGATAATAATAGAACTTCTGAAAAAGAATAGGAACTACTAAACACAATTATATAAATAAAAAACAATTGATTTGAGTTATTTTAAATGGGTTAAAGTAATTGTTATATGAATGTCATGTATCACTTATCTTTTCACTACAGCAACAGGCAAATTACAAACTGAGTTAACCGATTTAAATGAAAATATTTTAATGTAGTACAACGAAGTGAAAATGTTATTTGCTTACACTCTCCATGTCATATAAAATCAGACAATTTGTTGAAGATTAGATAGGGCTATACATTTAACAACCATTTGTTTTACATATAAGATGAACTTCTTAGATAATTATTTAAAAATATGTTTGTTCTAATTGAAATTTGTCAGTTATTTCCTAGTAAAAGTCTTCAGTTATCCTCTTGTGCCATGAAATTTAAGAAAATTTGATTATTGTCTTCAGGGCTGTTGGAATAAACAGAGCTGATATGATTCTGTCCGTTACAGAAGCTAGAACAATTTTTGATTGTGAAAATGCAATGGATTTGGAATTATTCAAGCTTACACTTTCTTAAATGTCCTCATTTTTGTATTCATCCGTCATTTCTGGTGACATAGAGAGATCATTTTTTGCAGGAAAGAATGTTATGCACTTACAACGAATGAGCCTAAATGAGGAGAATTTGGATTACTATTTATTTATTGTATGGCTTTTAGTGCCACAATTCTCTGAAGAGATTTTTGCCTTGTCTTTGATGCAGCTCTTTCCATTCAAGCAGAGAGGCTGCATCTTTAAGGAGATAGGAATCTGTCACAAAAGAATGAATTTTGGAAGAAACTGGCTGTGGTCTGTAGTGAGGGACCAACCCTGGATTTTGCCTAAACTGAGAGTGGGAAACCATAGAAAACTATTTCCAAGGTTGTTGGTGGATGGATTTGAGTTCCACCTCACGACCTGCATCCAGGCATTGCTAGTTCACCACCTGAATCTACTGCCGGTGGAGAAATTGGAAAAATGGGTTGTCGAACTGGATTTAAAAATAAAATAAAATAAAATGCACCACAACAAAATATGGAATTCTGAAATTGCATGATTTTCCTTTGATTGAAAATGATTGTCATTTGATAGTGCATGCACGTTTTTAGATTTAATTGTGCATGGAATTCCTGCCTACAGTTGTTACAGTACATTAGAATATAAACAGATTTTGGATGAGAAGGGGGCAGTGAGCGGGTACGCAGGGTGCAGTCAGCTCGGATGAATTCAAGCAGCCCACTGAAAAAATCTTTTAGAAACATGCAAACTATAGACTGTGGTGTCATCACGTACTCCTTCCACTCTTCACAAACTGGTTTTGGTTATTGAGCGTTGTTCAGATGAACAGATTCGGTGATATTTTACTGTCTGAGTTACTAAAGATAGAATTTTGAGCAATTACTTTTTTTAATGTGACCATCACCCCTTTGATGATATTTTTGTTGACCAGTGCAAGCTTTAGGCGGCACAGGCAAATCCAAGTGTGTTTTTATGCATTGACTTTAATGTAAGGTTATTTGTAAAGATGTTTACCACTTCACTGCCTGCTAAAATACTGCAACTCCAAAGTTATGCCACTCTTCAAGTAACTCCTGTGGTAATATTAAACTGCTATATATAGGTAATGAGGCTGTTGTAGTATTGTGTACCTATTTTTAATGTACCATAACACTAGTGGACGAATCAGAATTTGTTTCGCCTTTCTTTCTTGTTACAGACTTCTCCATAACTAGAAACTAGGCCTGACACAACAGCACAAAACCAATAAATTGCAGTACTTTGACTAAATTTAAGTGCAAGTAGAAACTGAACTGGTTAAAAAAACAACTGAGCCCAAGTGAGGTCAGCAGTGTACTATATATGGTCTTAGCTAAAGTAGATGGGCGATGGCTGATAGTGTTGGGATACATAAATACTTCAAATATATCAATGCTATTGTGGACTATCAATAGTGCATATTGCTTTCTTTTCATATGATTGAAAATCAAAATATCTGTCAATTTACTACATGGCAAATAAGTCATGTGAAATTTCATTTAGGTGATTGGGAAAAGGGGGGGGGGGGGTGTCGGGACTTCCGGGCTACATTCTTGGACACTTGCAGGAAGCTGGTGTGACAGGCCTGCCAAACTGTGTTTTTCACCAAAGGTGGCGGGTTGAGCTGATGTTATGGTAGACTAATGAAATGTAGACGGAACTGCAGCTGCTCCCGTAAGGTAGCTGAATCAGTGTTGACAGTTTCCATAACAAATAGTGAACATACAAATTCTTTGTAAATTTGTTCAAATGCAGTGTGGAGACTAGTTCATGCACTGCTGTAATTTCTGTTGTTGGCCTGGTTGATTTTGACAACAATGATGTATTCCAGATTCCTTTTAAATTATGTAATACTTTTCTTCACAGCACAGAAATATTTCATATTCTGCACTTTGGCCGTGAAGATGAGTGTAATGCCACTTGACATGTACCTGCTGTTGAATTTAAAGTTACAATAAATTGTAAATGCCGCACTAGTATCTCTTAATTTTTCTCATTCTGCTAAACTTTATAATCTTCTGATGGCGGACTGCTGCTCCTCTGCAGTTTGTGCTGGAAATGAGTGCTCATCTGTTTCTTCAACTGTTGTTGTTGTTTTTGTTGTCGTTGTCTTCAATCCAGAGACTGGTTTGATGCAGCTGTCATACTACTCTATCCTGTGCAAGCTTCTTCATCTCCCAGTACTTACTGCAACCTATATCCATCTGAATATGCTTAGTGTATTCATCTCTTGGTCTCCCGCTATGATTTTTACCCTGCATGCTGCCCTCCAATACTAAATTGAGATTCCTTGATGCCTCAGAACATGTTCCACAAACTGATCATTTCTTCTACTCAGGTTGTGCCACAAATTTATCTTCTTTCCAATTTTATTCATTACCTCCTCATTAGTTAGGTGATTGATCCATCTAATCTTCAGCATTCTTCTGTAGCACCACATTTCAAAAACTTCTATTCTCTTCTTGTCTAAACTATTTATTGTCCATGTTTCACTTCCATATGTGGCTATACTCCATACAAATACTTTCAGAAAAGACTTCCTGACACTTAAATCTATACTTGATGTTAACAAATATCTCTTCTTCAGAAATGCTTTCCTTGCCGTTGCCAGTCTGCATTTTATATCTTCTTTACTTCGACCATCATCAGTTATTTTGCTCCCCAGATAGCAAAACTCATCTATTACTTTGTCTCATTTCCTATCTCTGACAGAATTAAAATGTCAATGGCAAATGTCAAAGTTTTTATTTCTTCTCCATGGATTTTAATTCCTACTCTGAATTTTTCTTTTGTTACCTTTACTGCTTGCTCAATATAGAGATTGAATAACATCGGAGATAGGCTACAACCCTGTCTCACTACCTTTCAACATTTCTACAGAATCCAAACTGATCTTCCCCGAGGTCAGCTTCTACCAGTTTTTCCGTTCATCTCTAAAGAATTCGTGTTGGTATTTTCCTGCTGTGACTTATTAAACTGCTAGTTTGGTAATTTTCACATGTCAACACCTGCTTTCTTTGGGATTGGAATTATTATATTCTTCTTGAAGTCTGAGGGTATTTCTCGTGTCTCATACATCCTGCTTACCAGATGGTAGAGTTTTGTCAGGGCTGGCTCTCCCAAGGTTGTCAGTAGTTCTAATGGAATGTTGTCTACTCCCGGGGCCTTGTTTCGACTTAGGTCTTTCAGTGCTCTGTCAAACTCTTCACGCAGTATCGTATCTCCCATTTCATCTTCATCTGCGTCCTCTTCTATTTCCAGAATATTGTCCTCAAGTAAATCACCCTTGTATAGACCCCCTATAAACTCCTTCCACCTTTCTGCTTTCCCTTCTTTGCTTAGAACTGGGTTTGCATCGAAGCTCCTGATATTCATACAAGTGGTTCTTTTTTCTCCAAAGGTCTCTTTACTTTTCCTGTTGGCAATATCTATCTTACCCCTAATGATATATGCCTCTATATCCTTACATTTGTACTTACTCCAATTCTCCTGGTGCCTTACAATCATTGCAGAATCTGTACCCAACTGAGGAGAGGGTCCAGCTTATATATGACCAACTGTACTTGCTCCAACGGCGGGGTAAGGAGGTGTCCTCCTGCTGGGTGCCTGGTCATGTAGGAATATGGGGCAATGAACAGGCCGATCGGGCTGCCAAGGAGGCCTGCAGAGAGCAGCATGTGACCCAGTGTCCTATTCCCTTGCAGTCTGTCATTTCTGCACTCCACAAGAAATGCATGGAGTTGTGGGAGGAAGAATGGCTGGCGGTGACGGCCAATAAACTGTGGTTGGTGAAGTAAACAACTCGGGCGTGGTGTTCCTCCTGCCGGTTGCTCAGGCGGGAAGAAGTGATGCTCACGCGTCTTCGTATTGGGCACTGTCCTCTCACACATAGCTTTCTATTATGGCAGCAGGATCCCCTGTTTTGTGATGCTTGTGGTGTGCACATTTCTGTCTGGCACATTTTAACAGACTGCATTTTATACCGCGATGCAAGGGCAGAAGCACAAGTTGATGGGGATCAGCCCTGTGTTTTAGCTAATGATACGGGTGTGTTTAGAATTTTAAAGTTTTGTGATGTGTCTGGACTCTGGCCTAAACTTTTAGGCTGGAGGTTTTAGTGTATTGCAAAGTGGCTGGCTCCTTCCTTTTTCCTGTGTGGTCAGCCAGCCACTTCCATCTGCTATATTGTTTTAGCTCCCTCTACCACTTTCTTCCTGTATTGTCCGTGTTTTACTGCTGACGGCATGCTTCGTCCCACGCTTCAGTGTGGGTAGGCACATATTTTTCCAAGCTTGTTACATGTGTTTTACGTTCTGCTTTATCTTATTGTTCTGAGTATTTTCTTGACACCCGCCTCAATCTGTTACTGAGCTGGTACTTAAGACCTTGCCGTCGTGCGCCCACACAACCCTCTCCATCCATCCATCCATCCCTCAGTAATGGTGTATTTCCTGACCTTTTGAAAATTACTGAAATTATACCAGTGCATAAAAAGGGATTAAAAACTGACACTAGAAACTAAGGGCCAATATCATTAACCTCAGAACTAGGCAAATTGTTAGAGAGTAATACTAAATCAAATTGAATCATATTTCACCAAACACAAATCTGTTAAACAACCTACAACATGGATTCAGAAAAGGGAGATCTACTACAACAGCAGTAGCATCTTTTATACATGAAATATTAAATAAGCTGGACAAAAGTGACAAGGTAATAAATAGGCGCTTTCCTAGATATGAGTAAAGCCCTTGATACTGTGTATCATACCATTCTTCTGTGTAAGCTAGAAGAGTATGAGTTGAGAGGACTAGCCTTGAAATTACTTACCTCCTATTTGAAAGACAGTGTGTATATGCTAACTTATAAAAGTAATGAGCAGTTCCTAACAACTAAATCAACCTTCAGGACACTTCAATGTGGCGTTCCTCAAGGAAGCATACTAGGGCCTTTTCTGTTCCTCGTATATGTAAATAACTTATTTGAACCCAAGAATTGCATAGTTATAAGCTATGCCGATGACATATCCTTCATCAGCTGTGGCAGTGATATGCAGTCTGCAGCTAACAGTACTGAGATCAGTTTCAGTACTCAGTCCGCAAACCTTCATTGGCAACGGACCAGAGCCAACATAGAATGGGAGCAATTTTCTTCAATGCACTACCCTGTGAACTCAAGAAAGCAAATCTAAATATGATAAAGAGTAGACTGAAGCAATTATTAATAGAGAAGTGTTGTTACTCTATAGAGGACTTCAAGTTGTAGTGCCATCTTGGAAAACAGTAATATAGACAATGTCTCCGATCTATCAATGGTATGAAAGAATGTAATTATTCACTGTATTATGTGTACTGTACTAATAGAAATATAAGCTAAATTGTGTTACACTATCGAGGAATCTACTTGTAGTGCCCTTTTGAAAAATAGTGTGTACAGACATGTCTGCTCTATATGATGTTATGAAAGAATATAAATATTTTACTGTATATGTGTAATGTAAGCTAAATTTTCCCAACAATGTCCGAAAACTTTTCGTTATATGCACAGAAAATAAATAAATAGTTAAACCCGGTGCAAAATTCTACCATATGGCTTCCTCCTCCATTCATTACCCCCATTCCATATTCATTCACTACTTTTCCTTCTCTTCCTTTTCCTACTATCGAATTCCAGTCACCCATGACTATTAAACTTTCGTCTCCCTACACTATCTGAATAATTAATTTTATCTCATCATACATTTCATCAATCTCTTCATCTGTGGAGTTAGTTGGCATATAAACTTGTGCTACTGTGGTAGGCGTGGGCTACGTGTCTATCTTTGCTACAATAATGCATTCACTATGCTGTTGTTAGTAACTTACCTGCACTCCTATTTTTTTATTCATCATTAAACCAACTCCTGCAGTACCCCTATTTGATTTTGTAATTATAATCTTGTATTCACCTGGCCAGAAGTCGTGTTCATGCTGCCACCAAACTTCACTAATTCCCACTATATCTAACTATACCTATCCATTTCCCTTTTTAAATTTTCTAACCTGCCTGCCCGATTAAGGGATCTGACATTCCACACTCCGATATGTAGAATGCCAGTTTTCTTTCTCCTGATAACGACACACTCCTGAGTAGTCCCCACCTGGAGATCCAAATGGGGGACTATTTTACCTACGGAATATTTTACCCGAGAGGACACCATCATCATTTAACCACACAGTAAAGCTGCATGCCCTCGGGAAAAATGACAGCTGTAGTTTCCTCTTGCTTTCAGCCGTTCGCAGTCCCAGCACAGCAAGGCCGTTTTGTTTAGTGTTACAATGCCAGATCAGTCAATCATCCAGAATGTTGCCCTGCAACTACTGAAAAGGCCACTGCCTCTCTTCTACATCTACATGTACATGGATACTCTGCAAATCACATTTAAGTGCATGGCAGAAGTTTATTCATAAGTTCATAGTATTTTTCCAAATGAGCAACAAGGCCTTGGTCGGAGAGAAGAGAGAGTGCACACGCAGGCGTGCTGCGCGCGCGCCCACTCACACACGCCCACTCACACGCGCCCACTCACGCGCGCCCACTCACGCGCGCCCACTCACGCGCGCCCACTCACGCGCGCCCACTCACGCGCGCCCACTCACGCGCGCCCACTCACGCGCGCCCACTCACGCGCGCCCACTCACGCGCGCCCACTCACGCGCGCCCACTCACGCGCGCCCACTCACGCGCGCCCACTCACGCGCGCCCACTCACGCGCGCCCACTCACGCGCGCCCACTCACGCGCGCCCACTCACGCGCGCCCACTCACGCGCGCCCACTCACGCGCGCCCACTCACGCGCGCCCACTCACGCGCGCCCACTCACGCGCGCCCACTCACGCGCGCCCACTCACGCGCGCCCACCCCACGCGCGCCCACTCACACGACTGCAGTCTCTGGATACTGAGAAGTATGGCATTCTACTTCACTATTTACAACAGTCTGCCAGTGCTGGAGTAATTTTTTGATTCTGCGACTGTGGAAATTGTGTGGCTCTGAGATGAATAACTCATTGAGACTCATCATGGATGCATTTTCATCAGGAAAACAAGTGCGTTCAAGGTTATTTGATACAGAGCAGAAAAGATGAAAATCTGAGGGCACAAGATAGGGCGAATAAGGTGACTGTGGAATAGCTTCCCAGCCAACTCCTGTGTAGTGCTTTTTGTCAGTGTATCAATATGTGGCTGGGACTTATCACGGATTAGCATCACTTCACGAAGTCTTCTTGGTCATTCTTCTCTGATTAAGTCGCGTGGCATCTCAGTAGTAGACAGTAAATGACAGTAGTGATGGTTACACGTCAGGGAGCAGTTGGTAGTACACCACACCACTGCTGTTCCACCAGGAGTATAACATTAATGTAGGTTGATTCTTACAAAGAAGAAGACAGCAACCAACCACTATTAATATTGCTATTTATTTAAGTAAATAGCGCCGTAACCAGTTTCGAACTGACAAGTTCATCATCAGATGGCTGTTCACATGATTTGCAAGATACACTTTACATAATCGTCAGTTTTTGATTTTTATTCTTCCACTGTGGCACCATCGAAATCTTTGTGTCAACTTCACATGTGGCAAATACATGTGTGTGTGTGTGTGTGTGTGTGTGTGGGGGGGGGGGGGGGTCACTTTGCACAATATGGTGATTTGAAAATTGTATAAGTGCTGCATATAGTTTGGAATATTTGAAAAATACAATCCTGCAATTTCGCAACAAGATCGTGTGGGATTTTTAATGGCACCACACATCGAGAATATTTTGGCACAGTGTGAGAATAAAATTCGAAAACTGATGATTCTGTAAAGTGTATCTAGCTAATCATGTGAACAGCTGTCTGATAATGAACTTGTCAGTTTGAAACTGGTTATTTACTTAAATAAATAGCAATATTAATAGCGGCTGATTGCTGTCTGATTCTTGGTAAGAATCAACCTACATTAATTGTACACAGCCGTGGTCTCACTATGTCAGTTTTAGTCAAAATAGCAGTATAACATTATCTTTTATGTATGCACAAAGGTCTTTGTGTGGGGAGTTGCTGCTTTTTTTATACTCAACCATTCCTTTCTATTCCCTATGTTAGCATTTCTTGTCACCAGTAAGGATACAGCATAGGAATAATCAGTGTTCTTCAGGAGCAGAGATGTACATGTGGTCACTGATATTTATGATTTTGTCTTAGACCATGCAGACCTGTACTGCCTGTGTTTGAACCATCCCCATTGCACACAAATGTCACACCATAGTGGAATGTTCACAGTTCATCATGTTTGCCAATTCTCGAGTACACTGAAGTGGATCATTGTGGATTAATGTGTTTAAATGATCTTCATCTCAACCCCGTAGATATTACTGAATGTAGAGTGTAACTAATGTCAAAACAATCCTCCTTACAACAGGAAAATCATTTTCCTTGCCATTCTCTGTCAAATGGCATTAAGCCCTTATATGGAGCAAATGTTTCTAGCTACCTCCACTGCTATCACACCTCTATTGAACTCAAACAGAAGAATATGTTGGAAATGTTTTGATTTCTCCCCTTGATTCCATTTTCTAGCATCCACAACTCCACTCACTATCTCCAGACGACAAAATGATAATATGTGAACTCAGATAGCTTCAGGTAAATACAAATAAATATTACATTTGATAAATAAACCCATAACAGCTGGAATACCAGTGTGCGAAACAAAAACACTGTAAACCTATGCACCAACCTAATATAAAAATGTCGGGGCATTATTCGAATAAAATACCGTATACTGTTTTTTTTTTTATAGTACTGCACAGGTACCAAGTGCGTCTTTTCTATGTCAATGTTTAATTCAGTCAATTTATAGCTATTTCAGTGCTACTCCTTCCCACTCTCTCCCTCACTTACACACGTACTGCCATCATGTGCCCTAATTTTCCACAGCTCGAAAGATATCTGTGTGATGTCAGTTCACAAGTTGTATTTGTGAAACACCTCCTAATGACAGTCGGCATGATATTTTATGGTTTATTATTGTGGTTTATGGGTAAAAGCCAGATCTGGGGAATTTACAAAGCATTTGTGTAAAAGAGTGAATGGGAAGGCGTAGGACGTAGGACAAGGTTGGTCACTGACTAAGTATAAAAGCGAAGGAGAGATTATGGACAATAGGCAAAGGGTAAATTGAGTTTTATACCGAATTATTGTACACTAGGTATATAGTATAAGAATATGAGTGAAAATGTTATTTTCATCACTTTGGAAACAGCCATATTTTTGAGCACATGGAATTACCGATCTACCTACGTAACTCTTACGTAGTGCACTGTCACCTCTTGCTTTACTGGTCCTTACTATTGTATTGTTGCACCGTGTGAGTTTACAGTGAGTTATGTGCCAGTTACTTTGATTTGTGTTAGGATTTCTCTCTTGTACTGGGAAGTGGTCCTTTCAATGTCGAATACCAGAAAACCAATCTGTGTATAATGTCTCGGGTATTAGGATGACTTGCTAATCTCTCTGTGTCATCCTACTATCTGTTCTTCTCCAAGCTCTCCCTCTTTCCTCGCTGAGGTAGAAACTAACAGTACCAAAAGCTGGGAATAATTTCTCACTTTCAGAATATCACCCCTTGATAATAAGCACCAGCCAGCCATTCTCTCTTTTTGAGGATACCTTAATGCCTTTCTGAGCTGATTTTATGTGCTTTGTGCAAATTCTCATATGTTTTAGGTATCTTTATCTATTTTGCATCACAGTGTATTAGGCATTTGTATAACAATTACTGTAAATCACAATTTTTGCTGTTAAACCAACCTTTTCCTTCAGCATGATGATAGTGTGTAAATTGAAAGTGGTAATTTAATATAAGTTTACAAATGAGTGAAAAAGTACAAGAAATGAATACCACATTTGTTAACATTTTTACTTATATTCTGGAACAGTGTCTGATATTGTTTTAGCTGTAGTGACGTATTACCTGTTAATGCTAACAGTACAACTCTGCTAGTTACAATGATATCACTGCTTCAAAGAGGAGACATCAAATTGGCTAATACTCGTATGCAATGACTTATCTTCTTTTAGATTGCTGCCATTGTAACGAACCCGTTTGACGTGGTGAAGACGCACCAGCAGATTGATGTCGGTGAAAAGGAAATCTACTCAGGTAAGACGTTTGACTGCCACATCTTTTTTTATGTAAGTACCATCACCGAGGTCAAACTGAAAATTTTTACTCGGCCAATTTGAAGGTTTGAGCCATATTGTTTGGAATTACATGTGCCATATTTTATGTTTGTAGTTATTTATTGTAGTGCTACCAGCCATAACTCATCTTTTGCTCAATGTAATGGTTGTTGTGCAATTTTTCATCTTCCCATCTACTGTGTCTTGCTCAAACATTTTGCATGCCATTTAATTTCTTGTTTATTTCATTTGGGATGTAGCTTCCTTGTGCACAAATTCCCTCGTAAATATTTTGTGTAGTATCCATTCCTTTACTTTAACAGATTCAGTATTGTTCTGTCCCCTTTCTATACTGAACATTCCTTTCTCCACACTTTTTATGAGCCGTACAAAGAACAGATAACTATATTGTGGAGTTCTGATTTATGTCCATCTCCTACTGTCTGAGTAAATGTGGGGCTATCTTTCGCAGTACATAACTGAATTCTGGAAGAAGTTAAAAGAAAGTTCAGGCAGGATTTCTGACACACAAATATGTCTGGTGTTCAACACCTCTTTCATACAGTGTCGACACTAGTTTGACAACAATATAGAAAGGAAAGGGTGTTACTCACTACATAGTGGACATATTGAGTCACAGCCAGACACAGCGAGAAAGAATGATAAAAATATTTCGGCCTTTGGATTAAGTCCTTCAGAAGTAGAAAACGCGCGCGCGCACGCACACACAGTCTCTGGGGTGCTAATGCCCATCTACACCGTTGTTGGGCCTTAGTACCCAGAGACAGTGGCCGTGTATGCATGAGTTTTTGTTGTGAGAATATATGATAGTTTTGTACTTTTGAAGAAAGACTTCATCCAAAAGCTGAAATATTTCTAGTATACTTTTTCATCGTGCACATCTGTGACTCCATACCTCTGCTGTGTGGTGAGTAAAAACCAGCTGTTTCCATATTACTGTTATTTTGTCATGGGCTTCCCATTGTTTGTGATCTGCTTGACAATTTTTAAACTCTTCCCCCACAGATAGCCTTTTAGTTGCCCACTCTGACATGCATTATCACTAAAGTCAGTTCTTTTTATCCAGTGTTGGTACTACTGGCTCATGTGAGTGGAAGACCATCTGTGATAGATGCCATACTTTGGCAGTTTAGGAGAAATGGCATGTGGAGATCTTGTTGGCTCCAGTTATTTCTCCTCTACACTTTCTAGGGACCATGTACACAATTTCGTGATGATGGCATTGCTTGACAAATAGCATTTCCTTAATTATGCCTTCAGTATTTGATATTGTCTGTTTTGCCGCTTCCATTATTGTTTTTTTTGGTATGATGTCAAGTGTACTGTGTCGCAATTGTGTGTTGATAACCAATTAACATACCCTCACTGTGACACCAGAAGAGAGTGCCTCATTGAAAACTGCAGAAATAAGGGCAACTAAAGTAGTTCACCAGAAAACCGAAATGAGAAGTGATGTGTAATCGCAGTTTTTGGAACTGGCGGCCATTTTATGGGAATTGAAGTGACCAGAAAAGTGTGCTGCTGGTTGTGGTTTCCCGTTCACTGCCAATATGCTCGAGGTGATTTACTCAGTGTGCTTTAGTTTGTCGATATTGTGTAAAATAACAATTAGTGTAATATTGATTTAACCACAGAAGGTGTAAGGAGTCCAGAAGACCAACGTCTGTATCGTGTCATTTTTAAATAACAGTCCCCACCTAGGTTTCTACTTGTCTAGCTCTACGATTCATACACGGACATTTCTGCACATCACCTCAAGAAAGAGACCCATTATGTTATCGGTCTGGCAAATACAAGACAGAAGAATGGTGCGTAGGTCGAGACGGCGTGTCCGTCATTCAGGAAAGTGTTTGTCAATTATGTGGCAAATGGCTAACATAAAAGATTGAATGTTTTTGTGTTGTCAAATTCCTCTCAATTCTTGCAAGAGTATCTTGTATACATTTAATTGTAGTTACTACTGAAGGAATGATGAAATCTAGAAATTAGTATTTTCGTAATTAGAATTTTGGGGCCAAGGTGTTCCAGGTAAATTGTGGGATGGTCTATTGTCTACAGTAGGTTACAATTGCCTCTTCATTCCATTCCGAAAGTGAAATTTGCACATTGTACAAACAGCCTCCCCCCATTTGGCACCAGTTGTCTAATTCTTGTATTAGAAAGTCCCAAATATCATTAAAACTGTTGTGAAGATGTTACAGTTAATCTATCTTCTGGTTGTATACACATTTTCTCTAGATCTATATTCCATAGCTCATAGTGAAATTCGAAAATTGTAGTTGAACTTTCAAAATTAGTTAATGTTTGTACATTGGAAGAAAATTTGTATTCATATTTCCAAAAATGCGGTTGGGGAGTTGGGGTAGGGAGTAAAAGCTTAAGAGACTGTTCAGCCCTGGCCCAGGGGGAAGCCCAGTCAGAACATCGGCTCTTGGACAATGTGGAACACAGTACACAAGGCACAATAAAGGGGTGTCGAATTTGAGTCCAAATTTAAAGTGGCCACACAACCGTCCAGTAGTGTTGCTGCCCTTTTGATGAGGGCCCTGCCTCGCAGGGAGTAACAGCTCGTCCTGCCTCCTGTACTGTCTCTTCTCTCTTGTGACTCACATTTTTATTTTTACCTTTAATTTATGATCATTTAGTTCCCCTCCTATGTGGAAATGAC
Source organism: Schistocerca gregaria (assembly GCF_023897955.1). Classification (NCBI taxonomy): domain Eukaryota; kingdom Metazoa; phylum Arthropoda; class Insecta; order Orthoptera; family Acrididae; genus Schistocerca; species Schistocerca gregaria. Next base: position 215,952,609 of record NC_064929.1, read on the forward strand.
ACAAGGTCTTCAGAACTCATTAAAAGAGGAAATTGAAGTAATAAAATGTTGAGCTTTGAAATGACAAAATTATAGTAGAAATGTAAATAATAATAATAATAATATAATAATAATAATAATAATAAGGCCCGTGGAGGCCCGGGAAAACAATAGGCCTCCGGTATGTTCTGCCAGTCATAAAAGGCGACGAAAAGAACAAACCACTAATAGGGCTCACCCCTATTTTAGTGTGATTAGTTGGTTCAGGACACAACTAAAGAAGCCTCGGACAAGCGCCGTCATGGTCGGGGACGACGCTTGAACCCTATGCCCGCCCACAATGGTAACGACACTGCTAGCCAACTGGAAAATGATTTAAATCCAAATAGGTGTTTTGCAGGATATTCTTCCTGCAGCCACCCTAGAAGGAAAACAAAGACAGAGGATGAGATGGTCAGATTAAGTTAATCGACACCTCATGTTCTGTTATTACCAAGCAACAAACCTAGGAACCAACACAACTGGATACAGATCACAAGTATACACAACATTTATTACCAGATACCCAGAATTAAAATTTTTAACAGAACAATGACTAGCTGATCAGATCCATATAATAATCAAAAATTACAGGATGCCCCAGTCAGAATTAGAAAACATCAAACAACAAGTACAACAAATACTGGAACAAAATAATGTGCAATCAGAAGAAGAAGAAAATACAGTAATAGACTCAAACATCCCAGAGCAAACAAACAAAGAACTACACACATCAATTAAACAATCAGAGGAAAACAAAATCTTAAGACTGCCACCGGAACAAGTACAAATAGAACACGAAGTGACACACATGTTAGATATAGAAGAAAAATTTCAACTGACATATATAGAAGACAAAGACACCAATACAGACATTAGACCATTCTTGCATAGACCGCCAAATAACCCACAAGTCGAAACATCAATAAAAACTATCAACACAATCGTTCACAACAAAATAAATGAAAACACAACTATGGAAGAGTTACAACTTCTGGTTTATATAGGAGCACTCACTACACTAAATATACACACTAGGCAGAGATCAGAACCAACCAACACACAGAAGAAACCCACAAAACCAGCATGGCAACACAGGCTACAGATCAGAATAGAAAAACTGAGAAAAGACATTGGACAGCTAACACAATTTATAAGACATCAAATGTCAGAAAAAAACGAAAAAGGTTAGGTAAAATCTCACAACAAGAAGCGATAGAGCAATTAGGTGAAAAGAAGCAGAAATTACAAGCATTGGCTAAACGACTTAGAAAATACAAAAATAGTGAAAATAGAAGGAAACAAAACCAAACATTCAACACAAACCAAAAGAAATTTTACCAGACAATAGATAACACACACATTAAAATAGACAATCCACCAAACATAACAGACATGGAACACTTCTGGAGCAACATATGGTCAAACCCAGTACAACATAACAGGCATGCACGGTGGAAAGAAGCAGAAACAGACACATACAAGATGATACCACAAATGCCTGAAGTGATAATTTTGCAACATGAAGTCATCAAAGCAATTAATTCTACTCACAATTGGAAAGCCCCTGGAAAAGATAAAATAGCAAATTCCTGGCGAAAGAAGTTCACCTCAACACATTCACATCTAACTAAATTATTTAACAGTTACATTGCAGACACATACACATTCCATGATACACTTACACATGGAATAACTTATACGAAACCTAAAGATCAAGCGCACACAGCAAACCCAGCTAAATACCGCCCCATAACATGCCTACCAACAATATACAAAATATTAACTTCAGTCATTACACAGAAATTAATGACACATACAACACAGAACAAAATTATAAATGAAGAACAAAAAGGCTGTTGCAAAGGAGCACGAGGATGTAAAGAACAACTGATAATAGATGCAGAGGTGACATATCAAGCTAAAACTAAACAAAGGTCGCTACACTACGCATACATTGATTACCAAAAAGCTTTTGATAGTGTACCCCACTCATGGTTACTACAAATATTGGAACTATACAAAGTAGATCCTAAATTGATACAGTTCCTAAACATAGTAATGAAAAATTGGAAAACCACACTTAATATCCAAACAAATTCAAATATCACATCACAGCCAATACAGATTAAGCGTGGAATATACCAAGGAGACTAATTAAGTCCTTTCTGGTTCTGCCTTGCTCTGAAACCACTATCCAACATGCTAAATAATACAAATTATGGATACAATATTACTGGAACATACCCACACAAAATCACACATTTGCTATACATGGATGATCTAAAACTACTGGCAGCAACAACTCAACCAATTACTAAAGATAACAGAAGTATTCAGCAATGATATAAATATGGCTTTTGGAACAGACAAATGTAAGAAAAATAGCATAGTCAAGGGAAAACACACTAAACAAGAAGATCACTTATTGGATAACCACAACGACTGCATAGAAGCGGTGGGAAAACAGATGCCTAAAATATCTAGGGTACAGACCAAAAATAGGAATAGATAATACAAATATTAAAGAAGAACTAAAAGAAAAATATAGACAAAGACTAACAAAAATACTGAAAACAGAGTTGACAGCAAGAAACAAGACAAAAGCTATAAATACTTATGCTATACCAATATTGACCTACTCATTTGGAGTAACACAGACCTAGAAGCACTCAATACACTTACACGATCACAATGCCACAAATATAGAATACATCTCATACATTCAGCAACAGAAAGATTCACATTAAGCAGAAAGGAAGGAGGAAGGGGATTTACCGACATAAAAAACCTACATTATGGACAGGTAGACAATTTAAGAAAATTCTTTCTAGAACGAGCAGAAACTAGCAAAATACACAAAGCAATCACTCATATAAATACATCGGCTACACCACTGCAATATCATAACCACTTCTACAACCTTTTAGATCACATAACATCAACAGATACGAAGAAAGTAAATTGGAAAAAGAAATGCAGGTGATGGCAGTGAGGAATATGCTAACGAATTTAAGTTATCTAACACAGCCACACATCGATCAAGACGCATCCAACACATGACTAAGAAAAGGCAATATATACAGTGAGACGGAAGGATTCATGATTGCAATACAGGATCAAACAATAAACACCATATATTACAGCAAGCATATTATTAAAGATCCTCATACCACAACAGATAAATGCAGACTTTGCAAACAACAAATAGAAACAGTAGATCACATCACAAGCGGATGTACAATACTAGCAAATACAGAATACCCCAGAAGACATGACAGTGTAGCAAAAATAATACATCAACAGCTTGCTTTACAACATAAACTTATAAAACAACACGTACCCACATACAAGTATGCACCACAAAATGTACTGGAGAATTATGAATACAAATTATACTGGAACAGAACCATTATAACAGATAAACCACCACCACATAAAAAACCTGACCAATAAAAAGAAGAAATTAACATAACTTTTCGAAATATCCATACCCAATACAACAAATATACAAAAGAAAACAGAAAAAAATTGAAAAATACATCCAGCGCCCGAGGAAGTCAAGGATATGTGGTATCAGGATAAAGTTGACATTATACCAATTATACTATCAACTACAGAAGTCATACCACACAATATCCACCAGTACATCAATGCAATACAGCTACATCCAAACTTACATATACAACTACAGAAATCCGTAATTATTGATACATGTTCAATTACCCGAAAGTTCCTAAATGCAATATAACATATACCGTACAGTTAAAAGGAAGTCACCCTTGACACGCTTGTTCAAGTTCCGCGTCACTTTCCACTTTTGACCAGACATAACGTCTGAGATAAGAAAAAATAATAGTAATAGTAATAATAATATGAGCATACAATATAATACCTTACACCATTTATCTGAACTCAATAGAGGCTGAACATAGGTGAAGGTGGTGTCCTTGGTCTCTTGGTAAGAACCATCCCAGAATCTGCCTTGCATGACATTGAAAACAGTGGCAAAACCAAATTGTGCTATTGGGTCTGTACGCATTGCAGATTGGACAGTTTCTTATACCTGTCTCTCCATCTCAGTGACTTAAAACTACTGTAACTCAATCGAGTGGACAGGACATACTCCTATTCATAGTTATTTGATTCTATCCCATTCACTTCAGTGAACTCAACTTGTGTAAAGTAATTTAATATTTCTATGAAGACAAAAGTTGGTTTTCCGAGAGAGTGGTAGACCCTCTCTTGGAATCAGAGTGGAAGAGAGACACACACCATATGACCTCTGTTTTACACGTTTCCTGTCCTTATTTCCCTTCTCCTGCTACAAATTGTAAGAACACTTCAGAAAGTTCTAGATTCACTCCTCCCCCTTTATGTGATTCTGCTGCGTTTGCTCCGTTCGTTCCCATTTCTGCAGTTTGAGAGGCCCGATTCTCCAGTGTCACGTCACGTTCTAATTTGTGTTGTGTCGAGCACCTCCACAACTGTGGCTGTTACAAAGTGGCATGAGTGTTTGCTGTCTGCTACATCTGTTTTCACTGTTATGTAATGCACACAGTTTCCCTCACTTTCATTCCGACACGCGACTATCGCCCGACTTCCTCAGTTCCTAAATACCTCGTTACCTTCACTGAGAGGTCTACTAGAAGTAGCGCGCACAAATCGGCCCGTCGCAGAGGTCAGAAAGTCGAGAAAAATGAAGTTTGGCACACCTTTACTGCACAGTCGGTGCTGCAGTCTGTAAGCGGGTACCGAGTGTGTGCTGCTTCCGGTGGACCCCTCCTCCCCTCCCGCCCCCTACTCCCACCTCCCAGTTTCCCCGCCGCTAATCTGAAGTGTTGGCCGTCGCTTATGTGCAGGCAAGAGGAAGCCCGGCGGCCCGTGGTCAGTTGTGGCCAACGCCATGGCGGGCTCTCTCCGTCACAGCAAAGGTGCGTACCTCTCATTCTAACACTACACGTCATCTTGTGACATTTTGTTCCTAATGGATTTTGTTTCCTTGTGTTACTGTCGTAACGGTGAGTACCTGCAAAATATTTTCTACTGTTAATTGATATGTGTAAGAAGATATGTTGTGAGGGTGCACAAAAATATTTCAAAATACTGCTGTTTTCCTCAAGTAACTGGTCCACTGATACATGGCTGAAATTCGTTAGCATATTCCTCACTGCCATCACCTGCATTGACACTACACTTAGACTTGCAAGTTTATGAATCCCCCTCCCCCTGTTTTTCATGGGAGGCATGTTTGTGTAGCTACATCAGTTGCTGACAAAAGCTTCGTTGCTACCAGTTTTGACCTATATGTGGATTATGTGCAAAACATTTATTGTGTAATTGTTATGCAATTATGAACAAAACAGACAATGATACGAGTAGTAAATTATTTAAAAAAATTAATAATTTTACAGATTCATATAATTTATCAGTATGTACATATTGGTTTAAAAATTCATTAGAGCATTTTGCTTTCTAATCCATTACATATACGGGATGTTTATAAATGAATATCAGTGTTTTAACTCTTTATAATATTTATTACATTAAATTTACAGTTATAAATGATATGTCAAATGAAAGAGCAACTCAAACAGTTTTACGAAGAACCTTATAAATGTTCAATGTGGGCACCATTTGTCACACAGCACACATCAAGTCTATAGCGGAGTCCTTCCCAAACATTGATAAGTGTGTCTTCAGTGATTGTAGCAACAGCTGCTTCAATCCGGTTTCATTATTCAGGGATGCGATTTTTTTCCTTTGGGGATTCATCAAGCATCGTGTGTACGTGCCTTCGCTACCAGCAGACATCCCTGAATTAAGAAACCAGATTGAAGCAGCTTTTGCTATAATCACTGAAGACACACTTATCAACATTTGGGAAGAACTCGGCTATAGACCTGATGTGTGCCGTGTGACAAATGGTGCTCACATTGAACATTTATAATGTTCTTGGTAAAACTGTTTGAGTTGCTCTTTCATTTGACATACCATTTGTAACTGTAAGTTTAATGTAATAAATGTTATAAAGCATTAAAACCTCAATATTCACTTATAAACACCCTGTAGTTGTGTTAATATTGAGTTAAATGGGTGAGCATCTCTGTTACACACATCAAAGTTGTGCATCACCCTGATTCCCAGAACTCCTGAAGATAGACATTGAATGTGGATATTGTATCGCAGACACAGTCCCTTTGACTGTTCAGAGATGTCACTATACCCACCTGAAGATGTAAACAACCATGCATGAGCAGCATGTTTGTGTTGATCTCTATTCCAATTTTCTGTACAGGTTCCGGATCTCTCGGAACCGAGGTGATGCAAAACTTTTTTTGATGTGTGTTTTACACATCACTAATAATCACTCACTGTCTGGACACATCTTGTCTTTCATTGCACACAATGGCAAATACCTCTCTCGTCAGGCCTGCTTATACTATTCTTAATATGCTCACGTCACAACTCTTCTGAAAACTTATTTACTGCTACTGCTACTGCTGCTGCTGCTGCTGCTGCTGTTGCTTCTTCCACCACCACCACCACCACCACTACTACTACTACTACTACTACTACTACTACTACTACTACTGTTATTGTGTTAATACCAATGCAAGCTACTGAATTCACTATCAGTTTTCGTCTTTAACTAGCCGAAAATTGAGAACTAAACTGCAGTTCCCTGTAGGCAATAGCTCCAGTTAACTATTAGAAAAAGATAATATTGCATAAGAAAAGACTGACTTGTATATTTAAGAAATGGTTACAGAAAGACAGTAGACAAATTCGATTTGTATGAGGTAGAGGGGTCATTGTAGTAGTCACTTGGGTGGTGGACACAGCTGTTCACATATTGTCAGTGGTTATTGAGCTCAATATAAGTGAAGTTTAATAGTGAATCTGAAGAACAGTAGCCTGTAGTGAGGTAAATAGGTGTTTCAACTATGCAGGAATGAAGTTTTTGCCAAGGTCGCACTGTTGGCATATTAAGAATGGCTTCAGAAGGTCTTATGACAGGCTTTTTTTTTGCCACTGTGAGCAACAGAGGTACAGATGTCTCCAGGTAGTGAAGAGTGCATTAGTGACATGTAATAACAACACTGGTGCTCACCTATTTAATCCAATATTAAGGCAACTACATGTAATGCATTAGGAGAGATGATATGATGATTTTTTCGGCTACTAAGTACATACTGATACATCCCAGGAATTTGTAGGATTTTTAATTTTTTTACTGTTTAGTCCTGATATTATTGGCTGCATTGTTTGTAATTACCATGTGTCAGAAGATAATCTAGACCAGGGATCTCTAAGCTACGGCCTGCGGGCTGACACCAGCCCGCAAACACCATCGATCCGGCCCGCAGTGACGGGTCATATGTGCCCCTGTCTGGCCCACCGTTATTTTCTTTTATTGCAGTTGAACCTTGCTTATTGAGCACCTCTCATAAAGAGTAATTTACAGAACGAGTAGAAGAAACTGAATCACTTAACGAACGATTTTTCATGTAAAGAGTCGGTTTAGTGGTCCCCCCCCCCCCCTTCAGTCTGTAATAACAATTTCAAAAACCAACACTTGGCCTGGATCACTCTCTTTACCCATTATGAATGAACAAACAATCGTGCATTGTCCTATTGACTAACACTCTGTAAAGTAGAAGCCATATCTAATCAGCTGTACTGAATGCAATGTGCCTCAAACCGCAATTATCACCACTGCTCAGGCTTTCGCAGCAGTGTTGCAAATTTTCCACAAAGATGTTGCAAGATCTTTTCTTCGCCTGCGTGTGTTAACTCTTTTCCTTGCAATATCTGTTCATGAATTCCAGTTCTGATTTTTTGTCATTAACTAACTCAAATTCATTAAATGTGCCTGTAAAACAGTAGCTATGTGTGCTATGAATTTAATTAATAATCATGCTATGCCTCTCTTTTGACAGCTTTTGAAGCATGGGCATAAACAAATATCTCTTGACAACTTTCTTCTAAAATAGACTGTACTGTATTATGAATAAAAAATTACAATATTGTGTTATAAATCTGTTTGAATACCTGTTTCTTTGGAATGGAATGTATTGATCTAAGTTTTCTCACAGAGATAAGTAGTATAAAAATGGGAAAAAAGCTATGTGCAAACTTATGCAACTGATCAAACTGTGTGAGTGAAAGACTCGTATAAAGTTCCAGCAATGATGAATTAAATATTTATCTTTACAAAACAACCATTTCAATTTGAAGGTCATGTGCAAGAGTTTCTAAATTGGTGTTCAAAGGATTTTGAAAAATTTTGATATCAATAGCAATTTTAGAATCTGAAAAATGAGGCTCAAAAATGACTTTTAAAGCACTCAAAGTTTCAGTTGCAAAATCTACAAAAAACGGAGTTTCTTGTTGCTGACTGAATGATTGGCATGTATTACAATGCATGAGACATTTTTTGTTCATTGGGACTGAAACAAAACAATTTTTTGCCAAAAGGATTTAATATAAGTGTATAAAACAGGCAGGAGCCAGTTTGTTTCTTGTAAATTTAAATTGAGGTTGTTCATATGTTTAGTTAAATCTGTACAAAATAACAACTTCCATAACCACTCATTGTTTTGTAATTCAGTCAGAGGACGATTCCTTTCGTTCAAGAAAATTTTGATAGTTGTTAAGAGTTCAAAATATCATGTTGGAGCTTTTCTGCAGCTTAGCCAGTGTACTGCTGTATAATATGGTAAGTCATTCCTTCAGTCTCTTCAATAAACTTGCAGAATTAATGATGATTGAGAGCATGTAATCTTACATAGTTAAAAGCTGACGTGACTGACATTCAAACTTTTGACATATCCAGACATTTTTGACATTTTCTACTGCCTCTGACTTGAGAGCAACAGTACCTTTATTTGTTCCTCACATTCTTGCCATCATCAGTTGTGATACACCTCAAGTTTTTCCATTGAACATTGTTTACCTTAACAGCATTTTCATCTCACTTAAAAGTTTCTTCCTCTGTGGCCATGCCGTGAATACTGTGAATGTCAAGCAGCTCTTCATATACTTAATGAGTCTGTTATTCCTCAAATCAAAATGAACACTTCTGGAGTATCTGAAACGTCTTCTGACTCATCCAGAGCCAAAGAGAATGGCTCTAAGTGTTGAGTTTTCTCAGACAGTCAAGTTAATATATTTCAGCAGTATCATTTACTCTTCAAGCCACAGTATTTGCTGACAAGCTGAGGTTTTCAAGTAAACTACTTTTTCCTGGTCACACCTCTTCAACTGCTGCAATCATGCAGTCCTTCCCAATTTGCTGTAAGTAGATGTTTTTACATACTTTGCTGTTGAGTGAGCCATGCGGAAACTAGCAGAACTTGTTGCTTCTTGCTCAGCATTTACTCAGATGCTGTTCAAAGATGTGTGTGTTTGTAATCATTGACTTCTATAGAATTTGAATTAAGTTTGAGAATGCTTAGCCTTGTAATGATGTTTCATATTGTATTGTTTGAGAACTGATATAGTTTCATTGAAATTATACAGATTGTGTTATTAGTTGACTCAGTCAAAAAATATTGATGCCCCATTGCTTTTTAAAATTTCTGCACTCACTTTCTATCCTCCTTTACTTTTCCATATTTGTACAAACCTACACAAGGGACGTAACTGCAAATCAAAATGATGCCAATTAATAGTATTAAGAGCAAGGGTTCTGAGTAAAGAATTGTACGGGCTTTGTCTTTAAGGCAATTTTAATTAAACTAGATACTCACTGTTAAACACACTGTATGTCGACTAAGAAACTTTTGTCACACTACATATTAGTCCCAGTATATTTTGCGCTTCAGATCACACATGTTGCCTCTACCCACAAGATAGTGTTGCACTACTGCACTTCTCTACTTTCCCAAAGACATTAATACTAAAATTTAGCATTGTCAGAAATAGTTGTAATAATACATAAAGCTCAGCACACACATCAGCTGTTACTGCAGCAATGAAATGATCTGGACACTCACCTGTAGGCAACAACAGAAATTGCAGAGTTGAGTCCGCCCCTGCTCCCTGTGTTATAGATATCTCGCTCTGTGTCTAGTCCCGAAAAAAAAAAAATGCGCGTATTCTGACACTGCAGTATGTTAGTATGCTGTCCAACTTTTCTCTAACTGTGCAAGCGGTGACCACGAGGAACTGAGAGATAACCTCTATGACTGCTGCGTGGCAAGCAGTGTCAGCATGAGAAGATATCGCACAGTGCTTTCATTATGTTCTGACCACTTGTTGTGACGTTAACGATAACGGAAGTAATGAGGTTTTGCAAAAGTGTGTTAAGACAGTCACGAGTGGTATGTATTTGTAGAAATGTATATGAAATTAAATTAAAGCCACATCTCAAGATAAAACAATAAGCAACTCTCTGCATAATGACCACTGCTGTGCCACTCGGTGTCAGTTTGTGGCAAGCATCACAAAAACTTCTGAATTGTACCAAGGATTTCTGAGCGGAACAAGGGTATATGGCTTCAAGAAAACTTAGGGCTAAAATATTTGGAGACTTCTGATCGAGACCAAAGCTGGTATCAACACCTAGAAAGTTTTTGTCAGCAGCTGACAGACCAGCTACACGAATATGTCTTTCACAAAAGTTAAGTTTCATTGAATTCCGCCAAATCCTTAATAGGGAACTGGGCACAGTTTTGTTTGTTGGAAAACATTTCCTATCAAATCACATTTCCTTCTAAGAGGTCAGAAGCAAAGAACTTGTGACTAAATTTCAAGAATAAGACAGACAGTGAAGACATTGAAGTCCCAACTGAAACCTTTTTTGCTGTATTCGGTACTCTGTCATTGTACAACTGCAAGTGAGGCTTTCGCAAGCTCTTCGCTCTACTTTGAGTTTTTAGTGTGGATAGGACCAGCAAAAACAAAGATTTATGCAACCTATGCAGGCACATTAAATATTGTTGCTGCCGTCAACATGGTTGTTATTATCTTCAGAAAAAGTTAAAAGTTAATTCAAATTGTAAAAATAGGTCAGTAGGCAGGACACGACAATGAGACGTAGAAGTTTGAACTGGAGACAATTGACGGACCCTTACCCCTTCGTGTTTGCTTCCCTGACTCTGAACACAGTAGGCTTCCGTACAGGTGAAGTAGCTCTCACTGGGCTAGAGGTGAAAATGTTCTACCAGAGAAGAGACAATAGAGGATTGATTAAAACCGGATGAAAGATTGATGGCAGCTTCCAATTTAAATTGATGTGGGTGAAGTGAGTATATGTGTAAATAGTATGACTTCACAAATGTGAAAGATTCTGTTTTTGGTTATGTCACGGTTAGTATAGTAGACAGAAACATGGAACAGTTGAGCCTTTCAATGTACACGTCCAGTGCCCCATTCTGCAGCTGCCGTTTACGTGCTGTCGTATGTGCAACGCTTGGGTTTTCCCACAGTGCAGTGGACATTTGTATGCGTCCTGAGCCACTGACCTCTCACTGCTGCGGACAAGTTACCTTTGGAAATAAAAAAGTTTCAAGTATTTATCATACAACTTGTGTGCCTCAACATGTGCTGCTATTTGCAGGGAACCTCATTTCGACGGCAGGAATCACTCGAGATATGACGATTATAAGAACCGCATGATACGCAATGCAGAAGGTTGCGAACAGATGTGTGGTGCACGAGTGTCAGACGAACATAAAAACCAGTAATGTGAGAACTAAATGAGATATGGTTCTGCTCTCAATTTTAAATAAAATTTCGATATCTCATCTGCATTTCATTCGTTGCAATGTACGAGGTTAAATCGACTGTACGTATAGTGTATGCAGTGTGTTTTCACCTCTGCAAACTTTTTAGTTTTTTGTGCAAAGTTTTATGTAATTTGATGCTGCACAGTAAGTATGATTGCATAATGAAAAGAAATTCATTCTTTTATCTAGTGAATGCATCGGACTGCAATATGTGTAAAATTCAAATCCTTCTCTCCAAATAGTTTTCAAAAAATTGGCTGATAATCATTTTGTATTGGCCAGAACGCCATCTCCCGGCACAGCCACTGGCATTTGGCAGGCAGTACAGGTGTAACAGAAGTCACCCTCAGCATGAAATGCAGAGAGCTGCCCTGTAGCAGGGAAAGTGTTAATCTCGTTTGAGAGGGAAGTGTGAAGAGGAAAATTGTGGAGTAATAACTGAGGTTTGAGTACAGAAAGCAGGTCCAAGTGTATGCAGTACTTGAAGAGAGATGGAGAGGTCGGCACGGGGCGGACTAATGTAGACAGCAGCATCGAGCTACTGGTGACTACAGTAACACCAGTTGGTATACTCTGTACAGATAAATTAAATATTGCTACAGACCGTAATATCCTGCAAAGAGTTCTGCGTGCACAGATACTTGGATCGTGTCAGGTTCCTTGTCCGTCTCCTACAAATCGAATGCAGTCAGCAAAGGACATTTCGATATTGTATTTTGAAAACCTGAAGGGAGGTTGGAAAGAATCTGTGTGCTTTTTATGGCTGTAGTTGAAAAACTGATCTGTCTCTACACTCTTGGAACAAACCTTATGTTGGTGCAATTGTTGATGAAAGTGAGAGCTCACTTGCTAGGGGCAAGCAGTTAGTTACATTTTCCATAGGTCACACGGGACACTTACATACAGCTAAATAAAAAAAAAGTTGTAAATCAGCATGCTGGCCATTTCAAGATTTTTTTTTTAAACAACTAATTATCTTTACTAAGGAATTTCTCAGTCGTATAGAAGTAGTTGTTTGAGAGAAACATCTTTGATCTACATTTGAAAACACCTCTGCTATCTGTCAGTCATTTTATTTCCACACGTAGATTGTCAGAGTTTTGTACCTGTTTATTTTACCCTGTTCATTCCAAAATTATATTCATTAAAGGGTAATGCAGATAATTTTTCCTTCTAGTTTTGTACTTGCAAATATCTTTATTACTCTGAAACTTAGATGGATTGTTAATGACAAGTCTCATTAGTGGATAAATATACTGAACTTGTGCTTAGTGTTCCCAGATGTGTAAAGAGATACGAGAAGACTTTCGTGTGTCAACTCCGTACGTAATTACTTTATTTTGTGCATTGAACACTTTTTGGCAAAGTGAGGAGTTACCCCAGAATATTATCCCATAAAATATCAATGAATGAAAATGTGCAAAATTTGTTAACTTGCCGAGTGTTAAATGTCCAAAGTTGGCAATTACTCTTATAGCAAAAGTAGCTGAGCCTAATTTTTTTAATAGGTCTACTATATGGGTTTTCCAGTTTAAGTGTTTATCATTATGTACAACTAAGAACTGGAGATTTTCTACCCTGTTTACTGGTTCATGATAGTATACTAAGGTCATAGGAGATGTGACATTTATGGCAGCACAAAACTGGATGAACTGTGTGTGGTAGCTTTTTTTAAAAGTTTAATGCTAGCCCATTTGTGCAAAATCATTCAGCAATTTTCACAAAAGCATGTATTACTATTTTCTCTGTCGATTTTTCAGAGCTCGGTTGTATAGAAATTCTTGTATCGTCTGCAAACAGTACTAATTCTGCCTTCTGATTCAAGTAAACTGACAAATCGTATCGGTAAAGTCACTTGATTGGGGTGAGTTAGTTTCATGGTCCATGAATAATTTGCGTGATAAGTTGTAGTAAGGTGTAAAGAGTCATTTTACATTCACATCAAAAATTAATTTGCAAGTATGGCTACATGGTGAACATGTATAAGTTCTTTTTTTTTTCCTCATAATTTTTTTTCCAATAAACCTACCACCTTTAACACATTGCAGTAACAGAAATTCTTCTACAGAATACGAGGTCAAGTTTTTTAGGAGAAATATACCCAGTTTGTTTTCAAATTTTATTTTGCTGACTGTCAGACACTTTATGTCACTAGATAAGATTTAAAAGTTTAGTTGCAGCATTGTGCATCCATTTTTGTGCTAAAGACAATCTGAACGCGAAGTAATGAACATCATTTTTCCTTCTAATATTGTAATTACATACATCATCGTCCCAGTGGATTATTTACAAGAAGCTTCACGAGGGTATGAATATACTGTGAAGCAGTAATTAGTATGCCTAACTCCTTCAACAACAATGTAGGAAAAAGACACGTTTGCTACTTACCATAAAGAAGACACCTCACGTTGCGGACAGGCACAATTAAGGCTCACATATAACTTTTGGCCGTGGCCTACATAAGTAAAACACACACACACACACACACACACACACACACACACAAAAGAAGCAAGTACACCTCGAGCACACACGACTGCCAACTGCAGCATCTCGGACTCATCAGTTGTCTCCAAGGTGATCAGGAGTGAGCATCACATATTATTCTTACAGCATATTTTCGAGCAATGAAGACTTTCTTTCTTAAAGATGAATTACCCCAGAATGTTATTTCACATGACATTGTTGAATGAAAATATTCAGAATATGTCAACTTCTGGATTTGTCTTTTCTTAGGATTTGAAGATACTCTAAGTGAAAAGGTGGCTGCATTAAGTTAGGATATCCAAAATGTACTTTTACAGTTTAAATTCTTATCAGTACAGATACCTAAGAGGCAAGATGGATGTTCTGTCTGACACACTTGCTCTGCCCTTGTTACACAGCACTGGTGTACTCGAACTGCCCTTGCGGCATCTCCATCGTATGTGTTTTTTGTTAAGTGTGTGCAATGGTTGATGTCAGAGGGACTATGGGATCAATGGATATGCTGTAGGGACAGTTTCCACCTACACAAATAACAAAATCTGTTGTTGGTAGGCAGGGTCAAGATGGCACAGTCTGTGAAGTAGCCATCAAAGTGAAGTACATCATGTTGGGAAGCCTGTTCAGTAACTGACTGGTGTCTGTCTCTTCCCCCACAGTTTCACAGTGGCCATTTATGTGGACAGACAGCTTATTAGCTATGATGTCCTCATAGAAAGCTGCACTGTGGTTGGAGCTTAGCTTGGAGATCACTTGACTGTTCTCACAGGTAGCCCTTCCTTTGATGGGGTAGGTGATGCTTGTGACCAGGCTGAAGCAGGTGGTAGTGGGAAGATGTATGGGACAGGCTTGCATCTAGGTCTGTTGCAGGGATTTGACTCAATAGCCAAAGGGTTTGGAGGAGGGGTGGAATAGGGACGGACAAGGGTATTGAGGAGATTTGGTGGGCGGCAGATAGCCACTGTGCCAAAATGCAGCCCTACATTGAATGCTTTTCCCGAACAAGAAGTAAGCTGGTCAGTGTTTGCAAGCAACTGTAAATCACTGTGACTGCTGTCAAAAATTGGCAGCTGCTACAAATCATTGTGTTTGAAGATCTCCCGAGAGCCGTATATCTGTGGTACCGGCAACAGAGGTACCTTAAGTCCTATCCTCTCCTGTGGATCCTGTTTCCTCTGCAGAAAGTACAGGATCTGTCATTACTTGTCGACTTGACTGCAAGTGGTGTGTCATTTGTAGATCTGTGTGTCCTGTACATGGTGGATGGGTACTAGGGACAACTCAGGGAGTTGTATCAATCCCTCTAACCAACAAGTTTGAGGTGCTGTCTGTCTCTGAAACAAACTGAATCAGTGGGACTCACTTCACGTGTTTTGGGGAAACCTGTTTCGTCCGGTGTCAGGAGGCAGCAAATGCAAAAAGGTAGGAGTCTATTAATCGTCAGCAGTTCAGAAGTATGGCAAATAATAGTAGCCCTTAGAGAAATGGCAGCGAGGGACGAGAAAAGATGCAGGTGCCCTCACTGTTTGTGCCTGGGAGACTCATTCAGCATATTGAAGAGGCTGTGCTGACAGCCGTCAAGGGAACGGGGTGCAACTAGTTGTAGACTGTGGCACACGTTGGAACAAATGATGGGTGTCTTCTGGGCTCCAAAGTCATACTTGGATCGTACCTGTGACTGGCAGAGAAGTTTGAGAAGACCATCTTTTCGCACAGAGTTTCAACAAGTTCACAATTCACAACATTGTCCACAGTACGGATTGTGGCCCATCGGTTGTGATTCAGATGGGAGGACCAAACCAGAGACTTCAAAAGTTCGATGACGAGCTAGGCTGTGACATTTGGGACGTGGACCGTAGGACTGAGAATTCCAGGGTGCCCCTAAATGGATCAGGTGTGCACTACACATCAGAGGCCGCTGCCCAGATAGCTGACTGTGTGTGGGGCGTACACAAGGTGGTGGTTGTTTTAAGGTTAGGCGACTCCATCAAATCCAGATAACGATAGTGGTAGGAAACTCAGAAGTATCAGTATAAGATAGAAAGAAATGTCTCCCACAAGTGAGAGCATTAAAATGCTAATGGTGAACTACCGAACCGTTCACAACAAAGTGCCAGAGTTTGAAGCACTCGTGAAAAGTAGTGAGGCTTACATAATACAAGGTACAGAAAGCTGGTTGAAACCTGAAATTGATAGCTCTGAGATTTTTGGGGAAAATGTAAATATATATTGAAGGAAGAGGTAAATGGGTAATGGAAGTGGTGTATTTGTCGCTCTAAATAACGAACTCAGATCCACAGAGGTAGAAATTAGCTGCATGTGAGATTGTTTGGAAAACAGTCAGTATCAGGGGTGGACATAAAATGATAATTGAATTTATCTCCTGGCAGACTCATCCCCTGATGTAACCAAAAACGTTATAGAAAAGCAGACTTCACTTGTATGTCCGCTTCTCAGTCATATTGTCATCATTGGAAGAGACTAATCATCCAACAATTAATTGGGAAAATGACAGTTTTGTTAGTGGTGGGCACGGTATGACTTCCTGCGAAACAATGCTAGATGCCTGAAAACTAGCTGGAATAGATAGTTAGGAAGCCAATTCATGATAGAGGTATGTTGGATCTAATGATAACAAATACACCTGACTTCTTTGAGGAGGCCCACATTGAAACTGCGTCAGTGACAGTGACCCAGTTCTGACAACAGTGATTGCCAAAGTACAAAAGAACAACTAAAACAAGCAGAAAGATACATATGTTAAATAAACTAGATAAAAAATCAGTAGAGTCATATCTTAATGAGGAACTTTAAACTTTCAACACAGGGCAGGAGCATGTAGAGCAACTGTGGTTCAAGTTTTAAAAAAATAGTTGACCATGCAACGGATAGACATTTACTGAAGTGTTGCAACGATAGATCGTGACAGAACAACATTAAGTAGGGAGTAAGTTGTGGAAGAGATTGTGTGCACGGGTGTTTCTTTTCGTATGTGCAGACATTAAACAGGAGGTGTAGAATACGAGAAAATGGCAAAGTGTGATGACAAAGTTTGAGAAGACCATCCTTTCGCACGGAGTTTCAACGAAGCTCACAATTTGCAACATTGTCCTCAGTACTGATTGTGGCCCATTATTTATGATTCAAATGGGAGGACAAAATGAAATACATTGTAATCTAGAGTATCATGTTGAGCCTTTGAGGCATATGTAGTAGGTAAAGTTGGTTGTACTCTAATTCGTGAATCACTCTAATGATCAGTACACCCATTCAAGGAAATATGTTTGTAAAAGGAAAGTAGTGGACATCCTTTTGCTTGATATGAGTAGAAGTTATCTTGTTGTGCTCCAATTACAGCTGCAGAATGTGAAGTAGTCAAGCCTTTTCTTGCCAACACATGGGATTTCTGAAGCACTGACATAATGGGTGGGACCCTCTATGGTATGTAGTTACTGTAAATCTGTGTAAAACAAAACATGACAATATATTGAGATGTGCTAAATGAAACACATTTGGCTGTCAAGAGGGCAATGCGGGAAGCCTTCAGTGACTACCGCAGCAGAATATCGTCAGATGAGCTGTCGTGAGACCCAAAGAAATTCTGGTTATATGTAAAAGACTTACTGGCACAAAAATTAGTATCCAGTTCGTAGCGAGTGAGACAGTAACTGAAATTTAGGGTAGCTAAACAAAAGCTGGAAAGCTGAAGCACGGGACTTAGGGAAAGCAGGAAAAGGTGTGGGCGGGGCCTTACTCAGTTAGCGCTGGTTGCACAGTAAACACACACACTTTATTTAAGGTAATAATTAACAATCATTTTAAAGGAATTGACTGTAACACAAATTACACTGACAGCTGAAGGCATTATTAAGAAAAAAATCAAATTATTTGTCGGCTGAAGGCCACAAGCAATACCACAGAATGATTAGTGGCTGAAAGCCTGACTTGCAAATCAGGAAGATAATTACATGTTCAATATATTAAAATTCTAAAACAATCGTAAAATTACTGACTGTAACACAAGCTACGCTGACGACTGATGGCCTTATTAAGAAGAAATTCAAATTATTTTGTCAGCTGGAGGCTGCAATGCGAATAATTTTAACATATTATTTTTTTAAACAATTAACACAATCTGACCAAATAAGAAGGGTGTGATCCACAGACAGTACCCCAAAGTTCGACCTGGGAAAATTCCTCAAATGTAAGTAAGATGAGACAGGCAGCCAAGAGTTAAGCTCACTTAACAGGATGGGAACTCAAACTAGGGGCAGCTTAAACGCTGACCAACACACTCGCAGAATCCACCTTAGATGTGATAACCAGCAGCAGTATAGAACAACAGTTAACATCGTCAAATGATGAGCATTTAATTACACAAGTTGGCTCCACCAAATCCTAGTTTGCAGGCAGGGTTAAGACCAAACTGCCTATTCAAAATCTGACTAGATGCACATGGAACTGCAAAAGACAGTTCAACAAACAACTCAAACAATGCTAAAACAGTCACTATTCAGCTATGGGACGAATTGCGTGTAGACATGAATGCTAAGAACACAGAAACAGTGGAAAGACCAGATACATATCACCTACTGAGACAACCGACCGAACGACCAACCATCAGTCGTTACCAATCGAGTCAGGCAAGGGAAACATTGGAGTATCTCTTCTATCTGACAACTTGATGGCATGAGGTCACTTCAACGGACGGACACACAAAGTGAAAAGTTGCACTACTTAAATATAACGATCCATTCAACTTAAACTTGCTGAATCTGGACCTCAATGTGGTTGTACACTCTCACAACTACATCCTTCCATTGGGGAGTGCAAATATTGCCAGTTCCCTCGGCTTGTGCCGGCACTGTCGGACCTCACTACTGGTCCGTCCCCACTGAACTACCGACACACCCTACCCAAAAACACTTCACGTCCTTCCAAAGATAGTAAGGGTACTAGGTATCAATAAACGCTGTTGCTGCCACTCACAGACAGACAACGCTAGCAAACATAGTGGCGTCAGTGAACGGACTAAGAAAACAAGAGGTCACAATCCGAATATATGACGCCAACCTGTTCACGGCACAAACACGGGCCGGAGCATGGCTCAAAAGCCACATGTCCCTTTATGAAGGAAAACTGCGGAGAATTGTTCCAATTTAATAAGTGTGCCTCTGAAAGCTGACTGAAATCAGTGTTAGTGTCAGTAATGTTAAGAAATAACTGAAATAATTAAAATTGAACAAAGCTCCAGGAGCCAATGGAATCTCTATTAAGATTCGATACTGAGTTTGCAGCTGAGTTAGCCTCTCTTCTATCTATTTAAATCACTGGAACAAAAAACATGTCCAGTAGTTGGAAGAAAGCGTAAGTAACACCGTGTGTGAGAAGGGTAATAGAAATGATCCACAAAACACCCATATATCTTTGAAACTGATTTCTTGTAGAATCTTAGATGTTTTGAGCTCAAACATAAGGAGGTATCTTAAACAGAATGACCACCTCCATGCCAATCTGCACGGATTTCGAAAACATCAATCGTGTGAAACCCAGAAACCCAACTTGCACTTTTCTCACAGGACATACCGAAATCTTTGGTTCGAGAGATTAGGTACATGCTGTAGTTCATGATTTTTGAAAAGCATTTGTCTCAGTACCACACCTACATTTATTGTCAAAAGTTCAATCACATGGGGTATCAAGTGATGGAGTCGTCAGATGTACGTAGAGGGAACTTTGGGTGTGCCCCAGGGAGATGTATTGGAACCCTTGTTCATATTGTATATTAATGACGGTGTGGACAATATTAATAGCAACCTTAGTTTAAGGCCGATGGTGCAGTTATCTATAAGAGAGTACTGTCTGAAAGCGACTGCATAAATATTCAGTCAGATCTCAATAAGATTTCAAAGTGGTGCAAATATTTCCAAATTGCTTAAAATGCTCAGAAATGTAAAATTGTTCACTTTACTAAATGAAAAAGAAGCCTATAACTACAATATTAGAATTGGCCAGTTCATATAAAAACATGGGTGTTGTAATACTTTGTAGGGACATGAAATGAAATGATCACTTAGGCTCAGTTGTTGGTGAAGCAGATGGTAGATTTTGGTTTATTAGTACAATACTTGGGAAATGCAGTCAGTCGACAAAGGGGATTGCTTACAAACCACTCATGTGACCCATTCTAGAGTATTGCTCAAGTGTGTGGGACATGTACCAAATTGAACTGTCAGGCAGTGTTGAACATATACAGTAAAGGGCTGCACAAATGGTCACACGTTTGTGTAACCCATGGAAGAGTTTCACAGAAATACTGGGAACTAAACTGGAAGACTGTTGAATGCAGACGTAAACTATCCCAAGTAAGTCTGTTAACAAAGTTTCAAGAACCGCCTTTAAGTCATTACTCTAGGAATATGCTACAACCCCCTACATATCGTTCACATTAGGATCGTGAGGATAAGATTAGAATTATTACTGCATGCACAGAGGCATTCAGACAGTAATTCTTCCCCCACTCCATGTGTGAATGGTATGGGAAGAAAACCTAATAACTGGTTCAGTAGGACGTACCCTGTGCCACACACTTCACAGTGGTTTGCAGGGTATAGATGTAGATGTAGATTTAGGTGTGAGATGTGAGATGTGGGGAGATTGCATGATGAGATATAGTCGAAAAACAAATGTAGACTGTGATTCAGCTACTTCAGTCCTGGATGATACTGAGTCATCAGGAAGTGCACCTCTGTGGCCATGCGCCATCTCAAAAAACTCTCAAAACTGTTTATCTCCTACCCCTACCTTGCCCTGGGTCTATCCATAACTTCTATATGAGCCTCCAAACTTCCCCCGCATTCCCTCATAGTGAACAAATACTGCCTCAGTTTCAGGAATTCCCTCCCATCACCATAGAGAATCGAAAACCTAAACAGACGGAATACACAGTCATGATCCTGTTCTCCAAAAGCCTCTGTCTCACAGAAGTATCACTCCCAAGTTCAGTTGTGCTTCTTTCCTTCATCTGGGCCTCACATTGGAAACCCTTTTTCACCACCGACCTTACCAATCGGATCCAACTCCACTGCCCCCAAATCATCCTCTGTTAACTTCCCAGAATTTCCTAACCTTGAACCTTGCCTCATTGTCCTTCCCAAAATCCCTCAACAGGAAATCAACCCTACATCTGCAGAAAGAACTGCAATCTACCACCTAAAAACTGGTGCTGAACTTCTACGTACCACAAAGGCTCGACAACTATTGCTCTGAACAGTGAACTGTCTGACTCGTCCACCTAAAAACACTGCCACACTGACCCCATTCCAGAAATAAAACACGATCTTCAGTCTCTTATCAAATCCTTTGACCCATCCCAGAATCCCCTTCCTCGAATCTATTTCTCTTGCCACCCCATCACTCCCAGCACTGCTACTTTCCTCCATGCTTCCTAAAGTCCATAAAGCCAACCACCCAAGACACCCCATTGTGTCAGGTTACTGTGCCCTCACTGAGAGAAACTCTGCTCTCGTGGACTGACACCATTAGTATGTTATCCATAGCCTACCTTTTTATATAAAGGATAACCACCATATCCTTCACAGACCCTCCACACTTCTTGTTCCATTACCATGTAGCACCGTGCTAATTGCTGTTTATGCCACCTCCCTCTACATTAAAATCCCTGATGTCAGTGGCGTTGTTGCTGTTAAATTGTACGTTTCCCAGTGCCCAACTGACTCCAAACCTACAACCTCCCTCCTGGTCACTATGACTGACTATATCACCACCCACAATTACTTCACCTTCGAAGGTATCAGCTACAAACAAATCCGTGGTACAGTAATAGGAATCCAAACGACACCATCCTTTGCTGACCTTTCGACGGGCCATCGAGGGAAATCCTTCCTAACTGGTTGCGCTCCCAAACCCTTCACTTAGTTCAGATTCATTGACGACATCTTTGTGATCTGGACCGAGGGTGAGGACACCCTATCCTCTTTCCTCCAGAACCTCAACACCTTCTCTTCTATTTGCTTAACGTGATCCTCCTCAGCTCAAAAAGACATTTTTCTTTGATGTTGAACTCCACCTCGAAGACGGCTACGTCAGTACCTCTGTCCATACTAAGTCTACCAACGATCGGCAATGCCTCCGTTTTGATAGCTGCCACCCATTCTGTACCGAGAAGACTCTTTCGTGCAGCCTCGCAGCGTGTGGCTGTCGCATCTGTAGTGACAAGCAGTCCTTCTCAAAATATGCTGAGGGTCTCACTGATGCCTTCACAAACCATCATTAACCTCCCGACCTCGTACGGAAACGACTCTCGTGTCTTATCTCTCCGGTCACCCACTGCCTACCTTCTGAACTCCCACCGACCAGCCACAGAGGAGCATTCCTTTCCTGACTCGGTACCACCCGGGACTGAAGCTGCCGAATCACACCGTCCGCTAGGGTTTCGACTAGCACTCGTTGAGTCCTGAAATGAGGAATATCCTACCCACAGTGGCGATCGCAGATGCAGCCTCCCCCCCCCCCACCACATCGCTTACACCCTTGCAATTGACCTAGATGCAAGACCTGTCCCATACATCTGCCCATCACCACCCACTCCAGTCCAGTCATAAGCATCACCTATCCCATTAAAGGCTGGACTACCTGTGAAAGCAATCATGAGCTACGAACTAAGCTGCAACCACAGTGTAGTTTACTACATGGACTAGTATCTGATAAGCTGTCCGTTCACCTGAATGGTCACTACCAAACTGTGGGGAAGAGACAGCTGTACCACCCAGTTGCTGATCATGTGTCCCAATGTTATGTACTTCACTTTGATAACTGCTTCACAGTCTGTGCCGTCTGGATCCTGTCTCACCAACAACAGCTTTTCTGAATTGTACAGGTGGGAGCTGTCCCCACAACATACACTTTGTGTTTGTGCCTGTAATTTACTTGGTCTCAGCCTATGGTAGTCATAGTCCTCCAGTATCAATCCCCCCTCCTTCCTGCCACTTTAGCAGTTCACAGCACACAGCATCCACTCTACCAATGTGCCCATTAGTCCCCTCCCCTCCCCCCTTCCCTCTTTCCACCCTCCCCCCCCCCCCCCCCCCCCCCCACGCCCCTTACACAGTGTCCTGTAATATTGCTGCCATTGTGACCTGGACCTTACTGGTAAGGAGCTGGTACTTATAAAAAACAGCTGCCTCCTCACTTGTACTGTACAGCTGCTGATTACGTGCCATTAGTAGCCTAATATTTACTTGGTTAACAATGGTATTTTTCAAAGAAAATATGTTTTACATCTAAAAACACAGAGTTCTGTTAACAGTTCATTATTAGTTGCCATACAGCTTTACAACAAACACTAATAGTTGCCATGTAGCTAACTGAACTGTTCAATCCCTGGATCTCGGTATTCAGATAATTTGTAGAAAGAGTACTTGGAGAGGCATGTTTTTAATTTTCTTTTGACCCTTTAAGAGGAGTCAGACTACATGGAAATTAGTTTTCTGTCTCATGTCGTGACTGTGTATATTGCAGTTTTAGTTGAAACTGATTTTTAGTGTCGGCAGCAAGAAGTGTATAGTAGTAAACATATTGGGAAGTGTGCACAAGAATTCCAGTATCCTTAAAAAGTCTTCTGCGAGATGTACAGTGATCTGTTTTACCCAATATTCTTATTGCTCATCTCTAATAACTAAACACTATGTTACTTTAAGTAACTGGATAAATAAAAAAATCTACTCAATAAGTGGCTGTAGGAGAACAGAGATTTAAAAATGTATTTCTAAAACCGTGCCCCGAAATGAGGTCCATTCTGTCAAAGATTTTGCTAACTACACGTAGAATAGCTTTTCGTCACCGCCCAACCTCTGTGATATCCTTGTCAGACCCTATGCTCCTTCTGCTCCTACCACTGTGACTGTCCTCACTGTAAGACTTGCTGTACGCACCCTCCTACCACAGCCTACACCAGCCCTGTAGCTGACAAAACACACTACGAAAGGGAGAGCCTTCTCTGAAATGACGTGTCATATACCAGCTTTTATGTGAACACTTCTCGGTGTTTACCACCAGTTAGTGTGAGTGAGTGTAGGCAGAGGGTGTGTACTGGCAACACACAATACCCTGTCGCAGAGCACGCACTGCAGCAATACAGTTGAGACCTCGACGTGTGTGTCGGCCCCACGTACCACCTGGATTCGTCCCCCGGACACCAATTTCTCAGAACTCTGCAGGTAGGAACTTGCACTACAACACGTCCTCAGTTCTCGTCACCCGTCTGGCCTTAATTTACATCTCTTTCTTCAGTCTCAGCATTTCTTCACGGTAAATATACCTTTCTTCAATCCGTCTTAGTTTTCTACATCTTTCATTTGCCGACCTATGTATTTTTCGCCTTCCGCATCCCCTCTCTGTGATGTACAGTGCACTCACTTTCCGCTCTTATTAACTGGTGTATGTTGTTTTAGCAGTAAACACTGTCTTGCAATTTAACATATCTTCCACGCTTAAGCTCTCGGGTTGTCAAATCTCGTTCAGAGCAGTCTCCGACAGTCTTTCTTCCCTTCTCATCACGTCCCGTAAGTCTCCTCTGACTCGGGCATTCTCGGTGACTTTTCTGAACCCTACCACTTTTCCTAACCGTCACTAGTCCTTTTTCTTCACCCCTCTCCATTCCTATTCAACCCCTCTGCCAGAAGAAGGCGCCACTGGCACCGAAAGCTTGCAAACTATGATAAAAGTTAATATATGTGTTCTGCTACTGCCACTTGGTGAGTAGATTATTTGGTCATTCGAATTACTTATATTTTCAAAAATTATTGCTGCTTCTCCTTCACTGCATGGTAAGTCCATATTAACAGAACATTCTGTAACCAAAATGTAACTTGAAAACCAAAGCACATTTCAAAACTGGTTGCATTTACATAGGAACGAAAAATTTTACAGAATTGGAAAACCGGCAATGAGAAGCAGATTTCCAGTATTGATTTTGAAGTGTTTACATAACCATCCAGAAGTGGCATTGGGAAATTGGTTTATGAAATCTGGTTTTGAGAGCCCTATGTAAACGGGAAGGTTATGTAGAAGGGAAAAGGAAGCGAGGGAGGAAGAGATTCCAGATACTGGATAACATGATGGACGGTACAATATACAGCAGTCTTAAGATGGAAGCAATGGATTGCAGAAAATGGAGATGCAAAAGACCTGCTAATATAGCAGATAAGATGATGATGATGATGTAAACGGGAGTTGAATTTAAAGCTGTGGTAACAGTTCTTCCATGTGAATCTTGTGTGTTGACAGGCTCTGCTCTGCAAATTCTTTGTTCTGCTCCATTTCCTTGTTGTGATTTAATCCACATTCTTTGACCATGTATGGACTATTTACATTCGTTCCACGTGTCTGTCACTCCATTTACATGGGGCTCCCAAAACTGGATTTCTTAAACAGTTTCCCCAACGCCACTTCTTTGTGGTCATGTAAACATTACAAAATCATTTCTGGATATCTGCTTCTATTGCCAGTTTTCCAATTCTGCAATTGATTTTAGTTCCCATTTAAATGCAAATTAGACTGAAGCTGTTTATCCCTCATCCAATTATAGACAAATAGAAATAGTACTGACTAAATAATGAACTGTAACAGGTGTTTTCCAGGCACCATATTTAACTGGGTTAGCACATCCTCTTCAGACCTTAACATCTAAACAAGACAATGAAAAATGGTTTCTGAAATTCAGTTTTTGTCTTTCGAAAGATGTGTTGCATGTAAATGTAGTGTGTGTGTGTGTGTGTGTGTGTGTGTGTGTGTGTGTGTGTGTGTGTTTTACCACGTGCGTATTCTTTGTTCAGGAGGTTGGTATCGTGTTCATTTAATGGTTTAAGATTTTGTGTACCTTTACATGTTTCAATGAAGTGTTCGACTGCCTTGAGTGTTTAGATATTTTCACACACTATATTACTATTGTAGGATTCATGATAAATCCAACAAAAAACGGTACCTCCAGACGTCTGGTATGTGGGTGTGATTTTAATATTGCACGTGGTGGAACGAACGATTTAAGTATTCATGTGAAGTGCAGTAAAAACATAAGTTATGTTAAATCGAAGGAAGATAATAAGAAAATCAATACTTTTCTAGCCAACTCTGGAAACGTTTACAGTGACATAACTAGTGTCCGTTTACTTCTTTTTTAAGAATTATTGCTGTGGTCACACAAAAACAAAATGCATTGTAAATGGCAAAAAATGCATCCCTGAAGTTGTCAGGTGCCTTCAGAATTGATCATTTTCTTAGGCAATGGATGAAAGCAGTGATCCAAATATGGAGTTGCATCCTGTTGTTACATTCTGTGATATTCTGCTGGAAAAAGTAGTGAGCACTGTGCTATCCATACCAGTGTTAGATGGGTACTCAACAGGATGAAATATAGATAACCTGATATTATCACAGATGAACTCTCATAAAATATCAACTGAAACTATGTAGCTTTCTGCTGTGACAGTGCTCCTGTTATGATAAAACACAAAAATGGAATTTCAGCAATTCTAAAAGATGTTCAACCAGGTATTGTTATTGTAGCTTGCATTTGCCACATGATTAATCTAGATTGATGAAGCACATACATAGGTCTCCTCCTATTTCAATAAACCTTTCTCCCAAGATTTGTAGGAGCCCTATTGCATCTCTGGTGCCCATATTCTGTCTAGAGTAGTTTGGCTTTAGACGGAATACGGGCACCAGAGATGCAATAGGGCTCCTATGAATCTTGAGAGAATGGTTTATTGGAAAAGGAAGAGATCTATATATGTTCTTCATCGATCTAGAAAAGACATTTGACAATGTGGTATGGGACAAGCTGGCGACTATAATGAGGGGAAAAGAGAGTTGACTTGAAAACCAGGAGACTTGTAAACTCATTATATCTTAATCAAAAAACCTCAATTGAAGTGAGAGGAGAAAGCACAAACTGGATCAGACTAGGAAAAGGAGTAAGACAAGGATGCTGTCTATCACCTACTCTTTTCAGCCTCTACTTGGAAAATATGATTGACCAATGCTTATTAAATGACAAAGGAGTAGAAATTGGAGGAAGAAGAGTAGGGTGTTTGAGGTTTGCTGATGACATGGTCCTTCTAGCCACAGGGAAAGAGAATTGCATTATTTGGTGGACACCATTGAAGCTAAAGGAAAAAAAATTACGGAATGAAAATTAAGACCAAGACAACAAAAGTGTTGGCACTAGGAGGAAATAAAAATTATGCTGAATGGAGAAATACTAAATCACGGGTAAAATTTTAAGTATCTTGGAAGCAGGATAGACACTGACTGGAAGTGCACCATAGAAATTAAAACAAAGATAGCAATGGCAAAAGAGGCATTTTATAAGAAAAGGAGATTTCTCTACAGCAGTCTGGATAGAGAAGTCAGGAAGAGACTCATAAAATGTATTGTATGGGGTCTTATTCTATATGGCACTGAAACATGGACTTTGAGGAAGAGAGACAGAGAAAGGCTCTAGGCTTTTGAGATGTGCATATGGCAGAGGATGGAAAGGATAAGTTGGATGGACAGAGTAAAAAATGAAGAGGTACTGAGAAGGGTGGGAGAGAAGAGACAGCTACTAGAAGTAATAAAAAGAAGAAAAAGAAATTGGATTGGGCATATTTTTAAGAAAGAATGACAGACTGATAAAAACAGTTTTGTTAGGTTATGTAGAAGGAAGCAAGGAAGGAAGAGATTTCAGATACTGGATGACGTGACGGATGGTACAACATACAGCACCCTTAAGAAGGAAGCAATAGATAACAGAAAATAGAGGGGCAAAGGACCTGCTAATATAACAGAAAACGTGGTGGTGATGGTGGTGGTGGTGGTGGTGGTGGTGGTGATCTAACAGCTGAAAAAGATGCTGGAAGATTACCACTTACAGCGGATGAGATCATTGTTGACATATTTTATTTCTTAGAGAAGAGAGTCAAAAGAAAAGAACACTTTCAGAAATTTCAGAACTTGCACAATAAAGAGGCAAAAAAATTTGAAACATGTATGTACTAGGTGATAATCTTTAGGCAGATGTTTGGGTCGGCTAATGGACCAGTGGGATCCACTTCTTTCTTTAAGGAAGCAGAAATATTATGTAATCACAACATTTTCGCGAGCTTGACATCTTTCAGAATGCGTAGAGTTGAAAAATAAGACATCTACTGCAACAGGCGAGGAAAAATTGTTTATGTTCCTGCCCTCAGACTTGAACAAGGCCTTTTGCACTTTCCTTGCTGTGATTATTTCTGTATTTGACAAATTGAATGTTTCCCTTCAGACTTCTTCCCCAAATGTTCATTTTTTATTAGAACTTCTAATGGATGTGCTAAAGCAGCCCAATACTGCCAAAATCTCCTCACTGCTTGAAGTTGAGTACAACTTGATTCAACATCAAAGAAGTGAAGATGAGTTAGTTATTGGCATTCAGACTTCAAACATAGTGAATGATCTACAGGAAACAGATAAATCCCTTTTCTTTTCATCAGTGAGAAACTACTTTTGTACTGCCTGTGACTACATCATCAACAAGTTTCCACTCAAGGATGATGTGGTAAAGCATGCTGAAGTTGCTAGATTAAACATAATTCAAGGTGCACAGTTTTCTTCTGTTCATTTTTTCTTGGAGAAATTGCCTATGATGTGCAAGGAAGATAATGAAACTACAGGTGAAGTGGCGAATAAGCTTCAGAGCCGATTTGTCTGTTTCTATGGGCTACAAGCAGATAAATCCCTGTTACGTATAGACACAGGCAGCAGGTAAGCTACTTTCTATTTTTATCATGAACCATGAATGAATTGGTGAGTTGTAAGTTTTCTGCTCATATGATGTCGCAGATTTCTTGTGGCTCCTCCTATTTTTAATCTTTTAAAGCAAATGGAGCATTGTACTTCATTGATATCACACTTCTTATAATACTTCCAGACTAGAGATGGTGCTATTCTGTAACACAACTGATGTCCGGTGACACTGTGAGAAACTAGTATACAGAGAAGATGGGACAAGTCTCATACCCTGTAAGTACATGTGTTCTGTCCAGTAGGTCACCCCACATATTAACAGGTGCATTATTCTCTGAGCAAGACTGTACCAATGCTTATGTGATACGTTTGTCCCTCATTTCTGTTGGCATTTCCCATTTTCTATTATAATGCAATATTTCAAAGCAATGGAAATTTTGCACATAAAAATTACTCTCTTTTGTAAAAAAAAGTTATTTAAAAACCAAAAATTTTAGCACTGATGCTATGGCTAAATTGATATTTCAGTTTTTTTGCCTTGTTATTAGTAAAAAAATTAAAAACACACCTGTTTTAACCGAGGCCAAGCAAATACTAAAAAATATTGGTTATTCAAAACTAAAATATCAGTACCAGATTTAACCGGTTGATTTTTCCCATCCTTAGTGTGTTACTGCTACCACATATCTATATATAGGTTGGAAATGAAATGTGTATATTGCATTGTTAACTGGGAAGCGCCTTCCAGTGTGTTAAGGCACCAATGGCGAGTCTTTGCAGTCGACACCACTTCAGTGACTAGTGCATCGGCTCCGACAACATGTACGTTCTGAGTGGAGAAAATCCCTGACGCGGCCGGGAATCGTTCAAGGGCCCCCGTGACCGGGAGCTGGCAAAACTAACCGTGAGCTGCTTAGGGGTTACAGTTGCCGACATACTGAAATAAGTCTTTGTGTAAAAGAAAAGGAAACTGTACGACACAACATAAAAGACAGTGTTTGTTAACCGTGTTTGTATTGCTAATACGTAAAATAAGACAATGAGAGCTATGGAATTGTATGAGGCACTACATTTAAGTTGCTGCATTTAGGTCATATATTATATAGTCCCGCTTATGGCCCGGATGACTGAGAAGCAGCAACACTAATGCGTGTGAAGTTGGCAAAATGGTCAGGAAAGCTGTGTGCTGACTGCATGCCACTCTGTAGTGCATCCACAGAGCAGGTGTTCATCTTATATCCTTATTTTCAAGACACTGCCCTTCCAAATCCTTTGCTGTGTCTGACACAATTGAGATGTAATCAGCAAACCTCAAAATTTTGATTTATCCTCCCTGAACATGAATTCTCTTCCCAAATTGCTCCTTTATTTCCTCTACTGCTTACTCACAGTACGTACAGTGTAACACCGAAGTTAGGCTACGACCCTGTCTCTCTACCTTCTGAATTTCTGCTTCCTATTCATATATTCAGTTCCTAATTGCCATTTGGTTTCTACAGAAGTTGTGAATAACCTTCCATTTCATGTATTTCATCCCCGTTGAGAGTGTATTCCAGTCAACACTGTGAAAATCTTTCTCGAAATCTACAAATGCTGTAGTCATAGGTTTTGTCTTCTTTCAACCTATGTTTTAAGATAAGCCAAAGCTTCAGTATTGCTATGTGTTCCTAAATTTATCTCGAACCCAAACATGATTTTCCTAAACTTCACTTTCACCAGGTTTTCCTTCCTTTTGTAAATAATTTGCACTGGTATTTTGCAACTGTGAAGTATGAAGCGGACTGTTCAGTAATATGCACATCTGTCAACATCTGCTATCTTTGGGATTGCAATTGTTATATTTTTCTCAAAATCTAAGGATATTTTGCCTGTCTCATATATCTTGCATACTATGTGGAATATTCCTGTTATGAGATTGCTGATAAATTCAGCATAGTCTGCCCGTAAGCTCCAGTTTTGTTATGATTCATTGTCTCTGATTATTATTAAGTCTGAGGGAATGTCTTCTACTCCATGTGGGGTTTTTTTGGTCTTTCGGTGTTCTATCAAATTCTTCCCGCAGTATCTCATCTCCATTCTTATCTTCGTCTACTTCCTGTCTACTTTCCATAATGTTGTCTTTAAGTTAATTTCCCTTGTATAGCCCTTCCCTTTTTTGCTTACTACTTGCTTACCATCTGAGCTCTTGATATTCATACAGCTGTTTCTCTTTTCTCCAAAAAGTATCTTCACATTTTTGTTACCAGAAGGCCACTTGTGTCCCACACAAAAGTTTCTTTCCCTGAGTTCACAGGGATGTGCAAGTCCCACATCTGCGTGGTGCTCCAATCTAGTGGCGACTGTATGTTTGGAGCCCGAGTCAGTTGTGCATTGTGTGCCTTGTGTTTTGGTGGTTTTATGTAGTTTTTTTCCTCTCTGGGCAATAGATAAACTCAATGAAGGTATTTATTGCCTTTTTTACATTATTTGCTAGAAATTTACAGATTTGTGCATATATTTTCTAAAAAAACACTTTTAAAATTATTTAATGGTTTTCCATACAGCCATTGTATATAGAGAATTTCCTTTGTTCTTATTTTTGTATAAATTTAATATTATATATTATATTTTGTGATGTAATCGTATCCTTTCCAAAGGCAGGAAACCAGTTTTTACAATAGTATGCGAAATTTTTAATGAATTTGGTCACGAAATGGTTAATTTTCCTACTGGCAGGATCTGTCCATCTCCAGTCAAGTCTGCTCATACAGATTTGTGTTTCTCTTGTAGACATTCCTCCTTTGCCCATTTTGTAATGCCTGTCACTCATTTTTTATAAGTTTGTTTCCCATTTGCCTTCTTCATCTAATGTGTTTTATATTTTCTTCTTTCATCACTTGAAATTAACGTACTTACCACGCGGTACTGAAGTACTTCTACTAGGTGTTGTTTTTTGCCTGTTTGATCAACTGTTGCCTCCACTTGTATCATCCTCAGAGCTATTCATTCATCTTCTATGTCTCTGTGTTCATTTGGTCAATATTGATTTTTGTTTAATTGTTTTTCATTTTTATTCTTCAGCCATATTCCAGTCATTAGTGTTGAAAGATACACAATGTTAAAACATGAGCCAAACAATATTTTACTGTTAAATATATCTAGAACGAATATTTATTGTAGAACTCCGTGAGTAGATGAATGAAAGAGGTAACCTACAGGTAAAATTTTGCGCTGATCACTATTTAATCTTTGCAGATATATACACTGGGGAGTGATCTGGTGGCAAAAGGTTTAGATTTATTATATAATGATAAGCAAAGATTGTGAAGCCAGATATTAAACTGTAAGATATTTCCAGGGCCATATGTGGACTTTGACAATAATTTGATAATGAACCTGCAGATTAAAACTGAAGAAATTGCAGAAAGGTAGGACATTAAGGAGATGGGACCTGTATCAGTTGAAAGAACCAAAAGTTTTTTGACAGTTTCAAAGGAGACGCTCGTCAACAATTGACTGCAACAGGGGGAAAGAAATTCAGTAGAAGGTGACTGGAGTAACTTTGTGAAAACAACACAGAATCGTCTAGACGGAAAGACGAAGACCCAATTGAAATACTTCAGTAGCACAGGATATATTGAATTTAATTGATGAAAGGAGCAAATATACAACACAGTCAGTGGAGCAGATCCCCTCCCTGGGGACACCGTCTTATCGTAGGCACCTTCAATGCTGGGTGGGAGGGTTTGAGTGTTCTGATGAGGTAGAGAGCTGTACGGGGGGTAGCATAGCTACTGGCAGGGTCACCTAAGCTGGAGTGGTCTCGGCAGAGGAACCAGACACAGTGTCTCCCACACCATAGGGTAGGAGGGACTCCATAGGTTAAGTCGTCAACCCCTCTGGGGGAGCTAACCCTGAAATCAATGCCCAGTCCTCCAGCTTGGGGATGGAGTGCAGGGTTGATATCCCTGTCTTGTAAAAAATCTATTCTTGCAAATAATTCAACAAGAAATGCTGGACGGCCCCTATGTAGAGAAACTATGCTAGAAAACGGGAATATGGATTTATCGGTGCTTAAATTGGGAATGTGGAACGAGCGTACACTGTTGCAAACTGGAGCGATGAATAGTGTTGCGGAAGAAGTGCTAAGGTATGGAATGGGAGTTGTTACACTGCAGGAAATCAGGTGGAAGGGAAGAGGAGAGATTTATAACCAGAAATTCTCCATGTGCTATTCAGGGAAAGACGAAAGACAAGCGGAGTATGGAAGTGGGTTTATAGTCTCAAAGGATCAGTTATTGCTTTCACCCCATATAATGAAAGAATATGTACTCTGCATATGAAAGGCAAATTTCACCTTCGTGAATGTATATGCACCAACGGAAGAATCAGATGAAGATACAGTGACATCTATGATCAACTACAGGAGGTGTGTGACAGAATACCCAGATATGAATCCAAAATAGTTCTTGGTGACTATAATGCAAAACTGGAAAAGGAAGAGGTGTTCAAAAGTGTG
Organism: Schistocerca gregaria; assembly: GCF_023897955.1. NCBI lineage: Eukaryota > Metazoa > Arthropoda > Insecta > Orthoptera > Acrididae > Schistocerca > Schistocerca gregaria. The sequence goes on from NC_064929.1 coordinate 215,986,131, forward strand.
TTTGGTAAGGAAAGTCTGCATGATGAAACTAATAATGATGGTATGAAGGTTGACTAGTTTGCTTCTGCAAACAAGTTGAAGGCAGGAAGAACCTGGTTTCCAAGGAAAAATATCTACAAAGGGACATGGAAAATACCAGGAACAAATGACGCAAACCAAATAGACCATATATTGATAGCAAAGAGGTGGGCATCCATTATGGAAAATGTGCACACTTTCTGAGGATCTGATTCTGATTTTGAGCATTACCTTGTAGGAGCCAAAATGAGACAGAAACTTGCCATGGTTGCCAGAGGAAGTGGTACAAGAGTAAAGAAATGGAATGTAGAACAACAGAAAGATAGTACCAGAACAGATTGAGACAAGAGTTATAAACAAAAGATGGTGGAGATGATATAGACAAAGAATCAAACTTCATTAAAGATGCCATTAGGACAACAGCACATAAAATACTGGGGAAGCAAGGAGACGTAGGAATGAAGATTGGTATGATGATGTAGACAGGCAATGGAACAGAAAAAGGAAGCTAGGCTCAAATGCTTGCATTGGGATACTACATCAAATCAGGCATTGTATAATGAAAAGAGAATAGAGGCAGCAAGGTTATGCAGGAGGAAAAAAGAGAAGCCATGAAGAGAAAGATAGAGGAGATGGAACAGCACTACCAAAGGAATGAAAGCAGGAAATTCTACAAGAAAATTAAAGAAGGAACTCAAGAATATAGTAGACCAAAAGTAACAGCTTGTAAGGACAAAGAGGGAAATTTGCTGACAGATAAGAAAGATGTTCTGGACAGATGGAGAGAATATTTCAAGGGAATTTTGGAGGGCAATCCTACCAAGAATGAGGAGCCACTCTATTGCAGCGTAGATCCAGAAATAGAGAAATTAACATTAGACGAAGTACGAAGGTAGCGCACCGTTTAAAAAAATTTATAAAGCACCAGGAACTGACAAAATAACTGCAAAGCTGCTAAAAAATGGGGGAACTGATCTTCATAAGCGGATCACGTTTATACGGAATCAGCAAAGAATCCCAGAAGAATGGACTTAAGGTGTAACCCAACCAATAAGCAAAAAAGAAGACAAGATTTGCTGTTCAAATTACTAAGGAATTACTCTGCTGAATGTAACCTACAAGATCTTCTCTAGTATTACCTACAACAGGTTAGCACTATATGCAGACGAGATTCTGGGGAAGTAACAGTGTGGATTTTGACCTAATAGATCAACAACATACCAGATATTTGTGTTGAGGCAAATACATGAAAAGGCATAAGAGTATAACATTGAGCTTAATAACTTCTACGTAGACTTCAAGCAGGCCTTTGATAGTCTCAATAGAGCAAAAATGCTAAATGATTTGCTGGTGCCTGGTATACCATTGAAGTATGTCTCACTTATTCAAGCAAGTGCTGCAGTACGAGTGGATGGGGAACTGAGCTATTGGTTTAGCATTAGTAAAGGAGATGGACAAGGGGAGGCACTCTCTAGAATTCTGTTCAAACACACACTTGAAGCAGCCATGTGGAAGCTTCCGATATCTGGTTACATAGGTGTAAAGTTGACTTAGATATATGCATATGCTGATGATGTAGCAATTATTAGCAGAAGAAGGGTATCACTATAGAGGACAATATATGAGCTGAAAGAAGTCACAGGATCTAGAGGCCTTTCTATTAATGAAATAAAGACTAAGTACATGAATTTCACTAGGAAAGAAAATAACAACTTGAATAGACTAGCAGCAGACAGTTTCAACTTTGAACATGTGCAGTAGTTTGACTATTTGTGCTCTAATATTAACAGCTCAAATTCCATGTCAACTGAAATAAAACTGTGCATCCTAAGTGGTAATAGATGCTTCCACATGTTTAAGAAATTGTTGGCCTCTAGTTTATAAAATAGGCAGCTGAAGCTGCAACTATATAAGGTCATCATCAGTCCAGTTGTAACCTATGGATGCAAAAAAATGGACACTAATGAGTCTTGATAAGCAACAGCTCAGGATATTTGAATGTAGTGTGCTGTGTAAGATCTATGGGGCAGTTCAGGATAATAATGGTTTCTGGAGATCTAGAACGAATACTGAGCTGGACCGCCTCATACAAGCAGCTGACATCATAAGAATTATTAAAAGGAGAAGAAAAGCCTGGCTTGTGCATGTTCTCAGGATGGATACTGGAAGAATGACTAAAAAAATTTTTCAATGGAGGCCAACTGGAAGAAGACAGAGGAAGGCCACAAAAACGGTGGATAGATGATGTGTAAGAAGATACAAAATCTCTGAGTCCGAGGATGGTGGAAAACCGCACTGGAGAGGGCAGAATGGAGGAAGCTTGTTGTAATGTCGTGAGGAGGAGGAGGAGAAGTGGAGCAGATAAATGGGAATTCAGACATATAAAAAACAAGGTTGATAGGAAGTGCAAATGGCAAAGCTGGGATGGCTATAGGAGAAATGAAAAGCTGCAGAAGTATGCATGACTGGGAAAGATAGATGCTGCTTATGGAAAAGTTAGAGAGACCTTTGGAGGAAAGAAAAGTAACTATGTATATCAAGAGCTCATATGGAAAACCAGCCCTAAGCAAAGAAGTATATAGAGGCGCTACCCAAGGAAAATGAATTTGAAGACAATATTATAGAAAGAGAACAGAAAGTAAATGAAGATGTGAATGAGAGTGAAGATACTCTAAAATGGATTTCACAGCTGTTCCACTCTTGAATAGCTCATGAGAAAAGTCGACACCTAAGCCTTCTCATACATCATCTGATTTCTCTTACTTTATTATAAAAGCCATTTCTCCGTATGTATGTGGGAGTCCACAAAGTACAAAGACTATCCAGAAAGCAGGTTACGTTTTGGTATTTAGAAAAGAGTATAGGAAAAGATTATTTTATTCATTTGAAAGCAATACTTTTCATTGCAGTCTCCACACAAATTTGAGCACTTGCAATAGCGGCGAACGAGTTTGGAAATTACATTGCGACAATATTATGCCGCCTGACATTTAAAACAGTGAGTCACATCCTTCCACATTTGAATGTTGTCACGGAAGTGCTGCATTGTGATCTACATCTTTGTGGTTGGAAATAGGTGGTAGTCATTGAGTGCGAGATCTGGAGTGCGTGACAGATGAGGAAACGCCTCCCACTTGAAAGTATAGATTACTTATCAAGTGTGATTTGCTGTGTGACAGAGTGAATGTTGCCGTGTGAGAACAAAAATTTTTAAGCTCAACTTTCCTTACACTTACACTTATTCTGAATTGCTTTTCTCAAGTTTTCCAAAGTAACTGAACGAGAGCTCTGTCACTTTGACTTGGCGGCTTTCTTGAATCTTCATTCATTTTTGCGACCAGTTTGTCAGTCACAGTGCTTGGTCGTCCACCTCATTCTTCATTGTGAACATTAGTTTGGCCACTTTTAAACCTTACACACCACTGGCACACTCCACATTCAGTGATTACATTGTTTCTGTACATCTAACTCGTGCCATTGAATTTTAGTCAGTGTATGTTTTTATCCCCAACCAAAAACTTTATTACTGACTGCACTTTACAACTCAGGGGATTTTAAATTGCGGCACATATTTAAAACTTTTATTTTGAAATAAAGGAAAGTGACACAAACATCAAGCTGGTAAGGCTGGATACCAACTGAACGAATAAACGCTCGGCACTGGATAGCCTTCGTATTTTCACTTTTTGTGGAGAAAGTTGGTGGTCGAAATTTAGTGAAAAGAGCTTGCTGTGACACTTTTTTTAATGATAGCCACCCGAACTAGTGCATCATCATCCATAACATTCTCTCTCTTACTTCACAATAATAGAAAATGTGCTGTCCTCTTGTGAACTTTTTTGAAGTCCTGCATCAATCCTATCTGGTAAGGATCTCGTACCACTTAGCAATATGCAGAAGACGATGGACGTGTATAGCGTTGGCAGTCTCTTTAGTAGATCTGTTGCATTTTCTAAGTGTTCTGCCTAACAAACAGTCTTTAGTTCACTTTCCCCACAACATTTGCTGTGTGCTTCTCCCTGTTGAAGTTACTTGTTATTGTAATCCCTACACTAAAATCTACATAGATATTCCACAAACCACCATACAGTACATGGCGGAGGGTACCCTATACCACCTAGTCATTTTGTTTCCTGTTCCACTCACAAATAGAGTGAAGGAAAATCTGTTGTCTGTATGTCTCCATGTGAGCCTTAATTTCTTGTATCTTATCTTCGTGGTCCTTATGTGCAATGTATGTTGGCGACAGTTGAATTGTTCAGCAGTCAGCTTCAAATGCCAGGTCCCTAAATTTTCTCAGTAATATTCGTCGTACAGACTGTCACTTTCCCTACAGGGATTCCCATTTGAGTTCCCAAAGCATAGCAACAACATCTGTTGTTCCAATCTACCGGTAACAAATCTAGTAGCCCGCCTTTGAATTGCTTCGATGTCTTCCTTTAATCCTACATGGTACGGTTCCCAAACTCTCAAACAGTACTGAAGAATAGGTCACACCAGTGTCCTGTAAGCAGTTTTCTTTACAAGTGAACCTCACTTTCCTAAAATTCTCCCAATAAACTAAAGTCGACCATTTGCATGGCTATCACAGTGCTCACATGCTTGTTCCATTTCGTATTGCTTTTTAATATTACACTCAGATATTTAAATAACATGTCTGTGTCAGGCAGGACACCACAAATGCTCTATCAAAATATTGTGGGTTTGTTTTCCTATTTATCTGCATTAATTTATATTTTTGAACATTCTGAGCCAGCTATCTTTCATCACACCAGCTAGAAATTTTGTTTAAGTAATTTTGTACCCTCCTGATGTCACTCAACTCTGACACCTTCCCATATGCCAAAGCATCGTCAGCAAACAGCAACAGATTGTTGCCCTTCCAGTCCACCAAATCATTTATGTATGCAGAAAATGCTAGTGGTCCGTCACTTTCAGGGGCACTCCTGATAATGCCTTTGTCTCTGATGAACATTTGCCATTGAGGACAATATACTGGGTTCTCCTACTTAAAAAGTCTTTGAGCAATTTGCATAATTGCTCTATGTGCTGGTACCTTGGTTAACAGCCTGTAGTGGGGCAGTGTGTCCAATGCTTTCCAGAAATGTAGAAATTTGGAATCTGCCTGTTGCCCTTCATCCATAGTTTGCAGTGTTGAGAGAAAATGGCAAGCTGAGTTGTGCTTAAGTGATGCTTTCTAGAACTGTGCTGATTCTTGGACATAAGCTTCACAGTCACAAGAAAATTTATTATATTTGAAGTGGGAATATGTTCAAGGACCTAGGTATTTAGCTGAATCAACTAACTTTAAATTTGTGAGGTTTATCATGGAACTGAATGTTAATACTTTTTTTTCCCCTAGTACTCTTGTGAAGGACCTTATGTTTTATTGTTTATCATCAGTTACCAGGGTTTACGCTGTGCGCACGTCATGTCTAAATAATACTGCGGTCGGTTTTGATCTTCTGATGACTTTACTGTTCAGTAAACGACAGCATCGTCGGCAGACAGTTTGAGAAGCCTGCTTGTATTGTCTCCTAAACCATTTTTATAGGTCCAGAATTGCAGAGGGCCCAGGACCTCCTTGGGTGACCCCAGATATCTCGATAGCTTGAAGAAAGGCAAACATTATTGACTAGAATATCTGGTGTCTGAGAATAGAAGTTGGAATATTTGCAGGTAGGGCAATTTGGTGGCAGAAGGATGAGAAATGGAAACTACTCTTAAATGTGGTGCTAACACACTGACTGTGTTCTCAATTGTAAGTGCCACAAGAAACAGAGACCCACCAAGGGGCGAGAGTAACGCTGGTCTGTCACCTGAGGCAGACTGAGTGCAGAATCTGTAGCAGGACTGGGAGAAGCGCTTATAAAGGCATGCATTATGCTCCTCCCACATGATGCTGCACTGTTCTCCAGATATTTGCTCCTCCCACGAGCTTCTTTACAGCTGGTCACGTAGTTTCCTGCCTCGTAACATCTCTGCTCACGTTGAGCTACCCTTCTGTGTGCACACATTGTGCAACATTGCAGTTCTAAGTACTCACTCTTAGTGACTCCCACGACTCGTTCACAACTACTCTCTGAAATTCTGAAGGTAGCAAGGATTAAACACTGAGTGTAAGATCATCTCTAACTGTGCAGAAACCAAACTGCAGTCATAAGAATCGAATGATACGAAAGGGGATCAGTTGTTAAGAAGGGACTGGAACAGGCGTTTAGGTTTCACCCAATGCTATTCAATTTATATGTCGATTGAGCAATAAAGGGAACACAAGAAATTTGGAAAGGCAGTTAAAGTTCAGTTAGAAGAAATAAAACTTTGAAATATGATGATGACATTGTAATTCTGCCAGAGATGGCAAATGTCTTTAGAGAGCAGTTGAATAGAGTGGATAGTGTATTGTGAAGAGATTATAAAGTGATCATCAACAAAAGTAAAGCAAGGGTAATGGACTGTAGTTGAATAAAATTGGGTAGATGGTGAGGGATTAGATCGGGAAATGAGAACCGAGAAGTATAAGGGCTGTCGAAAGAAAATGAGCCGGGAAGAAAACAGTAAGTAAACTGTTTATTATTTCAGAAGTAATCATCAGAACTAAATGGGAATATTGAGAAACCTCACCTGTCCATTTTTTGACAAAAGAGAGTTAGCTAAGATTTTGTACTTAAAATGTATTGGCTGGTCGTGATAGAGAGAAACCCTTTTCTGTGTTTTTATACAGCTACTGTGAGACAAGACAGTTAGTGCCGTCGTGGGAAATTTTTGCGATTGCCTACATAACCACAATTGTAGCCGAGTGTGGTGCATCCTTTCTTCCAAAGCACATTGATGGCTACAAATGTCTTTTTTCAGGGTTCCAAAAATATGGGAAGAAAATGGGATTGTATGGATGCTGCGTAAGGGCTTCCCAGTGAAACTTCTGCAGCGTAGTCGAAACGACCACAGCAACTTGTTAACCAGTCCACGAAGGGGTGCACGGCTGGGTACAGTCGGGGTTCTGAAGGCGAGCACGAACATTATTCTGTGAAGGCATTGACTGTCTTGTATCACAGAATTGCTGCGCAAATCGTCACCGATCCACTCTGTCATGTTTCACTCTCGGCACGTAATGTCAGACAGAAGTTGGAAATAGTATCAGATGAGACTCACTGACCAACTTACTTTCTTCAATTGCTCCATAATTCAGATTTTATTGCTCTGACACCACATTTCCTGTTACGGGCTTTTGCATCACCTTGATGGTTTTGGAATTCCAGCTTGCCCTGCAATTCCCTGGTTATGGAGCTCCATTCGTGTTATGGTGCAGGCAGGACTTGCAAGTCAGACTTCCAGTTCCGCAGTGACTTTTGAAACTGTCATCCTTTTATTTTTTGTTACAGGCCTCTTCCATCACAGTCACGCAACAAGTGCTTTCGAACGCATTGTGACTTAGTGGATGATGTTTTCCTGCTTTCCCTGTACTCGGTATAGATCTTTAATACAGTACCTCTTGAAACATCAAACACTTTGACTGGCTCGGTTACAGAACTGCCCAAGGTACGATCACCAACAATTTGCCCACATTCGATTTCACTTGGCTTCGACACGATACTATCACACTACACGGAATGCAAAATGTTGAGAACGTTGTACAGGTGGTCAAATATGACAGCACTACTTGCAGTTTTGACTAGCATCTGCATTTACATTTGAGCACACATTTCTCACTGTGTTTCCTTATTTTTGACCGACCCGTATACTGATCGGAGTTGTCATTCCCCACCTTCTTAGCCGAGGTCACTAAGGTACACCTGCAAGGCAGGGCTATACTTGGAAGTAGTGGGTTGGAATCCTGTGGTGGAGCAACTGCCGGTGTTCTGTTAGTTCAGGAGGAAGTTATTTAATCAGGGAGACAAAACAGCAGTGGGCCTAGCTCCCTGTTACCCTAACTGAAACTAAGTTTATTTTGGGTTATCTCTCCTTGCCATTCTAGTAAAGCCAGGCAGTAATCTTGAAGAGTAGTAGGTGAATCTTACTGGTTCTTTCTGAGGCACACTCTCTTGAGGAATTAGTGATCCAAATATTTTATGTCATTTGGCTTCCAGTTGCTTTGTGTCGGAAACCTATCTGCTTGTTCATTACCACCAGTTCCTGAGTGAACAGCTACCAGTGCAGGCTTACCTTGCCGCTTTCTCCTAACCTCACCGGAGGTTTGTCGCATACTGTGACGACCTTAGATCTCGTCACAGGGCCCGATGAAGTTTTCGGAACTACTCGTATGTTTTAACAAATGTAGAGATCACGACTCGTATAGCACCTTTGTCGATTCTCTTCTCTGTGCACTCTGAGTGCAAATATATTTGCCCAAAATACTGCAAAGTGAGATCGTGCCCTCTGGTCTAGGCTGCACCTCATGTACCCCAGCAGTATTGTTGTTTATTTTTTCACTGCTTCCTGCCAGCAGCTTTATGTCGAAAGGTTTGTTGAAGCAGCTGAAAACTGTTGTATAGTTGGCCTGCATTTCCTGTATCGTTCCTGTATTTACTGCATTCTGGATATTGTAACTGTATGTGTTATGGTTAGACAGGCTAATCTCTGCACCTTTCTGAGCTCCTTAGCAGCCACTTCATTCCACTGTACTGTAGCCCCGTAAATTATTATAGTTTATGTAATGGAGACACACATCCAGTGTGTGCTCCTGGGGTTTACACCCCAGTTTTTACTAAAGGCTCTGCTAGTGCTGGTGGTGTATAGTTCCTGTTTGGCAAACTTTGCTCCCTTGTTGTGGATTAAATCCCAAGTGTTCCACAATGTCACACAAAGTGAGGGCACGTGACGCTCTCAACGGCGGTTTGTCCGTCGCATGGAGTCGTTTAGCTCGGAGGCCCCATCGGTGATATTCGAGATGAGAGGCCTCATGTCAGCACGGTGTTTTGAACCTCTCCTCTCTCTCGTAGCCATAAAACACAAATGTGGTGCTACACTAAATGCATCCTACCTTCAGTCACTCGCACACAGCAGACACAGTTAAGAGACGACTCTTGTACGATGCTTGGGAAAGGTCCGCTGTGCGTAGAGGAACAAAGGCCCTTTTCCGATTAAGCAGCTGAAGCTACGTTTCTGGGTCTTCCAGCGGATATTACTATATAACTTTACTTTTTCTGGTGTTAAATAATAACAGATATCATTGTGCCCATGTAAATATTAAGCTAACAGTAGGAGAAAAATCATTGCTACTCAAAGCAATTGAAGGAGTAGCAGCTCCCTATCCCTATTCTGCAATAAAGTAGCTGGCCTCTTAATTTGGATATGATACTTATGGTGTGAAGTGAAGTGGTGTAAATGTGATTTAAATATGTGAAATGAATGATAGCCAGATGTTAATGTGGTGTACAGAAACAGGACTTGCTACTTACGTGTTCTTATTTTTTTATTCTCTCTCTCTCTCTCTCTCTCTCTCTCTCTCTCTCTCTCTCTCTCCCTCTCCCCCCTCTCCCCCCTCTCCCCCCTCTCCCCCCTCTCCCCCCTCTCCCCCCTCTCCCCCCTCTCCCCCCTCTCCCCCCTCTCCCCCCTCTCCCCCCTCTCCCCCCTCTCCCCCCTCTCCCCCCTCTCCCCCCTCTCCCCCCTCTCCCCCCTCTCCCCCCTCTCCCCCCTCTCCCCCCTCTCCCCCCTCTCCCCCCTCTCCCCCCTCTCCCCCCTCTCCCCCCTCTCCCCCCTCTCCCCCCTCTCCCCCCTCTCCCCCCTCTCCCCCCTCTCCCCCCTCTCCCCCCCTCCCTCCCTTTTAATTTGTGTGTGTGTGTGTGTGTGTGTGTGTGTGTGTGTGTGTGTTGTAACACCTCCGTTTTTATCCTGACCTGATCTGATCGAATAGCAGCCCAATATTTATTATTAACATGACCGTGAACCTAATGTATGGTAATAAGAAACATCAACACAGTTTTACTAATTACGAACTTATATTCTGCTCAAAACACAAAAAGGAGATAGTCACTGCCTTCGTCATATATATCTAATTACGGCTAATCTCAGCACAGGCTTTCTTCATTTTCCATTATCGTCACAAGCTAATCCATCACTGCATCCAACACTGCAATCCAAGGTTAGGCCGGCACGGTAGACGCAAAGCCAAATATTGGCACTAGTAACGTCACTGATCACTTTCCCGGTATTAATTTATTATTTAGGTGTCTAACCACAGCGACGGTGACACCCTGTATTTCAATAATGGCCTCCCCACACACACACACACACACACACACACACACACCATTCCTGCCAACCACTCTGGCGCATCACGACACTCACTCTCTCAACACGTCACAATCGATTGTTCACCGTATTGACCTGTGCCGAGTGCAAAGTTATAGTAAGGGCCTACAGACCCCTTCCAGTGTGTGTGTGTGTGTGTGTGTGTGTGTGTGTGTGTGTGTGTGTGGAAAAATTGTTTTCGGGTTAGCTTGTTACATTAAATACATAGGTGCAGCTGTCAGCTCTTTCGGTCCGTTACTTTCCTGATGAAGGCAGCTCAAAGTTTTTTAGGGATTTAATGTGACGAGCTCACAGGGAGCAGTGTATGCATCTTTTCTCAAATGTTCATATAATTTTGGCATAAAACTTTCAAGATACTAGTGTGCCCTTTCAGTTGCAATACATCAATATGGCAAAACGTTTTTGTGTTCTAAAAACATTGATTCTGTAAATATCTGTTTATACTGTTTACAGAAATTAGAGAAGAAAGTTATTTTTGACAAGAACTCAATAATGCAGAATTTCTGAATTGATTTATTTCAGAAAGCTTTGAACCCGAAAGTGCTCCAAATACAGAATGGTAACTATTACCTGGTTATTCCTTTTTGTTTCTCTCTCCATTCCCATACCTGCCCCTTCAGTAGTAGTGAAATGTCACGGAGGCTGTCAGTAGAAACCCGATAACTCCTAAAGCCTAGAGATAAGACAGTGCTGTCTGTCATTTTCAGTTGTTTCTCATGTTACCACCGTGCCACCCCCACTCCCAATCCGACCGCTTGCCTTGGAGGTGCCAGGCAGCCTGCACTGTCCTCTTTCAGCTAATGTGTGATATGTGCACCAAATTTTGTTGACATTGCTCCACACATTCCACACTTGTAATGGACACATCTGTCCATTTCCACCACCACCTATGGGTCAGTTGTCTCCAGTAGCATCATCGTTCAGTGTAGTACCGGTGAATACTGTCAATAAGACACTAACGTTTTCGACAGCTGTTAATGTTGCCCCCTTCCACCTAATCCCCTGTCCTCAGCAAATCTCCTGGGACAAAATACCATCGAAGCTGGCATTGGTCGGCCTAGTAACACCATAACTATAGATCTGATGATACTGTTTGTCACTTCCAATATTTTTAGCACTTCACCACCTCCTTAGTTCTTCACTACGATTGCTAGTGGTAGAAGGAGCACCTATCATCCAACCTCCACCCCCAGTAATTTTTTGTTGTTCTGGAAGACAGGCCATATTTGTATCAAGTTTGATTGACACATTCCTCCCGGCATTTCAGAGCTACTTAAGTCAGTGTGAAACTGCAAAAATACATGAGCATGCACACATGCGCACATCCCAAACTGTTTGAGGATGAACCACTTAACATGTGTCATGAGATGGGCATGCAACTAGACAGAATACCCGCCCTCACTTCTGTGGAAGTATGTAGCATACTCAGTACCACTTGTGTCTGGTATTGGATTGGAAAAGGAGAACCAGTTGCATGTTGCCTGGCCAACGTCCTGCCCTGATCTGATGCTTCTTTCTTGTTCTTGCATAAATAATAATGTACTTTTTTGAGTCATATCAAAAGCCTTATGTATGTGACATCTGTTCCTAATGTAGAAACATTTCTTGCCAGCATATCTGCACCATCTGATGAGATCGCTTGGTGCTCAATGTACTGAATAGAGTGCAACAGAAATTTCTGCGAAGATATTATGCTTGTATTTAATGTAGTCATTACAACACCTTCTGTAATGCACTACATTGCTGAGTGAACTGTGCATTGCTTTGCTATTCTTAAGGCACAGGTGCATTGGTTATCCTTTTATCTTATATTTCCAAGCTTGCACTTTACTTCCAACACCAGAAGTTCATATTCCACAGTTGTCGTATTTTGACTCTTCTGTTAGCTCCTTCATCTTGTGCGCATCCTTTTCGATTGCCCTGTATATGAGTAAATTAAGAAACTGAGGCCAGCTGTAATTAATAAATATAATGAATTTCTAATAGGGAAGGGAGTTCTTACGACCCGCAGAATGTGCTCCCTTTAACTGAGCTTAGTATAGCAAAGTTTAATGCCATTCTCTATGACTCCTTTCGCTCAGCACAGGTCCATCGTACTTGTTTCAGATCCCCCGAAGCGAGGTAGCTCAATGGCGGAAGTTCTGCGTCGCATCTACTCGCAGCACGGCATGCGTGGCCTGTTCGCAGGACTCACGCCGCGCCTCGTCAAGGTGGCACCAGCATGTGCAATCATGATCTCGAGCTTCGAGTATGGCAAGAGCTTCTTCCGCAGGTACAACGAGCGTCGAACGCCACAGCGGCGAATGCCGCAGCGGCATGCCGGGCAATACCGGACGACTGTATCTGCCCCCGCACCTGGCGTGCATACCAGGAATGGGGCGATGGAGGCGCCGGCGTGGCAAAGCCGCCGGTCAGATGAATAGGGTGGGGGAGGTTTCTGACTGGGTTGGAAATTGTCAGCAGGCCGGTAGCGGTTTGATCCCTCAGTCTGCCCTCAAAAGCGCATGCCGGGCAAATTTTTTATCCCCTTGAGAGTACGAGTTGATTGCTGCATATTTCAATATTTTTGGGAAATTTTTTGTTCTCTAAAGTATGCTAGGTTACAGTGAAGTCACTTCATGTAAAAGCTAGATGATTTATTTCTATACCCATCAGAATAAATAATTTGTGATGCAAATATTTTTCTTTTATTATGTTACTAGCTCTTGTTTATTTCATTATTTGCCCCCTCTGGGATGGTTTCCAAGGTTTCTGATACTTCTATTGTCTTCACCTCCAGTATAAATAGAAACGGCTTTAAAGTGTATGATATTAGAAAATTATTTTAAATTCTGAATGAAAATAATATTGAGGTAGTGAAATCCACGAGATGCCTCAATTAGTATTTGAATTTCTTGTAATTTCCTTCCTCTTAAATATTGTGCAGACTGTCAGGGGACTAGGAAATAGGATTTTGGTGTGAAAGAAAGCAAAAATGAACACAACACAGCAAGTGAGAATACACTAGAGGTGTGCAAAAATGGAAGAAACATTTCAGTGAGATTTTTTTTAGAAATGTAGAAAATTGGAATTTGTACGAGTACAGTGAGACTGAGTGCAAGTGGGAAGAGAGTAAATCTCGTCAGTTTAGAATTTGGTACAGTATTGGCAGCATTATTTCTTCCTTACAGGAAATTTCATGCATGTATAGGTTTAAATGTCGATTGCCACTCAATTGGGTATTTTTGTGTCGAATGATTCTGGCAGACTGATGTGAGCACAAAGTGGTGGATGGGCAGGATGTGGCAGCAGTGACCAGGGTTCCATTGCGAGCAGCTGGAGAGATCTGCCACAGGCTACACGGGTGAGACTCGAACCGGCACCCCCTTACTGGCCCGGTGATATTTGTTTTAAGCTGTACAGTTGCACGCAGGGATTCCCTATATTTCTGTGCTCGGCGTGTGACACCCTTAGTTACCAATAATAATAGTTTTCACCACATAAAGGGTAACATACTGGTGGATGGGTCAGCTAGCAATGTTTTCCCCAAAGGATTTCCTGTTTAGATTTATGCTCTGTTAATGGATTTTATAGATTTTTATGATATTATGTGTAGTAATGTGGCAACAGATGTTTGTTAACCACTTTAAAATGTAGTGTATATTCTGAAATGCAGTGATGTGACGATGCACTGTAGCTGATATGTCTTGCAGAGCTTATATTTGTGGTTTCATTTGGGCATTTGTCCCATAAAGGGAAAAACGGTGGCACGGCACATCCTGTGCCTGTAGATTTAAAGTCTGATGTCAATGTAGAATTAAAAGGAGAGGAAGCAAGAAGAATAAGAAAAAGCAACAGCAAAATTGTGCACTTTATTTCAAATTGACCTATAAAATTGTTTTAAATGTCGATCACAGGAGTCTTACTAGTGTTGAGCAAGATGAAGGTCGCACTGGCAGATGTTGAGTTGCTCTATTAACTGCAAGATAATTTACTGTTTGTGAGAATGTTATGTTAAATCATTAAGAGTTGTGACTGGAGATTCACTTGCATCACAATATCCCACTTGTGCATCACGAATGCTGACTTTTAAATTTTATGTGTGGGATTTAATTACCTAAAAAGACTGTTGAGAAGGGCGTGTTACATGTACACAGTAATAATGTATGAATAAAGGTCTGTGAAAATGGTATTTTGAGTGAATTCAGGAAGTATTTGGTCTGAAATTGCTTTGTCAGAATCAGTGGAACTGTTTTTTGTGCTTCCTTTATCATGTACTGCCAGCAAGGGGAAAAGTGCACTTACTCTCTGTGTGTGTGTGTGTGTGTGTGTGTGTGTGTGTGTGTGTGTGTGTGTGTGTGTGTGTGTGTGTGTGGAGGGGGGGCGAGAGAGAGAGAGTGAGAGAGAGAGAGAGAGAGAAGGAAAAGTGCATAACCCACAAATTTAAAAAAATCTATTATTAAAAAAGGCCAGTAAGAATAATATGAACACCTGAATGAGCTGCTTCTACATCCACTCTCCAGTGAATAATTTCTATTTTAAGGGAGTATAAAAATCTTGCAGGCCCACCACATAGAAGAAACGTCCTTATTTCAATTTCATCTTTTTATCTGTCCAGAGTTAGTTTTAGGTTTTTATTGGTGGTTGACTCATTCCAGTGAATAGATTTCCACCAATGCCTTTTCTTTCCTGCTCTGCTACAATGAAATAATTGTAATGTTCTTGTAGTATACCATTTGTAACAAACTGTGAGTTAAGTACATATTTTCCATTCCTGGCAACAAGAGTCATACATTCAAACTATTGTCCAGTTGTACTTCCTACTTTGTTACTCAGTACAATAGAACCCTGACATTTTTCGTTGCTCCTAACTTGAATTTATGTCATTTCCCCTTCACTTTGAATACACCTTCCTGTTTCCAATTTCTATACAGGAGAACACACTCACTTACAAATTGGTGTCATTTTGTTTCTTAGTTAATTTGTGCTTATCACTTTATGCATTTCACGCAGTTTTCTCAAGTTGTGTGTACTACTCAACACATTGTAAACTTGGATGTATTATTACTTTGGCAGTGGGTAGATGGAATACTCTGTTCCTTTTACATACATTTTTCATGCAGTTTTTATGGGAAATATATTTCTTTTATAAACTTTGTACTCTATAAAATACTTATAATAAAATGTTTGAGAACACTGTTAATGCTAACCATTTTCGTAACAGACTTTTACTCTTTCTCCTGTCCTACAAAGGCCTCTTTGCACACTTTTGAGGAGCTAAAATATTGTGGAGGTAAGTGCAAACATCTACTGTTGAATTGAATGAACGGGGACTGTGTTGTACAGTCTGTCATCCTTCAATTCGTCATTATTATGTTCGTACCACTAATTTGAGAGATGATTGTAGCAAGACAAACAAAAACCTTGGCAGTGATCAAATGGTTCGTGGCATGCCAACTCAGAACATGCCAATGATGAAGTGGATAATGTTAGAACAGTAATTAAGTATATATTTAACTTACATGCTGGACATACAGGTTCAATATTCTTAACTCAAAGAAACAGTGTTGCTATGATTTCTCAACAAAAATAATCAATTTTTGAAAACACATAATGTAATTGGATGGATAAAAAGTATACTCAGAAAGCGCCAGTGGAACACACGTACCAAAATGTATTGAAATTTGCAAGCTCTTTGAGCCACTGACTCCTCCTCCTGGCACAAGGTTTAAAGGAAAAAGAAGAGGGGCGAAGGAAAAGGACTGATGAGGTTTAGGAAACGGGGAGGGTCCAGAAAAAGTCACCCAGAGCCCTGGATCAGTACAGACCTACCACATGGGATGAGAAGTAGAGACTGGTGGTTGAGGACTGCACCGGACGAGATCTGAAAACCTGAGAGCTTAAACTTGAAAGATAGGGTAATATGTAAGACAGAGATTACTGACTAAACATAGTGCATGGGTTAATAAGAGCTGAAAGCTAAGTGCACTGTATGTGATAGAGATTTTTGGAGGGGGGAGGGGTGTAAACAGGTTAGAAAATAAGATATAGAAAGCTAGAAGGTTGTGAAGAAAGGAATGGTGACAGATAAGAAATGCTGGCAACAAAGAAATTAAGGTGGGTAGGATGTCAAACAGACCAACTTGGAGCAGGAGAGGCATTACAAGACATTTTAATATCCACTGTACCATACTTTTACAAATAAATTCATAAAACTTTGTCAGCATGACCAGGAAGGATTCAGGATTAACACGTGTAGCAGTGGAAGTTCAAAAACATACAAAGTAATTTTTTTTTTTACATGTGAAATTTCATCTTTTTTCCGCTTACTACTGGCTGCATTTGTTGCTATAGTACAGTTTCCTTCATAAGCAAAAAAGACTCTTCAGTGAATTTTGCACAGCATACAAACCATACTTGCAGGTGTATGAAGCTCTTAGAATTTTTGTAAATTATGAAAAAATGAATGACCTGTTACATTTTAAACTTCATGTTTAGAAAAAACTCAAATTTTTATAGTTAACTGTCTGTTTTTACCACAGTCTTTAATAGATTTAGAAAATTCCCAAGTTTCGTACACCTCTAAGTATGGTTTGTATGCTGTGCATAATTCAGCGCAGAACCTCTCTTACTTATGAAGAAAAGTGTACCTATAGCAACAAATGCAGCCAATAGTAAGTGAAAAAATTATGAAATTTCACAAGTAAAAAAACTATTTTGTTATATTTTTGAATTTCCACTGCTATGAGGGTGAATCCTGAATCCTTCCTGGTCATGCTGACAAAGTTTTATGAATTTATTTGTAGAAGTATAGAGAGTGGAAATTAAACTTGTGGTGCCCCTCCTGCTCAAAGTCGGCCCGTTTGACACCCTACCCCTCCTCAAGGTCAGGTGAGTGGTGAGAACCGAGGACACGTGCTCCATTTGTGTTCTGAGAAACCGATGCCTGCATGAAGAATCCAGATGGCATGAGTGGTGAAATGGGCACAGAGGTCATGACTGTAATGTTGTAGACTATGCTCTGCAACAGAATATTGTGTCCAGAATGAGATTTTCACTCTGCAGCGGAGTGTGTGCTGATATGAAACTTCCTGGCAGATTAAAACTGTGTGCCGGACCCAGACTCGAACTCGGAACCTTTGCCTTTCGCGGGCAAGTGCTCTACCAACTGAGTTACCCAAGCATGACTCATGTCCTGTCCTCACAGCTTTACTTCTGCCACTACCTCGCCTCTCGGTCCGGACCTTGATCAAGCGTGACTTCCTTTTAACTGTACGGTATATGTTATATTGCATTTAGGAACTTTCAGGTAATTGAACATGTATCAATAATTACAGATTTCTGTAGTTGTATATAGATACGTTTGGATGTAGCCGTATTGCATTGATGTACTGGTGGATATTGTGTGTTATGACTCCTGTAGTTGATAGTATAATTGGTATGATGTCAGCTTTATCCTGATGCCACATGTCTTTGACTTCCTCAGCCAGTTGGATGTATTTTTCAATTTTTTCTCCTGTTTTCTTCTGTATATTTGTTGTATTGGGTATGGATATTTCAATTAGTTGTGTTAATTTCTTCTTTTTATTGGTGAGTATGATGTCGGGTTTGTTATGTGGTGTTGTTTTATCTGTTATAATGGTGCTGTTCCAGTATAATTTGTATTCATCATTCTCCAGTACATTTTGTGTCGCATATTTGTATGTGGGAACATGTTGTTTTATTAGTTTATGTTGTATGGCAAGTTGTTGATGTATTATTTTTGCTACATTGTCATGTCATGTACTACGAATGTAGTGTGGGACAATACGTTGAGAATGTGGGTTTCGCGGGAGGCGTGCCAGAGATAAATCCCTGCAGTTGCGCTATCCTCTGTGTCCTCGGTGGCTCAGATGGATAGCGCGTCTGCCATGTAAGCTGGAGATCCCGGGCTCGAGTCCCGGTCGGGGCACACGTTTTCATTTGTCCCTGTTGACGTATGTCAATGCCTGTAAGCGTCTAAGGGTGTTCATTTCATTGTAATTTCATTCTAACAAGCTGCATGGTCACCGATGGTATCTGTTCTTTTGGCCATGTCCGATAGATCAGATACCATCTTAGTATGTATTACAAGTGTAATAATTCTGCGCATATGGGCCAGTCGTTGGATGGTTGCTTCTGAAGAAACCAAAATAGGTAAGACTTGATGAAAGCAATGTTTTTGACCCTCCCCCTACACACCCAGTCATTTCCAGGTGTGAAGAGGACAGTGAATTTGTTGTCCTAGATATCCTAGTTAACTATCTTTACTACCTCAAAATTTCCACTTTCTCTCCCCCTCCACCTCCACCTCCCCCTCCCCCTCCCCCTCCCCCTCTGTTCCTTTTCCCCTAGAATGAAGTGAACAGGGTTATGGGAGGAAAGTGTTTCCTGTGGATTATAGAGAGGAAACAGAATTTGACAAATATTATATGTAGGCACATATTCCATATTGTGCAAGCCACCGTACAGTGCCTGATGTACCATCACTAGTCGTTCCCTTTCCAGTTCTACTTGCACATGGACTAAGGTAAAGATAATTTAAAATTATTGCTTACTGGTTATGCTTCCCTCTCAGTTCCACATTTTTTCACAGTAAGACTACTTTTGATCACAAAAAGAAACAAATCCTTGTAAATTTGAGCATCTAGCCATAATCACAAATTAATTTGCAATGTAATGTAGAATGACTCATTCCACATTATTATGATTTATCGTGCATAACGATCCATTGAACACAATATTAACTAACACAATTGGCTTCAGACCTGCAAATTGGCACGAGCAACCTGTCGTGTCGCGTAGAAACTGTGTGTCGGAGTGCCGGGTGATGATGTTCTGATCTGTATTTTCTACACTAAACAACATTTTGCTTGCTTGAGTTTTTAAGTCTGAAGATGATCACTTTCAACCAAAGCTAATCATATTATAAATACGTGTGTGACTGAAATGGAAAAATAAAAAGTACACAAAAACTTTTATATATTGACACAGTTACTGAATTCTTCAATGACAGATATGTTGCCTGTAGCAAAAAGAATTGATGGTGTGTCTCACTGTGGACCTAGCCTCTCCTACTTCTTCACAGTGAGCTTTATAAGATATCAGTATGTTTGTTCCATAAGCTCTGTTGTGAAAAAGAGCTTACAGGGATGTGGAACTAATGCAGTTCTGCATTAACAGGCCAAAGCAACCTCTGCAAGCAACTTCTTTAAAGTGTACTGACAACAAATTATGACTAGCGCCGATCTGTTCAACCTGATAATTACAGTGATCAGTTTATTTATGTATCTTAGGGGGCAAACAACTGCCGTAGAAAAGCTTGTTGCTTCTCCTCCTGCTGTTTCTTAAGCAGTTCAGTGGATCAACAGTCTGTTGAAAATACTGGTTCTCTAAACCTTCTCAAAATAGCAATTTGTGGAAATATCCTCAGCTTCCCTCAAAGGGTTCCCGTCTGAGCTCAGAGTATTTCCGTAACACTTGTCTTGATGGAGCTGACCAGTAATATACTTAGTTGCACACTTCCGGATTGCTACTGTGCCTTCCATTAATCTGAGGTGATGCCAATCCTGAGCGCAGGAGCAGTACTGGGGAATAGGTCACACGAGTGTTCTGTACGTGCTTATAACTGATATGTGCTCATTCCTTGCCTCCTCATTTTTTGACATTATGTTAACATATGTAATCGACATGTCACAGTTGAGCAGTATACTGTCAATAATGTATTCAACCGTTAGACAGGAACGTTTCTCCTTTACGTCCTCATTAAACCTGTGAGGCACTTGTCCACTGTGGTTGACAACTGTTAATGGTCACTTCAGCTGGTCCTGAGGCTACAAAAATGCAGCCAGCCACTCCAATGGACACTCTCTACTGGTGCTGTGCTCTGCATGCATTTGCAGCCTCAAGACTGACTGAAACCGCCAGAAGAGGACCATTAACAGCTCTCCAGCAGTGTACACGTGCACCAGAGATTAACTCGCATTTATCTACGTGTAAAGCACACTGCCGTTCGTCACACCGAACAGCTCTGTCTGAGTCACCTCGAATCCCCCCGACAATATACTTCCAACAGAAAGAGGTTCCTAATCAATGGTCTGAAGATGACCACAGTAGTGGTCGAAATTGGTCACATTGAGAAATAAATCTTGATCAAGACTGTTTTTAATAGTAAAAAAAAATCAAATAAAAAATCTACCACTGTCCCATAGATGACTGCGTCCTCGCCAGCCGGCCTCTGGCCCTAGCCGACAGTCGGTCTACATTCGCTGTGGATCGGAGCGGCCATATCTGGCACTCCTGACGTCGCCTTTGTCTCTGATTGACACTCCAAATCCGGGACAATTCTCAGTTCTGCAATTTATTTGCTTTGGCAATTTCTTTGGCTTGTGACTTACATTTTTACCTGTAACTTTGTTACATGTCACAACAGTAGCGAAAATATGCTGCTAAGCCAAAACGTTACAACCCGTGCCTGCCAAAATTTGGAATGCCACCTGGTGACATTGTGGACATGTGATGTGTTACGGAACGTGCAGCAGAGGTGGATGGGGGATCACGCTAGCAAAAATATGAGCTGGAAATGAGGAAATCCATTGAGATAAGCTACTTTGTCAAAGGACATTATTATTCCACAAATCTCGTGAACGAGTATCTACTAAAAGAGGTATGGCAGTGAAACTACCACTACACACTTTTCGGTTGGACGTACTCAACTCTTCACAGAACGTGGGGTTCGGAAGCTTGTCAGCTCTGTAAAGTAGGATACATGGTGATCTGTGGCATCTCAGCAGAAAGAGCATATCTGTGGAAAGAGGACTGTGGTGGTCCACACTCTTTATTGTACACTTTCGAATATGGAGCTCTGCCACCCACCACCCCTATGTTTTCAATTGTCGACTTGACGACATTTTCTGTTAAGCTTGCAATGGGCACAGGACCATACCGATTTGACAGTTAAGTGGAAAAATATTGGCTCTTTGGACGAATCGCATATTTGCCACACGAGGATGACGGTCATCTCCACAAAGGTCGACGGTCCTCTCCAGAAATGCCCTCGTAGAGTTGAACAGCAGCTCAGAACGTGCAGCACATTGTGGATGCATGCTAGTGGGAGCAGTATTATGATACAGGAAACATTCTCCTGCACTTGCACGGACCTGTGGTAGTGATCAAAGGCATGCTGACAGCTGCAAACCAACAGCACCCCTTTGTGCCAGATTGGTGTCTTCCCAGATGGCAGTCTCAACTTTTGGCAGTATAGTTGTCCACATCTTGGAGCCAGAACTGTGCAACAGTGGTTGGAGGTGCATTATAGTGAATATAGTTGATGTTTCGTCGACTAAATTCCCCTGATGTAAATTTTACGGAAACCATTTGGGTCACTATCGGGCTTCTTCACCACATGCACAAATCAGCGGCCCATTATTTATTCAAATTACGTGATCTGTGTGTAGACATCCAATGCTACGTACCTCCACAAACTTACCAACAAAGTTTCAGATGTGTGATACACAAAATCAGTGATGTTTTTCAATCCAAAGACGGACAAGCTAACTATTTAGCAGCTGGTCATAATTATTTGGTTCACCAGTGTATTGTCTTCACGCTTTGGAACATCCTCACATGACCCAGACTCTGACATAAATGTGAGTCCCTCCACAGTGTGTAATAGAAGCTCCTAGTACCAGGATTGTACCAAAAGTAAGGTTCCCACATTTTTTACAAATAAAAAACATTGTTTATTGTTATTAATTTATACATTGTTAAAAAGCTTACACTTTTGTTTATTTTTCAGTTGTTGTTGTTGTTGTGTTGTTGTTGTTGTTGTCGTCGTCGTCTTCAGTCCTGAGACTGGTTTGATGCAGCTCTCCATGCTACTCTTTCCTGTGCAAGCTTCTTCATCTCCCAGTACCTACTGCAACCTACATCCTTCTGAATCTGCTTAGTGTATTCATCTCTTGGTCTCCCTCTACGATTTTTACCCTCCACGCTGCCCTCCAATGCTAAATTTGTGATCCTTTGATGCCTCAAAACATGTCCTACCAACCGATCCCTTCTTCTAGTCGAGTTGTGCCACAAACTTCTCTTCTCCCCAAACCTATTCAATACCTCCTCATTAGTTACGTGATCTATCCACCTTATCTTCAGCATTCTTCTGTAGCACCACATTTCGAAAGCTTCTATTCTCTTCTTGTCCAAACTAGTTATCGTCCATGTTTCACTTCCATACATGGTTACACTCCATACAAATACTTTCAGAAACGACTTCCTGATACATAAATCTATACTCAATGTTAACAAATTTTTC
This sequence comes from Schistocerca gregaria, assembly GCF_023897955.1. Lineage (NCBI taxonomy): Eukaryota > Metazoa > Arthropoda > Insecta > Orthoptera > Acrididae > Schistocerca > Schistocerca gregaria. Next base: position 216,008,707 of record NC_064929.1, read on the forward strand.
TTCTTCAGAAACGCTTTCCTTGCCATTGCCAGTCTACATTTTATATCCTCTCTACTTCGACCATCATCAGTTATTTTACTTCCTAAGTAGCAAAACTCCTTTACTACTTCAAGTGTCTCATTTTCTAGTCTAATTCCCTCAGCATCACCCGATTTAGTTTGACTACATTCAATTATCCTCGTTTTGCTTTTGTTGATGTTCATCTTGTATCCTCCTTTCAAGACACTATCCATTCCATTCAACTGCTCTTCCAGGTTCTTTGCTTTCTCTGACAGAATTACAATGTCATCGGCTAACCTCAAAGTTTTTATTTCTTCTCCGTGAATTTTAATACCTACTCCGAATTTTTCTTTTGTTTACTTTACTGCTTGCTCAATATACAGATTAAATAACATCGGGGAGAGGCTACAACCCTGTCTCACTCCTTTCCCAACCACTGCTTTCCTTTCATGCCCGTCGACACTTATGACTGCCATCTGGTTTCTGTACAAATTGTAAATAGCCTCTCGGTCCCTGTATTTTACCCCTGCCACCTTCAGGATTTGAAAGAGAGTATTCCAGTCAACATTGTCAAAAGCTTTCTCCAAGTCTACAAATGCTAGAAACGTAGGTTTGCCTTTTTTTAATCTTTCTTCTAAGATAAGTCGTAAGGTCAGTATTGCCTGAAGGGTTCCAACATTTTTACGCAATCCAAACTGATCCTCCCCGAGGTCCGCATCTACCAGTTTTTCCATTTGTCTGTAAAGAATTCGCGTTAGTATTTTGCAGCTGTGACTTATTAAACTGATAGTTTGGTAATTTTCACATCTGTCAGCACCTGTTTTCTTTGGGATTGGAATTATTATATTCTTCTTGAAGTCTGAGGGTATTTCGCCTGCTTCATACATCTTACTCACCAGATGGTGGAGTTTTGTCAGGACTGGCTCTCCCAAGGCCGTCAGTAGTTCTAATGGAATGTTGTCTACTCCTGGGGCCTTGTTTTGACTCGGGTCTTTCAGTGCTCTGTCAAACTCTTCACGTAGTATCTTATTTCCCATTTCGTCTTCATCTACATCCTCTTCCATTTCCATAATTTTGCCCTCAAGTACATCTCCCTTGTATAAACCCTCTATATACTCCTTCCACCTTTCTGCCTTCCCTTCTTTGCTTAGAACTGGGTTGCCATCTGAGCTCTTGATATTCATACAAGTGGTTCTCTTCTCTCCAAAGGTCTCTTTAATTTTCCTGTTGGCAGTATCTATCTTACCCCTAGTGAGATAAGCCTCTACATCCTTAAATTTGTCCTCTAGCCATCCCTGCTTAGCCATTTTGCACTTCCTGTTGATCTCATTTTTGAGATGTTTGTATTCCTTTTTGCCTGCTTCATTTAGTGCATTTTTATATTTTCTCCTTTCATCAATTAAATTCAATATTTCTTCTGTTACCCAAGGATTTCTAGCAGCCCTCATCTTTTTACCTACTTCATCCTCTGCTGCCTTTACTACTTCATCCCTCAGAGCTATACATTCTTCTTCTTCTGCATATAGTTACCCATTCCTGTCCATCGTTCCCTTATGCTCTCCCTGAAACACTGTACAACCTCTGGTTTAGTCAGATTATAAAGGTCCCATCCCCTTAAATTCCCACCTTTTTGCAGTTTCTTCAGTTTTAATCTACAGTTCATAACCAATAGATTGTGGTCAGAGTCCATATCTGCCCCTGGAAATGTCCTACAATTTAAAACCTGATTCCTAAATCTCTGTCTTACCATTATATAATCTATCTGATACCTTTTAGTATCTCCAGGTTGCTTCCATGTATACAACCTTCTTTCATGATTCTTGAACCAAGTGTTACCTATGATTAAGTTGTGCTCTGTGCAAAATTCTACCAGGTGGCTTCCTCTTCAATTTCTTAGCCCCAATCCATATTCACCCACTATGTTTCTTTCTCTCCCTTTTCCTACTGACGAATTCCAGTCACCCATAACTATTAAATTTTTGTTTCCCTTCACTATTTGAATAATTTCTTTTATTTCATAATTCATTTCTTCAATTTCTTCGCCATCCTCAGAGCTAGTTGGCATATAAACTTGTACTACTGTAGTAGGCATGGGCTTTGTGTCTATCTTGGCCACAATAATGTGTTCACTATGCTGTTTCTAGTAGCTTACCCGCACTCCTATTTTTTATTAATTATTAAACCTACTCCTGCATTACCCCTATTTGATTTTGTATTTATAACCCTGTATTCACCTGACCAAAAGTCTTGTTCTTCCTGCTACCAAACCTCACTAATTCCCACTATATCTAACTTTAACCTATCCATTTCCCTTTTTAAATTTTCTAACCTACCTGCCCGATTAAGGGATCTGATATTCCACGCTCCGATCCGTAGAACGCCAGTTTTCTTTCTCCTGATAAAGACGTCCTCCTGAGTAGTCCCCGCCCGGAGATTCGAATGGGGGACTATTTTACTTCCGGAATATTTTACCCAAGAGGACGCCATCATCATTTAATCATACAGTAAAGCTGCATGTCTTCGGGAAGATTTACGGCTGTAGTTTCCCCTTGCTTTCATCCATTCGCAGTACCAGCACGGCAAGGCTGTTTTGGTTAATGTTGCAAGGCCAGATCAGTCAATCATCCAGACTGTTGCCCCTGCAACTACTGAAAAGGCTGGTGCCCCTCTTCAGGAACCACATGTTTGTCTGGCCTCTCAACTGATACCCCTCCGTTGTGATTGCACCTATGGTACGGCCATCTGTATCGTTGAGGCACGCAGGCCTCCCCACCAACGGCAAGGCCCATGGTTCATGGGAGGGGGGGGGGGGGGGTATTTTTCAATATAGCCTCCATTTTTTCGACACACTTTTGAAGACGGTGCTCCATCTTTAAAATTCCTAAGCCGCAGAAGTCTCCTGTGAACCCGTCGAGGAAGCATGTGACCTCTACTCGGACTTCGTCGTTGCTCTTGACGCGTTTGCCACCTAAGTGTTCCTTTAGCTCGGGAAAGAGGTAGTGATCACTAAGGGCTAAGTCCGGGCTGTATGGGGGATGGGGCATAACAGTCCGCCCAGATTTCTCCAAAAGCTCCCGTATTTGCCGAGTGATGTGGGGTTGAGCATTGTCGTGAAGAAGCACTACTCCCACCTTGAGTCGTCCTCTTCGGCTATTCTGCATTGCTCACTGGAGTTTGGTCAATGTTTCACAATATCTGTCTGAGTTTGTCATACCAGGTTGCACGAAATCGATGAGGAGTACCTCCTTCCTATCCCTAAAGATAATCGCCATAACCTTTCCTGCCGACTGTGTTTGTTTGAATGTCTTCGGTGGCGGTGAACCGGAGTGACGCCACTGATGAGATTGTTGTTTTGTTTTGGGGGGTGTAATGAAACACCCACATTTCGTCTCCCTTGATGATAGTCCAACTACTTCTCCTTTTGCCTACCCCCTCATGTCGTCGAAGAAACTTGCCAGCACATTCGAGGCTTTGCTCCTTGTGTCAGTCAGTCAGCATCCGGGGGACCCAGAGCGCGCACACCTTGCGATAACCCGACGTTTCTGTTGAAGTTCTTTCATTTGTGCTGTGGGAAGCTTCAGGAATGCATTCGACAAGTTCACAGACAGTGTTCCTCCAATCTTCGAGCAGCTCACTGTTGATATTCTGGACAATTGCATCCGAAACCGGCGGTCTTCCACTCTGTTCTTCATCGTGAACTTCTGTGCGACCCTCAGCAAAAGCCCTGCACCATTTGCAGACATACTGGACCCTCGTAGAAGAACTTGTAACTAGCACCGTGTTGCCAACTGGAAAAGAATTGTACGTACTAGGAGCTACATCTGCATCCACTCCAACTTGGCCAATTTCATCCAAATAAGGCTACAAATAGTCAGAAGTTGGCACTCGTCTTGTGAAAGATTTTTATGGCCAGCTTCCTCACTGTGGACACCCAGACTGAACACAAAATGGGCTGTTATCGTGTCGGAAGAACATTGGCTGAAATGGTTAGACCTTGAACACTGGCAAATGTTACCACTGGCAAGCCCGTGGGGTGCTGCCAGACCAGGACCGAGGTTCTAGAGATGTCACTGTTCCTCACCGACTGTTTCAAAGAATCGATGTGTCATCCGTACGGAATATCACGCTGGACCGAATTTTGGAATAAATATACTGTACCCTACTACGGACCAATGTTACCGGTGTGCCGCATACGGACTTCCGGAGAATTACCTGCATTGTGCTGTCAAATTGAAACTGTGGAAATGCTATCTGCAGCTCACAACATTGTAATTTTTGTTTCTGTGTAAAAATTGCACTGTGTTATTACATGTAGATACAGGGCAGGATCACAATATATTAGACCCACATTTCATTTTCAAAGCCAGTGCAGACATGTCATTTTGAAAGTATTTGCAACCATAGTATTCACCATTTTGGGTCCGGAGCACTTGAATGGGCAACAGGTGGTGAGAAGTTTTGTTCTTGTTTGGTTACACAGACTCCTCTTCACCTTTTATCTTCATTACACTGAGGTGTCATAAGTTATGGGATAGTAATATGCACATATACAGATGGTGGTAGTGTCATGTATGCAGTGGATGAAAGGCAGTGCTTTGGCGGAGCTGTCATTTGTACTCAGGTGATTTATGGGAAGAGGTTTCTGACGTGATTATGGCCGAATGACGAATTGAGGCTTTGAAAGCAGAATGGTAGTTGGAGATAGGTGTGTAGGAAAATCCATTTCTGAAATCATTAGGGAATTCAATATTCCGAGATCTGCAATGTCAAGAGTGTGCCAAGAATACCAAATTTCGGGCATTATTTGTCACCACAGACAACACAGTGGCCACCGGCCTTCACTTAACGACCGAGGCCAGTGGTGTTTACGTAGAGTCATCAGCGCTAACAGATGAGCGACACGGGGTGAAATAACTGCAGAAATTGGTGTGGGATGGACAACAGACGTATCCGTTTGGATAGTGTGGTGAAATTTGCCATTAATGGACTATGGCAGTAGATGACAGGTGCAGGTACCTTTGCCAACGAAATGAAATCACCGTCGGCACCTCTCCCAGGCTTGTGATCATGTCAGTTGTATCCTAGATGACTGGAAAACTGTGGTCTGATGAGAAGAGTTCAGATTTCGGTGATGATGTGGTTCAAATGTGGTGCAGCCCTAGTTCGATAATGGCGTGAGCTGTGTTTATACGGAATCCATTGGGTTCTGTGGTCCAACTGAACCTGTCATTGACTGGAATGGTGATGTTCGACTAATCGGTAACCATTTGCAGCTATTTGTGGACTTCGTGTTCCCAGACGACAGTGGTATATTTACGGATGACAATGAGCCGTGTCACTGGGCCACAATTGTTTGCAATTGGTTTGATGAACATTCTGGACAATTGGAGTGAATGATTTGATCACCAACTGAACATTTATGGGACATAACGCTTTGGCAATTACGGACGGCTCAACTTGTCGAGTACGTGCCACACCGAGTTGCTGCACTACACCAGGCAAAAGGAGGTCTGTCACAATGTCGGGAGGTATCTCACGACTTACTCTCAATATATTTTTTAAATTTTTTAACAAGTATTCAAACACCCTGTAATTATTGTCAGATTTAGTGTCCGGGAATGGAGGGATGTGCCACATTTACTGTTTTCATTTGAGTTATCTTATTAACTTCTATCAATGTAATTCTGTATGTAATTAAAAGAAACTTGTAATAGACGTATGTGCCCTGCCGACAGGCGCTCGCAGGTGGACGTACACAGCACGGACGACCCGGACGGCGCACCCTGCTCTTGCTCGTGATGCCCGCAAGTGCCGGCAGCCCTGTCTGTATGTTTTGTCACGTGTCAACCTGCATTAATTTATCCTTGTGAAAGTTTCTTTGTGAGTGCCAATAAATTATCTCTGTCTCGAGTTTCTGTTTATTTGAGGCACATAGAAATGTTCATTTTGTGATAGACCACGGTATTGCCCAAAAGGTCCAGCACTAAAAGTTTATTCTGAAGCAAACTGGTTTTTTTTTTTTTTTTTTTTTTTTTTTTTTTTTTTTTTTTTTTTTTTTTTTTTTTACTGACTAATGAAATTATAATTCTTGACAGCCACATGGGAAGATACATCATTGCACCAACACTGTCTTCTGCTGGCAAGTAGGTGAGTAATTATTCTCAGTTTGGCTCGCTCACCATACATGGCATTGATTTCACCTGCAAATCAGTTGTGATGTACATCCTGCAGAACAACAGGTTACGTGATGTCACATGTTTAGTCCATTTTCTGTGAAATCAACTGAAGGCTGTGTTACACCTCTTTTCTATTGTTGTTGTTGATGGACATAAAAGATAACAGTAAACACAGCAGATGTGATCACTATACTGCATTTGATATCTTACGACAAGTTGGTTACTTCTCAGGTGCCTAGGACTGCACGATATATAAGCAGCTGTTGCACTCCCATCCCAGAAAGCTTGCTATTTTTAGTTACTATACAGATATTTTATTACCACACATTGTGTTTCAGTATTTGCTTCCACTTGAGGTTGGCTCGTTAATTTCTGTCCATTTTCGTGACTCATGATAGTGTCAGTTTGGCACTGACAGATGATATTTGTGACATAAGTTCCAGTGCACATTTATGCCTCTGCTCACAACTGATTTGTACAGTCTCTGTGCAGATTGTGCACGTCATATCGTTAGCTGATTTTTCATTTCTGGCTTGGGTTGAGAAAGCTTGAAATTTGTGTTTGTTTGTTTGTGTGTAGGAAATTAGGTTAAGTTTGGATCATTGTGGTTTATGTTGGAGGTATTTTGGGGCACCAGACAGCTGCTCGCGAAATCAGGGCAGGCAGGGGCTCAGTTTGCAGAACAGTGTGGCATGCTGTGGAGCTCAATCTGTGGTGAAGTTCCACGGTTGTGGGACTTGGTAAAAAGAGAGACCCGTTTACAACACAGAACTGAATTTGACTCAGATGCATAATGAGAGTCTGTCGTCGTTACAGGCTGTAAGAAGTTATTGTAGATCTGTACGTAAACCAATTTGTAATTGGAATAATAAACCCTTATTTGTGAATCTACCAGTGCCTGCTACTACATAATAGTAGTCATTTCACAGGAAAAGTCTGATAGAAGGCGAGGTCCCTGTGAAACGAGTAATAATATTACATCGAGGAGGAAGAAAGAATGTGTGCAGTTCCTGAAACACAATGTCATTTTGGAATACACGAACTTTATGGGAACAGTTACAGAGCTGATCAGTACTGTGGTTGCTACGGTTTTACAAGGCGATCGTACAAGTGATGGAAAAAAATTATTCTTCTGGCTGATTGAAGTTCCTGTCTTGAACAGTTGTATACTTTACTCAGTGGACGAAAATGTGTGTGTAGAAAAACTGCTGCAGATTCACCTTTCGGACAGAAGAAATCTAATCAAACAGCTAGTTGGCAAGGTGAGAAATACAAATACAGAGAAAAGAGAAAGAGTATTATTGTCTGACACTGAGGAGAGGCTAAATGGGAAGATGCAGTTCACAATGCAGAATGGAGAAAAAAAGGACTGTGTGGTTTGCTGCAAACCCAATGAGGAAGAAGAAATTTTCTACTGTAAAACAGGCAAGAGGGAACCTGGACCTCACCCAAGAGACTGGTTCAAGAAGTACCATACAGAAACGAGTTGTAAACAACCATAAACGGACACCAATGTAGGTTCAAAACCTAGTGTCAAAGATAATAAAACTGTTCAAGTGACCTAATATTGCGTTTTCTTAAAACAGTAGCACAACAATCTGTAATGCCTTACACCTGTACATGCATCAAATAAATAAGATGCGAGGAGAACAGTGAATAGAAAAATTGGATTGGAAAGGTTAAGAACGGGAAGAGGCACAACAAGTCTGGGGAGTCAAAAGAGTAACAAATGACAGGATAGGAAAATTTTATCTGTGCCTACACCACTTCTCTGATACAAACAGCTAAGTCTTTAGCAAAGGGTTCACGGAACATTCCACACTCGAATAGCATTCGAGGAATATGAATACCCAAATATTTGTGCAAGCTCTAATTTCTCTTTGTTTATTAGGATGGTAGTTTCTCTTTGTGTAGATGGGAGTCGACAGAATATTTTTGCATTCAAAAAGGTGTGCCTTAGGAAATTAATTAAAGTGTGAGAACTTGTGTACACAGCTGTAAGGTAATTTCCATAGAACACAACCGTACCACACCTTTTGGCAGGTGAGGACGACATCACAGGTGTAGGCTTCACGGTCGGAGAAAGCCAGGGACCAAAGCTCGGCATGTCAAGTGTCGCCAGCAAGGTAAGTGACTGTTGGTCTGGAAATCCTGGAACCCATGCCTTGATCACCAACTGGACTGACTTCTAAAAAGCACTGTCATCAAAATTGACTCTCAAACAGAAAACGTCTTTCAGTTCACACAGAGGGAATTTCTAACTGGAATCCAATGTGCTTTCTTTGTTAAAATTTCATGTTATCTCCTGGGTGATGACAACATCCAAAGACGGTATAATCTGGGTGAAAGAACTTGTTGTCTTTGAAATAAGAACAGTACAGGTTGACTGAGTGTGTATGTAATGGATGTTGAACAAACGAAAGATCTTTCAGATGAAGACAGAGAATTCACATATGAGTGAAATGAAAACCTTAAAAACATAGTAGACATTTGATTTTCTTCAGCGTTGTTCACAGTGTAGTTAAAAAGTCCACAGCTTGTTGTGTAGTGGCTAGCATTGCTGCCTCTGTTTCATGGGGTCCTGTGTTCGATTACCAGCTGGGTTGCGGATTTTCTCTGCTCGGGGACTGGGTGTTCGTGTTGTCCTCATCGTTTCATCATCACGGGGCAAGCCTCGCACACTGCATGTATGTGCCTTCCTCAAGCTGCGACACAGGACAATGGGGACAATATTGTCTCAGCAATGCTGTATCAATTCTTATGCCACGTGTTTGTTGCTCATTTCTCTCAACAATGTTATTAAAACAGCACTGGTCACTTTTCCCATTTTCTATAACAACACAATATTTCAAATATGTTCATATTTCAAGAATAAAATTATTCCTTTTGTTTAAAAATGAAAGGTTTTAGCACTGCTGCTATGCCTAGTTACTATTTCAGTTTTCTTACTCGATTATTATTAAAAAATGAAGTATAACTGTTATAACTGAGACCAAACTACTGGTCATTCAGACCTAAAATACCAGTATCAGTTTCAACTGGTTGGTTTTTCCCATCCCTAATCTGGGCCCAGCCATCTGCAGAGAAGGCCATGCTGATTCTCATTTGATATGAATGAAACATTATCTTGAAAGACTACACACTTAGGGAAACATGTTCACCAATGTCTTATGATAATTTGTTGAAAAAATCACCTTTGGCCTGCAGTCAGATCAAATTGATTTGGCTGTCTGACAACAGGCGTCATTTTGCAACATAGTAGCACCCGACCATCGTGCAGCTGTTGCATTTGGCACTAATCTACACTTTGATATTCTTCTAAATCTTCCATACCTGCCATTTCTCATGCAAAGTGATCACGACACGTTTTGACTACTCAGAGAGGCAACGGGAGGAAAAAAATTGCGTTTTGACGCAGAGGTGCACAGGTAGCTGTTTGTGCAAGCACGAGAATTTGTTTCCAGCAGAGTTTGTGCTCTTCCTGTTTGTGCCAGAAAGACAGTGTTGAAAAACGGCATGCATGTTCCATTCTTGTTCAGTACGTGACATGTGAAAAAGGTATTTAATGTTTTTGTTTGACTCACCTTCGTTCATAATATGCGGCAAAATATTTGTCAATAACTTGTCTTATTATGTAATACAGACCAATCTGTTGCCACAACATGTATTTGATGTCCACATTCATTGGATTAACCAACTTGCAAGCAGATTTTCATCTTCCAGCCTAATGTATACCTCAGATACAACAACAAATTGTTCTGTCTTAGTAACTGAGATTTCGAAGGTGGTCACTGCAACACTCAGACCAGATACTACAACGCAAGTGAGTCGACCTAATATTTTGTGCTGTATCTCATAGAGAAATTTTTGAACTATTCCCTGAAGTAAATATGACTCGAATTGCTTAGCCGGGTGTCTTACAGCTGGCGGTCTCGGTTTCACTGTGACACAAACTGGAGAACTTTATAAGCAGCCGGATGGCATAGGTCCTGTCTGTTACATCTCTGTATGTTGTTGACTGACTGAAACTGTCTCCCACAGCTGGGAGGACTGAATGACTTTGACTCTTTTGTTGCTGTGTTCACAAAATCTCATGTGATTTCATTCTTAGGAGTTTCAAAGATATTGTGTATGTATATGTGTGTGTGTATGCCTCCATTACTAGCTGACTTACCAGCCTCTAGGGAACTGCAGAAACAGTTCTCACACCAGTCACCTGCCATACACAACTGAATGTAAGGAAACAGTCTGCTTATCTATTTGATGTGGCAATCAGCTTACCCTGAACAATTGTAGTAAAATAGTAGTAGCTGCTTTTTCATTTTTTTGTATCCTCAAAATTAATAAATATTATTTTTGAAACAGATGGTATGATATTAATACACTTCATGGAAGTGCAAGGGAACATTATGTACATCAATTTTCAAACAAAAGCCAGAAATGGATTTATTGAACGTACAAAATCCAGTGTGCTTCAGAACCTGTCACTATTTCTGTCACTAAAGACAATTTTGCAACAGCTGTCAAGCAAATACCATGTATGACAGGTGACAGTTGGATCATGGATCACTGGTGCTCTCATTAAGTGCAAATTGGGTGTCATACCGTTAGAACTGAAGCGAATTAAGGCCGAATGCCAGATGAGGAATTAACCCTTCATTTTCCTGCAGAAATTTAGGTAAAAATGATGCGCATAAAGTAAAAAAAAAAAAAAGTGTGCATCACTAGTCCTGTCCTCTGTTATTAATACACAAGTATTGTGACAGCCACACAAGTGAGTTTACCACAGTGAGCAAATAAATGTTCCAAGATCTGTAACCTCCCTCTTACTAATTGGCCTATCCTGCTTGCGATACAAAATATGACCATGGATCGTGTGTATGCCTACTGGATTTTTTCCAATTGTATAAGGCTATCTTTCCCGAAGAAGTGAGGCCGATAAGTAGGAGGAAAATGTTCAACCAACCCTTCTGATGAAAAGCCTACTAAAAATAAAAGTAATTAAGCCGAATGGGGCTATAATTTGGAAAACGAAAGTTATTTTGTGCATTCACTCACGAACAACACTGGACAGAAAGGGATACCACTGACCATGAATCCAAAAGTTACACTAATGAATGAAAATGAAGTAATTAATGTTCAGCAGCCCACTAGGACAATTTACAGCTTTTTTTAATTAATTTTTTTTTCACACTAATTTTAAGTGAGTATGTAAGGATAAAGAAAACTGAGAAATCATTCTTACGTTATGTTTGGCATTAAATTTTGAAAAAAGCAATAGAGTAATTATTTGAAAATACGCAATTAAACTGTATGTTAGTACTGTACTTCGTTACGTTAACAATGACTTTCAGTAACCTCAGCATAATGTCATCAAAGAAATTTAGAAGAAAAGCAAGCACTTTTTACTTTGCCGTTGTTTATTTTGCAAATTGGGTTTCATATTATCGTCTGAACAACTGAGCCTTTTTTACTGAATTGAACAGAATTAAATACTAGAATATGTACCAAACCAAACAGCCATGTGCTCCAAGCTATATGTAAAATAAATAAAACTTTCACATTCTTAATTTGTGCACTTCTTTAGATTTGGATTTTTTCCAGTGATTGATTCTCAAACTTGAAAAATGAAATTGCTTTTCTTTAGTCATATATTGAAGCTTGTTTTATAACAGTTGATTGAAAGTAGACTGAGGCTAAAATTCTTAAAAGAGAAATTGTTCAATAATAAACTGGCTGTAACTATTCAATTTGTTTCTTATGACACTGAGTTAACACATTAGGGAAAAAAAAGGAACAAGGATCCTGCTTGGTAACAATGTCTGGGGACAATGAGGACACAGTCGCCCTGAGTTTAACTGATTATTATTTAAATAAAACTTATCAATCAAATCACATTCAGTTGTGCTGCTGGGTTAGCCATTAATACTTCCTACCGATGAACAGTCTTACTTCAGTGCTGTGCATACAACGTAACTCGGAGCCGATGTCGGAACTGTGTTGCTGGAATTGCTGCTGTTGTTGAAGACGGTAGCATACTGTCAAGTCATGGCTAATTATAGGAACGGGCAGTCGTAATCAGTACAGCCTCTTCCACCTGTCCACTGTCCATACTCCTGCTCGAGACATCTGGCCGGCACGTGTACATGATGCCGCCGAAAATGGTACTCTCTGCTGCGAGAGCGTTAACACCACACTTCCGCACACTACAAGCGCAGGAACCCATCGCCCGCTTTCTCCACGCACTCTGCGCAGCAACTCCCTACCCAAAGATTTTACAACGCACAAGCACTGCAAATAATTCCTTTGGTTATTTCCCAGAGCTTACAAGTTTCACCAGTGATATCTAAACTCTATAGTGATCACCGAGTTTAACAGTAAGATGCAGATAAATACAATGAAATGTTGACAAATTTCTACCTAAATGTACACATACAGTGAAGCAATGTCCTTACTTATCAAAAGAAAGCATTTAAATTACAAATATTTACGTACAGTTAAAAAAAAAACATTATATACCAGTAGCAGGTGCCATGCATCTTGCATTTTCGGTGTTACAGATTGACATATTTGAAAACATTTGGGTTTTTCCATGTCTCTTCCCTTCAAGAAATAAAGCAAAGGATATATTCGTCTTCCATTTATTTTACTGTTTAATAATAATTACATATTTAGACAGTTTATAAAAATGTTAACAGTAAATAATAAAAGTACGGGTGCAACTTTAGTATGATGTACAAACTTACTACTGCATAAATCTTGTCGCCATCGTCCACTTGCCAAAAGCAGATGGTGTAATGCAACTTTTGTTGTTCTAGTAGCGCTCCTTGAATGGGTATTCTGGATGTCTCAATCTCCTGGAACACAGATAATGGCCATTCAAAAATAATGTGCTGATGAATCTGACAGTCTACTCAGTGTGAAGGAAAACACTTACTCCGGACCAATGCTATCACCAAACATCCGTCCCTTTGGTCCCATATCGAGTGTGTCCAATTTCTCCATATCCTCTGGTGTCAGTTCAAAATCAAATACCTGAAATTTTTATGTGATTTAAAATATGAATGACAAGCACAACTGTAAAGATGAAAGAAGCCAATTATTGTGTAATGTGAAGAAAAATATTAGGAATGATAGGTACATCAGAAAGAAAGTGGTCAAGGCACCAGACTCGTGCAGAGAACCACAGAGTTCAGATTTACATAAATTTTTCTAGTTGAATTCTGGGCTGGTTTCCTCAGAAGTTCTGCAATCAGCCCTAGTAAGTGTGCTGTCTGTAATGATCTTGAGAGTACTTTCACTTCCTTTCTGTCACTCACTTGAGAGCAGGAGAGGAAAATAAAAAATGTTGATACGGAAAAAAACGAGATTCAAAACTGAGAAGAAAGGACTGAAACTGAATGTCGATCATGGTCTTAGCTTGCACACTCGTTTGCCAGACTGGGAGTAACAGTTGAATGTGGGTTCTCGCAGTCATTAACCGGTCTGATTGAGATAGGGTTTGAACGCATAAAAAACCAGTCACAATCAACTTCACTGTATCAGTGGTTTGTATGACGTGTTTTTTTTTTTTTTTTTACTCTGCCAGATATCATGTGCTATGTAACATTTGGTAATGAAAAATTGGAAATGGTAACAAATAAAAAGAACCAACAGTGTCTTCCTGAATTTTGCCAGCCACAGATCCTCACAGACATTGTTAATATGAATAAAACCTTGCAAATGATTTCACTTTGAACCAAAAAATGTCAATAACGCAAGCAATTTGATGAACTTTGACATTGAAAAGATGAGTGAAATTAGTATTAGTGTCAGTGGTGTTGAGAAACAGCTGAAATCATTATAATTGTACTGAGCTCCAGGCCCCGGTTGAATCCTGATTTGATTCTATACTGAATTTGTGGCTTTCTTTGCACCTCTTCTAACTACGGTCGATTGTAGGTCATTCAAACAATAGTTCAAAGAAAGCACAGATCTCGCCCATCTGTGGGAAGGGTAGTAAAAGTGAGCCACAAAACTACTAGTATTCTTGACATCGATTTGTTGTTGAGTCTTAGATCATATTCTGAGCTGAAAAATAATGAGGTACCTTTAACTGAATGACCACGCAATGCCAACCAGCAAGGAATCTCGGAACATCGATAATGCAAAAACCTAACTCACACTTTTCTTATATGACATATGAAAGCTTTGGATCAAGGCTGTCGGGTAAATGCAGTATTCCTTGATGTGTTAAAAGCATTTGACTCAGTACCACATCTACACTTATTGTCAAAAGTACAATCATATCAAATTTGTGACTGGATTGAGGATTTTTTGGCAGGGAGAACAAATCTCGAATGGAGATTCATGGTAAGATGTAGAATTAATTTCAGATGTGCCCCGGGAAGTGTGATTGGACTCCTGCTGTTAGTGTTGTATATTAATGACCTGTCAGACAATATTAATAGTAAACTCAGGCTTTTTGCAGATTATGCAGTTATAAATAATGAAGTACAGACTGAAACAAGCTGCATAATAGTCTGTCAGATCTTGATAAGATTTCAAAGTGATGCAAAGATTGGCAACTTGCTTTAAATGTTCAGAAATGTAAAATTTTGCACTTTACAAAATGAAAACAAAAAGCATAAAATCCTTTGACTCTTAGTATCAATGAGTTGGAATTGACCAGCTCTTACAAATACCTTGGTGTAACAATTTGTAGAAATAGACTGGTCACATAGGCTCAGTTGTGGGTAAAGCATGGGGTTGACTTTGGTTTGTTGGTAGAATACTGGGGAAGTGTGATCTGTCTACAAAGGAGAGTGTTTACAAATCATTAGTGCAACCCATTCTACAATATTGCTCGAGTGTGTGGAACCCGTACCAAATAGGACTAACGGGGGATATTGAATGTATATAGAGGAGGGCAGCACAAATGGTCACAGGGTTGTTTGATCGGTGGGAGAGTGTCACAGACGTACTGGAAGACAGATGTAAAATATCCAGAGAAAGTCTATTGACAAATTTTCAAGAACTGGCTTTAAATGGTTACTCCAGGAATATATTACAACCCCCTACATATCGCCCACTTAGGGATTGTGAAGATAAGATTCGAATAATTACTGGATGCACAGAGCATTCAAAAATCATTCTTCCCACACATTGTATGTGAATAGAACTGAAAGAAACCCTAACGATTGGTAAAGAGAGATGTACCCTCTTCTGTGCACATTATAGTGATTTGTAGAGTATAGGTATACAATTTTTTTCGGAAATTTTGGGCACGAGACGTGTGTGAGCAAAGTTTGTTCCAAAAGTTCTCAATTTTGATCAGAAGAACTGTCGGACGAGCATCGCTCATCTCTCGAATGGTGTCAGTGATGATCCTGACTTGCTCAAAGGGTTGTAACTGGTGACAGAACACGGGTTTACAGTTATGACGTCAAAATCGAAGCCCAGTAATCTTAATGGAAGCATCTCGGAGAGCCGACGCCGAAAAAGCACGCCAAGTACAATCGAATTACTGTACCATAATGCATCACGAATTTTTGCCTCGAGGTTGTACGGTCAATAAGGAGTATTACCTCTATACGTCGTTTGTGAGAAGCAGTACACAAAAAATATCCGGAACAGTTCGTGGCTTTCGAATCACGACGACACACCTGCTTATTCGTCATTGCTCGTGAGAGATTTTTTGGCCAAAAACAACACGACAATCATGCCTTGACACCACAGTTACCAGATTTGGCCACCTGCTGCGACTTTTTCTGTTTCCAAAACTGAAGAGACATATGAAAGGATGAAGTTTTCAACGATTGAGGAAATGAAAACTGCATCACTTAAAGTACTCTAGGCTGTACCAAAAAGTGCGTATGAGAAGTGCTTCGAGGATCGGAACAAGCATTGGCACAAGTGTATTGTGTCCGAATGGGATTACTTTGAAGGGGACAATGTGCATATTTTTTCATAATAATATAAAGTCACCTTACTTTTTGAACACACCTCACAGACGTAGAATTATTTTTCAGATCTGCTCAAAGATAATTCAGAGATACAAATATTTGGGGAAAAACAACACATGTAATGACATTACTGTTGCCAAAGAACAGTATTATAACTAAAACTGTGAGATTTGTTGTTGCTGTCTTTAGTTCAAAGACTGGTTTCGTGCAGCTCTCCGTGCGAGTCCATCGTGTGCAAGTTGTGTCACCCCTGCTACTGCAGCCTACATCCACGTGAACCTGTAAACTGTAGTCAAGACGTGTTCCCCCTCTGCAGTTCTGACACTCCCGTACACCACTCCGTCGCCAAACTGATAGATACTCGATGCCTTCGGATGTGTTCTATCGATCTAAATCTTCCTTTAGTGAAGTTTTACAATAAATTTCTTTTCTCCCCAGTTGTATTCAGCACCTCTTGAATTAGTTATGTCACCTACCCACAGTTTTTTCTCTTTTTGAGAGACTCTGCATTTTATATCCTCACTACTTTAGCCATTATAATTATTTCTCTCCGTAAATACCTGAATCATTTCAACTACACTCCATTACCATTGTTTTAGTTTTGTTGATGTTCAGCTTATAACCCCTTTTCTAGACACTATTGATTTCGTTCAGCTGGTCTTCAGAGTCCTTTACCACCTGTGAGAGAATTGTGTCAGTGGAAAACCTAACAGTCTTTTTCCTTCTCCGTCTTTTTCTTCTCTTCTTTTTCCAAATTTACTGTCAGTTTTCTTTACTACTTGCTCAACATGCAGATTAAATTACATTGGGGATAGGCTAGAATCCTGCCTCTCGCCCTTTTCAATTATAGCTTTCCTTTGATGTTAATTTTGTTGTGTAGAATGTGTTACAGTTAAAATTATCAATAGCTTTCTCCAAATATATAAAAGCTATAAATATTGGTTTGTTTTTCTTCAACCTGTCTTGTAGTTGTAAAATAAGTCGTAGGATCAGTATTGCCTCACGTGCTCCTAAACTTCTCTGGAACCCAAACTGATCTTGTCAGAGGTCAGCTGCTACTAGTGTTCCATTTTTGCGTAAATAATTTGTGTCAGTTGTTTGCAGTCACAAATGATTAAACTGACAATTTGGTAATATTCACACCTGTCATCACCCATCTTCTTTTACAACTGGGATTATTGCATTCCTCTCAAAAGTGGGACAGTATTTCTCTAGTCATATATATTGCACGGAATATGCCTATTGTCTTCTTTGTTTATCAGCCTCTTTTTTTTTTTCTGTGATCACAGTTATACGAGATTTATTACTGTCTCAAAAGATGGTATCTATTCTTTATCAGATGGAATAGATTTTTCAGGGGTGACTCTCACAAGGATCTCGGTGATTCTGAGAATGTCATGTACTCCAGGTGCCTTTTTTAACTTGTCTTTCAGTGCAGTGACAAATTCTTCTCTTATACCGTAACTACCACCTCATCTTCATCTGCTTCCTTTTCCCTTTCTGTAACACTACTTTCAAGTTCATTTCTCTTGTATAGCCTATCCATATGTCTGTTTCTCCTCTCAGCTTTCTCTTCATTGCTTACCTATTTGAGCTCTTGGTACTCACACAGCTGTTTCTCTTTCCTCCAAAGCTCTCTTTTATTTTCCTGTAAGCAGAATTTTTCCCATAATCTTGTATGCTCCTACAACTTGGCATTTCTTCTCGAGCTATTTGTACTGTGCCATTTCGCATTTTGTCAATCTAATTTTTTAAACACTTGTAGTCTATTTTGTCTGCTTCATTGTTTATATTTTGTCCCTTTGGTAATGAAATTCAATATCTTGTGTGTTTCAAACAGATTTCTTTTGGGACTTGTCATTTTGTTTATTTTGTTCTTTGCTGCCTTCACTGTTTGATCTCAGTTATAGCCACTTGCAGTCTATTGTATTCCTTGCCACTGTTTAGTCAATCATTGCCTAATGCCCCCTTTGAAACAATCAACAGTCTGTAGTGCTTTCAATTTATCCGTGTCCTGTCTCCATAATTTCAAATCTTTTTGCAATTTCTTGAGTTTTGATCTGCATCTAATAATCAATAAATAATGATAGGGGCCAACATGGGGCCCTGAAAATGTTTAGCATGTTAAAATCTGGTTTTGAAATTGTCTTACAATTATGTAATCCATTGGAAACATCCCCTTGCCTCCAGGTCTTTTTGAAATGTCCAGCTTTCTCTCATGATGCTCAAACTGGTTGTTGACAATGTTTACATTGTGTTCTGTGAAAAATTGTATCATGCAGCTTCCCCCTTTCATTCCTCTGTCTGAGCCTGTCTTCCTGTTATTTTTCCTCCTCTTTCTTTTCCTTCCATCAAATTCCAGTGACACATCACAATTAAACTTTTGTCTCCCCTAACTATGTGAATAATTCTCTTCAATCTCTTCTTTATCTGCAAAGTTAGTAGGCATATAAATTTTTACTACCATGGTTGGTGATGGTTTTGCATCTTTCTTGGATATAATGAAGCATTCACTATGCTATTCATAGTATCTTGTCCATGTCTCTATGTTTTTATTCACTATTAGACATACATCTGCGTCACCCCTGTTTGATTTTGTGTACTTTCCTGACCAGAAATCTTGTTTCTGCTGCCCTTTGCAATTCAGTAATTTCCACTATATCTCACTTAAACCTACCCATTCTTGTTTTATCTCATTTACTCCCAATTAACGGATGAACGTTCCACACTCTGAGCTGTAGAGTGACAGTGCTGTCTTTCCCAGTGATATTATTCTGAATAGTCCCTGCCTGGAAATCCATATATGGGAGTAGTTTCCTCCTGAGTATGTTACCCAATAGGATTTCACAATCGTTAAGCCATACATTATTGTCGAGTCTGCCCTTTGTCACAAAACCCTTTGTTCTTTGTGGACTGTGATAGTTATAGTAGGCAGTCAAATGAAAGCGAGACACATGAAAAAGATTAAGTTAACTGTTTATTATTTCAAAAGTAATTGCTGTAACTGTTAATACACACATCCAGCTGTGAGACAAGATAATCAATGCCTTCATGTTTGTGTTTGTCTACAGAACCACGATTGTGCCCAGGTGCACAGCTGTGGGTAGGCCTACATGTTGTCGAGGTTGTTTCGACTGCGGTGCAGAAGCTTTGCTGCAAAGCCCTTATACGTCCTCCGTACAGTCTCGCACTCTCCCCATGCGATTTCCACATTTTTGGAGTCACCGAGAAAGACATTTTTGACCGTCGATTTGCTTTGGAAAAAGAGGTGGAATCGTGGTTCCGTAGGCAACCGCAAACATTTTCCGTGAAGGCATTGACTGTCATGTCTCCCACAGAGACAAATGAATTGACAGTTATGGCGACTGCTTTTGAAATAATAAAGTTTACTTGCTTTGTTTCCATCTGTCTTGTTTTCATTTGACTGCACTTCACATATTTCACAAAAAGAAATTAAATAAAACTAAGGCAGTAATTGCCAATATCGTGGAAAATCAATGAGTACTGCTCAGTTTTTCAGACACTGAAGTTGTTACTTGTATCACTAATGAAACATATCTTCCAGCCACTATGTATCGAGATACAAAGGAATTAGACATTAGCTGCCAGTGAGACTGATTTATATGAATGGGGCTTGTTGAAAATTTGTGCCAGACTGGAATTCGATCGCAGGCTCTTGCTTCCTAGGCAGATGTGCTGACCACTACACCATCTGGACACAGTGGTTACCAGAACTGCACGAACTATCCTAGCGTGCCTCCTGTTGGGTCCAAATTCTCAACTTATACCACACACAACCAACGTAGTGCCCCTGTTCATTAGGCTCATTACTCGCAGCATCTTGCCGATTCCTGTACGAATTTGAGTTTGGTGCACATCTGCACTGAAGGGGCCATTTTCCGTCTTTGCTGTAATTATATATATGCGGTGTCTCTTCTTTTGTACGTGTCTGAATGAGGCTAATGAGCAGGGGCACTACATAAGTAGTGTGTGGTGTAAGTTGAGTATTGGGTCTGACGGTAGGTGTGCTAGTGTAGCCCGTGCGGTTGTGGTGAGAATTGTGTTCAGATAGCGCAGTGGTCAGTGCATCTGTCTAGTAATCAGAAGACCCGGTTTCAGATCCTAATCCGCCCTAAATTTGCAACTTTCCCCACTGACATACAGGGTAGTTCATCTGAAGTTTTGGATGAGATTATCTCGAAAACTATAGATCGGGTAAAAATAGTGGGTAAGACAGGTTCGTAAGTTCAAAGTGGGACATCAAATGATATTACACGTGACCTCCAGCAACTTTTAAATCTTGATGGAAACACCCATAGTTTATTGCAGATTCGGATTCTCCATAAAAAAGTAATCAAGTTTTGTCTGAAACATTTTTTTAAGCCATTGACAAATGTCGCAGAAATCAAGGAAAAAAGTAAAGTTGGGGAAGAACTCAGATTTATTTAGAATTGTCCAAGAAAGACGGATCAAATCAAGAAAAAAGGTGCACCAAATCTTTTGTTATGCCAGATTAAGCTATATTTGTACAAAATGTACTGTATCCTACTTCTACCGTTACCCAGGAACGACGATGTGGACTAGTAGAATGATGTTCCCATGGGGTGCTTCATTAGTGAGAGTCCCCTTGCTTCTGACATGTTGGGGTGCTTTATTAGTGTCAGTCCCCTTGCCTGTCACAATTTGGGGTGCTTAATTAATGAAATTAGCCATGAAGAAATTGTTCTAAATTATCCCCATTTGCTTCAATGCACGAAGTCAATCGTCTGTGAAAGTTGTCCACAGTTTTGAACAGCACATCCCGTGGTATGGCTGCACATGCTGTTCGAATGTGTTCCTCCATATTGTTTCAGGTTGTGGGCTGTCTGTCATAAACAATATTTTTTAAATAACCCTACATGAAAATATCAGGAGATGTTAGGTCTGGTGAACGTGGAAGCCACTGAATTGGTCCACTGTGTCCTGTCCACTGACCAGGATACTGTAAATTTAAAATGTTCTGCACATTTTTAGCATAATGGGAAGCTTCTCTGTCCTACTGGAACCACATTCATTGGCTAGTTACTAAATCAACATCTTCCATTAGCTCCAACAAATCATCATGGAGAAGTTGTTAATAAGATTCCCCATTAACATTTCGGTTAAAAAAAATGCCAGTGTGGATTGACAGGGGACCAATCATGACGATTTAATTTGCCATTGTTTTTGAATGTGGCTTCATCGGTGAACATAACGTATCTGAAAAAGTCATAGTGGCCTCTTATCATTTCCAAGGTCCATTGGCAGAAAAGCACATGTATTTGCATATCTTTCGGCGTTAATGCCTGTGCCAGTGTGATATGATACTCATGATATTTATGTTCCTTAAAAATCCTCAAAACAGTTGTTTTCGGTATTCTAGTTTTTCTCTGAATCTCACGACTACTCATTTCAGGATCCAGTTGAACACGGGCAAGAACGGTAAGGGTACAAGCATCATTTTCATTGTATTCGCGATGACGAGGTGGACGGTGCATGTATCCATTTCGAGCTCATTGAGTGCAATTTTGAATAATGTTTTTGCTTGGATGTCATCTATTTGGGAAACGATCCACATACAACTGCGTAGCTGCAGCATAATTGTTATGGCATTCACCTAAAATTAACATAATATCAACAATCTCTGTAGGAAGATAGTGCGCCATGTTTCACTAAAGAATAATTTACTTTCATCAGTTGATGTTTACGTTTCACAATCTGAAAATGAAGTGACGTCTGATTGCATTGGACTGACCTTTATACTGACCCATAGTTTGCTATTTGGCCACAGTAGCGCCACGGTCGGGTGAGTAATGCAATTGTGAAGAGTTCCCTAACGAGATTTTAATACAGTTCCGCCTCCCTCCATCAAAAACTGTGGCAGGTAGGATGCTTTTTGTAAAAAAAAAAAAAAAAAAAAAAAAAAAAAAAAAAAAAAAAAAAAAAAAAAAAAAGCTTAATTTGGCATAATGAAAGAATTGGTGCACATTTTGCATCGATTTTATGCGTCCTTCTCGAATCATTCTAAATAAATTGGAGTTCTTCCCCAATTTTAATTTTTCTCAATTTCAGCGCTCTGTGTAAGTAGTTTAAAAAATGTTTCGGACAAAACATGATTACTTTTTTATGGAGAATCCGAATGAGCAATAAAAAATGGGGTTTCCATTTAAGAGTTGCCCCCCTTGCTCCACCCTAGGTGGCAGGGTCTGGGGGTCACGTGTAGTATCATTTGATGTCCCCCTTTGAGCTTACGAACTTGACTTCCCACTATATTTACCCAATATATAGTTTCTGAGATAATCTCATCTGAAACCTCAGATGGACCACCCTGTAGATCAGTGCCCACTGGCACCTAATATCTTTAATTCCATTGTGTCTTGACTAGTAAATGGTGTTGTGAACCGTGCCCCTGCACACATACTTACATCAAAATTCTGCCGGATACGCTCCGGCTTGACACTCTTCGGGATGACAACTATCCTGTGCTGCACGAGGTGGCGCAGCAGCACCTGAGCGGGAGTCTTACCGTGCCGCTGCGCGATGTCCACCACGACGGGGTCTGACATGGGGCTCAGCTGCACGATTCTGCGAGCAGATGGGAGGGAAGACGCTAGAGGAAAGAGTTACCACACATTCTTCTTTGTACAGTATTTCTGCTGCAAGCATTTGTAGTAAAAATCTGACAACATGTTGTCTACATACAAGTTGTGAGGCACAAGATTAAAAATGGACAGGAATTACAAAGGGAAAAAAATGACAGTGTGTTAATTCAGCAAACGTTGTTGGTCACAGCCAGGTGTTAACATTTTTAATGGTACAGGGGGTGGACAAGAATCTGGAAACACCACAAACACACACTTTACTGTACCTAATACAGTGCAGGAAAATAGTTGGCATTCAAAACAGCTTCCAGTCATTGTGGGATACATAAATATGGATCTTATTGGTTTTCAATGGAATCTTACACCTTTCTTTCTGGAAAATATTGACAATTTGAGGCAGTGATATTGGAGGGGATAGCGGTCATGCACCCTTCTCTCCAAAGTGACCAGCAAAGGCTCAATAATACTGATATCCGCTGACTGCTGTAGCCAGCAGAGATGTGAGCATTCATCCTCCTGCTCACAAAACCAGCGCTTGATGATGTGGACTATGAGAACAGGGACCCCATCGCCTTCAAACACGGCTTCACCATTTTGGGGGAGGGGGAGGGTGTGACCTTAGTAATCACAGGGTCCACGGAACCACAGAATACCACAATATGGCTGCCTAAATGATCAATAACTCCAGTCGTGTTTCACTCTCGGAATGTAAACTTGGACAGAAGTTGGAAACAGTATGAAATGAGACCCCATCCGACCAAATTACTTTTCTCCATTGGTCCATGGTCAGAGTTTTATGGCCTCAGCACCATGTTTTCCTGTTGACGGGTATCCGAATCATTGACGAGTTGTTTTTGAATTCCAGCCTGCTTTGTAATCCCTGCTTCTGGAGCTCCATTTGTGTTGTCAGGTGCTGACAGGGTTCAGGAGGGTGATGTTCAGTTCTGCAATGTCTTTTACAGTCATTGTCATCTTATTTTTCAAACTTCCTGGCAGATTAAAACTGTGTGCCGGACCGAGAATCAGTCGGGAACTTTGCCTTCTGCGAGCAACTGCTCTGCTGTGTGAGATACCCGAGCACGACTCGTGAACTATCCTCACAGTTTTACTTCCACCAGTACCTCGTCTCCTACCTACCGGACTTCACAGAAGCTCTCCTGTGAACATTGCGAGAGTAGCACTTCCGGAAGAAAGGATATAGCGATGACACGGCTTAGCCACAGCTGTGGGTCATTTCCAAAATGACATGCCAGGAAGTTTCGTTACAGCACACACTCCGCTGCAGAATGAAAATTTCATTCTGGAAACATCCTCCAGTCTGTGGCTAAGCCACATCTCCACATTATCCTTTTTTTTTTCCAGGAGTGCTAGACTCGCACAGTTCGGAGGAGAGCTTCTGTGATATTTGAAAAGTAGGAGACGAGATTGTGACGATGGGTCGTGAGTTGTGCTCGGGGGTCTCAGATGGTAGAGCATTTGTCCGCAGAAGGCAAAGTTCCCAGTTTCGAGTCTCGATCCGGCACACAGTTTTAATCTGACAGGAAGTTTCATAACAGTGCACACTCTGCTGCAGAGTAATAATTTCCTTCTCTTATTTTTCGATGACCGTTTGTATGTTTACTCGACACATACTTTTGTCCACACTCTGGTTTAAAAGATGAGGTTTTACTGCATCCTCTGCCTCTTGAAAACCAAGCACTGACAATGCACTCACAAACATACAGGATACTGTTCTGAGCTCGACTGACACCTGCAATGTATTGAGGACCTTTGGACTGTACTTCTGGTAAAGCGTGCATTTCTTGGAGTGTGTCCATATTTCTGTCAAACCCCTGTAGGTGACTGATACTTCACAGCATCAGTATGTATTAGGTTCGGTTTGTCTTCAGGTGAGCATTATCATAACAAATGGTGGGGCATAAAATTTCACGTTTATTGTACTGGAGGACGTATTTCACAGATAGAAAATTTCCAAAGCGTGCTTCTACTCTGTCAAACGTATTTAGTTAACACGCGAGTGGTACAGATAGCTTTTAAAATATACTGTGAGCTGCAGGAAAAGTGCTAGGAATTTGTGATGTAGCAGTCTCACTTGCTGGTGTCACCACCCCGTCTGCGGACAAAATCGACCATCCCCGGAGAACCGAGGGGGCCGTACGCGCAGATGGTGATGTCGAGGGCGCGGCAGAAGGCGGCCAGCTCGCGCTGCTGGAAGTAGACGTGTAGCTCCACCTGCAGGTTGGCCGGGGGGATGCGCGCCGCCTGCCAGATGCGCTTCACCTGTCTGGAGTTGAAGTTGGATAGCCCAATGGAGCGCGCTCTGCCCGAGTCCACTTGGGCTTCCATGGCCTGGACAGGAAAAATAAAAAACAAAAAGTAACGTAAACTAAACACACAGTATTGTGGATAGTCCACAGCATTAAATTCTTCATTAACTGGCTTTTGTTGTACAATGGTACCATCAGATTTTAACAGTTCATCAATGTCAAAGTGTGTACACTGTTTGTGTCAATACTGAAATAGGTGTTATATGTCAAGAGTAAAGTACAAACATGGAGTAAATGCCAACTGTGATAGTGCAGTGCTAACATAATTGTAAATGTTAACTGTGATGGCAAAGGAAACAAACTAGAAAAACATTGCCATATAAAATATAAATAAATAAGCAAAATAATTGTGCAACCACACACGAAGGTGATGTGGAAGGGAAGAATTACACTCAACAAAATAGTATATGTTCATATACTGGAACAGTGTAATAGCCTATATAACAATTTATATTTTTTTCACGTTAACTGGTTATAAGATTGCATCTCGCTAGAACGACTTCATATTTGCACGTGAAAAGTGCGGACATTATTAATTTATTCTATCAGCAGTTTGAAAATTTAAGCTGTCCCTCAGTACACTTCTCTTGCATCAATTTTATTTTATCACAATTGTTAAATTTATTGAAATTGTTACTCAGGCTATTACCCTGTTTCAGTATACGAACATAAATGCCCGCGTCTGGCCATCACAGTTTAGGTGATTTCCCTAAATTGCTCCAGGAAAATGCCAGGATAGTTCCTTTGAAAGGGCACGGCGAACTTCCTTCCCCGTCCTTCCCTAGTCTGATGAGACCGATGACCTCGCTGTTTGACCTATTCCCCCGACCCGACCCGACCCGTACAGGACTTGAAGGTAAAGTGTTAAAGAAGACCCCTTTAAAGCTCAAAAGATTTTGGAGCACTGTTAAATGCAAAATATTTCCACAATTTTGCAAGGCTCACTGGTAGATAACTGCATAGCGTATGTGCTCGTAATTTGAAAGTCACCAATTCGATTATCTCTGGTAGCAAACTTTTTTTTTCTTTTATGCAAATTATCTATGTATTGTCAACTTTGAATGATAATTGACAAATAGTGCATCAAAATTTTTAGTACATACATCATCATTTTATTATTAATTACTGATAACATGAAGATAAATTAAAATTTGATAGACATATTTTTAAATGGAAAAAAATTGTATACATCAGTAATACCATTCAGTCTCTAGAAATAAAAAATATGATTCTTTTCAGTTTGATGTTTTGTACCACGAAATTGAATTTTGGAACTCCATTCATTCCTTCCTACAAAGCCAGCTGTGGTAGTGCTGCTCTGGCACTAGCTATCTGGTGATAGGCTGCAGTTAGTGCGTCTGAGCAGCAGAAGAGATGCTCTGAGCAGCAGAAGAGATGCTCTGAGCTTAGCTGGGGTGGCACGAGATGGAAGAAGCAATATAGCTGTACCGAGTGACAACAATAACGACACCGTCCAGAGGCCAGTGCCGGACCAGCCTGCGGCGGGTCATCAGGGCTCGGGATTGACACGGCAGCTGAGGCCGTCCATATCTGTGGGCCGAGTCCGGACATGTCTGGTGGGATGGGGAGAAGCGGCTGTGACGACTTCAGCCACTGCCGGAAGTCGCGGCATCTGGTGACGTACATTTTGCTGAGCTGTGTCGGCCCTGGTAGGTGGTTCTGTCTGGACTAGTTTTGGGTGCAGTGTGGTGAGCCAGTGTTGTCACTGCAACACACATTTGCAGGCGATAGGAATTGGACGGTGGCCATCAATTTGGCCGAAAGTTGATACGGAATGCCATGTGTCGATGAGCCCGGCAGACTGTGCAGTCGACAGTTGAGGTGCAGTGTGGCCGAGCTTCCTAGCCGGGGTCTACCTGGAGGGTGGACACTTATTTATACAGTGGCCGGAGAAGGTGGCGACCGCAAAGAGGTTTGCGGAGGGTGGTTCTGTTGTCGCTATTGTATATTAAGGTTCTCAGATTGAGATTATTGTATGGCAGGTACTGTGCACAGTAGAGACACCAGTGAATTTTGTATGTATTTTTTGTACGAAGTGTTTGTTATGAGTTTTCGTAATATATGGTGTGGCTTTGGGGGGAAAGAGTGTGGCTTTTGCAATGTTTCATATCTTGTTGTTGACAACATGTTCCGCTGTTGTCCACAGTTCTGTCTGTTTGGTGCTTTGTTTAACAATGTGCCACTGTTAAAACATTCAGTTGTTCACACACATTTGAATTTGGTTTTGTGTTAAAATTTTGGCCAAGTTGGGTGGTAAGAAACACACAGAATTTGAAGTGTGTTACCTGGCCAGTTAATTCTACTGATCTTTAAGACGGTGAAATGAAGTGACTGTCTACAGTTTCTGACTAGTGAAAAAAACCCTGAAACAAAACTGGCATACCTGAACAAAATAAAAAGTCTTTGTTCATACTTTAGACAAATACAGATTTGAGAAGGGGGCCGATACTGGGACCCTTGATGTGTCGAAGTCGTCCCGGTCCCTTTACGTGCCACTTTCATTCGTAACTAGTTTGCACCAAGGAGACCGAATAAAAGAACACGGTAGTTGTGCTTATAATTGAAATATCTGCATTCGTTGTTGTATGAGCACTACAGAACCATATCTTTGTCATCCAAATGCACCAGACAGTTTGGGAGCTTCCCTCTCTCTTCAGAATATCAGGTGACATGCAACCATTCTTCCCTAGCCTGAAGGCTTAAGGCAAAAAATATATATAAAAAGCTAATTAAACATTTTGACTGAAGACGATCCTCCTTCACACGCCACCAATCACTGGCCACTGACACATGTGCACATTCAGAAACACACACACAGCTACATATTCTAGGACTTTTGAATATGAATGTTCAGTACGAACTAAATGTTTCATTTTCCAGAGAGAGAGAAACATTATGTAGTCATCAACTTACTTTAATGTAGCTTTCCAAGGATTTCAGTGTTAGACGGATATTTGAAGAGGTATTAAGTAAGAGTGTGGTTTTCTGCAGCTCTTATTAATGTTTACGAAGAGGAAATTCCCGTTGAAAGCGTAAGAAAAAGATAAGCATAATACTAGGAGGAGAAAGCATAAAGGCAATTAAGTATGTGGATGATCAAAGAATGTTCACTGAATCAGAGGATGAAATAGAATTTACGGTGGAGAGGATTGTAGAAGTGGGAGGAAAGTATGGAGTGAGGATAAATATAGGAATGAGAATTGGCAAAGAAGAAGGTTCTGTCAAAATATCTGTGGTGACAAATATATCACAACTAGCAAAACCTTTTACATACTTAGAAGTTAGGTAGCAAAAAACGGAAGCCTTCTGTATGAATAAGAAGTAAAATATTTATAGGTAAAAATCAAGCAATGGAAAATCCACACACTCGTGCAAATGCAACTTGCACACACGAGTGCAGTCTCACACGACTGTGGTCCCAGTTGATTTTTTTATCTAGTTTATTGAATATATATATATCTTTCTGCTTGTTTTAGTTGTCCTTAGTTCTTTGATAATCATTGTTGCCACAATTGTATCATGGTAACTGATACCAGTTTCGATGTGGACATCCTCAAAGAAGTCAGGTCTACTTGTTGCCATTAGATCCAGCATCTTTCCATCACAGATGGGCTTCTGAACTATCCATTCTAGGTAGTTTTCAGAGAAGGCATTTAGCATTGTTTCATAGGACGTCTTACCGTGCCCATAACTAACAATTTTCCCAATTAATTGTTGGATGATTAAAATCTCCACCAGTGATTGCAGTATGGTTGAGGAGCTTACATACAAGTGAACTGTGGTTTTCTCTAAAGTTTTCTGTTACATCAGGAGACGATTCTGGTGGGCGATAGAAGGATCCAGTTATCATTTTATGCCCACCCTTGATACTGAGTGTATCAATCTCTGCCTCAGTGAATTTGAGTTCGTTGTCTAGTGTGACAAATACACCACCTCCATTTCCCATTTACCTATCCTTTTGATATACATTTAAATTTCCCCCAAAAATCTCATTGCTATCAATTTTAGATTTCAGCCAGCTTTCTGTGCCTATTATTATGTGAGCTTCACTGCTTTTCATGAGTTCTTCAAACACTGCCACTTTGTTGCGAGTGGTTCAGCAGTTTACTGTTAAGATTTTATTACTCTCACCTGTGGGATACATTTCTTTCTATCTAACACTGATACTTCTGGGTTTCCTACAGCTACCATTATCTGAATTGGATGGAGGGTTGCCTAATCTAGAAACCCCTTGTGAGCATCCGATACACAGTCCTGAGTAGCAGCCTCTGATGTGTAGTGCACACCTGACCTGTTTATGGGGACCGTGCAGTTTTTGGCCCTATGGTGGAAATCCAGAAAGTAGCACCCTAGCTCATCAGAGAACTTTTGAAGTCTCCGGTTCAGACATTCCACTCGACTCAGAACTGTAGGGCCACAAACAGTTCTGGGGACAGTGCTGCACATTGTGAGCTTCGTTGAAACTCCATGCTCAAGGCTGGTCGTCTCGACCTTAACCAGTACCGGCTGTTAATAGTAAGTTGGTACCTTCCACAGGCTGATGTGATCAGTATTCATATCGATAAGAAGTTTTCCGTCCTTGTCTCTTGGAAAAACGGAGCCATCCACATCTAGGTGACCTACAGGATGGTGAATGAGGTACAGGTCAACATATTCCAGCTGCAGTGCCTCGAGGGATTTCTTGAGGTACTTCTCCACAGACTCCGCTCTGTTTCCATTGAATGGAAGCTGAAAATAGATAAAAATGTGGCTCATTATAATGTACTAAATTGTATTTAGGCTACTGAATAATCTGAAGAATAATAAAGGATTGAGAAGTGATTAAAGACAGATCATCCAAAGCTTATGGATAACAATAGTCAGAATTAGTGACATGACACCATACGTTTTTAATCTCACAAATTTCTGATAGTGAGTGGCTACAAAACTACTACATCAGCAGCTGACATTGGCATTGGTTGTTGCATCACAAATAAACTGTAGAGTAGATTTTCTAAAGAAGAGCAATGCTCCAGAAATTTGTATTTTGACAGACTTACAAAGGGAGACTGCTGAGTCTCTGCTGCTCAAAGAGGTTTCCTTCTTTTTAGTGAATGCTCTGCATTTGAAGTGTCAGCTGTAGAATGCACTTTCGTTTGTCTCAGTCAGCTGAAAATTCTTGTTGTAGTGTTATGCTGAAATGAGTGGCACTGTTCCGAGTCCTGACAGCTGTGAGTTGAGAAAAATAATCCAGTTTTTTCTTGCAAAGAGAAACTTGCAATTTCAGATTTTTGTAATGCTGTCACAACTGTTTACGGGAGTAGTACGAGGAGTTGCACTAATGTGTGCAAGTGATACCGTGCCTTTAAAGATGGCAGAAGGAATGTCGACAGTGAACAGAGAAGTGGGCATTTGTGACTGACGAGAAGGTGAACGAGAACGAAGAAATGATTTGTGACCACTATTGATTGATTCTGGGCCAGATCGATGCAATGTTTGCAGAAATAGCCAGCTCTCTTTCACACAAAGTCATTAATGAAACACCTGGTATTTGAAGATTCTTTGTGAGGTTGTTAATAGAACAAATTACAGATCAACACAAAGTCAGCAGACTCGCTCATGGGAGTGACATGACTGTGAGGTGAACAGTTCTTTGACTCTGTTGTGACTGGTGATGAGTGGCCTGTTACACCCCCAAAAGGATGGTGTTGTGGTGACATGAATCCACACCGTCACCTAAATTCAAAACCTTTGTTTCGACATGAAAATTCGTGTCTTCTGTCATTTGGGCTATAATGAGAGTCTCCTTATTGAATTTTTGCCCTAAGGGGAAAGAAGTAATGCCGCGCAGTACTGTGAAACCCTAAAAATACTACAGAGGGTGGTACAGAACAAAAGGAGGGGATTTTAACGAAAGGAGTGTGCTTGTTGGATAACATTGCACGTCCCCACACAGCAACATAGCAACTGTCGGATTCCTTCGGTTGGGACTTCATCAAACAGCCCACTCAGAGTGCCGATTTAGCACCTTCAGATTTTCACCTTTACACCTCTCCGAAGTTGTTTACGAGTGGAAAGAGGTTTTCTGTTGACGACGAGGTCCAGAGTGCCGTCAAACAGTGGGCCGTACAGGTGGCAGGAGACTTTTTGTCAGAGATATCAAGAAGCTCGTTCCTCACTCCACAAAGTGCACCGAGAATGCAGATGACTGTGTTGCACAATAGTGTTTGGTGTTCATTTTTCATAAATATATATGTGGTTTCTGCTTCTAGAGGCATTTTCAAAAGAACAGATACAATTTTAATTCTGCAGCCACTATAAATCGAGACAAAAAGGAATTAACTACAGTAGCTGCCAATGGACAAGGATTTATGTTGACGGAACAATTTCAAAATTCGTGCCAGACCGGGAGTTCGAACCCGGGTCTCTCGCTTACCGGCCAGATGCGGTGACCACAATGCAGTCCGGACACGGCGACCACCACGACCGCACAGATACCGCAGCTCGCCTCTCGTCAGACGCGGACTCTCAACTTACACCGCACACTACTGATTTAGCGACTCTGCCCGTTAACCTCATTACTCTTGCAGGAACACGAGTAGTGAGGCTAATGAGGAGGTGCATCAGTAGTGTGTGGAACAAGTTGAGAGTCTGGATCTGGCGGGAGGCACGCTAGGGTAGTCTGTGCGGTCGTGCTTGTGGTGGTCACTGTATCCGGGCAGCATAGTGGTCACCACATCTGGCTGCTGAGTGGGAGACCCAGGGTCGAATCCTGGTCTGCTGTGAATTTTCAGCTTTCCTCATTGATACAAATGAGTGCCCACTGGCAGCTAATGTCTTTAATTCCTTTGTGCCTTTTCATAAATATATTGCCTTTCACATTTTTAAACAACTGAATAATATTAATTTCTGCGCATGCCTTGTGTATGAAGCCATTATATGTTATATTGTGGACACACTTGAGAAGTAGTCTGGAATGTATAAGGACCTTGTATATAATCTCTTTTATAATCAAATTGTAGTGCCCCACTACTACTACTACTACTACTACTACTACTAGTAGTAGTAGTAGTAGTTTTATCCATCTGTAGATCTCTTTTAACAGGATGTTGGATATGTTCTGATTCTGATTTGAGTATTTAAGGAGGCCAAACAGTGAAGTTCATTAGTCTTCTACTCATCCACCACTACCAGGACATAAGCAATGTATCCAACCTGTATGTCTAGAGTAAATTCTATCCACAACTCTGGGAATGTGTTCAGAATGTTTACATTGTGTATATCTCAGGTGGAATGTGAGAACCAGCCCAGTATTCACTTAGTGGGATGAGGGGAAACCTAAAAACCACATCCAGGCTGACTGGTACACCAACCCACCAATGTTAATCTGCCAGTCACATTCGATCTTGGGCCGGTGTACCTCCCTGTACCAGAAGCATTCGCATTAATGCGTGTAGTATATTGAATGTGTATTGGTATTTAAGAATGATAAAAATAAATTAATTCACATATACTGAAATTAACACACATACAGGTCTAGTACAACAAGGATGGCACGAGTAGTCAGCTGTGGCCTTATAATAGAAACCATCCCATCATTTGCCTGAAATAATTTAGGGAACCACAGAAAACCTACATTGGGATAGTGGGACGAATATTGGAGCTTTGGAACTCCCAAATGTAAGGCCACTCTTTATAAAACATTGCTGCCTCTTTCAGTTTATCCCTAGTGAACAATACTATTGTACAAATAAATTATTAAATAATGATAAAAGGCTAATGCTAAAATGTTCCTTCTTTCTCACTCCCAGTCACTGCACACACCACGTACATTGGTTCATAACACTACACTCACCACCAGCTGACTTCCGGACCATTCTGTGTACTGCAGTTTCCAATCTGCTAGCCTAAAAACTGACTCAAGATTCCTCTGTAATTTGTGATATGTTGAGCTCGTGGAGAGGATGTGGTGTTAGTATGGCATATTGTATAGCTTTGTGGACAGGTTTTTCAGAAAAGGAAAAAAAGGAGGAAAAAATTTAGTGTGAAAATGTTAGGTAGACTGCTAGATCTTTTATAATACATGTATTATTTATCTGTGTTAAACTTTTTACCAAATTCCTTTTTAAATAAGTTTGTTTGAGCAATTTCTTTATCTCCTTTGACAATATATTGTACAGTTTTATTCCCTGGTAGAGAAATGCTGTTTTAAGTTTTGTGTTTATTTTTTCTTGGTAAGTGTAACTTCAGTACAGATTTTGTTTCATGCTTGTAGCCAGAGGTGTTCATGCAGTAATTATCAGTATTATTTTTGATGTGTTCAACTGGCAATAAATGTATTCACACAATCAGTTGAAAATTGCAGGGTTTTGAAGAGATTTTCACAATAAGTTCAACTACTATTTTTGTTTATTATTCTAGTGGCCCTTTTCTATGGTTTGAAAA
This sequence comes from Schistocerca gregaria, assembly GCF_023897955.1. NCBI lineage: Eukaryota > Metazoa > Arthropoda > Insecta > Orthoptera > Acrididae > Schistocerca > Schistocerca gregaria. The sequence continues at coordinate 216,042,219 of NC_064929.1, forward strand.
TTGTTTGTATCGTGTGCACTTGATCCTCAGAAAAGAATGTCGTAGCTAAGAATGGAGTGTACATATGAAAGTTGTGTAATTAGAAGACACCAACCATTAGACACAGGACTCTAAGGATGCTGATGGCATTCTGTTTGCAAGTACGTTTGTGTGTTCACTTCACTTCAACTGAGAATGAGCATTTGTTCCTAGCGTAGCAATGAATTTAAGTCATACTTTTGCTTTGGCCATGACTGAGGATACATTGTAGTTTCAGTTAATGTTTCCACACACTGTTACTATTTCTATGGTGGAACTGATTCTAATTGTTACGCGTTAACCTTGTGCTCAAAGGCTATTGTGTTTCACTCTTCTGTGAAGTGCATAACTTCACAGGTGTCTGTAGAAAGAACTATTTTCCATCCTTTGTACCAAGTTTGTAGTTTGAAACATCTGACTGGATAGTGCAATATGTTTCATTGCTTAACACTTACCCATAGATAATTGCATTGTAATAAAAATTAAAACAATTACTATCATGTGAGGGCACAATACATATTTTTAAAAAAATGAACAGTGATGTTCCTGTGACAGTTCACTGGGGTTTTATTTCAGTACTGGTGGAAACGTAGTCTAATGAAACATTCCAGTAATTTATAGTTTAACTCTGTTCCCGTCGTCCACTTAGGTCAGTGACATTGTTAATGTTACAAACAACACTTCTCTTACAGTGTGAATGGTACGATTCACTTACCTTCGTCACAATGAAAACATCCTCCCTCTTCAGTCTCCCAGAATCGAACCACTTCTTCAGGGTCTGGCCTATCTCCGCCTCATTCCCGTAGGCGTAGGCAGTGTCTATGTGGCGGTAGCCAGCCTCCAGTGCTGCGTCCACAGCCTGACCCACCTCCCCATTCGGTGACTACAGGAGGAGGGAAAGAAAAACAAAAGCTGATACTGTAATGTACAAAGGCAACACAGGGAGATTCTGTTGGGATATGTTGTGCCTGGAAGAAGTACAGAAATATGTGAAGGTTGTAGAAAGAGACTGAGCTTCTTACACAGTGCAAGGACCCCTATAGTGAGAAGTGAAAGTGATGTGTCAGTCAGGGACAACAGTAGACACTTAGGCTCACATCTATGAGAGTGCTTGTTGCCCACAGTTTGACTTTCTGTACAGAAGCTGTTTGTGCCTCTTAGCACCATATCCTATGACTAGTTACGATTAATAAGAAGGTGCACGGTTTGAGAATGGCCGTGTCAGCATGAAACCGGTAGCCACTGCAGCAGAAATTGTATATTAATGCAACTGAGATGGACAAAATTAAAATGAATTTCAATCTGTACGAACCAGGTGCTCCTTCACACTGAGAGTAACAGACGATGAAAGGATTAAATAAGTTTAAAAGAGCTATACGGGAATTTCAGTCTGGACCCTGGAATAGGAGAAACATTGCAGTATTGATCAGTATTAACCTAGCAGTGTCATCTGCTCTTACCTGCCACGTTCCCAGGCCGACAATTGGCATCTTGTGGCCATTAAAGAATGTGACGTATTCCAGCTTGTGTGTCATTTTCTTAGCTTCAGTGATGCAGCAAAATAAAGTAATAAAATAGCACCTAGCAGCTACAAGCACCCTGTCTGACTGTATAAATAAGCACAGCTCACAGCTAGATAAGAAGGCACTTCATGCTATCTTTATCACACCACTCCACTACTGATAGAGTAGTAACAGAATTACCCTGTGATAAGCTTAGAATCACTAATTTGGTGATAAGCACAATACTGCGTAATACAGTTCAGTATTCTTTCTTCGTTTCTTTTACACATTACATTTTGGTATACCACACTAGAGAGATGGTCATCAGACAGCCTCTGTTAGCAAACATTAAGGTCGTGGAAGAAGTATTTATACTGTTTTTCAGCCAACATTTGGTACATCATAACAAGGAGAAAACGTTCAGAAAAAATATCTCCAAAAATCATTTGTTCTGAGTTCTCGAATAAAGTTTTATTCAATGCATATCAGAATGAAATCGAAAAACTCGAGCCTTTGAGTAATAAGTCTTTACGGAGGGTATTCGACTGGTATTTTGTGTGCGCACAATATAGACAACGTGTACAGGGCCTTCCTATGACCACATAAGTCTGTACTCTGAAATCCACAATCACAGTACTGCAAGTGAAAGACTGTGCATTCCTCTCTGCTGCAGAACTGAGTTTCATACTCTGATGCAAAAATCCATACAGGTTTCTGGTAAACTGGCAGAAAATTGGAAACCCCAAATATTGAAAATCAAAGTGAAAGAATTCCACATTAACCACTCCTTCCACAATTAGTCAGAATATCTGGACTCGGGGATGTAAATTCTGCATAACTCTAATGTTTCTAATGTTTGATATAAGCAGATCTCAACTTTTCCAATATATTTCCATACTTTCATTCAGTTCTGCCCTGCAGCAGCATAATCTTCTGGACTGCAACTAAGGTGAAAAAAAATTTCTAGGTTCAGAATGGTACAATAAGAATATTGTTTCCATGTGATGACCTAACATCTTGCAGAAGAGGCTTCAGGAATTCATACATGTGCATGCCAATACAGACAGCGTATCCCAGGAGGAACGATCATTCAAAGGGAAACAGTCTAGTAAACGTGGGCTCTAAAATGCATATCTTAGAAGCGATGTGCACTTCTTCATCTCCGATACTGGGAAACAAATCCCTTTTACTGAAGGCTCTTGGCCTCTCATATTTAGAGAGATGGTAGTATGGACAAAAACAAAAAAGGGGAAAAAGTCAAGTAAACATAGGTTCTGAAGTGCATGCCTTAGAGATAGGAGTGCAATCATCTTTAATGTTTCATTTGACTCACCCTCATATTTAATACACACAAAAATACTTGCCACTGATTTGTCTTATTCTGTAGTGTACATCAGTCTGTTGCCCTTACCTTTATTTCATAGTCGTATTCATTTGGTTAACCATCACTCACAACCAGATTTACACCTTCCAGCCTTACATTCCCAGCACCACCACACATCAGTCAGTCCCCACAACTGAGATTTCGGGTGAGGTCACAGCCACAGTCCAATGTGGTATTGTAATGCAAATGAAACTTCCCAATTTTAATGCATTTTGTTCCATATCGTAGAGAGAAATTTTTGAGCCATTCATATTCACTGTAGCAAATGTGACTCAAATTGTCTATCTTGATGTCTTACAGCTGTGGGTCTTCTTTGACAGCAACACAAACTGGAGAATTTTACAAGCAATCAAATTGTATAGTTCCATACTGTTACACTACACCCCATATGTCATTAAGTGAATTACATTATTTCCCACAGTTGGAGGGGACTGGGTGACTCAGCTCTTTTGTCACTGTTTTCATAAAATCTGATGTGTCATTCCAGTCTGAGGATTTTTAGAGATACTTTCATGGGTATGTGTGTGCGTGCCTCCGTCACTAGCTGACCTACCTGCCCTTAGGGAAACTATTGAGACATTTGCTGCACCATTTACTGTCACACACACTGATGAATGTCTGGAAATAACTGTCATATATCAACTGGCAAATTGTGTTTATATTGAACAGTTGTAGAACAAAGTTTTTATTTGCTTTTTCATTTTTTGTATTTTTTACAAATGTGAATTTTGAGCAAACAACTATTACATAGTTTTAAAATCACAATATTATATCTGAAACACCTGGTTTGATAATAATAAACCTGACAAATGTACAAAGGAAAGTGATATGCATCAATTTCCAAATAAAACTAAGAAATGTATTAGTTGATCATACACAAAATCCAGTGTACTTTAAAACCTATTACTATTTCTGATGACGAAACCATTGAGCAACAGCAGTCAAACAAATACCACGTGCGACACACAACACTTCATAGGCATTGTCCACTGTCACACTCTGTAACTGGTAAATCGAGTATCGCAATCTTCGGTCGAGTCTCTGCCGCGTCGATTAATTGCAGTGAGTTAAAGCTGAATGACAGATGGGGAACTAACCGTGCCATTTTCTGGCAGAAATTTCTGATACAGCAGAGAAAGAAGACTAGTTTCTTTAAAAGGAAATTAAATATTGCATCCTACACAATTTCAGTAGATGACTTACCCCAAGAATCTAACTGGTAAAGCAAAAAAGATACGCAACAGTATCCTTCAGTATCAGTTTTAGCACAGGGATCGAATATATGCACCAGGATTAATGTACTGAAAAGCATCTAGGTTTCCTTCATTCTATTCCCATCAAAAAGTGCAGTTACTACACGGAAAATGAAGCAAAGGGTATTTCTTGTTCCTGTCTTTTTACCGTTAAATAATTATTATGTATTCAGATGAATTATAAAAGTGTAATAGTAAATAATGTGTTTATGGGTACCACTCAAAGATGACTGTACAGACTTACTATCACCTACATCTTGTCCAAGTCTCAAATGTAAATAGTGTAAAGCAACCTCTGTTGTTCTAATAGCGCTCCTTGTAAGGGTATTCTGGATGTCTCATTCTGCTGAAACACGGGTAACAGACAATTGATAATGATGCATTTACGAATCTGCCAGTCTATTCAGAGTGAAGAAAAACACTTACTCTGGATCAGCAACAGTGCCGAACATCCGTCCCTTCGGGCCCCTGTCGAGCACGTCCAGTTTCTCCATGTCCTCCGGTGTCAGCTCGAAATCGAACACCTGAAAGTTTTATATTATCTGAAATTTGACCGAGAAGCACAAATGATGAAAGGAGCCAACTGTTATAGAAAACTGGGAACAATTTTAGCAACAGGTGCACTGGAAGCAAAGTTTTCGAGGCACAGGACTCGTGCCGAGCAGCGGTGAGTTCAGATTTCTATTAATTACTCTAGTCTAATTCTGGGCGAGGTCTCTCAGAAAATTCTCATTCAGTCTGAGCGAGTGTGCTACCTGTAACAGCTGGGAGATGGACAGGACAGTGAGTACTCACTGGAGAGGAGGAAAGAAAAATGGAGAACAATATTGAAAACTGAGAAGGAAACGACAAACAGTGAATGTAGTCCCTTGGCCTTCAATTGGGTTTTGCCTACTCTCTCATTTGCTAGAGTGCAATTAACAACTGAATGAGGCCGCCTGTAGCCGTCAGTGAGGGTTCTGGGTGACACAACATCCTGACATACAAATAAACCACAACCAACTTCATTGTATATGTCTGTATGATTTTTGACTATCAAACATAATAGTTAATGTAACATTTGGTAATGTAATTGACAACCTCAAAACTGGTCATTTTGACTAATAAAAAAGAACCAAATGTGGTGTGAGAGAATCATTCATTGTCTTCCTGTATTATTTCAGCCATAGACTCACACAAACATCATTAAGATGAACAAAACCTTCCAAACCAGTTCCCTTCGAACCACTAGATATCTGGAATGCATCTGATTTGAGAGACTATTTTTCAAATGCGCATATACATTAAGATGGCACTTGTAGCAGCATTTTGGCAAATGACAGTATTAAAAGTACAACTGTGAGATTTGTTGTAGCCTTCAGTCCAAAGACTGGTTTGATGGCTCTTTTCACTCTGCTCTATCTGTGCAAGCCTCATCTCCAAATAATTTGATGCAACCTATATCCACTTGAGTCTGCTTACTGTATTCACCCCGCAGTCTCGCTCTACAGTTTTACCTCCCCATGCTGTGTGAATCCACAGAAATCCATCAGAAAGGGATCTGGATTCCAAAAGTTCAGTTTTTCATAGGACTGATGAATTGTGCTTGAGATCATGCCATGCACCAAGAAATAAAAGCGACAGGAAGTACACAAACTTATTGGACCTTGTCCCCTTGATCTGCGGTTTAAGTTCTGACAGCCTGGGCTCAAAATGTAAACACGATCTCCCACCTTCGAGCCATTCCGTGATTTGGCAAATGGGTCCAACATTGTACCAGTTGTGCGTGAGTTATGGAATGTAAGTACGTGTGTAACATCTAGTTGGTTTAATTTTATGAAATATTTGATAACTAATTGCAACCTTGTGTAATAATTGTGTTAGAAATGCCACAAAATGTTTATTATCAATCAGTACAGTGTACTATAAATCTATATCGTTTAAGTCTGATTTCTGAATACGTTCACAATTCACTTAATTAGCACTTTTACAAAACACAACAATACAAATCAATAATCCTAAATGGTGTGATACTGTTTGAAACATACAGCCACGTGTAATGAAACTTCGTATCTCTTGCACTCCCACATTGTTTCACTATGTTTTTTTTTATTTTTTGTGCAAATTTTATGGAGATTCAGTAGCCTCAATTTTGAAGGTGTTGGATCAATATGTTAGGAAAACGTGTGAATTGTGTTTTATTCATCTCATGACGTACATTTGCAATCCAATTGGTTTGCATACAGGAGACATGTCAAAAATTTACAATACATGGTGTTTATAAATGAATATTGGGGATTTAATGCTTTATAATATTTATTATATTAAACTTACAATTATAAATGATATGTCAAATGAAAGAGCAACTCAAACAGTTTTACCAAGAACTTTATAAATGTTCAATGTGAGTACCATTTGTCACACGGGACACATCAAGTGTATAGCCAAGTTCTTCCCAAATGTTGATAAGTGTGTCTTTAGTGATTGTAGCAACAGCTGCTTCAATCTGGTTTCTTAATTCATGGAGGTCTGCTGGTAGCAGAGGCACGTACACACGATGTTCGATGAAGCACCGAAGAAAAAATTGCACGGTGTTAGATCGGGTGAATGTGGGTGCCCTGTCATTGGGCACCTTGTGGCCTATCCAGTGCTCGGGTACAGTTATGTTCGACCAATCGCGTACTTTGCTATGCCAGTGAACATTTATAAGGTTCTTGGTAAAACGGTTTGAGTTGCTCTTGGTCATTTGACATATAATTTATAACTGTAAGTTTAATGTAATAAATATTATAAAGCTTTAAAACCCCAATATAAATTTATAAACACCCTGTACAGCTACAATGATTTTTACATGAATAAATAATAGCACTACAGTAAGTAATAACACTATAAGGATATTTATTGGAATATGTAACACATTGCATCCAGCTCAAATTTCCAGTTTGCCCTGTATGAATTTATCCACTGAGTAGTAACATTTCAGTGTCAGTACTTCATATAGCTTTCTTTTAAGTAGACTCAAATTCAGCTGCATCAACTTGTCCCCTTTTAATTTTTACAAATTTTCATTTGCATATATTGAGGTCCCTGGGCATAGAATCTGAGGTGGTGGGTGAGAAGCAAAAAATTTTCATTGTTTCTGTGTTATGTGTGTGGACAAAATGGTTCCCCTCAAATAATTCATGTTGGTGCACAAAAATATAATAATCTTATATATGTATAGGAATGGCAGAGTTAATAGTTTAAGTTTCCTAAATAATGGACAACACGGTTCTTTGGGCACAGTGTTATGCTTGCTGTCTCTCTGGAAAATCTCTGTACAGTACTAGTCCTCATTCTTTATAATCTAGTTTTGATATATTCTTGATTAATGATTCAGCTATTAGTCCCAGAACATATTATCAAATATTATATTAAGTACATTTAGTTCTCTTTTATTTACACGTACCTGACATAAGGTTGCTTTTTATTATGCCAGGAGTCATTGTATGGTTACAGATTTTTGAATTGATTTGTATTCCTTCCCAAATTCAAGGCTCTGATAGTCGATCTTAATCAGCAGTGTCATCCTCAATAACTAATTGCCCACACTCTTGTCGTACAGGTTGCTTGATGTCACCACCGCCGCTGTCGGCAACAGAAGTATCAACATAATGCTCACTGTTCTCGTCGTGACATTTACATTTTGAAAACATCTAGTGGTGATACATTCCTAATATTTAAGAAATATATTTCAGCTTGCAAAGTAACTGAGAATAATGTGTAACTAAGTGAGATACAAAGATATAATGATAATTTCACTAGCTTGATCTGTGCTGTGTGTGGCGGGCCACATTGCAAGTCACGACTATCAAACTGTGGGCCAAGCCCATTAAGTTTACATTTCGCCTGACTGACGTACCACGGGTCAGGCTCATAATAACCACCTTTTACCTGAGTACTTAACTATGAGTCTCACATTTGGTTGTAGATTAAGGGGTCAATCAATTAAGTGATCTAGTTAGTATTTTATTGGTAGATTCATTTTTTATATTACTAATATGAATATGGATGTAGGAAATGTCAGAAACAACTATCAGATTGGTTGGTAGAAAACCATCAAGGACTCAACCAAAATAGCCTTTGCCTCTTCGGTTTGCCACATTATTCTGTAGATGTGGCAACTGGACCACAGAACTGATAATTCTGTGGCCAGATGTTGCACAGGGTTGCACCCCACATAACTTCAGAAGTGTGTAGTAAAAACATAGGTCCAATTACCCTTTTTACCTCAATTTTTCACCATTTTTTCCTCATGTTGAGTACAGAAATTTTATTTTTTCTGTATTTGGGCCTGCAGATGAAGTATAGGTGAATACACGTACATAAGAGCATGAATGTGTTGTTCTTATTGTACACCGTAGCTCTATTGTGAAACACTCAGTGAAGTCTCAGCAAGCTGCGACAGGGAAAGCACAAACTTACTGTTGAGATTAATGTGTGTGGAAGCAAAAGAGCCGTTCTTGAAGGAATTGAGAACACAGATATAATCCAACCAAATGCTAGGTGTTGGAACTAGCCCTTTCTGTCGCTCCTTAAGTGCTGTATGAGAAAGGGACAGCGGAAAGATCAGTTATTTCATTTTGGCGCTGTTCTCCAAAGGTTCACATCCCCCCCAGGACTGTGAAATGGTGCCAAAACCACTGCCGTGATAAGACCGTGGTCTAACTGCCTGTGTACAGCTTTATTACCAAACAGCGTAGTATTTACTAAAGCCATTGTTTACTCCTGCATGCAGCTGAGCAGAATAAGAGGGAGTTGGTTCTAGAAACGTTTGTGAATTTTGAAATTGTAAAAGTCTTCCACAGATTCCAGGAATGGGCTTTTGCCCCTCTGCACTTCCCACCATTGTTAAACTGGCGATTCCTCAATGAGTCGGGATATGTTGTATCAACCTCAACCGACCATTAGTGAAGCTGTGCCATAAATTTACTTTTTTCCTCAATTAATTAATTATTCAATCTACCCATGTAATATTCAGCTTTCTTCTGTAGCAATACATTTTAAAAGCTTTTATTCTCTTGACACCTGAACTGTTTAATGTCCAAATTTCACTTCCCTGTGAGGCTACACTCCAAGCAGATACCTTTGGAAAAGGTTTTGTAACATCGTAAATTATATCTTAGGTTAGTAACTTATTGTCTGTCAGAAACACACTTTTTTCTATTGCCAGCCTGCATTTTACATACTCTCAACTTTGGCCATCATCAGTTGTTTTGATCCCCAAATTGCTGAACTCATCAATTACTTTTAGTGTCTCATTTACTAAAGTAATTCTTTCACCATTTCCTGATTCAGTTCAATGTAAATTAGACCTGAAGTCCTGTTGGAGTTGTGGACCATAATTATAGTGACTATGAAAGTGAATTTAAAAATGCTGGTAAGTCACATAAGTAATATAGATTCAGGTGGTATCAAATCCATTGTTACGTTCACCTGTGGTCTAGGGGTAGCGTCTTTGATTCATAATCAAAAACGTCTTCGGTCCCGGGTTCGATCCCCGCCACTGCCTAAATTTTGATAAATAATCAGCATTGGCGGCCGAAGACTTCCTCATTCTGCTAACGGCCTTGTCAAAGAGGGCGGAGGAGCGGATAGAGGTTCAGGGCACTCTCTTGTCCTAGGGGTGGGAAATTGCCCCTAAAGGCGGAAGAATCAGCAATGATCAACGACATGAGGATGCAGAAGGCAATGGAAACCACTGCATTAAAGACACGTAACGTGTATCCATAGGACATGTGGCCTGTAGTTGAAGAAGTGTCATGATGATCTCTCCATTGGCAAAAGATTTGGAATAGTCCCCCATTCGGATCTCCAGGAGGGGACTGCCAAGGGGGAGGTTACCATGAGAAAAAGATTGAATAATCAACGAATGCATAATGTTCTACGATTCGGGGCGTGGAATGTCAGATGCTTGAACGTGGTAGGGAAACTAGAAAATCTGAAAAGGGAAATGGAATGGCTCAATCTAGATATAGTAGGGGTCAGTGAAGTGGAAGGAAGACAAGGATTTCTGGTCAGATGAGTATCGGGTAATATCAACAGCAGCAGAAAATGGTATAACAGGTGTAGGATTCGTTATGAATAGGAAGGTAGGGCAGAGGGTGTGTTACTGTGAACAGTTCAGTGACCGTGTTGTTCTAATCAGAATTGACAGCAGACCAACACCGACAATGATAGTTCAGGTATACGTGCCAACGTCCCAAGCTGAAGATGAACAGATAGAGAAAGTGTATGAGGATATTGAAAGGGTAATGCAGTATGTAAAGGGGGACGAAAATCTAATAGTCATGGGCGACTGGAATGCAGTTGTAGGGGAAGGAGTAGAAGAAAAGGTTACAGGAGAATATGGGCTTGGGACAAGGAATGAAAGAGGAGAAAGACTAATTGAGTTCTGTAACAAGTTTCAGCTAGTAATAGCAAATACCCTGTTCAAGAATCACAAGAGGAGGAGGTATACTTGGAAAAGGCCGCGAGATACGGGAAGATTTCAATTAGATTATATCATGGTCAGACAGAGATTCCGAAATCAGATATTGGATTGTAAGGCATACCCAGGAGCAGATATAGACTCAGATCACAACATAGTAGTGATGAAGAGTAGGCTGAAGTTCAAGACATTAGTCAGGAAGGATCAATATGCAAAGAAGTGGGATATGGAAGTTCTAAGGAATGACGAGATACATTTGAAATTCTCTAACTTTATAGATACAGCAATAAGGAATAGCGCAGTAGGTAGCACAGTTGATGAGGAATGTACATCTCTAAAAAGGGCCATCACAGAAGTTGGGAAGGAAAACATAGGTATAAAGAAGGTAGCTGTGAAGAAACCATAGGTAACAGAAGAAATACTTCAGTTGATTGATGAAAGGAGGGAGCACAAACATGTTCCGGGAAAATCAGGAATACAGAAATACAAGTTGCTGAGGAATGAAATGTATAGGAAGTGCAGGGAAGCTAAGATGAAATGGCTGCAGGAAAATGTCAAGACATCGAAAAAGATATGATTGTCAGAAGGACAGACTCTGCATACAGGAAAGTCAAAACAACCTTTGGTGACATTAAAAGCAACAGTGGTAACATTAAGAGTGCAACAGGAATTCCACTGTTAAATGCAGAGGAGAGAGCAGATAGGTGGAAAGAATACATTGAAAGCCTCTATGAGGGTGAAGATTTGTCTGATGTGATAGAAGAAGAAACAGGAGTCGATTTAGAAGAGATAGGGGATCCAGTATTAGAATCGGAATTTAAAAGAGCTTTGGAGAACTTACGGTCAAATAAGAGAGAAGGGATAGATAACATTCCATCAGAATTTCTAAAATCATTAGGGGAAGTGGCAACAAAACGACTATTCACGTTGGTGTGTAGAATATATGAGTCTGGCGACATACCATCTGACTTTCGGAAAAGTATCATCCACACAATTCCGAAGATGGCAAGAGCTGACAAGTGCGAGAATTATCGCACAATCAGCTTAACAGCTCATGCATCGAAGCTGCTTACAAGAATAATATACAGAAGAATGGAAAAGAAAATTGAGAATGCACTAGGTGACGATCAGTTTGGCTTTAGGAAAAGTAAAGGCACGAGAGAGGCAATTCTGACGTTACCGCTAATAATGGAAGCAAGGCTAAAGAAAAATCAAGACGCGTTCATAGGATTTGTCGACCTGGAAAAAGCGTTCGACAATATAAAATGGTGCAAGCTGTTCGAGATTCTGAAAAAAGTAGGGGAAAGCTATAGGGAGAGACGGGTCATATACAATATGTACAACAACCAAGAGGGAATAATAAGAGTGGACGATCAAGAATGAAGTGCTCATATTAATAAGGGTGTAAGACAAGGCTGTAGCCTTTCGCCCCTACTCTTCAATCTGTACATCGAGGAAGCAATGATGGAAATAAAAGAAAGGTTCAGGTGTGGAATTAAAATACAAGGTGAAACGATATCAATGATACGATTCGCTGATGACATTGCTATCCTGAGTGAAAGTGAAGAAGAATTCAATGATCTGCTGAACGGAATGAACGGTTTAATGAGTACACAGTATAGTTTGAGAGTAAATCGGAGAAAGACGAAGGTAATGAGAAGTAGCAGAAATGAGAACAGCGAGAAACTTAACATCAGGATTGATGGTCATGAAGTGAATGAAGTTAAGGAATTCTGCTACCTAGGCAGTAAAATAACCAGTGATGGACGGAGCAAGGAGGACATCAAAAGCAGACTCGCTATGGCAAAAAAGGCTTTTCTGGCCAAGAGAAGTCTACTAATATCAAATACCGGTCTTAATTTGAGGAAGAAATTTCTGAGGATGTACGTCTGGAGTACAGCATTGTATGGTAGTGAAACATGGACTGTGGGAAAACTGGAACAGAAGAGAATCGAAGCATTTGAGATGTGGTGCTATAGATGAATGTTGAAAATTAGGTGGACTGATAAGGTAAGGGATGAGGAGGTTTTACGAAGAATCGGAGAGGAAAGGAATATGTGGAAAACAGTGATAAGGAGAAGGGACAGGATGATAGGACATCTGCTAAGACATGAGGGAATGACTTCCATGGTACTAGAGGGAGCTGTAGAGGGCAAAAACTGTAGAGGAAGACAGAGATTGGAATACGTCAAGCAAATAATTGAGGACGTAGGTTGCAAGTGCTACTCTGAGATGAAGAGGTTGGCACAGGAAAGGAATTCGCGGCAGGCCGCATCAAACCAGTCAGTAGACTGATGACAAAAAAAAATTTCATAACACGCTTCCGGCATAGACCATCATCAGATGATCTGGTGACAAACAATAAAGAGAACTGAAAATGTTATATTTGTGCAAATATAACATTATGATGGGGTTTTGAATGAAAAATAAACTGGTTAAATTGGTGCAACAAGGCTTAGAACTATTTCATGAACATGGATGCAGTTTGTAAGTAGTGGATGTGCATTGGGATATCATTTGAAGGAGAACTGATATCAGGTTACAAACATTGAAGGTGACATGTCCGTTTTGCCTGTTGGTATTAAAAGAATGGTGCTGGACATTTTCAAAGAAATTGAAATATATGTGAGTTATCAAGGTGACCCAGGACTTATAAAAAATGAGCAGATGTCAAGTGGTCATTGGTGTTTCTTTGATTTTTTCAATGATCTACTTGCGGGTAAAAAAAAAAAAAAAAAAAGGAAAGAAAGAAAGAAAGAAAACCCAATCTGGCCAATCTTTTGTTCAACTTTGTATCTTTTATGGAATTCTTAATGACCATATGTAATTTTGTTAGTGAATTGTTTTTCATAAGTCATATTTGCAAATGCAAAGATGACATTAACAGTATTTTTGTTTGATGAAACCTATACTGTTGCACTGTGTTTTACTGTTGAACCTCTTTCACAGTTGTGCTAGTAAAAACAAATTAATTATTTTAATTAATTTTGTTTTATCGAAAAATAATTATTTTAATTAACATTGCATTAAGTGTGATGCACTCAGCTGAAACTATGAACAAATCACATCGAATGTGGTTCTGTATGATGGTGTTGTAAATAGTATTTCTTGTACTATTGTACTGTACTTTACAAATGACATTCTTGCACATTAGTGCTGACTGAGTTGTTGTTATTTGATATTAATATTTCTGTTGTACACGTCTTCAGGAGTGCTGCCCTCTAGCCATACAAGCTTACATTATGACATTGTTAGTGGTGATCTGACACTATAACTGTAATCAGCTGCTGATTAGGTCTATTTTTTGTATACGACAGCACATGTTTTGCTTGACCTTTGCACAAATATTATTCAGTGTCCTTGTCAATGAATGTAATCGTCGTGGATGGTATGTACTTATGTTTTCCAAAATCGTGCACAATTTTTTTCAATTGAGATCTCATTTCTTGTGTAATATCATTATTTGCAGTTCTCTTTATTATTTTTCATCAGGTTATCTGATTATCTGATGCCCAAAATACATCATGAGGTACAGAAAAGGATTCAGTACCATCTGGACGTGTATTGCTTATGATGCTTACCAGCATTTTTAAATTCACTTTCATAATTACTGATTTAATTCAACTACATTCCATTAATCTTATTTTGATTTTTTGATGCTCATCTTATAACCTATCTTCAAAACACTACCCATTCCATTCAGTTCCTCTTTCATGTCCTTTGCCATCTATAAGAAAATTAATTTTAATTTCAGTTGCAGATTTCAGCTCACTTCACTTTATCACGTGCTCATTAGTTTTGTCTCCCTTGACTATATGAGTAATTTCTTTTGTCTCATCATGCATTATTTCAATCTCTCAATCATCTGCAGATGTAGTAGGGATATAAACTTACGTTACTATGTTTTGTGTTGGTTATGCATCTATCTTGACTACAATAATGCATACATCATGTGGTTCATAGCAGCTCATCCACATTCATATTCTCTTATTCACTATTAGACCCACGTCTGTGTAATACGAGTTTGATTTTGTGTCCTTACCTACCCAGAAATCTTGTTCCTCCAGCCACTGCACTTCAATAATTTCTCATTTCACTAATACCTCTCTTAAACCTACCATTTTTCATTTTCTCTCATTTGCCTGCTTCATTTACCTGCTCTTGACTTCTCTAATGCCAGTCTTTCTTTCCCAGTGACAACATCCTCCTGATAAGTCTTTGTCCAGAAATCCAAATTGCGGAGTATTTTACTACTTAAGTATGTTACCAAAGAGAATTTTGTCATAATTAAGTCAATCAGTATTGTCAGGTCACCCCACAACCTTTGTTCTTGTGTGGACTGTGTCATTTATATTACACAAATGGAAATAAATAACAAAATAAGGGTAATAATTGTTAATACTGAGGGAAACAGGTGAACACAACTCAGCTTTTTATACAAAAATTGTTATTTGTATCACTAATGAAACAATGACCCAGCGTGTGTACTTACATCAAAGTTCTGTCGGATATGCTCTGGGTTGACACTCTTCGGGATAACAACTATCCCTTGCTGCACGCGGTGGCGCAGCAGCACCTGGGCGGGAGTCTTGCCATGTCGCTGCACGACGTCCACTATGGTAGGGTCCGACATGGGGTTCAGCTGCACGATTCTGTGAGCAGGTGAGAGGGAAGACGTCAGACGAAAGGTTCGCCACACATTCTTCTTTATGTAGTATTTATGATGGGAGGATTTGTAGTAACAATCTGACAACATTTTGTCTGTATACAAGTTATGAGTCAAGAGCTTCTAAATGGATAGGAATTACAATTTTTAATTCCAAAAGGGAAAAAGACACAAAGTTCTTATTGTGCTGCAAAAGTTTTTGGTCAGACATGTTTACAGTTTTTCAGGGTGTTGTTAGATGGTAGACGTACTCATAACAGAACAGTTAGCTATCAGCATTGACGTTAAAAAAATAAAAGAATGTGTGAAATAAATAGGTAGTACTATTGCTCCCACATATAAAACAGCTTCAAATGTATGATTACTTTACAAACTGTCAGGCAAAATCAAAGTTGCTCTACATCCTCCCTATCTCATTCCTGCATGTTCCCCAGCAGCACTTTCCCATCCACCACTCCCACCCCTACCCTGCTATCCCTCATTACCTCACCCAGTTACTCAGCACTTCCGAGTAGTAATTACCCTTTTCATAATATTGATTACCTTACAAGTGAGTTAATGTATTAAATATTTGGTGTTAAGCATGTTACAAGAGAGTTTGTTGGAAGCTGCTATGTTCTCTTATTGTGAAATACTGCATGAATATGGTCTGGATAATTTACATTCCACTTTAAGGAGGAGCAAGTTTTTCTTACATCTCAACGTTTATGATGTCATATCTTCTGAATTGTCAAACTATGATATTGAAGGTATATTCAGTGGTATATGTGGATACCGTCTGCAAACTGTGTTGCAGATTGAGTTGGTAGTAAAGAAGTAGTAAATTAAAATGTTTTGGCTGGTGCCAAAGTTTTATTGCATGAACAGTGAAAATGTAGTAAGTGATAAACCTTTTTCTTTTCCTAATTTTGTGAGGAATGTCAGTGAATTAGCATTAGAAACAATGGGCAAAGTACATCTGAAGTCACTAAGTGCCCTCGTTTTGAAATACTTGATGAATAAAGTTGAGGTGACGCTGCTTTGAGACAGACACACAGTTTCTAACTGTAGTCCTTGCCTTACTGTGCTAAAATTTAAACTTAAGTTTATTAAGCCCTGGATTATGTCAGAATTTAAAATTTTTAAATTCTGCCAATATTTATGCAAAATATTGAAAATCAAATTTTTGTTGCCCGTGGAAGCTGTTAGACAGGCAATCTATAACTGGTACGAAGGTCTGGGATTGTCACTAACCTGATATTACACGGAACACCTGTCGTGTACATGTGCACCGGCATTCCAAGTGTGTGTGTGTCTGGAACTGACAACTTTCTTGTTTGCCCTATTATGTGATGCACTTACTGTGTAAGTCTGCGCCAGTGCTGCAAAGGTCCATATTCAAAACCGATGGCTCATTTACGTTGTTGAGTCTAAAAGTTGATATTCTTGTAAAGCTGCTATTTACACATATTGAAATTTCTGAGTTGTCTAGCTTTGTATTTATTAAGCATTTTGTTATTGTGTGCAGCTATAATGAAATTGTTAGTATTATGTAGAGTTATGGAGTAATGTGTTTGTTTTATGTCAAGCTGGTGCAAGCAAATGATTATCTATGTTCACATTACAAAGCATTTTATACATGATGTAATTATGCAACATTTGCTGTAACAGTGTCTGTCTTAGACGTTAGAGGAACGGCAGAATGTGTCGTAATACGAGGAGTAGAAATTGGGTTTGACCCTGGCTGGGAAGAAGGGATGAAGGCAGGGGCATATACTCCCTGCTAATGAAGGTATTGGGACCCAAACATCAACAGGACTTTAAGAACTTCATCAGAACGGGACTGCCTTGTCAACTGTACGTGATGGGATTAGTCCAAAACAGCTTTTACAGTCCTCACTGGTTGTGGCCTTCACAGCTGCTCTGATTCTTACGGCTTTTCTCGCAAAACTATGGCAGTCTAATATGTATTATGTTTGAATGTGACACTGTCCTCCCTGGCATGCTGAAATAATACAAAACATGCAGTCAAATCAAACACATGTCGTACTTTCCCCAGTTTAGGTAATACGTTCACACAATGAAAGTAAAATTCTGTGCACATTTACATGAAACATTTGAACTTAGAATTAAACATTTGCAGGTGTACGTTATTATTGTACAGCATATCTAGATGATGATACAGACTCATTTCCTTGCTGTATGCCTCAATGAGCACGCTTATATTTTCTTTTGTAAACAGCTCACCTGTTTCTCGTCTGCTGCCTGCAAGAGAAAACAGTAATGAGCAGGAAGACCACTCAAAATACTGCATTTTACGCACATGTGCTTACACCTCTTCTATTTCACACATGTGCATTCATGGCAGAATAGAATGGTTCCTATTTTTTTACAGTGGAAAAACCGTCTGCAGAAATTGCAGCTTCACCTGTTCTGCCACTAGGTGGCAACTGTCTAAACCTGACCTTTACACATTAGGTGTTTTGTAATGTAGATTACTATTGGTCTCTGTCCAGGTGAGTAATGTCCTCAGATGTGATGGGGCAAATAATTTCGTGGATATTGTAAAGTACGGCATATTCTGTAAATGAGCTATTTCCAAAGTGCGGTTCTGGTAGGTGGAAAGCATTTAGTGAACACCCTATTGGTGGGAGTGGCTTTTAAAACAATGAACTCGATAGTGTGAGTTACAGGAGAAGCACTAGGGAGTTGTTACATGACAGCCTCACTCGCCGGTGTCTCTGCCGCGTTTCCGTTCAAAGTCGACCCTCCCCGGGGAGCCGAGGGGGCCGTACACGCAGACGGTGATGCCAAGGGCGCGGTAGAAGGCGGCCAGCTCGCGCTGCTGGAAGCAGGCAAGCAGCTCCACCTGCAGGTTGGCCGGGGGGATGCGTGCCGCCTCGCAGATGCGCTTCACCTGTCTGGAGCTGAAGTTGGACAGCCCGATGGAGTGCGCTCTGCCCGAGTCCACTTGAGCCTCCGTAGCCTGGAACACAAAAAGGTCAGTTGTTCCCGGAGCGTGTGAAAGTACAAAATGATCACGAAAAGATAAATCTAGGAAAAAAGCTTTTAATAAAATCCTATTGGGAATTGTGCTCCATCATTTCAAAACATTGATGAGGAGATCTTACAGGGTGGACCTCTTTAATTTTCTTCATACTTATAGAAACTGAACTAGTGTGAGACAGCCGTAAAAAGTACCACAAAGAAAATTCCCTTCGAACTGAGAAGATTTCGGAGCGCTGTTAAGTGCGACACATTTCAGTCGTTTCAGAAGTTTTTTTTTTTCTTCAATTCTATATTGTCAAATGCAAATGTTAATTCGTAAACACTGAATCATAATTGTTAAAAAAAATAACATTGTTTGACTTTTAATTCCTAATCACACGAACAAAAATTAAAATTTGTTACAGACGTGTGGAATGCCATATTGTGAAATTTAAAAAGTGACATTATCAGTAACAGTATGCTCTCTCTAGAAATAAAAAGAATTTTATTTTCTATTTGTTGTTCTATGCCACAAAACTGAATTTTTCGGCCCACTCGACTTCCTTCTCCCTGAGCTGGCTGTGGCAGCACTGCTCTTCCACTCACGGACTGGCCAGTGGGTGCTGCAGTAGTGCCAGTCTGAGCTCATCTGGGGTGTCGTGATGAGGAAGAGGGCAGTCAGCTGCAGCGACAGGTATCGGAAACGCCGCACGGAAGCCGGAGGCGGACGAGCCCGCGGCACTTCGTTGCAGTCGAGATCGTCCGTACCGGCGAGCCGGGCCCGGGCGTGTCGGTCAGCAGAACTGGGAGACGGACCTCGAGAACGTCCAGAAACCGCATTGCCCGGCGGCCTACGAGTCGTGGGGCGATTCCGTGACCGTTATGGGTCGCCGTTCGGGCTCGTACGGGGTGCGACTCGGGCCCGAGTTGTCGCCACATGCCGTAGTTGTAGTGAACGAGAGGTGGTCAGTGGCCGGCAACTGAAATTGAACTTCAGCCGGAATGTGTGTACTGAGGAGACGGGCACCCCGTGCCGTCGACAGTCGCGGTGGGTTGTGGCCAAGCTGCTGCAGTGTAACACGGTTCGGAAACCAGATGAACTCTGTTCACACAATACACTTAGATGGTAGTGTTCTCCCCTCCACTCAACACGTCGCCGCCACCCTCTATCTTTATCTATCTCTTTCTCTTTCAAACAATTCCTCCATTCTGTCCGTCCACAGTGGCTCTGACGGAACTGTCCAGTTCGACACAATTTTAATAAGTACATCTCTAGCTACAGCTTTGTGAGGTAAGGCGGGGAGGGGGGGGGGGGTGATTATTGTGGGTTATTACACTGTAAGTGGCACTGAATCTCTATCTGCATTTAGGTCTGACCACGGGCCACTCATTTGGATTTCTGCTCTGGCCGACTTACTTATGCGTACAGCCATTTCTTTCTACATCTGCATCTGTACTCTGCAAACCACCGTGAGGTGCGTGGCAGAGGGTACATGCCATTGTACCAGTTATTAGGTTTCTTCCTGTTCCATTCACATAGGGAGTGCGCGAAGAATGATTGTTTGATTGCCTCTGTGCATGCTGTAATTATTCTAATCTTGTCCTCACAATCCCTACGTCAGTGATATGCAGGCAGTTTCGGTATATTCCTAGAGCAGTCATTTAAAGCCAGTTCTTAAAACTTTGGTAATAGACTTCCTCAGGATAATTTATGTCTATCTTCAAGAATCTTCCAGTTGAGTTCCTTCAGTATCTCTGTGACACCCTCCCACAGATTAAGCAAACCTTTGACCATTCGCACTGCCTTTCTCTGTATATGTTTGATATCTTCTGCCAGTTCTATCTGGCACGGATCCCACACACTTGAGCAATATTGTAGAACCAGTCGCACGAGTGATTTGTAAGCAGTTTTCTTTGTAGACTGATTCACTTCCCCAGTATTCTACCAGTAAACTAAAATCTACCACCTGCTTTGCCCACAACTGAACCTATGTGATTGTTCCATTTCATATCCCTACAAATTGTTATACTTGGGTATTTGTACGAGCTGACTGATTCCCGCAGTGACTCGCCGATATTATAGTCGTAGGATAATACATTTTTGTTCTGTTTTGTAAAGCGCAAAATTTTGCATTTCTGAAAATTTAGAACAAGTTGCTAATCTCTGCAACATGATGAAATTTTATCAAGATCTGACAGAATATTTATGCAGCTCCTTTCAGACAGTAATTCATTATGGATAACTGCATCATCTGCGAAAAGTTTGAGTGTACTACTCTACTGGCCATTAAAATTGCTACACCAAGAAGAAATACAGGTGATAAACGGGTATTCATTGGACAAATATATTACACTAGAACTGACATGTGATTACATTTTAACGCAATTTGGGTGCACAGATCGTGAGAAATCAGTACCCAGAACAACCACCTCTGGCCGTAATAACAGCCTTGATATGTCTGGGCATTGAGTCAAACAGAGCGTGGATGGCATGTACAGGTACAGCTGCCCATGAAGCTTCAACACGATAACACAGTCCATCAAGAGTAGTGACTGGCGTATTGTGACGACCCAGTTGCTTGGCCACCATTGACCAGACGTTTGCAACTGGTGAGAGATCTGGAGAATGTGCTGGCTAGGGAAGCAGTCAAACATTTTCTGTATCCAGAAAGGCCCGTACAGGACCTGCAACATGCAGTCGGGCATTGTCTTGCTGAAATGTAGGGTTTCACAGGGATCAAATGAAGGGTAGAGCCACGGATCGTAACACATCTGAAATGTAATGTCCACTGTTCAAAGTGCTGTCAATGCGAACAAGAAATGACCGAGACGTGTAACCAATGGCACCCCCATACCATCACACCGGGTGATACGCCAGTATGGCGATGATGAACACATGCTTCCAATGTGCGTTCACTGCAATGTCGCCGAACACGGATGTGACCATCGTGATGCTGTAAACAGAACCTGGATTCATCCGAAAGAATGACATTTTGCCATTCGTGCACCCAGGTTCGTCATTGAGTACACAATCGCAGGCGCTCCTGTCTGTGATACAGCATCAAGGGTAACCGCAGCCACGATCTCTGAGCTGATAGTCCATGCTGCTTCAAACGTCGTTGAACTGTTCGTGCAGATGGTTGTTGTCTTGCAAACATCCCCATCTGTTGACTCAGGGATCGAGACGTGGCTGCATGATCTGTTACAGCCATGCGGATAAGATGCCTATCATCTCGACTGCTAGTGATACTAGGCCATTGGGATCCATCGCGGTGTTCCGTATTACCCTCCTGAACTCACTGATTCCATATTCTGCTAACAGTCATTGGATCTCGACCAATGCGAGCAGCAATGTTGCGATACGATACACCGCAATTGCGATAGGCTACAATCCGACCTTTATCAAAGTCGGAAACGTGATGGTACACATTTCTCCTCCTTACACGAGGTATCACAACATCGTTTCACCAGGCAATGCCGGTCAACTGCTGTTTGTGTATGAGAAATCGGTTGGAAACTTTCCTCATGTCAGCACATTGTTATGTGTCGCCACCGAACCTTGTGTGACTGCTCTGAAAAGCTAATCATTTGCATATCATATCATCATCTTCCTGTTGGTTTAATTTCGCGTCCGTAGCATGTCATCTTCGTAGTGTAGCAATTTTAATGGCCAGTAGTGTATTAATGTTGTCTGGAAGGTCATTAATATATGACATTAGCAGTAAGGGTCCAATCTTACTTTCAGGGGCACGTATGAAGCTACTTCTACATCTGATGGTAAGTCTCCATCCAAGATAACATGCTGTGTCCTCCCTATCAAAATTTCCCCAACCTATCAACAAATTTTGCTTGATACCCCATGTGATCATACTTTTGTCAGTGAGTATAGGTGGGTTACTGAGTCAAATGCTTTACAGAAATTAATTACTGCTACTTGTATCTGGTAGCCTTGATCCAAAGCTTTCAGTGTGTCATGTGAGAAAAGTGCAAGTTGGGTTTCACGTGACCAATGTTTTCCAAATTCATGCAGGCTGGCATTGAGGAGGTCATTCTGTTCAAGATATCTCATTATGTTTTAGCTCAGAATATGTTCTAAGATTCTACAACAAACCTATGTCAAGGATATTGGACAGTAGTTTTGTGGATCACTTCTATTACCCTTCTTGCAGATGAGTGTGACCTGTGCCTTTTTCCAGGATCTGGGTACAGTTTTTTGTTCGAGGGATCTACAACAGATTATAGCTAAAAGAGGGGTTAACTTAGCTGCAAATACAGTATAGAATCTGACAGGGATTCCATCGGGGCCTGGAGCTTTATTTAATTTTAATGATTTCAGCTGTTTCTCAACACCACTGATACTAACACTCACTTCATTCATATTTTCAATAGTACAACGATTATATTTGATGCAATTCTCCTGGTTTTTACTTTGTAGAGGTACATTTCAAAATGGAGTTAAGAATTTCAGCTTTTGCTTTGGTGTCCTCAATGTCAGTTTCTGCCTCATTCACTAAGGACTGAACACTGGTGTAGTTTCTCTAATACTTAGAGCCAGCACACAGATCCCACACTCTGTATCCAAATATCTGACATAATTTTCCTCATTTTGATTTCTTGCCTCATTGTTAAACTTTTTAAATTTTGTCATCTTACCATCATACAACTCTTAACTATTTTATTGGTGTTTAATATCCTTTATTGTGATTATGGAAAGATTTTTCATCACTATTATCTCAAAGAATATAAAGATTTTACTCATTATTTAATTAATTAATTCATTCATTCCTTCGCGATATTCCATAGATTGTATCGAGAAAGAAAACCTTTTGAGATGTGGAACTAGTCAAGTGTACATGAGACAAAGATATCGTAGAAACTCTATGTGTATACTGTGTTGACAACAACTATCACTATATTGCTTAATGCTTCTCACACTTGTGTCATCTAAATTTAATCAAATAAATTAGCAAGGAAGCTGCTGCCTCCTCAGTTGTATTATATAGCTGGTGTTTATGTGCTATTAGTAGCTTAATATTTACTTGATTACAGTGGAACTTTTCAAAGAAAATATTTTTACATCTATAGATACAAAGCCCGTTTTACAGTACATTCTTACTTGGCAAGCAGCTTTGTAATAAAACTCTGCTAGATGTCACATAGCTAACAGAACTTTTCACTTTGTGAATCAAGGTATGGAGGTAATTTATAGAAATGCTCTTTTGAGCTGGTAGAGATTCCCAATTTCTCGCTCTATGTTAGATGGGAGCCACTTGAATGTCTTACTACCAGAGGGACTCCAGTCTTAACTGTGGACAAGGAAGTAACTTACTTTTGTGTCTTGTGCTGAGGTAGTCTATGTCACATTGCAGTTCACAATTACATTCACATGCCACATCATAAAAGTTGTATGTACCCTTTTCTACTAAGAAAATTAGAAAGAAAAAATGAGTCTGGGGTCAGAAAGAAAATAGAACACAAGCTGGTAGTGGATGGCTGAAGAATATAAAACATAGTTTGCTCAAAAGTAGGAAGGTCACACCCAATATCACTGGCTAGCAGACTGCAAGGGTAGCTTCGGTCATCTAATCAGAAAGTGTTTTGTCCTCCTATGCAGTGTGGGCCCTTTGTTTTATCTTAAGTGTATCTGTTGAGTGTAAGTGACTGTAGTGACTGTGCATATAGAGTGATGAAAGATTTGTGTCATACAACAGTGAGATAAGGGAGAGGACAAAACCTGCTGCCAGCAGGTGGTCTAATCCTCTCAGACAGCACAGAGAGGGCCACCGGGCTTAATGCCCCATCTGATGGACAGATTATCACAGACAGCGTCATGCAGCCTATGTCCGTGAGACACTGTGGAGTGGTTTGGAACTAAATCTGTGACTTTGGCAGAAAGTCTGGCAACTGGAAACTTGCACCACTGCACCTCATCTAGTCCGTGTGGTACCAGGGGTAAAAATTTCTTCTCCTGCAGGATTCAAATAGTCTCTGAGTGGAGTACCTCTTATTTAAGAATGCCAGAAGCTGAAGCTACATATGTACATACATTTTGTCGATTGGAAACAGGTGTCCGACAGAGCAGATTCGAGTGTCCTGCCAAAGGCTCTAAAACATATCTGTGTATGCTGGAAGGAAGGAAGACATAAATGGGGAAGTGTGTAATGACAAAAACTGGGAATAAGGAGTGAAGACAAAGAAATAGGCTAGATAGATATTTGAACAGTTATTAGGTAAGGCTCAGGAGTGGAATTGAAATTCAAGGTGAAAGAATATCAGTGATATGATTTGGTGATGACATTGTTATCCTGAGTAAAAGTGAAGAATTACATGACCTGCTGAATGGACTGAACAGTCTAATGAGTGCTGAACACGCATTGAGAGTAAATTGAAGAAAGATGAATCTAATGATAAGTAGCAGAAATGAGAACAGTGAGAAACTTAGCATCAGGATTTTTGTCATGAAGTAGGTGAAGTTAAGGGATTCTGCTACTATAACCAATGACAGATGGAGCAAAGAGGACATCAAAAGCTGACTAGCAATGGCAAAAAGGGCATTTCTGGCCAAGAGAGGTCTACTAGTATGAATCATAGTCCTTAATTTGAGGAAGGAATTTCTGAGAATGTACGTCTGGAGCACAGCACTGTACGGTAGTGAAATATGGACTGTGGGAAAACCAGAACAGAAGAGAATTGAAGCATTTGAGATGTGGTGCCACACATGAATGTTGAAAATTAGGTGAGCTGATAAGGTAAAGAATGAGGAGTCTGCGCAGAATCAGAGGGGAAAGGAATATGTGGACAACAATGACAAGGAGAAGGGACAGGATGATAAGACATATGTTGAAACATCAGGGAATGACTTCCATGGTGCCAGAAGGTGCTGTAGTCGAGCAAATAACTGAGGAAGTAGGTTTCAAGTGCCACTTTGAGCTGAAGAAGTTGGCACACAGGAGGAATTTGTACTCGGGCTGCATCAAACCAGTCAAAAGAGTGATGACTCAAAAAAAAAAACTCTTTTCAATATCCATGGAGAGGAACTTACATCACACAGTCAGACTTGTCCCTCCAGCATATCATGTGCTCTCACAATCCCCCTGGCCCAAACCTCCACTAACCTATTCCCACTGCCTCACCTTACCTTTTCCCTTCCATACCACTCCTTTCCCACCTATATGGACATTTCCCTCCCTCCCTCCCTCCCACCCACCCACCCACCCACCCAACCACCACCACCACCACCACCACCACCACCACCACCACCTTGCGTCTTTCCCTACGGTGTTCCTACCTCATCACCTACTAGAAAAAGAGCAACAACTCAGAAGCTGTTTCCTGTTACACGTCTTTATGCTCCACACGTCAGTTCACTTGTTTTACATGTTTCTCCATCCAGGAATGATCCCATTACTGTTACTTGTATTAGAATCTATTGAACCTACAGTAATCAAATATTAGCCATGATTTGTGATGTACTGATGTGGTATGTGTCCCAGAGCAGGTAGAACAGAACACTGACAATATTTATTTAGTCCTTTATTATGGACTGGTGGTTTTAGTGACAGATGGGCCTATAATGTTACTCAATTTCTAGTTACATCAGAAGATGACACTTTTGTTGTGAATTGGAATAATCAGCAAATTTGTTGGCATAGGAAAAACTGTAATTCTTGTTGAGGTGCACACTTTACACATACTCAGAACTGACAAGAAACTTATGTCTGCCATTTGGTAGCATTACAGGTCAAAGTTGGTCAGTGTTATCAGTAGGTTCAGTATTCCCATAGTACCAGCTATTAATACTAAAGTTGTGCCTTCCACAGGCTGATGTGATCAGTATTCATGTCAAGCAGAACTTTTCCATCTTTGTCTCTTGGAAAAAGAGATCCATTCACATCTAAGTGACCTATGGGATGGTGGATGAGGTACAGGTCGACGTATTCCAGCTGCAGTGCTTCCAGGGACTTCTTGAGGTACTTCTCCACAGACTCTGATCTGTTTCCATTGAATGGAAGCTGAAATCAAATAACAAAGTTGATTGGTTAAAACTATACTGAATTCTATTTACTGAATAATCCCAAGAAATAATAAAAAAGAGAGAAAGAGAGTTGAGGAATGACTGTAGAGAGATCATCCAAGGCTTGTGCAGTACATCTAGTCAGAATTATTGAAATGAAGACCTATATCTCTGATGTCGATTTGTTGTAGAATTTTAGAACATATTTTTTGCTCGAGTAT
This sequence comes from Schistocerca gregaria, assembly GCF_023897955.1. Taxonomy (NCBI): domain Eukaryota; kingdom Metazoa; phylum Arthropoda; class Insecta; order Orthoptera; family Acrididae; genus Schistocerca; species Schistocerca gregaria. The sequence goes on from NC_064929.1 coordinate 216,068,692, forward strand.
CATGTCGTTTTTGGAAACCTAGAATCTACTCTGTAGGAATCAACATGGATTCCGGAAACAGCGATCATGTGAGAGCCAACTCGCTTTATTTGCTCATGAGACCCAGAAAATATTAGATACAGGCTCCCAGGTAGATGCTATTTTCCTTGACTTCCGGAAGGCGTTTGATACAGTGTCGCCTGATAAACAAAGTAAGAGCCTACGGAGTATCAGACCAGCTGTGTGGCTGGATTGAAGAGTTTTTAGCAAACAAAACACAGCATGTTGTTATCAATGGGGAGACGTCTACAGACGTTAAAGTAACCTTTGGCGTGCCACAGGGGAGTGTTATGGGACCATTGCTTTTCACAATATATATAAATGACCTAGTAGATAGAGTCAGAAGTTCCATGCGGCTTTTCGCGGATGATGCTGTAGTATACAGAGAAGTTATAGCAATAGAAAACTGTAGTGAAATACAGGAAGATCTGCAGCGGATAGGCACTTGGCGCAGGGAGTGGCAACTGACCCTTAACATAGACAAATGTAATGTATTGCGAATACATAGAAAGAAGGATCCTTTATTGTATGATTATATGTTATCGGAACAAATACTGGTAGCAGTTACTTCTGTAAAATATCTGGGAGTATACGTGTGGAACAATTTGAAGTGGAATGATCATATAAAATTAATTGTTGGTAAGGCGGGTACCAGGTTGAGATTCATTGGGAGAGTCCTTAGAAAATGTAGTCCATCAACAAAGGAGGTGGCTTACAAAACACTCATTCGACCTATACTTGAGTATTGCTCATCAGTGTGGGATCCGTTCCAGATCGGGTTTACGGAGGAGATAGAGAAGATCCAAAGAAGAGCATTGCGTTTCATCACAGAGTTATTTGGTAACCGTGATAGCGTTACGGAGATGTTTAGCAAACTCAAGTGGCAGACTCTGCAAGAGAGGCGCTCTGCATTGCGGTGTAGCTTGCTTGCCAGGTTTCGAGAGGGTGCGTTTCTGAATGAGGTATCGAATATATTGCTCCCCCCTACTTATACCTCCCAAGGAGATCACGAATGTAAAATTAGAGAGATTCAAGTGCGCACGGAGGCTTTCAGACAGTCGTTCTTACCGCGAACCGTACGCGACTGGAACAGAAAAGGGAGGTAAAGACAGTGGCACATAAAGTGCCCTCTGCCACACACCGTTGGGTGGCTTGTGGAGTATGAATGTAGATGTAGATGTAGATGTAGATCATTTAAATCATTCAAATTTTTGATTTTCAGTAATCACAATACCGTTATATTAGCAGGCAGACATTTTGTGTCGGATGTCGCATCACAAATAGATTGTAGAGTAGATTCTCTTAAGAACAGAACTTAATTGCAAACAAACATTGATAGTGAACTTTGTTTATGATACAGGCATGTCCTGAAAGTAAAAGTAGCCCCTGATGCTCACAGGGATCTTTTCCAACCAAGTTGGCAGCTCTGTGTTCATGGTGTCAGCAATAAAATACATGTGTAAAATACACGTGTGTTTGTCTCAGTCAGCTGAAAATTCTTGTTGTAGTGTCATGTTGAAATGAGTATCTCTTTTGTGAATTCTGTCAGCTGTGAGTTGAGAAACATAATTCTGTTTCTTTTTGCAAATAGAAATGAACCATTTCAGATTTTTTTTTTTTATAAATGGAATAAAAGCTGTTCACAAGAACGATGTGGTGAATAGTAGTGATGTCTACAAGTGGTGTCACAAGTTTAAGCGTCGCAGAAGGCATTTTCTTGGTGAACAAAGAAGTGGGCATCCCTTAACATTGACTGATGAGATGGTAAACAAGATCCAAGAATAATATGCAGCTATTATTGATTGAGTCTGGACAAGATGGACTCAATGTTTCTAGAAATATCCAGATCTCTTCAGTGCAAAATCATTACTAGAACATTTCATCTCAGAAGACTGCGTGTGAGGTGGGTACCGGAACAAATCATAGGTCGACACAAAGTGCTTCGAACTGAAAGTTGAACAATTCTTTGACTCTGTGGTGATAGTGACAAAACACGAGTGGTCCACTACAGTCCTAATACGAAAGGACAATTGATGCAGTGATAGCACCTCACCTCACCATCACTGAAAAAATAATAAACTGTTGCTTTTATCCAAAAAAATGTGTCCTCTGTCTTTTGGGCTGTAAAGGGACTCTCCTCATCAAATTTTTGCCCTAGGGGGGAACAATTAATGATGTACATACAGTACTGTGAAAACCTGAAGGATGATACAGAACAAAAGACACGGATTGTTAATGAAAGGAGAGTGCTTGTTGCCTGACAATACCTGACACCACACAGCCGACACTGGTGGGAACATCATCAACCGGCACACTCACAGCGCTGATCTGACACATTCAGATTTTCATCTTTACACCTCTCTGAAGTTGTTTACTAGTAGAACAAGGTTTTCAACTAATGAGGTCCAGAGTGTCATCAGCGGGAGATTTCTTTGATGTGGTTGTCAGACGGCTCATCCCTTAGCCAAAAAAATGTATGGAGAATGTAGGTGACTATGCTGAGAAAGAGTGTTTGGTGTATATTTATGTATTTTATTGCCTTTTAGATTTTAAACAACTGAATACTCTTAATTTCTTGACGTGCCTTGTATATCAAAGCATTACAGGTTGTTTTGTGCATGTGGAACTTGTAAAGACCTTGTATGCAATCAATTTTGCAATCACGTTATAGTGTCTCGGGTAGACTACCAATGTATTACAGTCTGCAACTGGTGCTACAAGATAGCTTCACTTGATATCTCCACACTCTTAGATATTTCTTTGGTGGTACTGATTCTAAATGTGACATGTTAATCTTGCACTCAAAGGCTATTACGATTTTATTTGACACGAAGTGCACAACTTCACATTTATCTGCAGTAAAAACTAGTTTCCATTTCTTGTGACAATTTGATATTTGGGTACACTTGGCTGGATGATACAACAGTTTTATTGCTTAACTCTTCCTCATATATTGCAGCATAATAAATTAAAACTACTACTGTCTAGTGAGGGCTTGATACATATAACGAAGAATGATGTTCCTGTCACAGTTCACTGTCTGGTGAAAATATAACTTAATGACATGCCCCAACAATTTATAGTTCTACTCTGTTTAACCCCTACACTTAGGTAAGTGCTGAATGATAATGTTAAAAACAATCATTTTTTAACCATGTGAGCAGTACGATTCACTTACCTTGGTCACAATGAAAATTTCCACCCTGTTCAGTCTCCCAGAATCGAACCACTTCTTCAGGGTCTGGCCTATCTCTGCCTGATTCCCGTAGGCGTAGGCGGTGTCTATGTGGCGGTAGCCGGCCCTCCAGTGCCGCGTCCACGGCCTGCCCCACCTCGCTGTTTGGTGACTGCGGAAGGAGGCAGAGGAAACGAAATAACTTCACTGTGTAATCGCTTATAGAGAGATTCTCTGTCACCATGATGCGAGCCTTTCTGGAATTGACTGTCCGTATATATTCTCTTCTCCTTACGAAGAAGGGATCGGTTGGTAGGACATGTTTTGAGGCATCAAGGGATCACAAATTTAGCATTGGAGGGCAGCGTGGAGGGTAAAAATCGTAGAGGGAGACCGAGAGATGAGTACACTAAGCAGATTCAGAAGGATGTAGGTTGCAGTAGGTACTGGGAGATGAAGCAGCTTGCACAGGATAGAGTAGCATGGAGAGCTGCATCAAACCAGTCTCAGGACTGAAGACAACAACAACTCCTTACATAGGCATGTATATTTTATTTCATAAGACAAGATCCTATCTCCTGCTGCACAGTTCATTGAGACTCACATAACAACATAATTTCTATTGTTTTTATGACTTCTTGTGGATTATTTGTGGCTGGCATTCGATGCTCACAGTATATGTTTGCTCTGCGCCTTCTGAGAGTAGGCAGCCCCCCTTCCGCAAGTGGAGCTACTGTGTCCCTCATTCTGCGTGGCCGAAATGCTGCACCCGTGGAACCCATGACATCTGCATATGACAGCCTACCATTTCTCATACGGTGGGCTGTTTGTGCCTTAATTCTAAAATACAGTGTTGTCTTAACTGGACAATCCATTTTATTCTCATCTAGAAGGACATAGGTTACCTATCATTTCCCCTGAAATTGTGTGTCACACCTCAAAATATTGGAGAACAGGCAAAAATATATATTTTCCTGTGTGTTTTTTAAGGGTTAAAAACCATAAAAAGATATTGTGGGTTATCTATCAGTTTATATATGGATTATTTAATTGGATAGATAAAAAATCTACTCACCAAGTGGCGGCAGAACACACGCGTAAAATACTGTTGTGATTGGGAAGCTTTCGTTGCCAGTGGACCCTACTTCAGGCAGAAGTGCTCGAGGGGAGGGAAGAAGGGTGAAGGAAAAGTACTGGAGAGGTCTAGGAAAAGGGGTAAATCTTGGGAAAGTCACCCAGAATCGTAGGTCAGGGGAGATTTACGGTACAGGATGAGAAGGAAAGACTGATTGTTGGGTACTATATTGGATGAGATTTGAAAAACCTGAGAGTTTTAAGGTGGAAGAAAGGTTAATATGCAAGGCAAAAATTACTATTAAAACATCGTGCACAACTTAATAAGAGTGAGAAGATAAGTGCATTGGACGTAGCAGAGGTGGGAGGGGGTGGTGAAAAATAGACGGGAAAGATGTAGAAAGCTAAAATGGAGTGAAGCAAAGGGTAGTTACAGTGAAGAAAAGCTGAGTCGAAAGAAATTAAGGCCAGGAGGGTGGTGAGAACCGATGACACGTTGTAGCGCCAGTTCCCACCTGCAGAGTTCTGAGGAACTGGTGCTGGGGGAAGAATCCAGATGGCGCATGTGGTGAAACGGGCACTGAGGTCACGAATGTCGTGTTGTAGGGCATGCTCTGCAACAAGATATTGTGAGTTGCCAGTAAATACCCTCTGCCTATGCCCATTCATTTTAATTGATAATTTGGTGGTAGTGATGCCGATATTGAAGGCTGAACAGAGTTTAAATAATAATTGGTATATGATGTGTCATTTCGCAGGTGTCTCTCCTTTGATAGTATATGTTTTGTCAGTTATAGGGCTATTATAGGTGGTGGTAGGAGGGTGCATAGGGTAAGTCTTGCAGCGGGCACGGTCACAGGGGTAGGAGCAATAGGCTAGGGAGATGGGTACAGAAGGAGCATAGGGTCTGAAAAGAATGTTGGGGAGGGGAGATTGGGAGGGCAACATAAAGCTATTCTAGGTGTTGTCGGCAAAATTTCAGACAAAATGGATCTCATTTCAGGGCACGATATTAGGAAGTCACGGCCCTGTCGAAGTAGCTGATTGACACGTTTCAGACCAGTCACCAATGGTGTGCTCCAAAGCTGTTGGACTCAGCAGCACCAGGATTCGATGCAATGGCCTGGGAAATCTGTTTATTAACTAGGCTGGTGGGGTAATTTATTGTCAGTCATAAGGTGAAATGTGGAGCCATAAAAAAATGACTTTCTGGAGAGCATATACTATGGCAGGAGCCTCTTTTTCCACATAAGAGTAATGCTGCTGGGCTGGAGTGAGAGATTTAGAGGTGAAAGCAACAGGACATTCAGAGCCGTCAGCATATAGGTGTGCTAGGACCGCACTGAGGCATCAGTTGCCAAACCTGGTGCTGACCGGGAGAGAATGTCGCTAATCAAGGGGAGGAGAGTAGTTTGGACTTCAACATTTGAAAAGCACATTTGTAATCCACAAAAAGGTACATTCTAGCGTTACAAGACATGCAACAGGTGGGCCAATGTGGCCACCCCCGGCAGAAATTTATGGTAGTAGACTATCTTCCTTAGAAAGGCCTGACATTCCTCATGGATGAGGGGTGAGGCGTAGACATTTTTGTTCTCAAATCTGCAAAATTCATCCTCAGAGCTGAAGGAAGAAATACTTGAAGCCACCATGTCAGAATCTGAATCCTCATACAATAAGTTATCCTCTGTACCACCCAGTGCATTACTCATTCGACACTTCTTTAATGATTTAATCAATGTTTCAGTTTTTACAGAGAACTTTGAAGTGTTGACCCACTCACAAACTTGAGCAATTCTATGTCTCATCCTCCTCCAAATCTGTAGGTTGCATCCATCTGATCCACACTTCCTCCATGAATTGAAATGTTTCTTCCTACATTGACTATTTTGGTGAACGGCCTAATTTGGTGAAGGGTGTTGATAGGTACAACAGTGTATTAGTCAGTCGACTTCTTGTCTTTTTGTGTCAAAAGGCACTGAAAGAGACTTCTGGAGTTCGATGTATCTGCAGGAATAACACTCCCAGATAGTTTGAACTTGATGTATTGCCTATAATATACAATTCTAGGTGATGACAGATCAACTGGATCTGCATTTATTCCAAGAGAATGTATTCTGACCGTTCATCAAGACAGTAACATATGGTACAAATATATATCATCATCATTTGTTCTTTGGCAAGGATTTCTTTGATATCATGGAGGTCACATTCTCTCCACGCTATTCACTTATGGCACCACAGAGCAGGTGACTCTACCTGGCAGGTATAAGTGCCCTGTGTGGCCCTCATCCCCGGTAGCATGGGATCGGTACAGTACCGATCTGTACAGACTGTAAAACATCTCCCACAAGCGGTGTGATTTCTACTTACTAACTACCTTAACTCGTGAACATCTTTTGTCGCCCAGAGTGAAATGTCACACTTCAGAGTCCCTTAAATGGTCTTTTTATACATACATATAATGGCTGAAGTAAAGTAGTTAGCCACAATGGAATTACAGCTAACTGAGTCTTCTGTTCATTCAGTCTATTTTTAATGTATTCTGTTCTGTGAGAACGAAACTGATCACATCCTAATGGGACAGGCTCGTTCAGGTCATTCTCTTGTCTGATTGGTATGTGTGCAGCTGTAGCTGATCTGTCATCATCTAGAACTGTATATGTCACTAGACAAAATTTTATCTATCCAATACGTCATTTCTCCTCCATTCGTCCAGTCTTTATTGTGTACATGGACAAATACTCCTTTTGGAAATTTTGGTCTTTAGGAAGCAGCTTTCTTTTAAAAATCAAAAGTGGCCGGCAATTTTGTCCCATCAGTGCAGCAGGATAAAATGATTGTAATGAGTTTTAACAACACTACTTTTTGTGCTGTTACAATACAGAGTTATTTTCCTTGTTTCCAACTTCTGAAATTCAAACTTTTCTGTTTTTATCATCTTAATGACAAACAGGTGAAATTCAACAATTTATACTTTGTACTCAGTTGGCATCTTTTGTGATTAGATTAAATTAGATTCAGTTTTTGTTCCATAGACACAAAAATTGAGATGATTCTCGTGGATATGGAACTTGTCAGAAAGGGCAACATGAGAAACATAAAACATTTGAATGTAATACTTACTTTCCTGATCATATGTCAGGAGATTGTCAAAATAGGTGAATTTCATACAGTAAACTGGAATAGCTAATAATTACTGAATTAGTATGCTGTCAGAGTGAAACAATATTATGCACTTTTAATAAATTTATCATTCACAAAATACCTCATCTTTACTGTTGTGACCTGAAATCTAACAGCCTTTTTTACTTAAGCTGGCCTAACAGCCTCTGTTAAGATATTCGTCTATAGAGTAGAAGGCATTGCCTATCAGTCTTTCAAACTCTGTTTGAACTGTGATTTATCTGAAATCAAGTATTAAATGGTTGCTGGAAATTTTTGAAAATGTATGTTCCTGAATATTAGACCCCTTTTTGGAGCAAGGTAAGTGATTTTAAGTCTTTATGTAGTTCGTTCTTATTCCTAATATTGATACTATGTATTGAGATGTTGGCTGGAAATAGAGATATATTACTTGCAACAAATTTAATTAAGGATTAAGAAATAGTGGTTAGAATACAAAGATTCTTGAACAGGTTTCTGCATAACGTTTTTGATTTACACTGCAAGTAAGTCTTATCAAACGCTTCTGCACGCTAAAAGCTTTCGCTCGGTTTGAAGAGTTACCCCAGAATATGATCCTGTCTGACAAAATAGAATGAAAGTAAGGGAAGTATTCAAGTTTTTTTTATATTTATATCTCCTACATCTGACGTCATCCTCACTGCAAATAGAGACTTGTTTAGGCACTTAAGCAGTTCTGTGATATACGCTTCCCAACTGAATTTATTATGAAGTTGTAATCCCAGAAATGTAACACTGTCAACCTATTAGATCTGCATGTCTTTGTATGTTATACACAGACGAGAAGTAAATCTCATACAGATTCTGAACTGCATATAGTGGGTCTTTTCAGAGTTTAATGACAGTAAATTAGCTTTAAACCATTTATTAATGTCAGTGAAAATTTGATTTGCAGTCATTTGTAAATCTCTACTTGACTCGCCACTTATTGCAATGTTTGTATCATCTGCAAACAAAACAAACTTAGCATATGGCAGTGTAATAGATGAGAGGTCATTAATGTACATAAGAAAAAGCAATGTACCCAAAATGTAACCTTGAGGAACACCACATGTAATTATTTCCCAATCAGATGAAGACTAATAGCATACTGCACAGGTATTTTGCAATGACACCCTTTGTTTCGAGTTAGTGTTTTGCAGCACTGCCGGTGACACCATAATATTCTAATTTACTTAAGAGAATGCTGTGATTCACAGAGTCAAAGGCTTTTGACTGGTCACAGAAAATACCAGTAGTCTCTAATTTATTATACAGTGAATTAATTACATTCTCACTGTTACCATAAACAGCTTTCTCTTTATCAGAATGTGTAAATAATCCAAACTGTGACTTGGACAATATTATTTGCAGTCAGATGCTTAAGTAGACGCTTGAACACAACCTTTTCAAATATTTTTGAGAAAGCCGGCAAAAGTGAAATTGGTTGATAGTTTGATGGTGTAGTTCCATCTGCCTTCTTGTAAAGAGGCTTAATTTCAGCATATTTTAGGCGGTCTGGAAATGTTCCGGTGACAAAGAGGTTAATTACACAAGTAACTTATGACAAGACTCAACTCACATGACCACTCTTTGATTAACTTCGTTGATATGTTATTGTACCAACTAGAATACTTAGATTTTAAGGATTTTATGATGAGTGCTACTTATTTGGGAAATGTGAGTGCCATTTCCATTTTGCTGAAGTCTTTTTTAAAGAATGGTCTCAGATACTTCATTGCACTGTTTGCTGAACCTGATAACCAGAAATGAAGTGCTTGCTTAAGAAGTTTGCAACACTACATGCAGTTGTCACCAAAGTCTCATTTATTTTTAGAGCTATCTGTTCCTCTTCCTTTTTGGCTCCACCTGTCTCTGACTTAACTATATCCCAGACACTTTTTATTTTGTTTCCCAATGTACTTTTTCTCATAATAAAGCTGCTTCAATTTCTGGATTACTTAGTTCAATATTTTGCAATATTCTTTGTAATGCATTACAATTATAATATCAGAGCTGCTCATAGACAGTAAATGCAGTCTCCTTTTTGTCTCACATGACATATTTATTCCTTATGTAATCCAAGGTTTATTTTTTTACTTCTGTGTGATTTGAGTTACCTTTAGGGGAAAACAATTATCAAAAGTGGAGGTAACTTTATTAATGAATGCTTTGTATTTTCCATTTGAGCCAGAAGTATTGTAAACATCTATCCAATTCATGTCTTTGAGCTGTTTCTTGAATTTCTCAATTTTTTAATTATTTATTACCCTCCTTTACTCAGATTTAATAGATTTTTACTCCTGACAAGTTTCAACATTTAACACAAGAAGCTGCATGTCGTGATCAGATAGCCCATTTACTAATTTTTTTTTTGTGGTATGACTGTTTTCCCTAGACTTATTTATGAAAATATTATCAAAAGCAGTCTCGGAGCATTTACATATCCTAGTTGCAAAGTTCACAGTAGGAACTAAATCGAATGATAGGTTACTGACTGCAATAATTGTTCACTGACAGAGCTTTTCAATAAATTCACATAAAAATCACCAGCAATCCCTTTTTTTTTTTACTGTGAGATGGGACAACAGAGCTTTTGGATATTTTATGAAGAGGTTAAAATTTCCTGAAGGTGATCCGTACATACCTACTATTATAAAGGACTTATCATGAAATATTACTACTGTTGCACAAGCTTCTAAGCGCTGCTCTGAGCAAAATTGATTAATATCAGTATTCTTGAAATGAAAACAGTTTCTGACGAATGTGGCAACTCCTTCTTTCTCCATATTTTCTCCACAGAAGTAAGAAGCTAACTTCAGCCCCGTAACATTTAACATATCTATACCAGTGGTCACATGATGTTCACAGAGGCAGATTATATCAATTAGTTTGCTCAACTCTAATTTTTCAACGCAAATAAGCAACTCATTAAGCTTACCTCTTAGTCCTCTGATATTCTGATGCATTAAGGATAACTGGATGAACCTAATTCTTCTGTCAGTTTTTGAGTATCTTTAGTTTCAATCATCAGAGGCTGTATGCATGAATTGTGTACATTAAAATTTGCTTTCTGGCTACCTGTTTTATCAATGTGAATGTCATTTTCAGCCTATCTCTGAACATCTTTTGTATCTGCCCTCCCTACTCGAAAAGAACTGCTGTTCTGTCACTTGTAACTCAGTCACAAAGCTGATACCTCATGATAAATACTGAACACCATAATGTTGATCCAGTAAAGTCGGCAATCCCTCTGTTAGTGTATATTGCTTTCACTTTATTAATGGTAATTTCTCCACATGTGTATTCTTTAAAATACAAGTATTGAGTTCTGCTTCAAGTTTTGGCCATTTAGCAGTCCCACTTCTTAGATTATGTTCACTGTGTAGTGCTTTCTTTAAAACATCATCTTGATTCTGCCATGTTCCTATTGCTTTTTTGGTTGGAGGTTGCCCGAAATACTTTTCTGCATCCTTATTTCTATGCGCATTGGCATATGTAATCACTTGAAGCTTAAACGCAATAGTATAACAATACTGCTTTTCAGTCATAGTTTGCAAATAAAACCGCAGTATAGGTGCAATACAAGTGGATCTCCACTTTAAACACAACAATAACTGAAACTTAAACGAACAATATGAAAACTGTTAACAGTGGTACATGTTCATCCACTGAAGTCTGTACAACTGGAATGTTCAAGTTCGGTAGCAAGCTAGCAATGAATTGCTTGAAACTGAAACATCAAAATTTTGAAGAAATGGAGTTTATAGGAAGCTACCTCAACTTGATACTGACATATAAGATGCATCCAGTTTTTGGGTCTAGTTTTGAAAGAAAAAAATTGTCATAGACACAGGCACATATAATAAATTTACACTCAATGTTGCACATTGTATATGTGTGTCTTTTTAGTTTGGCCATCATTTATCATCTTGCTGCCAAAATACAAAAGCTCATTATTGCTGCAAGTGTCATTTCCTAATCCAACTCCCTCAGCGTGCATACTTTGTCTAAACTATTACCCATGTTTTGCTTTTGTCCATATTTAGATCCCAATGTTCATCCGCATCCTGTAAGCCACTTGACAGTGTGTGACAGTGGGTACTTTGTGCACCATCATCACTTCCTCCCTTCCTTCTTCCAGTCATGAATAACTCACAGGAAGCTTCTGTATTAGCTCAAATCTTGTTTACTCTCTTTTGCATCCATTGCATCCTTCTCGTGAATTTTCTCACATATTTGGGTGTATTTTTGTGAAATTTTTTGGAGGTAATTCTACGTTATTTACGTAATTTTTCAAATTTTTTCCACCACGGTGGATCCTTGCTCCTTCCATCTGCGTCAGTACAGAAAAGTTTCCTTATCCATAGCCAGATCCCAGTCCCACATACTGTTGCAGTGTTGTTGCTTGGCTCATGGAATCCCCCCAAATGGCCTTACCATCAAATTACCCATCTCTGGCTGCCACCCCACCTTCCACAGTGATATCCACTTGTTCAGATACTGCCAATCCTTAGCCCTCACCAACATAGTCCTGCAAACCCGTATCAACCTAGCCCAAAACTTCTTGCAGTACCTTCTCTCCATCCACAAAATTCTCCAGCTGGCAGTCCCAAATTCCTGTAACAAATAACACACATTGAAACTCTTTCCTTGCAGGAACTTGAGCATCATGCGCAATGCCACCTCAAAAAAACTCTCCATTCTGCTCACTTCCTACTCCCACCTTGGAGTACCACCGTCCACCACCTCTACAACCATCTCCGAACCTCCCCCATGTCCCATCGTAGCTGACAAACCCTGTCTTGCTGTCCTACTTCACTTACCCCATCCTCAAAAACTCCCTCCCACCACCACACAGAATCCAGAACACAGGCTCGCAGCACAGTCATGAACCTTTCTGTGAACCTTTCCCCACAGAAATATCACTCCTTTCCAAAGGCTTCACTTTTTGCCCCACTCCCAAATTCAGTCATGCAGGACTTGTTAAAGACCTGTCTCTTTCTCCCAGTCCCTACAGTCCACCAACCCTACCATTCAGACTCAACCAAAGACCAATATTGAACCTTGCCTAATTCATTTCTCTCTTCTATCAAACTGTGATCCAACCCCACTTCCCCCATATCACCCTCTGTTAACTTTCCAGAAATTCTTAACCCCAAACCTTGCCTCACCATCATTTTACAAATCCCTCAACGTGCAAACTAACTTTACATACACAGAAAGAACTGCAGTCCACCATCTAAAAACTGATCCTGACCTTATAATCCTGCATGCGGACAACTACTCCACCACTGTTGTTTTGAACTGCAAGGATTACCTGGCAGAAGGACATTGCCAGCGGTCAGATACTTCCACTGACAAACCTTGCCACAGTGCAAGGTTCCAGAAATCCAGCAGCATCTCCAGTCGCTACTCAAATCCGTAGGCTCATCCCAGAACCCCACCCCAGAGTCCATCTCTCTACTCATCCCCACAACTCTTCGCACTTCTACCTTCTACATTCTTCCTAAAGTCCATAAACCTAACTACCCAGGATGCCCCATTGTGTCTCGTTAACTTGCCCCCACTGAGAGAATCTCTGCCCTTGTAGACCAACATCTTCAACCAATTACCCAGAACCTACCCAACTGAATAAAAGATACCATTTCCTGTGCCGACTCTCCACAGTTCCTGTCCCTTTACTACACAGAGCCCTTCCCTTTACACTAACATTCCTAATGCCAATGGCTTTACTGCTGTTGAAACTACCTTTCCCAACTTCCGACGGATTCCAAATCGACAACCTTGTTCCTAGTCGCCATGATTAACTATACCCTCACGCACAATTACTTCTCCTTTGAAGGCATTACCTCCTAACAAATCCGGGGTATGGCTATGGGCACCCACATGGCACCATTCTATGCCAACTTATTCATGGGCAAACTAGAGGAAGCCTCCCTAAAAAAAACCAGAATCCTAAACCTCTCACCTGATTCAGATTCATTGATGACATAGTTGTGATCTCGTTTCACGTGGTTCTACTCAACTCGAGCCACCTTTGTAGATGCTGACCTCCACCTCAAAGATCGCTACATCACTAAGTCTGTCCGTATCAAACCTACTAACCTCCAGCAATACCTCCACTTCGACAGCTGCCACCCGTTCCATACCAAGAAGTCCCTTCCGTACAGCCTAGCCACTCGTGGTCGTCCCTCTCAAAATATACTGAGGGTCTCACTGAAGCCCTTTCACAGACTGTAATTATCCTGCCAACCTTATACAAAAACAAAGCTCCTGTGCCTTTCTTATCTTTCCAGTCTCCCACCACCTCCCAAAGTCTCCCCACAGAGGAGCATTCCCCTCTTAACTCAGTATACCCAGGGCTGCAGCAACTGAATTACATTCTCCGTCAGGGCTTTGACTATCTCTCGTCGTGAACTGAAAAGAGAAAAGTCCTGCACATTGTCCTTTGCACCACTCTCACATTGGTATTCCACCATCCATCAAACCTATACAATATCCTTGTCTCTCCTTACACAACCCCTGCTACTAACCCCTTACCTCATGGCTCGTACCCTTTTAATAGATGTAGATGCAAGACCTGTCCCATACACCTTCCCACCACCACTTACTCCGGTCTGGTTATGAACATCACCTATCCCATTAAAGGCAGGGCTACCTGTGAAACCAGTCATGTGATTTACATGCCAAGCTGCAACCTCCATGCTGCATTCTATGTGAGAACGACAACCAAATAGCTGTGTGTCCACACGAATGGCCACCGACAAACTGTGGCCGAGAAACGAGTGGACCACACTATTGCTGAACATGCTGTCAAACCTGACATCCTTTATTTCAATGACAGCTTCAGTGTGTGCCAGATGGATCCTTCCCACCGACACCAACTTCTCTGAACTGCACATGTGGGAACTTTCCCTGCAATACATCCTATGTTCCCATAATCCTCCTGGCCTCAATCTTCGTTGGTCACTGTCCTCACCCATCCAGCACCTTCCCTGTTCCCATTCCAGCACTACACAACCCTCATTCCACCACCCTAGCCAATCTTTTTATTTTTCTCCTTTTCCACTGCGTCTCCCCCCACTCCCCCTTTCGCAACTCTCCCCTGCCCACCGTCTAACCTGCAGCACTTCACTGTCTGCCGCCCCCACCATACTATTCCTCCCCCTCCCCACTCCAGCCTCCTCCTTATCACCACTCCCATCATGACATCATGAACTGGTGCTGCTGCTCGTAGTGTGGTTTCAGTTGCCTGAGACTGCAGCTCTGTGTGTGTGTGTGTGTGTGTGTGTGTGTGTGTGTGTGTGTGTGTGTGTGTGTGTGTGTGTTGTGGGAGGGGGGGGTCTATTGTTGACGAAGGCTTTAATGGCCACCAAAAGCTTTATTTGTGACACTCTTTTTGTTGTGCCTATCTGCAACTCAGCATCTCCATTGTATGGTGAGTAGCAACTTTCCTTTTCACAATATTATTACATTCCATCCTGGATTGCTCATTGTTTGCTTCCTAGAAATAAAGTGGTGATGGTTAATAATTCGTAGTTCATGTATTTCTGTGCCTCACGGACCCAGTGTCCACAGTAATCCTGACAAATACCAAGGGAGACCCTCAGCCAAAGATACTAACCTCATAAACACCTTATATTATCATAAAGAACACTAAAAGGACATATTGTGTAATGCTATTGGTGAATCTCATCCTGTTACCTTACAGGATCTGCCCATTCTTCTGTAAATTAATCGTGTTGGTATTTTGCAGTCATGACTTGTTAAACTCATGATTTGGTAATATTCATAACTGTAAATACTTTCTTTGGAATTTGAATCATGTCATTCTTCTTTAAGTCTGAGGGTATTTTGTGTGTCTCAAATACACTCATGCTCATAAATTAAGGATAATTGCAGAATGTGGTACCACACAACGTGGCACTACACAGAACTGGTGCTAATAGCATAGGCACATAGGGAACACACACGAAACAGATCTGTAAGTCCGCGGTATTGGTTCAGAAAACTGTCTCGAAACTGCTACAAAATGCCACCCTGCACATGTACCCTGACATCAACACGGGATATGATCACCGTGCACATGTACACAGGCAGCACAACGGGTTGGCATACTCTGGATCAGGTGGTCGAGCAGCTGCTGGGGTATAGCTTCCCATTCTTGCACCATTGCCTGTCGGAGCACCTGATGTGTTGTAAGGGTTTGAAAACGTGCAGCGATACGTCGACCAAGAGCATCCCAGATGTGCTCGAAGGGGTTTAGGTCTGGAGAACAGGCAGGCCACTCCATTCGCCTGATATCTTCTGTTTCAGGTTACTCTTCCACAATGGCAGCTCGGTGGGGCCGTGATCGTCCATCAGGAGGAAGGTGAGACCCACTGCACCCCTGAAAAGGCGGACATACTGGTGCAAAATGACATCCCGATACACCTGACCTGTTACAGTTCCTCTGTCAAAGACATGCAGGGCTGTATGTGCACGTATCATGATCCCACCCCACACCATCAAACCACAACCTTCGTACAGGTCCCTTTTGAGGCCATTAAGAGGTTGATATCTGGTTCCTGGTTCACGCCAGATGAAAACCCGGCGAGAATCACTGTTCAAACTATACCTGGACTCGTCCGTGAACATAACCTGGGACCACTGTTCAATGACAGTGTACTGTGTTCTTGACACCAGGCTTTATGGGCTCTCCTGTGACCAGGGGTCAGTGGAATGCACCTTGTCAGTTTCTGGGTGAATAAACCGTGTCTGTTCAGTCGTCTGTAGACTGTGTGTCTGGAGCCAACTGTTCCAGCAACTGCGGTAAGGTCCCGAGTGAGGCTACCTGTAGAACTGTGTGGCCATCTGCGGGCACTGATGGTGAGGTATCGGTCTTCTTGTGGTGTTGTACACTGCGGGTGTCCTGAACTGTAGCGCCTGGACACTTTTCCTGTCTGCTGGAATTGTTCCCACAATCGTGATATCACACTTTGTGGCACACTGAGGGCCCCTGCTATGACCTGCTGTGTTTGACCATCCTGCAGTTGCCATAGTATTCTACCTGTCATAACGTCATCAATATGTGTTCTCTGAGCCATTTTCAACACACAGTCACCATTAGCACATCTGAAAATGTGTGCACACTTACTCGCTGCACCGTCCTCTGACATGCACTGACACACCTCTGCGTACGTGGACTGCTGCCAGTGCCACCTTGCAATGACCGCAGGTCAAATGCATCACACGGTCATACCACGAGGTTATTTAAATATCAGGTGGAACAGTTTTCTCTAGGGTTGTCTATCCCAGGGCACCGTTTTGATTTAGGTCTTTCCATCCCCTTTGAAACTGTTGTCTCGAATTCACATTTCCTATTTAATCTTCATCTTCTCTTATGATATGGTCTATCAACCATTTCCCTTATCTCCGAAGGTTTCTTTAGTTTTTCTTTGAGTGGTTTGTGTTTTTACTACAGTCATACATCCTTCCACAATGTTATATTTCTCCTCTACCCACCCCTATTTATTATTTTGCACTTCCTGCCCAACTCATATTTTAGGCATTCTTTTCATTGTCTCTGGGTGTCTTCCATGATGCTAGTGCCATCATTACAAGATATACCAGTGCTGCCTGTGGGAGTGTGCAAGGCTGTAGTGTGGTACAGGATGCTAGAAACGTAGGTTTGCCTTTCCTTAATCTTTCTTCTAAGATAAGTCGTAAGGTCAGTATTGTCTCACGTGTTCCAGTATTTCTACGGAATCCAAACTGATCTTCCCTGAGGTCGGCTTCTACTAGGTTTTCCATTCGTCTGTAAAGAATTCGTGTTAATATTTTGCAGCTGTGGCTTATTAGACTGATTGTTCGGTAATTTTCACATTTGTCAACACCTGCTTTCTTTGGGATTGGAATTATTATGTTTTTCTTGAAGTCTGATGGTATTTCGCCTGTTTCATACCCCTTGTTCACCAGATGGTAGAGTTTTGTCAGGACTGGCTCTCCCAAGGCCGTTAGTAGTTCCAATGGAATGTTGTCTACTCCGGGGTCTTGTTTCGACTCAGGTCTGTCAGTGCTCTGTCAAACTCTTCACGCAGTATCGTATCTCCCATTTCATCTTCATTCACATCCTCTTCCATTTCCATAATATGGAACGCAGGAACAACAGAGCCATCTCACGGCCACAGCTCTCTTCCGAGAGCACTGATGTGGCACGTGTTTACAGGTAACAGTCCAATGAATATCATGTGAACAACTCGTTGTGCTTGCGCTAACGTCTCGTGGTGATTCCAGGAACTTTTCAAACCACCCTCGTAGAATGCAGCACAGTGGTTGATGCTTATCCAGGGGTGTTCCTACGTTGGCAGGAGTGGCCCCTGCCAGGGGCGCAAGAGCAAGGGTGGCGCAAATTCCAAAGGCTGCCGACGATGACGTGACGGAGCAGAGTGCCCCCCTCTGAAAAACTAATGCTTGGAAAAATTTGCTACAGAACGGAGAAGAGATAGTAAAGGAAGACGCTCTGATGATGAGAATCCTCTTCGCTTTACTGGGAGGCACTTTCCTCATGTCACTCCAAGTTACCAGTCCAAAACACGCAGGCTATGGCGCAGATGTGCAGTCTGCTCAAAACAGAATGTGCGCTGTGGCCAGTATTATCTTTTTAGATAAACTTTTGAAAAATACTACTACTACTACTACTATTACTACTACTACTACTACTACTACTATTATTACTATTATTTTATTCTTGATTTTTTGTCAGTGCTCAGCTAATATATATTACCCAAGCTGAACCTACTTACTCCATGAACTTTTTTATCAGAGCATGAGAGCACATAACCTTGCAAACCAGTTTTGACATCTTCATCTTCCTGCAAATGCATAAGGTGCGATTGTGGTCAGATCAAGTTGACATATTTCTTGTTTATGGGCAAGTAAACGTATAATCTATATTCACAGTAAGTAAATATTATTTACTTGTTATATTAGCTTATGGCAACAGCTGCAAAATATTGCCTTAACAAAGTACCCAGAAAGTCATATTAGACCTATTCAATAACACACCTATAAACAAGATTCATTGTTAATATTATTGGTTTCACTAATTTTGCTATGGTAGTTGCATATCAAATCTTTTTACCTTTTTCTTTTCTGTTATCTCTGCTGAGTCGACAATTTATTAGCAGACTTGAGGTTTTGAAGGAACATTGATCATTTTGGCTTCATTGTACTCTCGCCAGGTCAGGGCAATTACGACTTGCCCAAACGTTTGGGGGTGAGGATTTTGAAGCATGAGGCCTTACGAGAGTGATGTAGAACAAGTCATACTGAACACACCACGTACACTTTTGGCATTACCTGGTTATCATACTGAGAAATAATTTAGTACTTAAAAGTTCATTGGCAGTGACGACTCGCCTACCTCCCCATCCTGGCCGGCTTTCCAGCAGGTTTGAAAATCACCACCCACCTTCGTAGTGGTAGATGTTTGTGTTAGCTGGCAAGCGGAAGTAACCCAGATGGGACATGCAACCCCGTGCTGTCTTCGCCAATTCGCAGGACTACGGTGCCGACTCTAATCCTGTCAACTGTGAGGCTGACTGCCTCCCTCAAAGGCTCACCGGAGCTGCATTCACAGTGACTAGGCCCTGCAATACTCAACAGTTACCCATTCATCTGTGGTCGTGTAGCAAGAGGAAGCGCTCGGTCGTACATCAAGGAAGATGAGTCATGTGTTCTGTAATAGCAATAAGTTTTCTGTGCTCGTGCTCATACTTCATAAGCATCTATGATTCATTCATGTTTGAATGAAACTCTTATTTTGTTGTATCAGGGTTAAACATTTTCCCCATTTTTCTCGCAGTAGATTCACACTATTTACGATTTGATGCTTCTTACATAAATCTGCTTAATTTATGGACTGGGTCCCCCCCCAGCTCCGTAGTCAATTTTTTTAAATTCGTAGCAGTAGGTAAAACTACATTATAACAATATATACATATCAAAATCTGTGGAAAGTCATGCATATGTCACTATAAGTTTCAATCGACATAGGTGTTGCCAAAAGCGTCCCTAGGGAAGATACTAAAATTATCAGTCTTGTTGTTAACGAGTACATAAGAAACCAGAGTTTAACTTTTGATTAGTCAAAATATGAACTCATTCATCTACAATGCTAGTTATCCAATTTTT
Source organism: Schistocerca gregaria (assembly GCF_023897955.1). NCBI lineage: Eukaryota > Metazoa > Arthropoda > Insecta > Orthoptera > Acrididae > Schistocerca > Schistocerca gregaria. The sequence continues at coordinate 216,088,322 of NC_064929.1, forward strand.
CTTTCTCACAACTACATTTCATTTACTAAAATTAATAAGTATGAACATACTCGTGTTTGATAATCGTAGCACCTTTATTGTTTATTTTAGTAACATTTGATATGCTATCTAAGGGGATTTGGCCATTTGCCATGTTGTTTATAACAGACGTACCAGTTAAAATTACACATAAGATTTAATAGTATTAAAGATGAAATCAGTTGTTTTATCCAAAATGTCATGACATTCGATAAATATCATTATAATCTCAGATTAATGTTTTTGATAAAAGCAGGCAGTGTTGAAGAAGCAACTTTGATGTACATACCAAGCAGAAGCGAGGTATTGATAGTATATCTGAATTTTTTCCACTGTACTAATATCTGCTGTTTTGCCACATGAGGCACGAAGTGTCCCTTCAAGCATTTCACTGAGACACTCTGGGTTAATGAAATCTAGCAGAACTTTCTTGCATTTCTCAAAGCGTTTGTATGGAATACAAAACACAGAATGACAATAATAACTTTCTTTAAAATGGAAATAAAGCCTGACATGTGAAAAATGCTAGATATTTATTTTTCTCTCTCTTACAGTCTCCTCTCAGGAGACTTGAAAAATTGGCTAAAACCCAACAAGGAGGTGGACACACGTAACACTGCAACATATCAAGATGAGAGTAATGCTGATTTTTCATCTGATGTTACGGAAACACATCCACATACAAATGATGACAACCAACCACAACCATCAACTTGCCAGCATATAACCCCGTCAGTTTCAGAAAACAACTATGAAGCATACGAATCTTCCACACACAGTTCTTTAGATGAGGAAGGATCAGCAGTTGGTTGTCATGATTTACCTCCACTAAAAGAAGACTGTTCACCAGAAATAGGTGAAATAGTTTTTAATGTTCCAAAAAAATGGCCTAGCTATCCATTGATCACTGACAGTATTTGAGTTGTGCTGGTTGAACATGGCCCTCATATAGTTGACGTATCAACCTTCAAGTTTCCCATGTCGGATGGAGATAGACGTTTCGATGGCAAGTGGTTTTACAAAAAGCTCACAAATGGCGAACGTGTGTGAAGACAATGGTTACTTTATAGCCAGTCGGAAGATTCTCTATTTTGTTTTCCCTGTCTCCTCTTTGGGAAGGATCATCGTGGAAAGTCATCTTCATTTTCAGAGTTTAATAAAGGCTTCAATGACTGGAAAAACTTAAACCCTCTCATTTACAATCACGAAAACTTGTCCAGCCACAGGTTGTGTTGCATGCAGTGGAAAGATTTGCAAAAGTGACTAAATGAAAAGAAAAGTATAGATGATGAAATTCAAGAAAGTATTCAGAAGGAGGTAGAGAAGTGGAGGAACATACTGAATGTAGTCATAGGTGCGCCGCGGCGGCAGGGGGAGGGGGGGGGGGGGTGGAAGGATGTATGGGACAGGTCTTGTATCTACGTGTATTTCTAGGTATGAGCCACGAGGTAAGGCGTCGGGTGCAGGGGTTGTGTAGGAATGGACGAGTATATTGTGTAGGTTTGGTGGACGGTGGAATACCACTGTGGGAGGGGTAGGTAGGACATTTCTCATTTCAGGGCACGACAAGATGTAGTCGAAAGCCTGGCGGAGAATGTAATTCAGTTTCTCCAGTCCTGGGTGGTACTGAGTTATGAGGGGAACGCTCCTCCGTGGCCGGACAGTGGAACTTTGGGAGGTGGTGGGAGATTGGAAAGATAAGGCAAGAGAGATTTGCTTTTGTATGAAGTTGGGAGGATAATTATGGTCTGTGAAGGCTTCAGTCAGAGCCTCTGTATATTTTGAGAGGAACTGCTCGTCACTGCAGATGCGACAAACCATGGGTGGGTAGGCTGTACGGAAGGAACTTCTCGGTACGGAACAGGTGGCAGCTATCGAAATGGAGGTTTTGCTGGTGGCTGGTAGGTTTGGTATGGGCAGAGGTACTGATGTGGCCATCTTTGAGGCAGAGGTCTGTATAGAGGAAGGTGGCCTGACGGGTCAATTAGGACCAGGTAAAGCAAAAGGGGGAGCAGGTGTCGAGGTTCCGGAGGAATGTTTATAGGGTGTACTCGTCCTCGATCCAGATCGTGAAGATGTCATCACTGAATCTGAACCAGGTATAGGGTTTGGGATTCTGGGTGTATGCAAAGGATTCCTGTAGATGACCCATGAGTAGGTTGGTGCCATGCAGGTGCACAGAGCCGTACCTTGGATTTGTTTGTAGGTAATGCCTTCAAAGGAGAAGTAGTTGTGGGTTGGTCATGGCAAGGAGGATGGAGGTGGTCGGTTTGGAATCCGACGGGTCTTGGGAAAGGTAGTGTTCAATAGTTGTACATGGGCATTAGGGATGTTAATGTTTTGCTGGTGGCATCAATAGTGACGAGCAGGGCTCCGTGTGGTAAAGGGACAGGAACTGTGGAGAGTTGGTGCAGGAAATGGTTGGTATCTTTTATATAGGAGGGTAGGTTCCGGGTGATAGGCTGAAGGTGTAGGCCTATAGGAACAGAGATTCTCTCAGTGGGGGCACAGTAAACTTGTCCCGGGTGATTGGGTTTGTGGACTTTACGAAGTATGTAGAAGAGTGAGTTCAGGGAATGGTAGGGGTGAGGAGAGAGATGTACTCTGGGAAGAGATTCTGGGATGGGCCTGAGGATTTGACTAGAGACTGGAAATCCTGATACATTCTTCCCAACAACAGCAGCTTTTCTGAGTTGCGCAGGTCGGACTCTCCCTTCCATATATTCTTCGTTCGCGTCACCCTACCTTTGTTAGTCATTGTCCTTACCCACCTAGCTCCTTCCTTTTTCCCGTTTCAGTACTGTACACTGCTCATTCCACCAACACACCCAGTCTTTTTCTTCTCTGCTTTTCCACTACCCCCACCTCTCCTCTGCCCACTGTCTATACTCCCGACTACGCTTAACTGCCCCACTAATCCCTGCAGCACTTTATCGTCCCCCAACTCCTACCCTGATATCCCTCCTCCACCCAGTTGTGTCTTCCATAATGCCTTGCTGCTCGGTGTCTGGGTATCTCAGCACCTCTGTTATATGGTGAGTAGCTACAATTATTTTCATTGTACTGTTACTTTTCAGCAACACGTACACACTTCCCAAAATTAAATTAGTGCACTTTTTTAGAGGATTCCAATTCACTCACGATTTATTGTTGCAACGGTATTCATGGAGTACATTAAGTGATTACTTTCCATATTAAAGGGTAAACACAGACATTTGTGAATTGTGGTTTATTAGTCTCATAACGTACATAATCTAAATCATTTGATTCAGGTACAGGAGACACGTCTAAATTTTGGTAAAGTTTTACCATATACATTCAACACCTGATTTTAACAAATGGTACCATAACAATAATACAATATAAAAATACACATACAATAAAAAACTAACAATTAATTACAACAACTGATTTTAACAAATGGTATCATAATAATAATACAATTTTGTTACACATACAATAAAAGACTAACAATTAATTACCCCCTTGCTCAAATTATCATGTCATCCTCTATGAATTCTTCTACTGAATAGTAGCATTTCTCCCACAGAATCTGCTGTAGCCTTATTTTTAGACTCTCTGGTTTCATATTAAATATATTTTTGCCCATTACCTTGTTATATATTGTCATCCCCATATACTGTAGAGTTTGTGCATATAATTTCAAATGGTGTGTGGGTAACATAAAATTATTTTTATTTCTTGTGTTGTATGTGTGGTTAAAATGATTTTCCTCAAATAATTTTTGTCTGCTGTGTACAAAGATTATAATTTCATAAATGTATATGGAGGGAACTGTTAGCATTTGTAGGTTCTGAAATAATGGGCGACAAGATTCTGTTTGTTGTGCACTACACATGTATCTTATAATTTTCTCTTGCAGTTTCAGTATTCGAGATACACTAGTTGAATATCCCCAGAAAAAGATACCATACCTAATGATAGATTCAAAATAACTATGATATGCTAGTTTTCGTGTACTCATGTCCGTAGAGTTTTCTGGTATTTGCATTGCAAATGCAAAGCTGCTTAGTTTATTTGATAGGAACTCAATATGTGTACTCCAGTTTAAGTTGTTGTCCACGTTTAGTCCTAAGAATTTGACTGTGTTAACTTTTTCCATAGGATGATTGTGGTGATGTATTTTAAGATCCACACATTTCAAATGTTTGGTTATGAAATGTACCATATTGTTGGTTTTTGCAGTGTTCAGTTTCAATACATTTAACTGGAACCAGTTTTCTAGAGTACCCATTGTGCTGACAATGGAGGTCTGAATTTTTTCTGCATCATCTTCAATTAAAACAGAAGTATCACCCGCAAACAGAACTGACGGGGAATTTATATTTATGGGCAAGTCATTTCCATAGAATAGGAACAGGATTGGCCCCAAAATGGAGCCTAGAGGTACACCTTGTGATACTGTACTCCATTAGAATAATAATTCACTGCATTTGATGTGACACTTACCCTTTGGTTTCTGTTGTGCAAGTATGATGTGAGTCATTTCAGAGCTTTGTCCTTAATCCCATATTTGTTTAATTTGTAGATAAGGAAGTCATGGTTCACCAAGTCAAATGCTTTTGAAAGATCACAGAAGATATCTGCGACTTTACTCCTCTGATCCAATGATTTGCATATTTTCTCAATAAAGTTATTTACTGCATCCAGTGTGTTTTTTCCTTGTTTGAATCCAAATTAGTTACTTACAATAATATCATTTTTTACGATACAATTTTTGATCTGATTTGCAGCTACTTTCTTTAACACTTTTGACAGGATTCAGAGAATAGAAATAGGATGATAGTTTCCCATATCTTCCCTCGACCCTTTCTTGAACAGAGGTCTCACTTTGGCTTATTTTAACACATCAGGAAAGCACCCCTGATCAAAAGATTGGTTGATTATTTTAGCTAGCGGGGGTGCTATTATGTCATATACTGCTTTAATCACTTTACTTGGTGTCCCATCCCACCCAGCAGAATTTTTTTTAATGACAATATAACATTTTTTCACATCCTTTATTGAGACTTTTTTAACCCATTATTTGGCATTATTGCTCTCAAGCAACGTCAAATTTACGTTGGCCTTATGGGACAACAAATACTTCCCAGTGCCTTTTACTGGCATTGTTGCCTCCAGGCAACGATCCTTTACGCATTGCAAATGCCAGTTGTTGTAATAGTTCAAGGTTTTCCAAATAAGATGGCAGTTTGTGCAGTGGTGTTACAGAGATCTCCTCATGTGAGCATCAGGGATGTCTTATTTTGGTTATGAAAGAGTGGATTTCAATAAATTGGCAGTAATCTTAGCAGATTATCTTCAAGAAATACCCAGAGGTGAGTCTACAGCAGAAATATTTCAATCTAATATTGTAATGAATTCCGTAAATAGCATAAAACTTTTATGTTGCCTGTGAGCAACTTTACCCATGTAATCACTCTCAACAGTAAAATGATGGGACAGCAATGAAAAAAGAAGAATTGAAGTGCCCTGTCACAGTATTATATGTCAGTACAACAAGCATATGGGAGGAGTTGATCTTGCTGGTATGTTGATAGAGCTCTACAGAGTGCCAATGAAAACTAGGTGTTGGTACATGAGATTATTTGGATTTATGCTAGATCTGAGTATTGTAAATGCCTGGCTGATATTTCGAAAAGAATCTCTGGAGAAGAAGACCTCACTGAAGTCATTCAGGGCAGATATTGCAAGGGTTTGATGTTTTCAGGGAAAAGGAAAGTAGGAAGGCCGTCAATAGACATAACACCACAAAAGACGAGGAGGAAGCCAACAGCTCCGACTGTTACACAAGATGTCCGATTTGATAATATGGAGCATTGGCCTGTATACGGTCCCAAAGGTCGTTGTCATTATTGCCCATCTGGAGTTTCTACAGTCATGTGTTCAAAATGCAATCTAGTATTGTGCTCCATTCCAAAGAGGAACTGTTTCCAAAAATTCCATTGCAAGAAGAACTAGAAGGGAAAATGAAACAGTTCTATTACACAGCAGGAATGTGTAAATGTGTTCATACATTAAATTATTCACGTACAGGAAACCTTTTGCTTGAGGTTATTGGCAAACACTTTTTTTCTATAATATGTGTAAATGTGGTCTACTGGCAATGTTGCTCATAAGCAACATTTCATAATTTTTGTCAAAAATTTCTAAAACTCATTGAATTGTATTTCTTTAAGCATAATAAATAAATACAAGCACTGAAAATTTTTTGTTTGTTTTTATTTTCACCATTTGCCAAATAAAGGGTTAAAATCTTTGAGATACTCAGCTTCTTGATCGAGTCCAAAGGGATTTACTTTACTCTGATATCCTGCTACATCAACTTCTGACTGTGCTACATTTATGAAGAATTCATTTAAACACTCTGATATTTGAGCTGGGTTTATGAGAACATTACCATCTACTTTAATCTTAGTTATTTCATTACTACTGACTTTAACACCTAACTCTGATTTGACAACAGACCACACTGCCTTTGTCTTACTATGTTGTAAAATAAACTTATTTTTTGCCATTTGTTTTGCTGCCTTAACAACTTTTTGAATATGGCTTTATAATGTTTCACATACACAGCAAAATGTCTGTTTTTTGTTATATTTCATTTCATTATGTAGTTGCCTCTTTCTGGCATCAGAAATTTTTATACCCTGAGTTTTCCACTTAAAACCAAATGTAACAAAACGACTAGGAAGATTAAATGGATAAGTTTCATTAAATATTTCAAGAAAGCTACCAAGAAATTTGTTAAAGTAAGTACTACTTGAGATACAGCTGTCACAATGCCATTTAACCCCTCTTAACTTATTGCTAAATATAGTTAGTTTTTTTTCATTGAAGATCCTTTCCTTGTGGCTTTTGTTTACAGTGCTCTGTAGCTATGCCACTACGGTAACTGTAATGAATGATGTTCAAACCATTATCAGTACATCCGTTATTTCCCAGGTGGCATATTGGCATATGCCACTTGGGAAATAGCAGATGTACTGATAATGGTTTGAACATCATTCGTTAACAGATACCGTAGTGGCATAGCTACTAGAACACTGTCTGTGTTTACCCTTTAATATGGAATGTAACCACTTAATGTACTCCATGAGCATTGTTGCAACAATAAATCGAATTAAAACTGACAGTCTCTTTCCAGGTGTACTAATTTTTACCCCAGCAGTGTATAAACTAGCAAGTGTTCTTGAGACTGAAACATGTTTAGTATGTAGTGTGATCTAGAAGCACTAACACTCATATGGAAAGTTCACGTAAAAATGCATCAAAGCAGGTATTGGAAACCTTGAAGAGCAGTCCCAAGTCTGTCATTGACATGTCAAATTTAATGTAACTTAATCAATCAATATTTCTTACTTCTCTTTTTTATTGAGGCAAGATTCTCCGTAATAATTTAAGTTAAATATCTTCCAATATGTATGCATGTGCGAGTGCTCTTTGGCCCACGTGCCAGTTCAGGTAAACAGTTGTGGCCCTCCCTTTAGTCAAATAAGGTTGGACCCCTATGATTAAATGCTACTCAAAAAGGGGGGGGGGGAGGAACTTGACAAAGTAAATTCTTCAGGTAATGAAGTTTAGCTTATTTCACACTTCAGTAATAAATATTTACATTCACCTTTTGTGACAGTATAAAATCACAGTTAAAAATTTGCATCTAGCATTGTGTGCATTATGATTTTCCATTTAGGTATGTTATAAACAACCTTTCAGTATGAGAAACAAATTGCAGCTAACCAGTACACCATAATTATTTAGTAAATACTGTATCTTTCACTCACCTTCCCAATTTTTTAGTCTTCCCCTCACCGCTTCTGCTCTCTCTCTCTCTCTCTCTCTCTCTCTCTCTCTCTCTCTCTCTCTCTCTCTCTCTCTCTCTCACACACACACACACACACACACACACACACTGTTTAAAATAAGTGATCAAAGGGAATGAGAACAAAATGGTATTATCTCCTTGTGGTCGGACGCCATTGGCTAAATAAGTGTACTGTCTGGCACAGTGTTGGTTTGCCTCCAGCAAAGAATACAAAGCCATGTTGCTGTGACCCCTGTTAGTACGACCTGAAACAATCAAAAACCCCTTTTTCATTTATTTCCAAATTCTAATTTGCAGTAATTCAGCTGTTCTTAACAAAGCAGTTCGTGTAATTCTGCACTGTCTGAACTGTTTTTCCTTCCCCGTGCAATGATTCGATTCCTGAAGCTACGCAGTTTTGATAGACCTGTACTGTGTATACAAGATATACTTTGTTTTTGTTCTCGTACCAGTTTTGTAGATGACTTGTAGCATATTATGTGCCCGACTGACATGCACCCCCCTTTGACACAGGAAGCAAACGTTTGTATAATAATTTATTATGTCACGATCTCTTAGATTTATGAAAAATATTTGTATTACAGGTTTTTCCAAGTGCTTGCCGCCTTCAAACAGTGGAAAGTTCAGATTGAAATACCAACAATATTAGAAAAGGATAGCTTATGTAATGTAAAAGGCCTCATATCAAATCCCCTCGTCTTCTGTGGATATTCGTAGGAGCTAAGGACGATCTTGATACAGGACCAGATTGTGTGCACTTCGGCCTGTGTTTGTACAGAAAGGTGCGTGCACCGTAACGAGGGCAGCAGTGAGCAATCGTGTGATGCGCGCCGTTCGATTGCTGTACCGGGCTGTGTGTATGCTTTGGCACTTCCGAGTCTTTGCCGTCACGGGTGGCTCAGAATAAAAGTGCTACCGACGGTGTCGACGGAGACCCAATAGAAATGAATCACTTTCATGTTGGTGTCTGTGTATGTGCGGATGGATATATATATATGTGTGTGTGTGTGTGTGTGTGTGTGTGTGTGTGTGTGTGTGTGTGTGTGTGTGCGCGCGAGTGTACACCTGTCCTTTTTTTCCCCTAAGGGAAGTCTTTCCGCTCCCAGGATTGGAATGACTCCTTACCCTCTCCCTTAAAACCCACATCCTTTCGTCTTTCCCTCTCCTTCCTGAAGAAGCAAGCATCGGTTGCGAAAGCTAGTAATTCTGTGTGTGTGTTTGTGTGTTTTGTTCATGTGCCTGTCTGCCGGCGCTTTCCCGCTTGGTAAGTCTTGGAATCTTTGTTTTTAATATATTTTTCCCATGTGGAAGTTTCTTTCTATTTTATTTACATCATTAAAAAAAGAACTTTGATATACAGCTTAAGGGTCATATGTAATATATCAAATTTGTTCATGTTTAGTTAAACTACTAGACAATGGAAAATCCAGGAAGAAATAATAACAATATTACAAAAAGAGTAGATTATTATTCACCATACACCAGAGATGGTGAGTCGCAGACAGGCACAGCAAAAAGGGTACTAAAATAGTAAGCTTTTGACCAAAAGGCCTTCTGCTGAATTCAACAATATGCACACACATACTTACGCAGACACAACTCTCACACACGTGACAACCGTGTCCGGCTGCCGAGGCCAGCCTGGCACAATTGTAGCAGTCGGTGGGAAGTGGCACGTGCTGAAGGAGAGAGGGTGACAGATGGAGGAAAGGGAAACTATTGGGTGGAAGGTGTGGGGACTGTAGGTTACTTGAGACTGAAGCCGGAATAAGCACAGGAACAGAGGATGTGTTGTAAGCATTTACCCCATCTGCACAGTTCAGAGGCGCTGCAGGTGGTTGGAAGGATAAAGATGGCTCGGGTTGTGAAGCTGTCATTGAAATTGAGCACGTTATTCTCAGCTGTATGTTGTGCCACCGGGTGGTCAACTTTGTACACGACGACAGTTGTTGTACTGACATAAAAGTCTGTACAGTGTTTGTAGCAGAGTTGCTAGATACAAGGTTGACATCACATGTGCCCAAGCCTCTGATGGGGTAGAATAAACCCATGACGTGACTAGAATAGGAAGTGCTTTGTGCGAGGATTGGGCAGGTCTTGCACCTCGGTCTGCCACAGACCAAGGTGTTGGCAGTGGGAATGGCTGGGGTGTGGACTAGGATTCTTTGGGCCTGTGTGAGAATATGGCACGGAAAATGTGTTTGTGGACTAGGTTTAGGGGAGGTGGTGGTGGTTGTGGTGGGGGTATTGCCTCTGTTTGAAGGCCTTTGTGAGGCCTTCCTCGTACCTGCTGAGCCAGTACTCGTCACTCGAGATAGTTCCTCCACAGGTGGCTAGGCTACATGGAATGGATTTTTTGGTGTGGAAGGGATGACAGCTGCTGAAATGCAAGTTGCAATGTTGGTGGTTTTCATGTGGACAGGGATGTAGGTGGAGCCATCAGAGAGGAAGAGGTCAACGTCTAGGAAGGTGGCACACTGGGTTGAGGAGGATCTGGTGAAGTGGGTGAGAGAGATGAAGCTGAGGTTGTAAAGGAATGAGGATAGAGTGTCTTGGCTGTGAGTGCAGATCATGAAGATATCCACGAACCTAAGCCAGACTGGAGTTTGGGAAGTTTCCTCTAGATGGCTCATAAGCAGGTTGGCATATGAGGGTACTATGCGAGTGCCCACAGCTGTGTTGCAGATTTGTTTGTAAACCTTCCCCTCAAAAGAAAAGGAGTTGTGGGGCGGGATGTAGTTGGTAAGATTTATAAGGAATGAAGTGGTGAGTTTGGAATCTGAAAGATGGTGGTAGAAGTAATGTTTGATAGTGGCAAGGCTGTGGGTATGAGGGGTGTTGGTATATAGGGAGGTGGCATCAACAGTGATGAGTAGGGCTCCAGAAGGTAAAGGGGTAGGGATGATGGAAACTTGATGGAGGAAGTGGTCAGTATCTGTGTGGAGTGTAGGTTTCAGGCAGTTAGTTGGAGGTGACAGTCAACAAGAATGAAAGTTCTTTCAGACAGAACACAACAGTCAACTACAATGGGGCCAACAGAGTGGTTGGGGTTGTGGATTTGATTTGATTTGATTTGATTTCTTTATTAATCCATGTAACAATTTACATTGTGTGGATTTCGTCAGCAAAATCATATACAGTACAATATACCTACAAATTATGCACATAAAATTAATATTTACACAAATTTTTAAAGTATGTTGCATTAGTTTTATATCCTTATGTAATTTTCTTATAGTACTGTAAAATTTTGGATTTCATATTTTAATTATTTCCTCATGTATTACAATGCAGGCTACTTTAATTTCACTACATGTTTTAATTCAGATAGTCCGTTACTGCATAATAACTTTTATTTAATAAAAAATTTTTTAGTTTTGTTTTGAACTGTCCAATTGTGTCAATATCTTTTATATTTTGGGGTAATTTATTATACAATTTAACAGCATTGTACAACAAGCTCTGCTGCGTTTTAACTTTATTTTTTCTCTCTAGATGCAGATTGTATTGGTTTCTGGTTCCATAGCTGTGTACTAAAGAATTTTTAACATAGCAGTCAATATTTTTCTTTGCATACATAATACTTTGAAAAATGTATTCACAGGGGACAGTTAGGATTCCCAGCTTTTGGAAATGTTCAAGGCAGTGAGCCCTACTGCCATTCTTGGTTATTATATGAATTGCTCTTTTCTGTAATTTGAAAACTATTTGAATATTTTTACTGTTGACTCCCCAAAATATTATTCCATAGGTAATAACAGAGTGGATATAAGAAAAATATACAGATCTGACACATGTAGTATCACACACTGCAGTCAGAATTCTAAGAGCATAGCATGCTGTAGCGATTCTGTTACTAAGTATTTTAATATGTTCCTCCCACTTTAACTGATTATCAACATGCATACCAAGAAATTTTGTGTAGTCTACACATTCTATAGTTTCATCGTTTAACTTAAAGTTGTTATAGTGTGGTTTTTTGCAGACATAGAAGTTTACAGCATTTGTTTTTTTTTTTTTAAATTTAGTGTTAGTTTATTATTGGATGCCTACTCACGTACACTGTTTAGTGTTTGTTCGGCTTTTTCTTTCAGTGCATCTGGTGATTTGTCATTTATTAGTACGTTTAAGTCATCTGCAAACAATATTGTTTGTCCATGCTTGATGCTCTGTGGGAAGTCATTTATGTAAATGAGGAATAGTATTGGGCCAAGGACACTACCCTGTGGGATACCTATATTTACATAATTTGGGTCTGAAGTATACTTTACAATATAGTTTGAGCGACTTGGAATATGTGAGATTTCAGTTATCTGTCTTCTATTTTTTGGATATGACTGGAACCACTTTTTCACAAGTCCCCTTATTCCCAGTTCATCTAACTTATTTAACAATATGTTGTGGTCTACTGTATCAAACGCTTTAGTTAGATCAAGAAATATACCTGTTGTGTAGTTCCCTTTATCTAACGCTTCTAGAATGTGTTTTGTGAGGTGTGCTGTTGCTGATTCTGTGCTTTTCCCTGATCGAAATCCAAACTGGTCAACAGACAGTAAGTTGTATATATTTAAATAATTCATTAGCCTATCTTTCATAATAGTTTCTAATATTTTTGGAAAGCATGAGAGTAGAGAAATTGGCCTATAATTTTCAATTTTTCCTGCATCACCTTTTTTGAAGAGAGGTAGTAATTTAGCATATTTTAAATAGTCTGGAAAGTAGCCCTGCTTGAAAGATTGATTTATAATATCAACTAAAGGTGGAGGATTTTGGGAAGCATGTGGAAGTTGAGTATGCGAGGTGTCGTCAGAGTGAGGAGGCAGATGTATGGTGCAGGTGATGATATGGTGGCTGTGTTTTATCCCCACTATCTTCAGAACAGTAAACAGTATACTCCATGAAAAAATGTCTAAAGCCTTCTCTGAATGTATAAACACTATAGCACAGATTTGTTTGTGTTCAATTAATTTTCTAAGTTTAATCATTTAATAGGAAGCAATTGATGTCGATAGAATGCTCACATGCAACATTTGACTGTTGCAGAAAGGTGAATTCGATAGAGTTGGGTCATAGTGTTTAGCCGTACACCTCGTCAGTCCGTATTTTTTATGATCTTTCCAAGGCTTTCGATTGTGTGGATTATGACACACTCTTAAAAATACTAAAGTTTTATGGAATTGGTGGCACAGCTGGTTTGAATCATACTTAACAAACATAATGCAAAAGGTTGTGATGAATAATTTGGACAAATTTGGAAAGGTGGAACATTTTAGTGACTGGGGAAAAATCACAAAGGGAGTTTCAGAGGGTTCAATTTTATGTCCACTCTAATTCCTTATATATATATGAATGACCGTCCGCTTAACATTCGACAGTCAAAACTGGTATTTTTTGCAGATGATACTAATATTATAATAAATCACATTAGGGTTCCTGTAGTCATGTCCTAGTTCATGAACCATGGGCAACGTATGAGTGGCCAAGTAAGTGGTCCCGACAGTCGGGATACCAGTTACTTTGGAATAAGGGTGGGCATCTCGGACATATTCTGAGCCGTGCTCACCTTTGTGCTCATACGGCAAAGACTAACAAATACACTGGTTAGTCCCTCAACCGTTAGGAGTAAAACCCAATGGGACTCGGGGAAAGTAAGGCTAGCAACCTGATTCCCCGGTACTTTAAATATGATGCTGGCAACAATCAGAGCAAAATGCCTCGGACCTTTGGAGGTGACAGAGTCCAACCTCTAACTGACAAGGCAGGGACTCCTAAGATATGACTTGGCAAACAAATGGTAATGAGATGGGGGGGGGGCTATTAATATCAATGGGGGCTACTCTGGGAAGAAGGTAGAGCTGGCAGAGGCTGCAAGTAAGATGGGGCTGGACATTTTAGCTGTTAGTGACATTCGGGTAAGGGGTGAGAAAGAAGAGGAAGTGGGAGAATACAAGGTCTACCTGTCAGGAGTCAAAGCAGGAATAGCACAATGGGGTGTAGGGCTTTACATCAGGAAAGAAATGGAACCCAGCGTAGTTGCAATAAGGTATTTAAATGAACGACTGATAGGGATAGATTTGACAGTGTCTAGCAAGAAAATTAGGATTGTGTCAGTATATTAATATTGTGAAGGGACAGATCGAGATAAGATGGATAGTTTTTATGAGGCACTCAGTGATGTAGATGTTAGAGTAAAGGACAAGGACAGTGTTCTGCTTATGGGTGATTTTAACGCCAGGATTGGAAATCGAACAGAAGGGTATGAAAAGGTTATGGGTAAATTTGGAGAGGATATGGAGGCCAACAGGAATGGGAAACAACTCCTGGATTTCTGTGCCAGTATGGGCTTAGTAATCACAAACTCCTTTTTTAAACATAAGAACATTCACCGGTATACTTGGGAAGACAGGGGAACCAGATCTGTCATTGACTATATAATAACAGATCAGGAATTCAGGAAGGCTGTGAGGGACACACGTGTATTCAGGGGATTGTTTGATGACACTGATCATTATTTAATCTGCAGTGAAACTGGGATTGTGAGGCCAAAAGTGCAGGAGGTCAGGTCCATATGTAGGAGGATAAGAGTGGAGAAACTTCAGCATAAGGAAATCAGGCACAATACATAACAATGATTTCAGAAAGGTACCAGTTAGTTGAATGTAGTCAGTTACAGTCATTGGAAAAGGAATGGACAAGGTGGACAAGGTACAGGGACACAATACTAGAAGTGGCTAAAGAATGTCTTGGAACAGTAGTGTGTAAAAGTAGGATGAAGCAAACAGCTTGGTGGAATGACACACTCAATGCAGCCTGTAAAAGGAAAAAGAAGGCATATCAAAAATGGCTACATACTAGAACTCAGGTAGACAGAGAAACTTATGTCAAAGAAAGAAACAAAGCCAGACAGATAATTGCAGCATCCAAGAAGAAATCGTGGGAAGACTTTGGAAACATGTTGGAGACTATGGGTCAAGCTGCTGGAAAACCATTCGGGAGTGTAATTAGCAGTCTTCGAAAGGGAGGTAAGAAGGAAATGTCAAGTATTTTGGACAGATCATGAAAACTGCTGGTGAATCATGTGGATGCCTTGGGCAGATAGAGGGAATATTTTGAAGAGTTGCTCAATGTAGGTGAAAATACGATCAGTAATGTTTCAGATTTCGAGGTAGAATGAAATAGGAATGATGATGAAAATGGGATCACATTTGAGGAAGTGGAGAAAATGGTCAATAGATTGCAGTGCAATAAAGCAGCTGGGGTGGATGAAATTAAGTCGGAACTCATCAAATACATTGGAATTGCCTGGGAGTCGGGACAGGTTCCACCAGACTGGACAAAAGCAGTAATCACACCAATCTTTAAACATGGAAACAGAAAGGATTGTAACAACTACAGAGGTATCTCTTTAATCAGCATTGTGGGTAAAATCTTCTCAGGTATTGTTGAAAGAAAAGTGCGAGTATTAGTTGAGGACCAATTGGATGAAAATCAGTGTGGGTTTAGGCCTCTTAGAGGTTGTCAGGACCAGATCTTTAGCTTACAGCAAATAATGGAGAAGTGTTATGAGTGGAACAGGGAATTTTATCTATGCTTTCTAGATCTAGAAAAGGCATATGACCAGGTTCCTAGGAGGAAATTACTGTCTGTTCTACGAGATTATGGAATAGGAGGCAAACTTTTGCAAACAATTAAAGGTCTTTACATGGATAGTCAGGCAGCAGTTAGAGTTGATGGTAAATTGAGTTCATGGTTCAGAGTAGTTTCAGAGGTAAGACAAGGCTGCAACGTGTCTCCACTGTTGTTCATATTATTTATGGATCATATGTTGAAAACAATAGACAGGGTGGGTGAGATTAAGATATGTGAACACAAAATAAGCAGTCTTGCATATGCGGATGACTTAGTTGTGATGGCAGATTCACTTGAAAGTTTGCAAAGTAATATTTCAGAGCTAGATCAGAAATGTAAGGATTATGGTATGAAGATTATCATATCCAAAACGAAAGTAATGTAGCATTTGTAGACTTAGAGAAAGCTCTTGACAATGTTGACTGGAATACTCTCTTTCAAATTCTGAAGGTGGCAGGGGTGAAATACAGGGAGCGAAAGGCAATTTACAATTTGTATAGAAACCAGATGGCAGTTATAAGAGTCGAGGGACATGAAAGGGAAGCAGTGGTTGGGAAGGGAGTAAAAAAGGGTTGTAGTCTCTCCCCGATGTTATTCAATCTGTATATTGAGCAAGCAGTGAAGGAAACAAAAGAAAAATTTGGAGTAGGTACTAAAATCCATGGAGAAGAGATAAAAACTTTGAGGTTCGCCAATGACATTGTAATTCTGTCAGAGACAGCAAAGGACTTGGAAGAGCAGTTGAACAGAATCAATAGTGCCTTGAAAGGAGGATATAAGATGAACATCAACAAAAGCAAAAGAGGATAATGGAATGTAGTCGGATAAAGTCGGGTGATGCTGAGGGAATTAGATTAGGAAATGAGACACTTAAAGTAATAAAGGAGTTTTGCTATTTGGGGAGCAAAATAACTGATGATGGTCGAAGTAGAGAGGATATAAAATGTAGACTGGCAATGGCAAGGAAAGTGCTTCTGAAGAAGAGAAATTTGTTAACATTGAGTATAGATTTAAGTGTCAGGAAGTCATTTCTGAAAGTATTTGTACAGAATGTAGCCATGTATGGAAGTGAAACATGGACTATAACTAGTTTGGACAAGAAGAGAATAGAAGCTTTCGAAATGTGGTGCTACAGAAGAATGCTGAAGATTAGATGGGTAGATCACATAACTAATGAGGAAGTGTTGAATTGGATTGGGGAGACGAGAGGTTTGTGGCACAACTTGACCAGACGAAGGGATCGGTTGGTAGGACATGTTTTGAGGCATCAAGGGATCACCAGTTTAGTATTAGAGGGCAGTGTGGAGGGTAAAAATTGTAGAGGGAGACCAAGAGATGACTACACTAAGCAGATTCAGAAGGATGTAGGTTGCAGTAGGTACTGGGAGATGAAGAAGCTTGCACAGGACAGAGTACCATGGAGAGCTGCATCAAACCAGTCTCAGGACTGAAGACCACAACAACAACTGTCTCAGCGTGCGATTGTGCTGCTAGTTCGGAATCTGAATCATTGTCTTGGGACAGATCATAAATTTTTTCTCACCAAGCTCTCTCTTTATTTTATAGTGCTGCTGCTCACTTGGAGGTATGACAACACTACTTATCAGTGTCTAAGCTGAAGCATTGGTGATCCCACCAATACGGGCTCACAATTGTAAAACAACAGTGGAATAGTACAAGGCAATGTTTTTCGTCATTGGCACACTTTGTGCATCCCAGTTGAGGCTTAAATATAATTTAAAATCATTTCTACTGACAACTCCTTCTATTCCATTGACGAATTCTTACTTAAAAACTGGTAGCCAGTTTAAAAAAAAGTGTAATTGCACGGGGATGATTAAAAATAATAATGTCTTCATTAATGTTAACAATACTTGTGTATATGCTTTATATATATCCACATCATTTTGATAAAAGAATCATATATTAACAACAAAGATTCCATGACTTACCAAGTGGGAAAGCACTGGTAGATAGGCACAATAAAAAAAAATTTAAAAAAACTCGCACACAAACACACACACAAAATTTCGAGCTTTCGCAAGGAAAGAGGGAAGGAGAGGGAAAGATGAAAGGATGTGGGTTTTAAGGGAGAGGGTAAGGAGTAATTCCCTTTTTTTTTCCAGCGCTTTCCCGCTTGGTAAGTCATGGAATCTTTGTTTTTAATATATTTTTCCCACGTGGAATGTTTCTTTCTATTTGATTTATA
The DNA here is from genome assembly GCF_023897955.1 of Schistocerca gregaria. Classification (NCBI taxonomy): domain Eukaryota; kingdom Metazoa; phylum Arthropoda; class Insecta; order Orthoptera; family Acrididae; genus Schistocerca; species Schistocerca gregaria. The sequence continues at coordinate 216,106,024 of NC_064929.1, forward strand.
TGATAAAAGAATAATTCAGATGATGTATGAAACAGACTGACTGACTAAAGCCATGCTTTGCTGTGCTGTGCTCTGCTCTGCAGGAGTATTGCCCTGCTGCTGCCCACCTGTGCCGAGACGCTGCAGCAACTCGAGCTGATCTGCTACGAGAACGTGAGCCTCGAGGAGGCTGCAGAAGCGTTCACCGCCCTGGGGCAACTCCACAACCTGCGGCAACTCCTCATCGTTGTCACCGACTGGAATGTCCGACACTTGGTTCCTGCAGTGTTTGAGTGAGTTTCAGCAGATTAAGTATCACACTTTCTTTTCAATGTGGCACCTCTCCTTGTCCACACTTGCACAATGATCATTATAGAAAATCGGTTAGCGTGATCACAGTATACCGCGACGTCGTGGTGTTGTATTGTAAGGTGCCACGTATACCTTTACTACATGTATCTCGTCATCGTCTCTTCTTTCTCTCGTCAATATCAGAGCGTGAGAAATGTTTATGTTTGTTTTTACCTATTTGTTGACAACAACACACAATTACACATCCATGGTAGACCTGATTCCAGAATAGTATAAAGATAGTGGGTGTCGATGCAGCGTTATTTAAGTGTGATTTTATTCTTCACTTAATCTTTCAGATTCTAAGAACCAGCTACTCTTAATCAGGCCCAAAAATCAGCTGGTAATGAGAGCACTTACAACCAGTCTGTCACAATATTAATAATACGTAAGGCTCTACACCACTATAAGAAAATATCACTGTTCATGAAATAACAAAATATACGAATAAACTTCTTTATATTTTTCCTTTTATTCAATCAAATGTTTATTTCGCACCTACAAATCATTCACACCTCGATGTAAAGTGCAAATGTGTGCATGAAAAATAGTACACTGTTTCTGCTGATAACCACATATGAGCTTTTGGGTTGCTAGGCTACTTCGTTCAACAGGATTTATATTGGATTTTGAAAGTGATCTTTCTATCCAAGCTTACGTCCTCCACAATGGCCCTACAACAGTGGGATAACCATAAAATATTGTATTCTTTCAGATTAATTAAGAATTCGCGTAAATTGTATTCTTGTGAGTTTAAAGCAAGCCGTCAGCAGTGCAAACGAGGACTTCATAGCGCGCCACACTATCGACGCTTACTAACCTGTCACGAAATTCACCTGCATACATCTTCAATCAATTCCAAGGCCATAATTCGCCCGCATACATCTTCAATTAATTCCAAGGTCATTAAACGGCCCCACGCGATTGTGTGCAATTGAATTTCATCAAATCAATTATTTCTCAAATCGTAATCACTGATCCCGACACTGACGATTCATAAACGCAAAATTAACATTTTTTTTATTTTTTTTGCCTTTGCCTCCCCCCCCCCCCCCCCCAAGGAGTAAAAGAATGATGTCACGTCATGTACATAGTTATTAAAATATTATTCCAAATGACCTCAAACATTTATCATCATTATATTTTAATGGTAATCAGAAAAAATATGATTTATTATTAGAAAATAACAGATCACAAATCGCATGTAACTAAATGACAGCTTTGCATAGCGTCAGGACTTAATCAGCAAAACTATATAAAGAAATGCCCAAAATCTCAATTTCTCCATACCAACAGACAGGTACAAATAAGATATTCAAGACCTCATACATCAATCCCAACCTGTAATTTTATAATAGGATACAGACTGGTGGTGATGTCTGTGCGTCTGGGATCGACCGTCTATTAACATCGTCCTCTCTATTAGTGTTCTAAGACATTGAGGGACATTCCGCACTAGTGCTCCATCCTTCTTTCTGTGTTTACCTCACAAACACTGATATATTGCAATTTCAGACAAGCCAAAAAACATATTAGAACTGTGAGTAGTCACTAATGATCATACTCAAAATGAAACACACTGGGAAAAATTCCTTTCTGCTACCCGGATACAAAGTTGAGATGGGGTCAACATGCACAAAAACAAATCAAGAAACTTGGTTCATCATGTTACTCCCATAGAAGTATCCCTCATGTGTTGGCTATTGTGTATGTTTCAACTCTTTCCTTGTATGGCAGTGAACCTGAAACTAATTAAGTTTTAGGTCAGCAAAAGTAATCCATAATTATATTGTGTAAAGTAACCAAAGAAGCCTTATTCAGGTTCTTGAAGTACTTATATTCATTTCTCAATTCACTTACTCCTTAACGGTTTTTCTTGCTTGCGATAAAATTTAATTTCAGCTGACTTGTGATTTACACAGTCACATTACGAGACATAAAAATAATTTTTGTGTAGACTTTTCCTCCGCCTTCAGGATTTAGAATGGAGTTACATTCTTTTGCAGTATGATATTGAGCAAGCTCTCATCTATCATAAAGCAATAATTTGGAAATCCTTGTCAATTTCAAAGAAAATTAACACGCCTCATTATGTACTCTTGCTACATATTAACTGAATTCAGGCCCTGAAAGGTTCTGTTATCTATGTGATAAGTAGAAGTGTTCATTTTGAAGCTGCAAAACAAGTGGCAAAAGTACTGTAAACATGACTGTTCTTACAGAGATCTTCAAAGAATAAAATTGGCAATAGCAAAGGTAATTGCAGGAGTACCCCAAAGGAATGTCATAGGGACATTGTTGTTTACAGTATATATGAGATGTGGCAATAAAATAACAGGACTATTGCTTGAAACATTTTATTTCAACAACATACATAAATAATGATTGCTGCTCGCAATATATCCCCTCCTTTATCCCTGTAATGCTCAATGTGAATTTTCTGCTGATGTGAACAGTGCTTGAAGTCTTCCTCTGTGTGCTCCTCGATTACTCTTTTTAGATTAGATTAATTACTCATTCCACAGACCCCGTAAAAGAGAGAATCCTCCTGGACGTGGAACATGTCGGATAAACACATTACAAAAATTTAATTAGAAAAAACATGAGTTTCATTAATTTTAATGACCCTCAGTCAATAAACAGTAAAATTATGTACATGAATTAAATTTAAAACTCTAATATTTACAGCTTTAATACTTACATCTGCTTTCATTAAATCCATCATTCAGACATTTGCTAGTGTCTTGGCTATTACAACCAAGTATTGTCAAAAATTAAAGTAAATTATTCATTTCAGTGATCCTCAGTTAAGAACAGATTATGTACAAGATTTAAAATGAAACTTCCATTATTTACAGACTTAAGACTTACATCTGCTTTCCATACATCCATCATTCACACAGTAGGTCTACTGCACTTGTTGAGAAACTCATGGATGGAATAGGAGGAGTTGGCCACCAAAAATTCTTTTAAATTATGTTTAAATTGTGCCTTAATGGTTGCTGGTAACTTATTGAAAATATGCGTTGCTGAATACTGGACTCCTTTCTGGGCAAGAGTAAGTGATTTTAAATCTTTATGTACACTGTTCTTATTCCTAGTATTGATACTGTGTACTAAGCAGTTCGTTGGACAAAGAGATGTATTATTTACAACAAACTTCATTACTGGCATGTGAACTACCTAACAACAAAACTTTCTTTCTCTTTGCTGACTTCCCTACATTCTTATTCAATTTTCTACTGAAAGTTTGTTGTGCCCTCTCTACACCTACCCCTGTCTGAGGCTCATCAGCTTCTAACTGAAGCAACAGGTCAAACTTATTCTTCACATTCACCGCAAAGCTGTCTGACAAAGTTCTAGGTCTCTTACTCCTGTTACCTGTTGCCACTTAACAGGTTTCTTTACCCTTCTCCCTCCTTAACCTGTTCAGATCTTCCCTAGCCTGCTCTAACTGTGCCTGAAGGGCAGCAATTTTCCCCTCCTGTTCCACTATTTTCCTATCTCTACTGCATATCCTACAGAACCACTGATGAGTCTGATCCACTTCCCCATTTCCCACGCTGCTACAGTCACCCCAATGGAAAAAAACTACTGCACCCATCACACCAAACACCAGAGCTAACAATTCTATGGCACACCAGGCACTTTTCATCTTACTTTAACAAGAAGTAGTAAAATTAAATTACATAAAAACAAGGAAACACGTTTACAAAAGATTACGTCTAGTCTCAATCGTACGTAAACAAACTTACTTTAGTGACAAAAAGTTATATCACTGAAAAGAAGAAGAAAAACATGTTTACAAAAATTAGGCCTAGTTGCAAATGTATGTACACAAAGCTACATACTTGTGCCGCTTTTTTATTTCACTGCTTCAAAAGACTGAAATATTGTTCCTTTTAATGCAGATTTGACCTCGCATGCGCAAGTTGATAGACATACACACAAAATTCAAGCTTTCGCAACCAATGGTTGCTTTATCAGGAAAGAGGGAAAGACGAAAGGATGTGGGTTTTAAGGGAGAGGGTAAGGAGTCATTCCAATCCCGGGAGCGGAAAGACTTACCTTAGGGGGAAAAAAGGACAGGTACACGCTCGCGCCCGCGCGCGCCCACACACACAAGCAATGTGTGTGTGTGTGTGTGGGCGCGCACGCGCGCGCTAATGTATAGCTGTCCTTTTTTCCTCCTAAGGTAAGTCTTTCCACTCCCAGGATTGTAATGACTCCTTACCCTCTCCCTTAAAACCCACATCCTTTCGTCTTTCCCTCTTTCCTGATGAAGCAACCGTTGGTTGTGAAAGTTTGAATTTGGTGCGTCTATTAACCTGCCAGCACTTTCGTTTGGTAAGTCACATCGTCTTTGTTTTTGTAAATAAAATAGAAAGAAACTTCCACATGGGAAAAATATATTAAAAACAAAGATTCCAAGACTTACCAAGCGGGAAAGCGCCGGCAGACAGGCACATGAACAAAACACACAAGCACACACACAGAATTACTAGCTTTCGCAACCGATGGTTGCTTCTTCAGGAAAGAGGGAAAGACGAAAGGATGTGGGTTTTAAGGGAGAGGGTAAGGAGTCATTCCAATCCCGGGAGCGGAAAGACTTCCCTTAGGGGAAAAAAAGGACAGGTGTACACTCGCACACACACATATCCATCTGCACATACATAGACACAAGCAGATATATATAAGATTCCTGCTCAAATGTTTAATATTACCAGTCTTAAAAGAAGACACTTTTACTGTTTTCAGATTAAAAATTAATTCTTGTTCATGTCTTGGTGGAAAAAGCATGTCATACATTGCTAAGCTGACTACATTGCACACCTTGGAGTTCACCTACACTAAATTTGGAAAGTTAAAACCCAGTGTGGACTGTATCCTCGAAATGTCAGGGCTGCGCCGGCTATACCTCCACGAGTGTATCTGCTGGGCCATACCATCTGACAAGTTTCCTGGCAGTCTGGTGAACCTCAGGTAACACTAGATTCATAGTAGTGTAGTAATCTACGTGGCAGGAGTATGTCTGTATGAGAGAGATGCAAATGTAATGTTAATCATGTGTATTGAGCGGAGGCTATCCAGAAAGTAACCTCTGCTTTCAAGCATTCTGTGAAGCAGTGGGTGAAGTGCAACAGTTGCTCTGCAGACTTGGACATTATGCCATTGCGTGTCATTCAATGTGAGTGACATAACTGATAATTTCGCCAAGTGTGAAACCCACACTGTAATACATTATTAGTGGCAAAAATCTGTTGACATTCATCACAAAGTTTACTCCTTATACTGACCAAATGTGAAGCGTACAGGTATTGCTTGTCAGTGGAGTCATTAGTTTAAGAGTGTAAGGACAAATGTTCTCAGTGGTCACAGAAGTGGATCTCCACCTGGACAAAAAAAAAAAAAAAACTTCAGGCTGGACGACATTTTACATTTCTGCAGGAGATCCAAGTAGTATGCTCATTGGTTCCAAAGATTCTTTCTGAGAATGACAAAAGTCAACATTGAATGTTTCTCAAGGACAAGCCCTTCTGAGTGGAATTGTGACCAGTCACAAGATCTTTCTGATGTTAATGTGCAAACTAAATAGCAGACACTAGTGTGTGGTCATACTGCCTACCCTAACAGGTCATAAAAAATCACTCCGAACTGTTGACTAGAGAGGTTTAGGATACCATCTTTTTGGACCTTAATGTACTTCTGTTTGTTGGTTGTATGCTACGTGGACAGTTAATTCTTGAGTGTACTGTAAGGTTTTAAGATTACTCTACATTATCATTCAAAATGAGCAATGTGGTGTCTCGACTACTGGGATTCCATTTATGAATGACAGTCCTCAAGACCATTCGGTCTACCAAACACGAGATTTGTCGTGTCAGTTTGAATGGGACATTTTTTGAATGCGTGCCCTACAGCCTAGACTGGGCTTGTACCAGTTTCCATCTTTTTGTACAGATGAGAAAGAGACTCAGCTACTATGAAGAACTTCACCTAGTTGCAATCTTAGATAGCAGAATTTAATACTGATGGAATTTGTCAACTTGTTAAAGAGGTGTGATAAATACATAAATCGGGATGGTGATTGTGTAGAGAAGTAACGTGCAGTTTGAAACATTCTCAATTAATATGATGTCAATTGTTATTTTGGTTAATAAGAGCCTAGCTCAAATTTTGATGTGACCATGGCCTAATAGATAAATGCTAATTGGATTTAGCTGCTTTAGCAGTCATTTCTAATCAGAATGTGGCTGCTACAACAATGTTCACACAATGATATGATAAAGGGTTTGCAATAACCAATGATAAAATATTTCGCATTGTTTGACATACAAATTCTTTTTAGACACAATACGAGGCACAGCACTGTTGTCTCGTGCTTCTGCTTACGGTTAATCTCACCACAAGTCAGAGTGCCTGGCCTGGTTGATGTGAACATGAATCTACGGCACTGAAAAAACATTTGTAATATCAGATGTCACGAATTGGTACTGTTATGCCGAGGGTTGATCCATAGTGGTGGGGATTCACTCACGAGGGGACCTTCTGGGAGATGCAGCGCGTTATGAGCTCCCACTTCGCCTGCTAATAGAGTGTGTAGGCACCTATCACACCTTGAAACTGTAGGTGCCAATGTGGTGTCGTTTTTGAAATATTGCCTGTTACAGTTCCTGTATATAAAGTTTCATTAGTGTGTCAAGTGAGCTGTGTGGTAAGCAAGCAAGCGAGTGAGTGAGTCTCCGGTCCAGACAACCCGGTTTTAAGACCCGTCTATGCTATTTTTGTTTACTTTTCTTTTTTTTCAAATGCCTGTTTTAATTTATAATTAATCAAGAAAAGTCCACAAGGAGTTGATTAAAAAGTATTACAAGCCTCTATAAATCAAAATTACACATTGAATAAAACAAAATTTGACAATCGCTTGTGCTTTTTCTTACATGGTGATTAACATTTTTGTATTGAGTTAAAAAAATGCTTGCACTAACCTCAATAGCTAGTTATATCTCAGAATTGTCATCCTATTTACACTCCTGGAAATGGGAAAAAGAACACATTGACACCGGTGTGTCAGACCCACCATACTTGCTCCGGACACTGCGAGAGGGCCGTACAAGCAATGACCACACGCACGGCACAGCAGACACACCAGGAACCACGGTGTTGGCCGTCGAATGGCGCTAGCTGCGCAGCATTTGTGCACCGCCGCCGTCAGTGTCAGCCAGTTTGCCGTGGCATACGGAGCTCCATCACAAGTCTTTAACACTGGTAGCGTGCCGCGACAGCATGGACGTGAACCGTATGTGCAGTTGACGGACTTGGAGTGAGTGCGTATAGTGGGCATGCGCGAGGCCGGGTGGACGTACCGCCGAATTGCTCAACACGTGGGGCGTGAGGTCTCCACAGTACATCGATGTTGTCGCCAGTGGTCGGCAGAAGGTGCACGTGCCCGTCGACCTGGGACCGGACCGCAGCGACGCACGGATGCACGCCAAGACTGTAGGATCCTACGCAGTGCCCTAGGGGACTGCACAGCCACTTCCCAGAAAATTAGGGACACTGTTGCTCCTGGGGTATCGGCGAGGACCATTCGCAACTGTCTCCATGAAGCTGGGCTATGGTCCCGCACACCGTTAGGCTGTCTTCCGCTCACGCCCCAACATCGTGCAGCCCGCCTCCAGTGGTGTCGCGACAGGTGTGAATGGAGGGACGAATGGAGACGTGTCGTCTTCAGCAATGAGAGTCGCTTCTGCCTTGGTGCCAATGATGGTCGTATGCGTGTTTGGTGCCGTGCAGGTGAGCGCCACAATCAGGACTGCATACGACCGAGGCACACTGGGCCAACACCCGGCATCATGGTGTCGGGAGCGATCTCCTACACTGGCCGTACACCTCTAGTGATCGTCGAGGGGACACTGAATAGTGCACGGTACATCCAAACCGTCATCGAACCCATCGTTCTACCATTCCTAGAACGGCAAGGGAACTTGCTGTTCCAACTGGACAATGCACGTCCTCATGTATCCCGTGCCACCCAACGTGCTCTAGAAGGTGTAAGTTAAGTACCCTGGCCAGCAAGATCTCCGGATCTGTTCCCCATTGAGCATGTTTGGGACTGGATGAAGCCTCGTCTCAAGCGGTCTGCACGTCCAGCACGAACGCTGGTCCAACTGAGGCGCCAGGTGGAAATGGCATGGCAAGCCGTTCCACAGGACTACATCCAGCATCTCTACGATCGTCTCCATGGGAGAATAGCAGCCTGCATTGCTGCGAAAGGTGGATATACACTGTACTAGTGCCGACATTGTGCATGCTCTGTTGCCTGTCTCTGTGTGCCTGTGGTTCTGTCAGTGTGATCATGTGATGTATCTGACCCCAGGAATGTGTCAATAAAGTTTCCCCTTCCTGGGACAATGAATTCACGGTGTTCTTATTTCAATTTCCATGGAGTGTATTACCATCATTACAATATAAATATGTACATACAGATACAAACAGGAAAATGTGCGTGAAAAAAAAAAAATGATAGTGTTCAACCATTAGCTCTTAAAATATATCTTATACCTCTTCACTCTCATTAAACTCCACTACATATACCTCTCTAAAACTAGGTACCAATCACTGTTCAACTATGGTCCTTCCACATCTATTAATCCTCCTTAATTACCTTAAGAAATACACAAACATGCCTCTATTCTCCATAACTTCTCTTCACATCATTATTCTCATCATATGAAACATCCCTACACTTCATATTTTTTATATATGAGTGTATTTCCCCATGTACATGCTATTTAACACATGTTTCCTATTTGTCTCAACCTGTGGTTCGTGAATGCCAGGGTGTTCACAGAATACTTCAAGAGGTTTGCCAATTTCTTTTCAAAATGGCAGGTTTCAAGTTTGATCCCGTAACTATTTCCTTAATTTCTGTGGCTCTGGCATAACGATTATTATTATTACAAAATTGAATTAAACCTGTAATGCCCCTTGTTACATATGTGCAACACTGGGAATTTATCACATTATTTCCACACTAAGTTAATATTTACTGCGAATGCCTGATTTACAGTTATGTAGCAACATTACAAATGTATTTCATTTCGCTACAATGGAAATTTAGTCTCGTCGCTTCCTTGTGTTCTAACAATATTAAAAGCAGTACTGCAACCTCACTAACGAACAGTTACATGTCAGTCATGCCTTTGATTGTCAGCTATAGCCTCCTTTATGTAGTAAGGTGCCAGCTGTGTATACTTTCCATTTAACAAGCCAAGAGGAAATAAGGCACCTAAATGAAGTATTGTCTTCTGCAGTCTATTCTTCACCAAAGGTTGAGATCATTTTTTCATGACAAGCTTGGATGAAACATTCCCAATTAAGATAGTGTTGATTGTTATTAATCAAAACAATAGCCTAGCTTTAATTTTGACATGACAGGTAAATGCTAATCAGATTTAGCTGCTTCAGGAGCCGTTTCTAATCAGGGTGTGGCTACTCGGCGATGTTCACACAGTGATTAAGGGTTTTGCAATAACCAGTACCAAAATATTTCACATTGTTTGACTTACAAATTCTGTTTAGACACAATATGAGGCAGACAATACTTTTGTCTCACACTGTTAGTTACGCTTAACCTCGTCACAGATCAGAATTCTTGGAATTGCGTCACATGCTGTAACAAGTTACCACACACAATCCTCACTGCAACCCAAACTGTGACTGGCACGGTTAACGTGAACGGAAATATGTTGCACACTGAGAAGACCTTAATAAAAACACTTGTGGGGAATATGACATGTCACAGATCAGTAATGTAACAGTGGTGGGGATTCACTCAGCCGACACAACACAACCCATAGCTCACGTCTCCACCTGCACTCTACTGGCATAAAATTTGAACTCTTCCCAGACTTGGCCTACTGTCTCTTCATTCATTAGCGCCAGCAGCACTTCTCAATTGATTTTGCCTACCATCCACCTGTGTGAGGCAAAAGTGTGTTCATTGTTAGGTAAGTGACTGCAAACCCCTTTACAAGTTTTCGGATGATTCTTCCAAATGTGCTGTAACTATTCCATTATTTTATTTATGTCATCATGGAAGTTGTGATACCTGTCATCCACTTGTGTTGTTGTACAGAGAGCTGGAAATTGGATACTGTGACGGAGACCAAGATGTCCTGGACAGAATTACTGGCCAGATGCCACACCTGAGGGTGGACGGCAGCCTTGGCGCACTTTTCACAGATCAGGAGGATGACGACTAGTCACACCGTTATCAGTGTCTACACATACTCAGTACCTGGAGCTGAGCAGCTGTGGGACCAGCACAGAGCAGGAAGCTGCATTTGTATTCTACAGGTCTTGACTTCAGAATTCGGCCAGTGCCTCCATATCTTTACTGTTCTCTGCTTCAGTAGGGCACTGGATGTCCTAAACAAGAAAATGGTAAAAAATGGTCAGTGTGACAACAGTAAAGAAAGCTTCAAAATTACTAAAAAGCTATGTCTAATCATAGTTTCTCCAGTAATTTAAAAATTTTATTGTGATAACAAATCCATATTTGACATTCACAAATATTTGTTTTCTAAATCATATCCTGTCTAACTGATAGTGTAATAGCTTTCTCTCTTCTTTGAAATAATAGCATCTGTGTATTTGTAGAAATGCAGCATCTTTACATGCGAAATTCTTTACGCGATCATAAAATGTGCTGGAGTATGCAGAATGTATATACAAACATAAACATGTTTACTCATACATTCTAAGCCGTGTAGGAGGTGCATTCCAAGTTCTAAGGCCTCCAATTTTTTTTCTAATTAAGTACTCACCCGAAATCGATGAAACTGGTGTTACTTCTCGACGTAATCACCCTGCAGACGTACACATTTTTCACAACGCTGACGCCACGATTCCATGGCAGCGGCAAAGGTTTCTTTAGGAGTCTGTTTTGACCACTGGAAAATCACTGAGGCAATAGCAGCACGGCTGGTGAATGTGCGGCCACAGAGAGTGTCTTTTATTGTTAGAAAAAGCCAAAAGTCACTAGGAGCCAGGTCAGGTGAGTAGGGAGCATGAGGAATCACTTCAAAGTTGTTATCACAAAGAAACTGTTACATAACGTTAGCTCGATGTGTGGGTGCGTTGTCTTGGTGAAACAGCACACGCGCAGCCCTTCCCGGACGTTTTTATTGCAGTGCAGGAAGGAATTTGTTCAGCAAAACATTTTTGTACGATGCGCCTGTTACCGTAGTGCCCTTTGGAACACAATGGGTAAGGATTACGCCCTCGCTATCCCAGAACATGGACACCATCATTTTTTCAGCACTGGCGGTTACCCAAAATTTTTTGCTGGCGATGAATCTGTGTGCTTCCATTGAGCTGACTGGCGCTTTGTTTCTGGATTGAAAAATGGCATCCACGTCTCACAACCGACGAAAAGAAAGTCCCATTCATGCTGTCATTGCGTGTCAACATTGCTTGGCAACATGCCACACGGGCAGCCATGTGGTCAGTATTCGTGGCACCCACCTGGATGACACTTTTCGCATTTTCAGGTCATCATGCAGGATTGTGTGCACAAAACCCACAGAAATGCCAACTCTGGAGGTGATCTGTTCAACAGTCATTCGGCGATCCCAAAAAATTCTCTCCACTTTCTCGATCATGTCGTCAGACCGGCTTGTGCGAGCCCGAGGTTGTTTCGGTTTGTTGTCACACCATGTTCTGCCTTCATTAAACTGTCGCACCCACGAACGCCCTTTCGACACATCCATAACTCCATCACCACATGTCTCCTTCAACTGTCGATGAATTTCAATTGGTTTCACACCACGCAAATTCAGAAAACGAATGATTGCACGCTGTTCGAGAAACGAAAACGTCACAATTTTAAGTATTTAAAACAGTTCTCATTCTCGCCGCTGGCGGTAAAATTCCATCTGCCGTACGGTGCTGCCATCTCTGGGACATATTGACAATGAACGCGGCCTCATTTTAAAACAATGCATATTGAGGAAATGTATGATGAGATAACAGAAATTAATCAGATACTTAAGGGAGCTGAAAATTTAAGTCACGGGGGACTGGAATTTGATAGTATTAAAAGGAAGAGAAGTAGGTGAGTATGGAATGAGAGTGAGGAATGAGGCTGATAGAATTTTGCACAGAGCACATCTTGATCATAGTTAACATTTGGTTAAAGATTGCTGTGACACTGGGAGGTTTCATATTGATGATTAGACAGATTGTGGTCAGAGTCCACATCTGCCCCCGAAAAATGTCTTACAATTTAAAATCTGGTTCCTGAATATCTATTGGTTATGAGCTGTAGATTAAAACTGAAGAAACTGCAAAGAGGTGGGAATTTAAGGAGATGGGACCTGGATAAACTGAAAGAACCAGAGGTTGTAGAGAGTATAAGGGAACAATTGACAAGAATGGGTAGCCTTGAGAGATGAAATAGTGAAGGCAGCAGAGGACCAAGTAGGTAAAAAGACGAGGGCTAGTAGAAATCCTTGGGTAACAGAAGAAATATTGAACTTAATTGATGAAAGGAGAAAATATAAAAATGCACTAAATGAAGCAGGCAAAAAGGAATACAAATGTCTCAAAAATGAGATCGACAGGAAATGCAAAATGGCTAAGCAGGGACAGCTAGAGAACAAATGTAAAGATGTAGAGGCTTATCTCACTAGGGGTAAGATAGATCCTGCCTACAGGAAAATTAAAGAGACCTTTGGAGAAAAGATGGTGGTGGTTGCTGGGATGTTTAAGGGGGACTAAACAGCTAAGGTCATCAGTCCCCCATTCCAAAAAACTGGTGAGAGGAAAAGTTGCAAAGCAAGTAAAACCCCAAGGGGAAGGAGACTCCCCCCCCAGACACTGAAAGAACACAAATGCGGCAACGGACACTACAGACAAGAAGAGTACAGATGAACACCAGACAGAAAGAAACAGAAGATGGCCGGAGACTGGTTGACTGACCACGAGAACAAAGAAAAGGGAAAGAGTCAACCATCTGACTGCACACTAAAATCTGCAATCAACTATGAGAGACTCGAGGGCAAGAGTCACAGAAAATGACAAGTGCAGGACCTCCCTAAATGGAACCATAAAAAGGACTACCACGGATAAAATTTAAAACATCGTCAGCCAAGGAGGCATCGTCGCATAAAACCAAAGGCAAAGTGCCCGGGAGATTAAAAGACTGCCGGAGGGTGTGCAGTCGGGGACATTCTGACAAAATGTGGGTGACCATCAGCCGGGACCCACACCGACACAGGGGGGAGCCTCCAGACGCAAAATATGGCCTTGCGTCAGGTAGGTATGGCCAATGCTGAAACGACACAGGACGACAGAGTCCCTGCGAGAAGCCCGCAGGGAGGACTGCCACACATCGGTCGTCTCCTTAACAGCCTGTAGTTTATTCGGGGATATCAGGCCACGCCACTCATCATTCCACATCCCAAGCACCTTACGGCGCAACACTAACTGCAGATCACGAGCCGGGAGGCCGATCTCCAAAGCTGGGGTGTCGATTGCCCCTTTGGCCAGCCTTTCGACACGTTCGTTCCCCAGGATGCCAACTTGACCTGGCGTCCAAACAAAGACCACTGAACGACCAGAATGGGTAATGGCAGAAACAGACTCCTGAATAAAGGATACCAGAGGAGAAGAGGTATAGCAGTGGTCGATCGCCTGGAGGCTGCTCAGGGAGTCACTCCAGATGACGATGGATGTACCTGAGCAGGAACGCATATGCTCAAGAGCGTGCAATATGGCCACCAGCTCTGCAGTAAAAATACTGCAGCCAGCCGGCAAGGAGCGCTGTTCAACAAGGGCAGCGTGAGCAAAAGCGTAGCCAGTACGACCATCAACCAGGGAACCATCAGTATAGACAGTCTCACAGCCCAAAAATGAGGCGAGGAGCGCAAGAAAGCAGTGACAGAGGGCAACGGGCGGAACTGAGTCCTTGGGTCCCTGTGCCAAGTACAGACGGACGGACGGCCGGCCGGGGCTTACACCAGGGAGGCGTGGGTGCACGGACCCAGAAGGGAGGCAGAAGAGGGAATGACCCCAGTTCCGACAGCAGGGACTTGACGCGGACTTTATGCCGTTCGGGCAGGTGGAGGACCATGGCAGAAAAGCAGGCGATGATTGGGATGGCCCGGCGGTCAATGCACATGTACAGCATAGTCGGCGAGCAGTCGATGGCGGCGAATCCGCAGCGGGGGAACCCCGGCCTCCGCCAGTAGACTATCCACGGAGCTCATACGGAAAGCGCCAGTTGCAAGCCGAACCCCACAGTGGTGTATGGGGTCCAACAACGTCAACACTGAGGGTGATGCAGACCCATAGGCCAGGCTGCCATAATCAAGCCTGCACAAGGGCTCTGTATAATCTGAACAGCGTGCAGCGATCTGCATCCCAAGACGTGTGGCAGCAGATGGCATTGAGGTGCCGCCAGCACTTTTGCTTCAGCTGAGTAATATGAGGAACCCATGTGAGCCGGGCATCAAAGACGAGTCCTAAGAAGTGGCTAGTGTCCACCACTTCAAGTAAGTGGCCGTCGAGGTAAAGTTCAGGATGGGGGTGGACCATCTGACGCCTGCAGAGAATTGAAAACCACGAGTCAGAGTCCATGATGCTGCCTTGCGAACGGCTACTTGCAGCCTGCGTTCGGCGACTCCCGTAGTCGTTGAGCTAAATGAGATGCAGAAATCGTTGGCATACAAAGAAGGAGACACCGACGATCCCACGGCTGCTGCCAGACCATTAATGGCCACTAGAAATAAAAAGACGCTCAACACCGAGCCCTGACCCCACTTTCCTGTATATAAGGTGAACTAGAGGCGGCACCGACTTGCACCCGGAAAGAGAGGCTCAATAAAAAGGTTCGAAGAATAGCCGAGAGCTGACCACAAAGACCCCACCCAAGCAATGTAGCAAGGATGTGATGCCACCATATGGTGTCATACGCCTTCCGCAGATCAAAACATACAGCAAAGAGATGCTGACGTCGGGCAAAGGCCGTATGGATAGCAGATTCCAGCCGCACCAAATTGTCCGCACAGACCGGCCTCGACGGAAGCCACCCTGGGATGGAGCGAGGAGACCCAACCCAAACGCCGCCCCACCATATATTTGAGCAACTTGCACAAAACGTTAGTGAGGGTAATGGGACGATAGCTGTCCACCGCCAGTGGGTCCGCACCGGGCTTCAAGATGGGGACAATAACACCCTCTTGCCATTGCGACGGGAACAGGCCCTCGCTCCAAATGCAGTTAAAGATGGTGAGGATGTGTGTCTGGCAGTCCCTGGAGAGATGCTTCAGCATCTGCGCGTGGATACAGTCTGGTTCTGGTGCTGTATCAGGGCAATCGGCGAGGGCAGTGAGGAATTCCCTCTCGCTGAAAGGAACGACGCGTGTGGAATGATAACGGCGTCTGCTCGGCTCGCTCCTTTAGAGAGCGAAAGATGGTGGTGTGTGTGGGGGGGGGGTTGTAAGTTGCAGTCGCAGAGGTCGTAGCAAAGTGCGAGCAAGGTGGTCAGCAATGGCGGCAGGGAGATCCCAGGGACACCCATAGGGGTCTGGTATCCATAAATCCGCCGGATCGGGGGAGACACAGGAGCCCAAGGATGAGACATACCTCTCCCAGCGCTCCTGCTTATGCTGTGCAATAAGACGACGGGCCAAGGCACGGAGCCTCTTAAAGGCGATGAGGGTCTCCAGAGACGAGTGCTGCCCATGATGCTGGAGAGCCCGCCTACAGTCACGAATAGCCTCAGCAATCTCCAGCAACCACCAGGGTACATCCTTCCTCCGAGGGAGTCCAGAAGAGCGGGGGATGGCAGCCTCAGCTGCAGAAATGATTGAAGTGGTCAAGACACGGACCACCTCGTCAATGTCACCCTGTGGGGGAGACTCAATGGTGGCAGCAGAAGTAAAAACCCAGCCAGTCAGCCCTGTTGAGAGCCCAGCAGGGCAGACGCCCAGAACAATGACACTGGGGCAGTGACAAATAGATGGGAAAATGGTCACAACCACACAGGTCAGGATGCAGTCTCCAGTGGAGGGATGGGACAAGTCCGGGGCTGCAAAGAGAGACATCGATGGCCGAGAACGAGCCATGGGCCACACTGAAATGCGTGAGAGCACCGGTGTTCAAGAGGCTAAGGTCGAGCTGAGCCAACACATGCTCCACGGCACGACTGCGGTCATCGGAGACAGTCCCATCCCATAGATGGTTATGGGCATTGAAATCGCCCAGAAGCAGCAATGGTGGCGGGAGTTGAGCCAGCAGCGCAGCCAAGACATGCCGGGGGAGCTCCCCATCTGGAGGAATGTAAACAGAGCAAACAGTAATAGCCGGCAGGAGCTCAACCCTGACAGCGACTGCCTCTAAATGCGTCAGAAGGTGTACTGGCGAGCTACAGACAGAGTGGTGAACAAAGAGGCAAACTCCACCACAAGCTCGTTGACAGGCAGCACGGTTCTTATAGTATCCCTGATAACCGTGAATGGCGTGGGTCCGCATTGCTGGAAACCAAGTTTCCTGAAGAGCAATCCAGAGAACACTCAGAAGCATCTGGAGCTCAGGCAGGTGGCGGAAATAACCGCCGCAATTCCACTGGAGAATGGAAGCAGTAAGGGACTGGGAGGGTGTGAAGGCAATTAAGAGGCAGACGGCGCCTCAGAGCCAACTGCTGCCACCAGGGGAGAGTCAGCAGTGTCCATAGGAAAGGCCCCCCGAGGGTTCCGTGAGGGCGAGATCCGCGGCAGAGCCGAGGATATCCACCTCATCCCTGGAGCCAGAACTATTTACAGCAGGTGGTACTGAAACCGCCGGAATGTCCTTCTTCTTGGACACGTTCCGTTCCTTCTTCTCGCGTCTGTCCTTAGGGTTAGAGGGCTGGGAGAGCTTCTCTGAAGGAGCGTCGGAGGCTGACGATGACGCAGAAGCCCTACGACCAGCAGGCGGCGGAACCTTCAGCCACTGGCTGACATCCGGCTGGGTAGGAGAAGAAACAGAGGAAGGGAGAGCCCCGAGGGACCCCTTCCGCGAGATAGGAACCAGCAGAAGCAACGCCGGTGGAGAAGGAGAGGGAGGGATCGAGCCTCCCGGTTTTTGAGCAGATGTCACTCCCGAAGTAAGCATGGAGGGAGCGACAGAAGAGAGTTTGCTCCCAACCGCTAAGGGGCAACAGAGGAAGGCTTGCCCCCAGACATTAGGTGGGCAGACAGAGATGCACGGCCCCTAGGGCCCACTGAAGGGGGCACAGATGAGGCCCAAACTTCCAGCACTGGAAGCACCGCATCGGGGGAGGGACGTATGGCTTGACGTCACAACGGTAAACTATTATCTTGACCTTCTCAGGCAATACAGCACCCTCGAAGGCCAAGATAAAGGCACCAGTGGTCACCCTGTTAGTCTTGGGTCTTCTATGTACACGACGGACCAAATGTACACCACGTCGTTTCAAGTCAGCTCTCAGCTCATCGTCGGATTGTAACAATAGGTTATGATGGTAAATAATCCCCTGGGCCATATTTAAGCTACTGTGGGGAGTGACGGTAACAGGGATGTCACGCAGTTTATCACACAAGAGCAACGGCTCGTGACTGGGCTGGGGAGGACATCTTGAGGAGGATGGACCGATTCCTCATTTCAGACAACCCAGCCACTTCCCCAAACTTATTCTCCACGTGTTCCACCAAAAACAGAGGCTTCGTAGTAAGAAAGGAGTCACCATCAGTCCTGCTGCAGACAAGGTATTGTTGTACATAAGGCTCCTGCTTGGTACTAGATCTGCGTCCTTCCCACGGCGCAGCCAACGAGGGGAACTGAGGGTCATATTGCGCAGCATCAAAGTCAACTCTGCCTCGCTTAGAGATGCTGGTGGCCGTGCGACCACCAGCTTGGTGTGATTTATTGCGCTACATCCGCCCAGATGCCACCTACTCCAAACGAGGGCGCCACCCAGCCAAAGCAACAGGTACCTGGACGATATCCCGTTGCCCGGAGTCCCTGTGCCCCAGACAAGATGGGCACATACTCCATGGCAGGCATGGGGAGGAAACAGCTCTGGCATCTGTAGTGCGATCCCTGCGTGGTCAGGGGGCTACCACCAAGAGGGTACATGACGACCCCACCACAACAGACTGGCTACCGTATTGGATTTTAGGTGTTGAAAAGGGTCCACAGTTGTCGCGGGCGCTAAGAAGGGGATTGCGCACAAGACGAGGAGGAGGCAACCCAGAAGACGTTGGGTGTAAATCCCGCCACACGACAAGAGGTAGCATGCAAGATGCTGGTGCATGATGGACCAATATAAAAACACCACTTAAGGAGTCCTTCCCCAAATGGCACGCACCAAACAACGAAAATTTGGAAAAATGGAGGTCAAACCCAAGAGGGGACCATCACAAAAGGTCGAAACGTTTGAGACTCCTTTTAGTCGCCTCTTACGACAGGCAGGAATACCGCGGGCCTATTCTTACCCCCGAACCCGCAGGGGGATTGGAGAAAAGAGAACCACTTGTATGAATATCAAGGGCTCAGATGGAAACCCAGTTCTAAGCAAAGAAGAGAAAGCAGAAAGGTGGAAGGAGTATATAGAGGGTCTATACAAGGGCGATGTACTTGAGGACAATATTGTGGAAATGGAAGAGGATGTAGATGAAGATGAAATGGAAGATACGATACTGCGTGCAGAGTTTGACAGAGCACTGAAAGACCTAAATCGAAACAAGCCCCCGGGAGTAGACAACATTCCATTAGAACTACTGACAACCTTGGGAGAGCCAGCCCTAACAAAACTCTACCATCTGGCGAGCAAGATGTATGAGACCGGCAAAATACCCTCAGACTTCAAGAAGAATATAATAATCCCAATTCTAAAGAAAGCAGGTGTTGGCAGATGTGAGGAAGATCATTTTGGATTCCATAGAAATGTTGGAACACGTGAGGCAATACTGACCCTAAGACCTATCTTAGAAGATAGGTTAAGGAGAGGCAAACCTACGTTTCTAGGATTTGTAGATTTAGGGAAAGGAAAGCTTTTGACTAGAATACTCTCTTTCCAATCCTGAAGGTGGCAGGGAGCGAAAGACTATTTACAGTTTGTACAGAAACTAGACGGCAGTTATGATAGGTGAGGGGCATGAAAGGGAAGGGAGTGAGACAGGGTTGTTGCCTATCCTCAATGTTATTCAATCTGTATATTGAGCTAGCAGTAAAGGAAACAAAAGAAATCCAGGGAGAAGAAATAACAACGTTGAGATTTGCCAATGACATTGTAATTCCGTAATTGATGGCAAAGGACTTGGAGGAGCAGTTGGACAGTATCTTGAAAGGATGAAGTCTCTTCTAAAAGTGTTTGTATGGAGTGTAGCCATGTATGGATGCGAAACGTGGACAATAACCAGTTTGGACAAGAAGATAATGGAACCTTTTGAAATGTGGTGCTACAGAAGAATGATGAAGATTAGATGGGTAGATCGCATAACTAATGAGGAGGTATTGGGGAGAAGAGGAGTTTGTGGCACAACTTGGCTAGAAGAAGGGATGGGTTGGTAGGACATGTTCTGAGGCATCAAGGGATCACAAATTTAGCATTGGAGGGCAGCGTGGAGGGTAAAAATCGTAGAGGGAGACCAAGAGATGAATACACTAAGCAGATTCAGAATGATGTAGGCTGCAGTAGGTACTCGGAGATGAAGAAGCTTGCACAGTATAGAGTAGCCTGGAGAGCTGCATCAAACCAGTCTCAGGACTGTAGGCCACAACAACAACAATACAGATAGGTAGATCATGTAACTAATGAGGAGGTACTGAATAGATTTGGGGGGGGGGGGGGGGGGGGAGAGAAAGTTGCGGTATCTGACTAAGAGAAGGGATCAGTTGGGAGGACACGTTCTGAGGCATCAACTCCAGTTCTGGCACCTAATTAAATTTGATTACACTCCTCTACCTTGTTTTACTTTAACTGATGTCCACATTACGATCTCTTTTGAAGACACTGTCAATTCCACTCAACTAACTTTGGCACTCCTATGTCATCTTGTACAGAATTAAAATGTTTTCAGCAAGCTACATGTCTTACTCGTGTAAACACAGTTACAAGTAAGCCTTCTGCCAGTACCACATACCATCAATAGGAGTGGATTGGAAGAAGCACGAGCAGGGTGTTGACTTCCAGGCAGAACTCCTTTACCTGGCTGCTTCTAAACTCTTCTACGCAGCAGATCCTGCCAGTACCCTCACTCATTGCTTTGGTCTCTCTATGTCTTTAGTGTCTTTTCATTCCACCCAATTTCTCTTTACATTCTGGATTCTATCTATTTACATTTTTTTTGCGAGTGTAAGTAAAACATTATTTAAACTTTCTAATTTTCCAACAAAGGGCTCCATAATACAAAAGAAAAAAGGTACATTATCAAAAATTCAGTGGGTTTTATGCACCTTACACTGAAAACCATACCCTCAATAGGATGGGACATGTACACCTATGTGGACATCCTTGCAGCATCTATTGTGTCATTAGGGATGCATATGGCACCCCTGGGAAATATTCCATATGTCTGGAGCCTGGTATTACAATGAGAAGTTCAAGGCTGCCGATAGGCAAAAGTTCCGAATGAATTGTAGGAAACGAGGAGGACATGTCATCAGTTGATAGGGTAAAGTCTCTCTGCACCAATCCTCGGTTGCCTGCATAAGCCTTTCGTACATTGCTATCGATTGAGGTTCGACACTTACACTTGTCAGACTGTCCCTCTGTCAGCAATCCTTACCGCTTCATCGTGCACCAGGATGATGAACAGGTTGTGAGATGAGCTCTCAACAAGCAGCAGGCTTCAATCATATAAATGAATTCAGAATATTATCCCACTTTACCAGTTTTGACAAATTAGTCACTTTTAGAAACCTACAAAATTATTATTTATATATTTGTCTTTACATTTATGTAAAGTATAAGAAATATTGAAGACAATTTCAATTCAAATTAAATAAAAGAATTTATAATACTTTAGAATGATTCTCAAAAGTTCAACTACTTTACTTTCATTGGTCACTATTATGGAGGACTTGCTAAAGGGAACTGCCTCATTGTACTTTGAAGTGTTACATGCGGTGTATACAGATGACATTTCACACTTATTTGTGTAGGACAAGAGAAAATAGTAGTGACAGAATAATATTAAGTATAACATATGCTGCTGTGCACAGGTGTTCGTTTTGGTATGTGCAGACATTAAATGGGTGGTGTGGAATACAAGAAAATTGCTTGCTAGGTGTGCCAGTAGCTGCATAAAACCCTAAACTGACCAGAATACACTTCATTTGGCACACGGAGCAATGAAACAAGAGGAAGAGAATAAAACAACTATAAATTTACAAAATCTTAAAATCCAATGAGTGATAAATTATGGTGTTGCTAAGAGCAACAAAGTTTAAACCATACTTGTACCACAATTATACAAGTATTACAGCAATTTCAGTTATTTGTGTGTCAAGTAAACAATATCGACACATGAGAAAAGAATGTTTTAACAATGACGGAGTAATTTCTCAGGTGGTTTGAAGGAGAAGACTTGCTTGGTAGGTTCGCAGAAGAAGGTTTCAAATCTTAACATCGCTAGGGATGCAGGGGTGCTGCTGTACGACACAGTGCAGTCCATCTATCGCTGTGTTCAAGATATCGGCTGTGCCAGGCAGTACAAATCATTTTAGTACAGGTGGTTGCAGCGGCTATACGATGTAGAGTGCAATTCATTGGAAAGGGTGAGCTATACAGAAATCCAGTTTGGAAACCTTTTTGACAATGACACAGTGTTTCAGTTTTACCACATTTAAGAAAACTGTGCAGTAACAACATAATACAGAATTTTTCCATTATATGCCTGTCATAACTAGAAAAATGGTTGCAGAGACTCCGGAATGGTTTAAAGGTTTTTTTGTAATAAAGTCTGACAAAATGAATTGTAATATTAAGCAACTATCTGACAAAGTGGTCCAAAAATTAATGAACTGTCTATCGCGGTAGAAATTATGAGAGAGGAGTTAAAAGAACATGTCAAACAGGAAATAGAAGCTACATTAACTAACACTGCAAACATTTTGGCCCAGGAGTTGAAGGATAAGGCCAATAACCAATGTGATTTAGTTCATAAGGAAGTAAAAGAGCAATTCAAAGAATTAGATAGCAAAATTAACAAAATAGGTCAGTGAATTGTATTTGTTCCAGAACAATGCAAAGAATTTAGAGAAATATTGAACACGATAAAACTAATTTGGAGGAGTGATTAAATGAATTTGTAAATTCTACCATACAAGAGAAAATAAATCATACTACTAAAGCTATTTCCAAGAAAGGTGCTCAAGAACACAAAAAAGAATGAATGAGTGTATGGGAGGATACTGAGAATACTAAGCAGGAAATCCTTAAGAAGGCAGGTATAAATAACAGTGGGTTATGGAGTAGTTACAGTTTGATAAATTCATATTATTTCCAAAATTCAAACCTGATGGAGAAGTCCACCCCACCTATTTTCTACATCTTTACCAAAAACCTGGGAAGATAGCAAAAACATAGGTTTTGCCTCGAGTTTTGACAGGTGATGCAGCAGAATGGGGGGATTATGTGGTTTGTTTTCATCATAGCTCGAATTTAAGGAAGAAGAGGAGAATTTTTTTTTTTTTTGTTTGCAGGCAGGGGACCAGTTAAAGTTCAGAATGTATAACATCCAAAAGCAGTATATCCAATAGACTCTGATACAGAGCAAGATGAAGGATTATACAATATAGATATGATTAAAAGATTTAAAGCACCAGGAGAGTTCACGCCCTTTGCAAATTTGCTGGATTGATGACCACCGGCTATTCTATTATGTTTTATTTCTGGAAGAAAGTATTAATATTAAAACTATTAACACAAATACCCAAACACTTGTATGCATACCATTTCGTGTTTATTCAATAGTAACTGCTTCGGCACATTTATGAAGATGGCCATGAGTGTAGTTATTAAACTTAACTATAAATCAACATTTCAAGGAAAATTTTGTAGAGGTACAGTGTATATGTAGTACACAAAAGCCAGGAATAAGAATGTTTTTAACTCTAGCACTATGACACTTGCATAAAAATGCTTTAAATCACAAGATCTTTGGATGAGCTATATGAAGATAGTAAGCTAAATATTCTAGAATTTGGAATAAGAAGCTCCTTGTTTTGTATGTTTTTAAGCATAAAGGACCAATCATAGAACAGCTGGATTCATATTGAATTATTTTTATGGAAGGTTAATCATATCATCACTATCAATCATGGATCGAGTAATACACCAACCACAGAAATTATACTGATTGTTGATGATGACTTAGGTGAAAATACTTGCCTATTCTATTGCATTTCATAGATGTTTGTTAGGACTGGTTGTCTGAGATGGAGAAACTGTGGCAAGTCCATGCTGTAAGAAATGCCAAACAACTTCTTTCTCCCGTGTCTTGGTGAAGTACCTTAGCAGATGAGGTCCCTGGGGTAGGGGTGGTAAGGGAATCCATCTATAGGGTACTTCCTTCTTTGATCCTAACATACTTGTCTATTTCCTTTTCTTACTTCTCGATTAGCACTACCACTGTCTTCTCTCTGACCATATGCAAAGTTGTTATTGCAGGAACTCTTCTTTTTACAGTCAATATTAGCAGAATTTACAAACTACAACAGTAGGATTGCACTATCACCTATTTCACATAGGACGACGACAATAGACAAATAGGATTCCCCCCCCCCAGTGTTAAGTAAGTAACATGTCAGTCTTGCCACACATTGTAGGGGAGAAGAGTCTAGGTAGGAGATTGTTTTGCCTTCCAACTGATGGCGTACTAAGATGTGTGGCCAAATAAGAAGCAAGATCTGAAAGAATTAAAAAGAGATGAAGTACTAACATTATCCTAGTGTACTCGCAAGAAATATCTGGAATAAAATCTTTTGTATTGGCTAAATCTAGTACTTATAAGAAAGTAAAGGATCAGCTACATTTATCTGTAAGTAGAAGCAAGATACATAAGTGTAAGAAGTATGTGTATGTAGTGATGTTACATGTATCATGAACAAGAGAAGAAGAAAAAGAAGTTAGAAGAGAGGAGTTAAGATATATCGGGTAGTGTCTGCAGTAAGCAATTGTAGGAGAAACATATAGTTTAGTGAGAAAAAATACAAAAAGGAGACTAGTGACTGTTCAGATGGGGCATACCCAAATAGTGGGTGAGTTGTAGAAGAGGAAAAGGGTAGGCAGATCCGTAGAAGGAATGGTCTTTACCTCGGTCATGTGAATCTGTTTCGGGAAAGACCTGTGCCATTTAATACAGGAAGGAGAGAGGTAAGGTTAGATGGACCCTTAAAAGGGATGGTCTATACCTTGGTCAGGTCAATCCATTGAGGGAAAGATATTTTTTTTTTTTTTTTTTTTTTTTTTTTACGAGAAATAAGGGTACACTCACATCTATAATGGTACAGAAGTTTGACATGGTGACTGCTCTTAGAAGGAGTGTAAGTGCAGTAAATACAGAATTATGAAGCTGTATAATGGTATGAAAGTTTTCCTCCAGTCTAGTTCAACAATCAAATAGACATACAGTAGAGATGAAAATGGCTGGAGCAAGAATGTTCCATACTTGTGGAATAGAGTCTGTATTAGGATTTGACACTAGAGACAGAAAAGTAGGCATATACCTGACAAACAAACAACTCCTCAGGTAGTAATAATGTGAGAAACAGTATAAGTTAACTATATACATATACAAGAAACTCTATAGAGTATACTGGCTTGAAAGCAATGCATTGTTAAATAAATAGAAACCACAAATAAGTTGAAGAAGTTATATAAGTTGGATCACAATACACATGTATATTACAGTGATATTCTGCTATTCAGAAAGGCTGGACAATTTCTTGCATCACACAGGATGTAAAGTAGATAAGATGGAGATACACAAAGTAGACTAACACTGTTTAGCACAATTTACCTGAAATGAAACAGTGTTTCACTTGCTGTGAGCTTGGACCTTCAATAATGAACAGCCTCAGTTGCACCATTTACCTAGGTTTCAGTCAGGATAAGCCGACCTCCTTCAGAATAACAGTAATTATTGTTTGTCCATAGTGGACATTGTCAAGCTAAATCTACAAATCCACAAATTATCGTCAGACTGTAAAAACTTAAATGAAACTGCCTCGACCCCACTTTGCGGCAGCCAGAAGTGCTGTACTGCAGTGCATACAGTTTACAAAGACTACAAAATGAACCTTAGAGAAGAATTTGAAATGCATAATTACACCCACCCTAAATTCAAAAGATTTGTTGAATCAGCAACTTGCATTAAAAAAGTAATGCGGGGTGGAATCAGAGCTAACTATTTGTAGTATCGCTCCCAGAACCGATCGCGGTCCTCTGGTTGAGAGCCGAGTGGAAGGCTTAAACCAGAGGCTCAGACGATTCTGCGGAGAGCTGGGGTGCAAATTTCTCCGCTATCGGGTGGAGAAATGTAGGGTCCCCCTGAATAGGTCAGGCATGCACTACACGCCGGAAGCAGCTACGAGGATAGCGGAGTACATGTGGAGTGCACATGGGGTTTTTTTAGGTTAGAGAATTCCCTCCCTAGGCCCGACAAGACGCCTCCTGAGATGCGGCAAGACAGGAGTAGGCAAAACGCAACAGGGAATAACAATATTAATGTGCTAATAGTAAACTGCAGGAGCGTCTATAGAAAGGTCCCAGAACTGCTCTCATTAATAAACGGTCACAACGCCAATATAGTACTAGGGACAGAAAGTTGGCTGAAACCACATGTAAACAGTAATGAAATCCTAAACTCAGATTGGAATGAATACCGCAGAGACAGGCTGGACAGTGAAGGGGGAGGCGTGTTTATAGCGATAAGAAGTGCAATAGTATCGAAGGAAATTGACGGAGATTCGAATTGTGAAATGATTTGGGTGAAGGTCACGGTTAAAGCAGGCTCAGACATGGTAACTGGATCTCTCTGTAGGCACCCGGGCTCAGCACCTGAAGAATAATTTGGAAAATATTTCGAGTAGATTTCCCCACCATGTTATAGTTCTGGGTGGAGATCTTAATTTGCCGGATATAGACTGGGAGACTCAA
Organism: Schistocerca gregaria; assembly: GCF_023897955.1. NCBI lineage: Eukaryota > Metazoa > Arthropoda > Insecta > Orthoptera > Acrididae > Schistocerca > Schistocerca gregaria. The sequence continues at coordinate 216,132,530 of NC_064929.1, forward strand.
ACGTTCATAATGGGTGGCAGAGACAAAGAATCCAGTGAAATATTTTTACGTGCTTTATCTGAAAACTAGCTTGAGCAGTTAAACAGAGAACCGACTCGTGGCGATAACATATTAGACCTTCTGGTAACAAACAGACCCGAACTATTTGAATCAGTTAATGCAGAACAGGGAATCAGCGATCGTAAAGCGGTTACTGCATCGATGATTTCAGCCGTAAATAGAAATATTGAAAAAGGTAGGAAGATTTTTCTGTTTAGCAAAAGTGACAAAAAGCAGATTACAGAGTACCTGACGGCTCAACACACAAGTTTTGTCTCAAGTACAGATAGTGTTGAGGATCAGTGGACAAAGTTCAAACCATCGTACAATATGCGTTAGATGAGTATGTGCCAAGCAAGATCGTAAGAGATGGGAAAGAGCCACCGTGGTACAACAACCGAGTTAGAAAACTGCTGCGGAAGCAAAGGGAACTTCACAGCAAACATAAACATAGCCAAAGCGTTGCAGACAAACAAAAATTACGCAAAGCGAAATGTAGTGTGAGGAGGGCTATGCGAGAGGCGTTCAATGAATACAAAAGTAAAGTTCTATGTACTGACTTGGCAGAAAATCCTAAGAAATTTTGGTCTTATGTCAAAGTGGTAGGTTGATCAAAACAAAATGTCCAGACACTCTGTGACCAAAATGGTACTGAAACAGAGGATGACAGACTAAAGGCCAAAATACTAAATGTCTTCTTCCAAAGCTGTTTCACAGTGGAAGACTGCACTGTGCTTCCTTCTCTAGATTGTCGCACAGTTGACAAAATGGTAGATATCGAAATAGAGGACAGAGGGATAGAGAAACAATTAAAATCGCTCAAAAGAGGAAAGGCCGCTGGTCCTGATGGGATACCAGTTCGATTTTACACAGAGTACGCGAAGGAACTTGCCCCCCTTCTTGCAGCGGTGTACCGTAGGTCTCTAAAAGAGCGAAGCGTTCCAAAGGATTGGAAAAGGGCACAGGTCATCCCCGTTGTCAAGAAGGGACGTTGAACAGATGTGCAGAACTATAGACCTATATCTCTAACGTCGATCAGTTGTAGAATTTTGGAACACGTATTATGTTCGAGTATGATGTCTTTTCTGGAGACTAGAAATCTACTCTGTAGGAATCAGCATGGGTTTCGAAAAAGACGGTCGTGTGAAACCCAGCTCGCGCTATTCGTCCACGAGACTCGGAGGGCCATAGACACGGGTTCACAGGTAGATGCCGTGTTTCTTGACTTCCGCAAGGCGTTCGATACAGTTCCCCACAGTCGTTTAATGAACAAAGTAAGAGCATATGGACTATCAGACCAATTGTGTGATTGAATTGAAGAGTTCCTAGATAACAACACAGCATATCATTCTCAATGGAGAGAAGTCTTCCGAAGTAAGAGTGATTTCAGGTGTGCCACAGGGGAGTGTCATAGGACCGTTGCTATTCACAATATACATAAATGACCTGGTGGATGACATCGGAAGTACACTGACGCTTTTTGCAGATGATGCTGTGGTGTATCGAGAGGTTGCAACAATGGAAAATTATACTGAAATGCAGGAGGATCTGCAGCGAATTGACGCATGGTGCATGGAATGGCAATTGAATCTCAATGTAGACAAGTGTAATGTGATGTGAATACATAGAAAGATAGATCCCTTATCATTTAGCCACAAAATAGCAGGTCAGCAACTGGAAGCAGTTAATTCCATAAATTATCTGGGAGTACGCATTAGGAGTGATTTAAAATGGAATGATCATATAAAGTTGATTGTCGGTAAACCAGATGCCAGACTGAGATTCATTGGAAGAATCCTAAGGAAGTACAATCCGACAACAAAGGAAGTAGGTTACAGTACGCTTGTTCGCCTACTGCTCGAATACTGCTCAGCAGTGTGGGATCCCTACCAGATAGGGTTGATAGAAGAGAAAGAGAAGATCCAACAGAGAGCAGCATGCTTTGTTACAGGATCATTTAGTAATCGCGAAAGCGTTACGGAGATGATAGATAAACTCCAGTGGAAGACTCTGCAGGAGAGACGCTCAGTAGCTCGGTACGGGCTTTTGTTAAAGTTTTGAGAACATACCTTCACCGAAAAGTCAAGCAGTATATTGCTCCCTCCTACGTATATCTCGAGAAGAGACCATGAGGATAAAATCAGAGAGATTAGAGCCCACACAGAAGCATACCGACAATCCTCCTTTCCACGTACAATACGAGACTGGAATAGAAGGGAGAACCGATAGAGGTACTCAGGGTACCCTCCGCCACACACCGTCAGGTGGCTTGCGGAGTATGGATTAGAAGTAGATGTAGATGTAAAAACTATTTTGATTGCATAGCACCTCTATAAAATGTGAAAAGCGAGCAACTTACTCCTTGTCTATATGAGAACCATGTCCCATGCCCACCTCCACTCCCCCCTCCCAAATGTATTATATATAACTTCCTTATACACCTTAGATCTTAGTCGTATGTTTCTTGCAGCTGGTACAACAGCTTGACATGTATACAGATGAGATGAGATTCAATTACTGAACATTATCCACATGTCAGTCTGTGTCTATAATAATCACATACAATATGTACACTTTTGGGCATAGCACGCTATTATGCTTCTGCAGAGAAGGTACTGACACCTGCTAAACCAATGCAAAATAAGCTTCTATGAGACACTTATTATACTTCACGTAAATGTAAGGTCTGAAGATTTATAATACCTCAAATTTTTAATCTTTGAAAGATGAAAAATTAATTTGTTGAAACTGGTGAAGTAATGTAAAAATATATTTGCACGTAATGACGTAATTATATTCTGAAATATGTACTATAGTTGCTGAAAAGTAACAGCTATGAATAGCATAAGACATTTCTAATTAATCGTCCTCACTCTCTCCAAACAGAACATCACCTGCACTATGTTCCGTACACCCCATTGAGAAGGACAACCTTCAGGCATGTGGAACGAGACAAGGAAATCGTACAAGCATAATCTGTTTCCTATAATAACAGTCTAGTGCTTAACTACATTTACTTTGTACACCACCACAAGACTTCCAAAAACAAGTAAACACATCAAAAAGTGAAGTTTGGGGAAGACTGACGAAGATAAGGCGAAACTAGAACAGGCTCCAGGCCTAACTGTGGAGAGGCAGGCGAACAAGAGTAAAGTGCTTAATACTGTACATGATTATGCCATCTGAGTTTAACGAAGTAAATTAGAAAGAGAGCTGGTACTCTGGAAAGACCTGCTGCCTCCTCAATAGCTATATTAAGGAGTTAATACTTACTCATAATACACACACACACAGGATTCAACTCACACAAGCTTTTGGAGCTGATGATGCAGGGAAAAGGACTGTAGAGGTTAAGTAAAAAGGGGTACAGGTTAGAAAAGTCGTCCAGAGCCCCGGGTCAGGGGCGACTTACTGGCCAGGGTGGCGACTGCACGAGACGAGATTTGAAATCCTGAGAGCGTAAACATGGAGGGTAGGGCAATGAGAGAGAGAGAGATAGATAACCACTAAAACATCGTGCATGAGTTAATAAGAGTTAAAAGCTAAGTGCATTGTACGTAACAGAGGTTGGACGGGCGACGGTGAAAAATGGAGTAGTTACTGTGAATAAATGCTCAGATGGAAGGAATTAAGGGCAGATGGGTGGTGAGAACTGAGGAAACGTTGTAGTGCTACTTCCCACCTGCACAGTTCAGAGTTCTCAGGCAGGGTGAAGCCGATTTCCTTGAAACCTGTCGAGTTTGTGCTCCAACTCTAATGACCTCAATGTAAACATAACATTAAACCCTTACCTGTGTTCTGCCTCAGCTAATTGTAATTAGATGACAAATGAAAGAGTACAGGAACCATAGTACGATCACCTGATTTCCTTTTCCTTGCTTGCAAACCCTGCTTATTGTGTTGGTGGACTGAAATCTTAATGCTGAAAAACTTAAGTACAAACTATCTTTTGAACTGATGAAACAAGAAATATAGCTTCGTCACAAAACATTATATTTTAACTGCATAAGATGGCAGCAAATACTTCTCGTAATATATTTCTCCGATAAACAGTAACGGTCTTTCCACTTCACGGGCTAGTGACGTAATGAATTCTACTACTGCCCTCGTGATGTCATCCTTTCACTTTCCATGAGCTAGGGCACTGCGTGGCTCCGAGAAGGGGCTCAACTCTGTGGGGCAGCCGCTGACCCGGTGGTAAACATCTGTCAGACACAACCCGTCTTACAGAAATGCAGCAGTGTCCAGTTTCGTGCACATATGAACGAATCTGTGGACAATATGCACATTTGCATTTAGAGCAATTTCTATATGAAAATAACAATCATCATTCGTCAATAATAGATTCAGTTAGTAGCTTTCTTCCTTCCGTATACAATGAGTGTTAATACTATGCTACCACTTGTCTTGCAGCCTATTGTTTTGTGTTCTATTGGTCCTAACGGCATTAGATTTGCTAGAATACAGAATGTGTCAGTGTGACTTCAGTGTTTACAATCGTGAAATATTTTTATAAAATATGCAATAATGTGTACAATTTTGTAGATTCGTGATAGTCCTCGTATCTGCTAAATGGCCATTACTAGAGGTCTGCGCGGATAAGGAAAGTGCGATCCGCTTCCGCATATATTTAAGTTTTGAATGAGTAATTAATAGTAATAGACAGTAGTACTCAGAATTATCGTATGTAATGACATAGTTATTGTTAGGGTGCCATTTCTGTACAACTTAACTACTTTTGAATTCTTAAATCACAGGGAATGCTCTACACCTACTCTAAAGTAGACCATTCCCAACAGGAAAGCATTGGCGCTCCGGAGCATACACAGTAGCGGCTCGGATGTCGTGAGATTGGAAACGCTATTTAAAAAAATTAAATTCAATGTAATAGTATTAAATGATGAAAATACGTGTATAGAAACAATTATATTTGGCTGTTCTTGTGTCAAGTGAGCTGAAAATGACGAGGGTGTTAAACTGTTACTAGCACACTGCATCATTTACCGACAGTTTTTTTGTACTCACTGCTTGGATGTGTCAAATTTTGAAGCCATTCATGTCAGCTGATGTTTATATTATAGCTTACGCGTTCAGTCCTCGTCATTTCCAGGTGAAAATATTTACAGTATTAGGCCTACACTGCAAAACGCCGGCGCGCCTGTGAAAAAGTTAAACTGCCAGCAATAATTGACGTTGTCTAGAAGAAATGACTCGTCTCCCGAAGCGTGACAACAAAATCAGTGGTTATAGAAATTAGGAGTGGTTGGATGAGGTAGCAGTTCCTTAGCACTCACTGTACCGTATTTGGCCCCCACATCAATAAGAAACTCTGCCGTCTCGAGAAACCCAGATCCACACGCAACTTCGAATGGTAAAATGTCTTAGGTGACAAGATTGATAAGTTTTTCTGTCGCGGCTATCTTCAAATTTGGCGGAACTTCAGGTATTGGTACTTAAATAAGTAATTATGCCTCACACGAATGTTTTAGCAAATTTGAAGTTCCACTTTTGCGTCCAGTGTAGGAATATACTTTTTTACATGCAAAAGAAGCCACTTTATCTTTTCGTTGCCATCATATACATATCCGATTTTTTTTCTGTCTCTGACAGAATTACATTGTCATCGGAAAACCCTCAAAGTTTTTATTTCTTCTCCACGGATTTTAATTCCTACCCAAAATATTTCTTATGTTTCCTTTACTGCTTGCTTAACATATAGATTAAATAACAGCGGGAATAGGCTACAGCCCTGTCTCACTCCCTTCCCAACCACTGTTTCCTTTAATGTCCCTTAACTCCTATAACTGTCATCTGGTTTCTGTATAAATTGTAAATAGCCTTTCCCTCCCTGTATGCGACACCCCCCTTCAGAATTCTGAAAGATGGTTGGTTGGTTTAAAAGAAAGGGGGGGGGGGGGGGGGGAGACCAAAGTACGAGTTCATCAGTCCCTTGTACTGAAGGAAACAATGCCACAAAGGTGAGAATAACACAATGAGACTTACGAAACAAAATGTCGTGAATAAATTACAAATAGGCATATGTTAAGCTGTCTGTGACGTTATGGTCCTGTAACATAGCAGTAAGAGCCACTGTTATACGGATTAAGGTGCATCGACAGATGGAAAGCCGGTACACAACGGAAAGAGCTGGCGCAGCGCAGCACGTGAGAATAGAAAACTTCCACTCAGAGCCGCTACGTGAAAGACTCGAGGCTCGGAAGGCAGGCAGAGCGATGGTAGTTTCCCAACGTCACAGGACAGCTAACAGCCTGTCAGGGCTGCGCTACTCTGCCTCAGGGGGCACAACTTAGACTCTCGCGGCATTCAGAGTAGTAGTAACACCTCCCACAGCTTAGTTCAGATGTCAGTGCCTCGTAAGCTCGAGTAATGTTTACTCCAACACTCTCTCTTCTTCAGAATCTTATTTACAATCACACCGAGTTTCCTGATTTGAAGTTATTCTGCTCCGGAACTACGAGTTGGACGAGCCCACTCCCACTCGGCCAGGTTAGTGTCCAGCTCCCTCTTCCTGATCCGCTCGAAGGAAACGAATTAGACATGACATAAAAATTTGGTGCCAGGTGTGGGGTTTGGGCATCATTTGGCGTAGGTTTGCCAACCATTAAGTTACGGCCCATAAACTTGAGGAACAGATGTGAAGTTTGTTATTTCGGATAAAGCTCAGACTGACTGACGGCTTAGAAAGAGAAATTAGGCAAGGCACACAGGAGACGACGACGGGACGGGCTAAGGAGGCCCGCCAATCGAACGAATTCGACCAGGCCCCTGCATCGCAGGTCGGCTACGGGCGTGAGGGCACACCACTCCACCCACGGAAGAAGACATAGGCCGTGCTAGTGCACCAAGATGACAGACTTGTGAGTCTGACGCACGGAAACAGAAGAAAATTTAAACTAGAAGGGAAGACAAAGGTTTAACAATAACATCATGTCTAATCAACAAAATGTTTCTGATAATCAGGCACCTCCAAAGCAATAAATTAACATCACTGAGTGTACTAAACTGCTACCGCATCCTTTTGATGGAAATAATGCAGAATTAAATGAATTTTTGGACAACTGTGGCAGTGCTTTCGACTTGGTAGCACCAGCGCAGCACGATGTTTTGTTGGAATTTGTAAAAGCACGTATAGTTGGGGCTGCTAGTGAGAGATCTAACTGCCTCTTGGCCTTCAGACAAAGCCATCTTGATAGAAAGTTACGCGTGCAAGAGAACACTAGATTATTACGCTTGCAAAATGCTCACGAGCAGACAGGAACTGTGGGAAAACATAGCAAAATGGTGTTCGCGAATAGATGCACTTCAGCACCAGTTCCGTGAGACAATAAAAGGGGTGATGATGGAATGAGAGTTAGCGGGCAGCCCTGCGTTAGTCTTCAAATTAGGTCATACAAGGCTTATATGACACCAATATTAAGACAATAGTAACAGAAGAAAGCGCGATCGCGTCTGAATGAGAGAAACCAATGAAAAGGAGAGCTCAGAAAAAAGAATCTCATAAAATTCAAAAGTGTTTTAACTGTGCAAAACTGGGGCACATAGCAAAGAAGTGTTCTGATGATAAGAGGGTACGCAGTGTAGGCACAGAACCAGTGCAGATGATACCGCGAAAAGAAGTAAAGGGCGATAAAGAACGTTTTGCAGAAAAGCAGAAAGAAGGTAAGGTTTATGGGGAACATTACGACCCAATGGCAAATATTGTTTGCTTTAAGTGTAACCAAAAAGGTCATTTCGCTCAATACTGTAAGAATTTACTCTTAATGCGAAAGAAATATGGGGTAAAGGGAAACTGAGAGGAGGCGTAATGAGGCAGTGACATTGCGACCTATCTGACAAGATATTTAAGGTAGACTGCACTAACAGAAATGAGTATATCACGTTAAGATGTGAAATGAGCATATGGAATCCAATAAGGCTTTTGATAGATAGTGGGGCACAAATAAGTTTATTGAAAAAGAACAGTGTGATCCTACTCAGAGTATTAGAATTAAAGGTACTAGTAATGTTACTGTTAAAAGAGAAAGTGCCTTAGAAATTGAGTTACAGGTTGAAAAAGACGGTATTGTATTCCATGTAAAAGAGGCAGAAATGGATCGGCCATTAGACGGACTTTTAGGCAGATTTCCTTGCAGAGCACGCGGTAGTTATAGATTATGGTACAAGAGACATTATGATTCGTGGAAAACGATTTAAGTTGTGAACGGCAGTAGAGTCGTATCGAGTACTTGTCGTTCAGAGTGCATGAGGAAGCGCTACTAGGAACGTGAACAGTACTGAGGGTGCTAGCGAGATGGAGACACCACGAAATGTTTAACCGTTTATGGTCGGAACCGTGGAACGAGGACAAAATGTGTCAAAGGAAGGAGCAAGTACTTCGACGGCGGTAGGAGCCGCGTATGAGAAAAACGTTAGAAAGTGGTCTATGGCGGTAAGAGCCGCACGTAAGAAAAATGTTAGTAGGAGGCTGATGAGTCCCTGAAAGGAATGGTTTAATCGTTGCTGCGTAGATGATATTGCAAAGGCAAGAAATGAAAATTGTAATGATTCAGTTTCGGTAAAAGCCGAGTTAGTGAAGGTAGAACCTGACAAAACATCTAAACGCAGTTCAGCAAAAGTGTTGCAGAACACGGATTCGAGAGTCGATTTGGCTGCAGTTGGAGCTGCAAAATTAGAAAACTGTTATGATAGTAAACCTATCGTGAGACGTGAAGGAAGTACAGTGAAACAAAAGTGTACGTTAATTGTAGGCCCTAGAGAAGAAAAGATTGTAAAAGTACGAGTAACTTTATTGGATGTATCGGAAGTGATCATTCCAAGACAAGAATTACAGTCAGGTATAATTGCACCCAATGCATTAGTTGCGTGTAAATCACTTAAATAGTGAAGAGAAGAAAGCTACAACAGAAATATGTCTAGCTTACAATGACGTGTTCCAATTGTGGGAGATAAGTTAACCTATTAAGAGGCTATTAAACATGAAATTCCGCTAATTTCTGAAGCCAAGAGAAAGGTAGTTAACATGAGGCCTTATCGAATACTACAGGCCGACATTGATAAGATGTTACAAGACGACATTGCAATACCCAGTAATAGTGCCTGGTGTTCACCTCTAATATTAGTGCCCAAACAAATGGACGCCAGTGGAAAGCAAAAATAGCGTGTAGTGTCGGACTACAGATAATGAAATGAAGTGACAGTTAATAATGTATATCCTTTACGAAGGATAGACGGATAAACTCTGGATCCAGCCAAGGGCTATTATCAAATGTTATTAGATGAAAGAGATCAAGAAAAGACGGCTTTTAGCACTCAGGTGGTATAATTTAAAATTGCAGATAGACAAATGCGAATTCCTGCGAAAAGGAGTTAGATTTCTTGGAACCTGTGCAACAGTATCCACAGCCAACGAACACAACTCGGTTGAAAGCGTCCCTTGGGTTAGGTGGCTATTATCAGCGATTTTTGGACAATTACAGTAATTGGTGTTCTCGCTTCCGAGCACGGGGTCCCAGGTTAGATTCCAGGCGGGGTCAGGGATTTTCACTTGCCTCGAAATGACAGGGTGTTGAGTCATCATCGCTCATCCCCATTACGGTCGGAGAAAGGCAATGGCACACCACCTCCAATAAGATCTTGCCTAGTGCGGCGGTGCGGGTCTCTCGCATCATTCCCCTACGCTCAGTAAAGGAATATGGGACTTCATTTATTTATTATAGTAAGATAGCAAAGCTGTTGTACGATTTGTTGAAAAAGGGAACTAACTATAAGTGGGGGAAATGGGGAAGAAGAGGCGTTTCAACAGCTAAAAGAAAGACTGTTGGATCCCCCTATTTTACAATACCCTGATTTCAATAAGGCGTGAGTCAGACCTCGCTTGGAGCAGACTTATCACAAGGAAAGTTAGGAAATGATTTACCTATTGCATATGCATAGAGAACTTTGAATAAAGCTCAGAAAAATTATAGAACAATCAAAAGGGTAATGTTAGCCGTATGTTGGGCAGTCAAACATTTTCGACCATATTTGTGAAGGTTTTGGAAGATGATTTCATCCCCATTATCCAAAGTGACCCTAATTTCGACAAGATGTGGTTCTTAAAAGATTGAGCTCGAACCCATCGAAGCAGGAGAGTGTCTGATGTCCTGGAGGAGCACTTTGGGGACCGCATTCTGGCTCTGGGATACCCAGAAGCCACTGGATTGGGCATCGATTGGCCGCCATACTTTCCGGATCTAAACACGTGTGGTTTCTCTTTGTGGCGCTATACTAAAGACGAGGTGTACAGAAATAACGCCAAAACTGTAGCTGAGCTGAAAACAGCCATTTAGGAGACCATCGATGTTCCGACACTCCAGCAGGTAATGCAGAATTTCGCTATTCGTCGGCGCCACATCATCGCCAATGATGGCAGGCACACAGAACACGTCATAACCTAAATCTGAATATTTGCAGTTCGCTCGACGAAAGATCCGTACCCAAAGATTGGAAAGTTGCACAAGTCGCACCAATATTCAAGAATGGCAGAAGGAGTAATCCACTTAATTACAAGCCCTAAACATTAACGTCGATATGCAGCTGGATTCTGGAAAATATACTATGTTCGAACATTACGAATTACCTCGAAGAAAATGGTCTATTGGCACACAGTCAACCCGGGTTTAGAAAGCATCGTTCTTGTGAAACACAACAAGCACTTTATTCACATGAAGTGTTGAGTGCTATTGACAAGGGATTTCAGATCGATTCCGTATTGCTGGATTTTCGGAAGGCTTCACCTCGGCAGTGTCCACGGCTGGTGACACTCTTATGTCACGCAAAAACGTAACATTCAACTAAAAATGAAATTTAAACTTCTACGCGCACTTCAGTGCATTTAAAAACACATGAAAACTAAAGCAGCATAGACCAGGATTCGTGGTATCCGCGCATCACACGTCGGGTCTTCATGTGACCCTGTGCAGCTGCTGTTTGCAACCAGAACGCCGTGTCGCCGCGATCTTGAAAAAACAAACTCCTCAGTGATCAGAAGTTCAGATACATTTCGAACTCGAAATGAGAGAACTTGGCATCAACTACAGCCGTTTCTGAGAAGGCGAACATATGCAGTATAGAAGGCTCCGGTACTGGTTATCAGATGGTTCGGGCACGTCCAGCGGATGTGGCGGATCAACAGAGTTCTTCGGAGAATTTTTAGAGTGAGGAGTGCACAGGCAGAGGGGCCCTGGCTCGCCGTGAGTACCAGCTCGAGGGCAATCTGAAGAGGCTAAACGTTGGCCGAGTAATTGGTAACCGGAGCACCGATGCTGTTTTACGTTGTGAGTGGGAACGGTGGAAAAGGAGAAACGTCAAAGGTGCAAATTTGGCCAGGATCCGACACCGTCTGCTGTGGGGCCGCAGGTTTCACGCCAGGATTGATTTGCTTTGCCGCCAAAGGCACCTCCACACCTGAATTGCGATAGATTAAAGGAAATACAGCAGAAAAACAAAAACTCGTATACGATTATCAGTCGACGACGAAGTACTGTACTGCCTCAGTAAGTTGGTTCGTTTTGCTCGCGTGTTCCGCCTACAGCGCCTGTAAGCCGTCTACCCGCCGAGCCCTGCAGGCTAACACGTCTGCCTAACCGCCCATACCCCGTGCAGGGCGAACACCGGACGCGCCACTGGACTTGTCAGCGTGTGCTTTGAGCCTGGCGTTGGAGGTAACGGCGCGAACGTGTGTTTACAAGCTACAGCAAACGAGAAACAACATTTACGACGACTTATGCTGTTTCACTATCGTAAGGGGAGAACCACCTCGCAATGCCGGCAGAAGATCTGTGTTGAATACGGGGACGATGCGGTAAACGCTCGAGAAGGTCAAAAGTGGTTTAGTCTATTTCGGGCTGGGAATTTCACTCCAACAGACAAACCGCGGCGTGGAACGGCTGAATGATACGACAGTCAACAATCTGCAAGGGACAACGTGGGTGTTGGCATCGGCGGTCGAGCTACCGTAGTGAGGAAACTGAAGAAGCTGGGTTACGGAAACATTTGCAATGTGTGCGTCCATCACGAACCGAGAGAAGCGAATTTGATTCAGCGCGTGTCCATCTGCGATTTCTTGTTGAGACACAATCAGAATGATTCTTTTCTGGAACAGCTGGTAACTGGCGACGAGAAATGGATCGCGTACAACAATACTTGGAAGAGTAAATAATGGCGCAACAGGGCAGCCGCAACTATCAGTTCCTAGAAGAGGCCAGCATCCGAGAAAGATTATGCTATGCACCTGATGGGATAGGAAAGGCGTCCCGTATTACGAACTTCTTGCAACCGAGGCTATCACCCCCGAGTCACAGTGTTCGCAGTTAGATCCTCTCGAGGCAGCCTTTGATGATAATCGACCGGATCTGGGACACGATGTCGTCTTTCACTACGACAGGGTCAGACCTCATTCCTCTATGGTGACGTGTGAGAAAACGTTGCATTCTATTGAGTGGGTGTGTTGCCTCAACCGCAGTATTCGCCAGACATTTCCCCCCAGACCCCGCCGCTCTGCCGCTGTCCGACAGGAATACAGTGGGAAGTGCCTCCACCACCCCCTCCACAGCCACCTCTGCTGGAATTTGCAGGTTTCTCTGCGCTGGCCCCCACCTCCGTCCGCGCACGTAGAGTATGCCTGGAGCCCCCGCGGTGTCCGTGCTACGGTTCCCACAGGGAGCTCACACTCCAGTTGCAAACCACCACTCTATTATACTGATCACTATTATGTATTCGGGTTTTTCTTTTTCCTTTCCAGGTATAAATGTATATTTCATTTTTGTACTCCTAGATTTATAATATAGTATTGCGAGATATTTTACGAAAAAAAAGACTATATAAACTTTCTTTTCTAGAGCACATCTTCGTATATTTTCAGGACACTTTTCCCTTAAAGTAACTCATTGTAGAAAGAAATGCTCTGTATTGCGCTAATCATATAGGTAGTTTTGCTTTCTTTCCAGAAGTACCTCACTATACGTAAATTTGTAATCCTACCTTTCTGATACAAGTACCCTGAAAATATTATGATACATCTTCCACGAAAGGCAATGGCACATAATTTTTTTTCTTAAAATGTCTCAATGTAAGAACGAAATAGACGTTATGGTATCTCTAGAATTATAACTATGAAAACATTTTATTACTGTGTATTTTAGTGTGCTGAATGACATGTCGAACATCGTTAATACGTATTTCGTATACCGTTCCTTCTAGATTTAAAGACACATTATTTCTGTGTTAAAACCAAATGCCTGATGTCACGCAGAACAACAATAGAAAAAGTCTTGATACGTAAATGGCCCATTCTTGTCATTTTTTGTGTGTTCACTTCTAATACGGTGAAATATATCGTTTAACACATCATTTGTTGTCCCAGTTAACACTAAATATAAAAAGAAATCCATTTCTTAGCGATTTTACTAAAAGGCTTATGTATTTCGTATGGCAGTAGTTGCACTGGTTCGTATGATTATCTATCATAACAAGATCTTTGACTCTTCTCTCCCCAAAAGAGTACACCATGAAACGACAAGTCTCTAAGATATTTTGGATCAATTCTCCAGCCTTTTTAAGAATACCGCATCCAAAGCTCGTGACACGCAGTCGATGCAAAACTGAGAAGATCGGTAGGTAACTGAAAGCTGACCAGTTTCCACCATAACATAAAAGAGTCCGCAGACATGTATTTTCCTAGAAATCGAGGGAAGGGTCTATTGCGACCGTCGCATATGTACCCATAAAAGTTAAACGCTGCTCACCGAAAGCACTCCCCGGCGACGGTTCCCGAATTTCCCTGGAAATCCGGAATTTTGGCGGTTTTTTCCGTCGAACTGCGTGTGCCGTGCTATTTCGAATCTATCCCGTATTTATCTAACTTTTGCAACGGTAGTTAAAACAATTTTTTTCAGCTCTGGTCCTGTGTCGAGGCAGTTCACCGACAACGGCGCTCTAGTTGCGAGTCTGCCCTGCCGGCCGGAGACCCGCAAACTGGACGCAGGACGACGTGAGCTGGCCTACACTGGACTGGAGGGCGTGGCCGTTGTTCTGGTCAGAGGCAGGGAAGGCAATGGTTGGTGAAACTGCTCAGATGTTCTGGTAGGGGCGGGAAGGAAATTTCCCCGTGATACTCGGATTTGGTGATTTAGCGGCGTGTCGATGCACGGTAGGCTGGCTGGGTGGCGTCCGAGCAGCCCTCTGAAGACGAACACAGCCATACTGGAGGAGGCGGGTGTCCGTGGAGTAGTGATCGGAAAAACTGTTCTGTACAACAGTTATTTTTCGGTGTTTGTGCTGTCTCGTTTGTAACAGGTCTTTTCAAAAAATGGTTCAAATGGCTCTGAGCACTATGGGACTTAACATCTATGGTCATCAGTCCCCTAGAACTTAGAACTACTTAAACCTAAGGACATCACACAACATCCAGCCATCACGAGGCAGAGAAAATCCCTCACCCCGCCGGGAATCGAACCCGGGAACCCGGGCGTGGGAAGCGAGAACGCTGCCGCACGACCACGAGATGCGGGCACAGGTCTTTTCCTAACATTTTACTAAGTTGAGTTGAGTGTGGTCAGACATAGTGAATGATGTATTTAAAGTTATGAAGTACTGATAATTCAATTTGTATTCACAACTGACGTGAACAGTTGAAGACGCGGTCGTCATTCAGTAGCTGCAAAAATGGGACGCTCGCTGTTACAGCATCAACAACCTGCCTGGAAAGACAGTCAGTAGAATAATATATGGCGCACGGCCGCGATACGGACTAGTCGGACCTCGAGAACAACACAAGTACTGGATGAAGACGGATTAATTCATTCGTGAAATGTTAGCTATTGCCAATGTCTTGAAAGAGTATTTCTATTTCTGTTACAAAAAAACATCAGTTGTATACCAATTCATATTATAAAGTAAATGAATATAGTAAATCAATATATTTGCCTACACGACGGGTTTTTTTTATTCACAATAGTTGAAGGAAACGAATGCTACTAATTTTACACGAAAGCTAATCACTTGTCTGCCATTTCCAGGAAACAGAAAGACAACAATAACGGGTTAAAAACTCAACAATTCATTCCGTGTTTATTATAAAAGTAGAAAGCAGCTGATATCTTGCCTCAATCTATTTGTAGCCCCAAGAAATGGACAACATGAACTATAGCTCCGATCTCAATGTTCATACTGTCTATCCGTAATGCCTTAATTACAACAGGATTTTTCTGCAGATTTAAAAAAAAATAAATTAGAATCAGTTGGACAACACTGGTAATTTGATGTAGTATTCAACGCCTCATTACTTTTCGAGAAAAGTAGTGAACAGTATATAGACTACATTTTCATTTATTTGCCTGTGTCATATGATATTACTGTTTTACGTATCTTGAAATGTATAATGCAAACGTCAGAGACAAAACCTTTCAATGTTTGTTCTGTCTATACATTAACAGCCACAAAAAGCACACTTATTTCAGAAACTGGATATTTCAAGCGGGATACCCGCAAACCGGTTGTTTTAGCGATAAACGCTGTAAATGAGGAATCCACTAAAACAAAACTTAATAGCGTACACGTGGACTCCGCTGTCCGACGTAAACACAGAGAGACGGAGGTGAGCACAACACAACATTCCCCCTCAGACTGCCGCTGTAAACACGGAGACATATGCAGGGGGAAGTTCTACGACCTCCGGCTCCAAGCCACACACGGCCGGGGTCCTCGGTGGTCTAGTGGTCAGAGGGTCTGAACGTTCCGGCGCCTCGGCTGGGGTTCTATCCCCGGCCGGCGCTGGAATTTTCAGATTTCTCTACCCTGGCCTCCACCTCCGCCCGGGCGTGTGGAGCATGCCGGGAACCCCCGTGGGGTCCGTGCTTCGGATCCCACGTGGAGCCCACTCACAGGCTAAGAACAACACCCGATTATGCAGTCGCTGACACTAACCGTTATCATCATCTCCAGATTTTTCTTATTCCTTTCTGCGTAGGCATATATATTTCATTGTTGCACTCCTTCATTTGTAACATAGTGCAGTGACATACTTTACAGAAAAAAAGATTATATTTATTTTTCTTTTCTCGAACACTTCGCATATTTTCACGATATTTTTTTCCTAAAAGTAATTCACAGTTAGAAAATTAAATTGGGTGTTCTTGTGGTTTTTAGTGTGCGGAATGGCATTACCACAAAAAACCGATTCATTCTCAATACTTTATTTTAACAAATTTTACTTTTTCTACGATCTGACAAATACAAATTTCATATGCTGTGATGCCGTGGTATGAACACTTCCATAACGAATACAACTTTTTTTTCTTAAATGATCTCACTGTTAAAAGAAATGGACGATATCCACAAAGACAGTGTGAAATGCTTTTTTTCTTTTTTGTGCCTAAGTGATATTCTTCAGGTTTTTAGTATTCTGAATGATAATTTTATAAAAATATGGTTTCATGCACCTTTTGTTTACAGTTAACACTCAGCTTTAAAAAATGATTTTATCAGCGATTTTACTAACACGTCTATACATATAGATTACTACTACTTCTTATAGATATATGCCTGGAGGATGTAATGCGTAACGAATGCTCATGTACCATAATCCACCAACTACACGAAAAGGGGGATAACTCTGTAACTATTAGGGGGATTTCAGTGCTGCCAATTATTTACAAAATTTCTGGCAAATTACTTAAAAAGACGTAAAGCACAAATAGACGATTTAATTGATGAATATCAAGAGGGCTAATATGACAAGCACTTTGGCTCCTCTTTACACCAGGGAATCTTGTGGATCTGAGAAAATTATATTACCACCTCTACATATTACCTAAGTTAGGCTCAATCTAACAGTCTAAGAAACAGGTATGATGGAAGTCTATTATTGTTATACCACTGAAGTTACATTGCAAATATATATAGTTGTCTTTACTGTTCAAAATTCTAGAACCCACAATACACTACGACTGTTTTGATACTGTACAATGTAAAAATAGCACAAACGAAAATTAATAAACGCTTCCTACTCTCGGTATGAAAACATAAATAACTGCTACCACTAAATTCAGTCCCACGTATCCGTCTCAAATGCGTGGATAAAACTGGTTTATTAATATTAATTTACAAGTAAGGTAAGTTATGCAAAACACTGTGTACATTGTAGCATGTAAAGTACGCAAAAATATGGTAACTGACGAACAAAGCAGTGGTGACACACTGTATTTTGTTACATTCGTAAAGTCGCTCACTTTTCCCCACTCCGCTAGTAGATGTCTCAACCAGTCAGCCGCCCGTAGTGCAGGCTTTCGCTGCAAGAGGGTTCTGGCTGCAGTTGGGGACTGCCCCCCCCCCCCCACCCCCCCACCCCCCCTCCCACCATCCTGCCTGTAGAGTCTGCTGCTGTAGTCCTCAACGTCTGATTGTGAGCCAGTCAGCGTGACCGAAAAGCACCAGGCTACACGAGAAGCGTAATAATCGCGATACAGAGGACAGGTGCTGCCGACTGGTGTGAGTGTTATCAGTTTAACTTGTCGTCGTTGTAAAATAGGACGCGACGTATCTTCTACACGACTAGCAGACGGCGATCTGAGGTAAGTCAGTTTGGAACGGATGCGCAACACCGTACGAATAACAAGTGAAATTAAAGAAAGACAAATCCACGTTTATGGACGAAGAAAACGCCTTTGACAAATGTGATCAGGATAGTTTGATTTCAATATGTTATCACAGATGAAATAGATGACAAAGGTCATCTAGAGTATGAAGAGAAAGGCGACAGCAGTTGCGTAGCCTATCCGCAAGGCTATTCACCATAGAAAAAGCAATCGACGAGAACTTCGCAAGACGAAATAGAGATTAGTGAGAAGGAATAAAAACTGTTTCCGAAGCAACTTCTCACACTCCAGCAGAGCGACCTTGACTGATAAAAATTGTGTCAATGGCAGGCAAGTGGTAGAGTGTTTGCCAGCCAGAAAGAAAGGTGCTGTACACAATTTAAATCTGCCAGGAACTTTGAAAAGTCTTGGCATTGTTATGCTGGCAGACATAGCAACGGACATGGAAGATTTGCTGAAGGGACTCGATTAGTCTTGAAACAATGTAGGTAAAGGTTATAAGATGGACATGGAGAATGCCTTGGTATTGCTAGAGTTAGTCCATGACGTGCATTACCAACGGCGTGGGTAGGAGGGCACTTTATACCACCCTAAAAAGCGAAATTCGTTATTTGGTGCTAGCTTATATTAACAGATTAATTTTGAAAGCGGTACTGACGTGTAAGCAGCGTTCATTACATGAAAATACCTTTTAGCACACTCTTAGGAGTATCGAACCACTTTCAATTCCGTGCACTACCAATTTTATGACAAGCATAAAAACTTTAGAAATGGAGGTTTCGTCCACTACTGTTGACTTTGATTCTCAACATACAGGTGCTCCTCTCTGTGATGCAGCGTCAAGGGTAACCGCAACCATGGTCTCCGAGCTAATAGTACATGCTGCTGCAAATGTCGTCGAACTGTTAGAGCAGATAGTTGTTGTCTTGCAAACATCCCCATCTGTTGATTCAGGGATCGAGACGTGGCTGCACGATCCGTTACAACAATGAGGATAAGATGCCTGTCATCTCGCCTCTAGTGATTCGAGGCCATTGGGATCCAGCACGGCGTTCCGTATTATCCTCCTGAACCCACCGATTCCATATTCTGCTAACAGTCATTGGATCTCGACCAACGCGAGCAGCAATGCCGCGATACGATAAACCGTAATCGCGATAGGCAACAATCCGACCTTTATTAAAGTCGGAAACGTGATGGTACGCATTTCTCTTCCTCACACGAGGCATCGCAACAATGTTTCACCAGGCAACGCCGGTCAACTGCTGTTTGTGTATGAGAAATCGGTTGGAAACTTTCCTCATGTCAGCACGTTGTGCGAATGCTATGAAAAGTTGATCATTTGCATATCACAGCATCTTCTTCCTGTCGGTTAAATTTCGCGTCTGTAGCACATCTTAGTGGTGTAGCAGTTTTAATGGCCAGAAGTGTATCACACGATAGTGAAGTCTGTATTCAACAATGAAGAAATGGAGTATAGTAAACACTCACCAGTGTAAGATGTTTTAATAATGATAATATCTCTTATTAAATTAAAGTTGGAAATCATTCACCGTATAATTGTAGATGAAAGCTGGAACAGGTTATGCTAATACATGCAACGTGTTGATAAACATGAAATGTCAAGGATGCAATGCTGACACCAAAGAAAATCGAAAGACACACTGTTGAGAAACAGAGATGACCCTATCAACTGAACTGTTAAATAAACCGGCAATATGAGCGGCCTGTTTAAAATCTGGGGTCGCCGATCAAAGAGCAGCAGTACCGGGATCATCGAAAGACGAAGAGCCGAAGAACACAACCGAGTTGTCTTTAGCAACCTGAACAGCTCGGTGGCAGCCGCTGCCTGGTCATTTTTCCGTCGGAACTGGTTGCAGTCCCTGATTTGTGCAGTCAGTTAAAGAAGGGCTTCTCAACTAATAGTGTTGTGTTGTGAAGTTAGTGCAGTGAAGCGAAAGTGTGAAATTTGTGTGAAAAGGTGCTTAAAAAGTTTGTGGTTTATTTAATGGGCAAATCCTGTTAGGCCCCACATTTAATCAATGTTGTAAAGATCAATGTACCATGTTCATAGCTTGCCGCATGAGCGAGTGAATGACTGGTTCAAAAACAACAGTACACAACACTATATTGCCATCGTTTAGAGAAACCTCCAATATCCGTGACCTTTCAAAGTTATTAAGGTGTGGGGGCAATGTAACATTGCATGAGTATGTCCTATATAGTCTGATCTACTTTGCGTCACGTGAGTGTAGGGCAGTCGAAACCAATAGTGACCCATGGCGTCATATCAACTTGAGAATTTTATATATATATATAAATCATTCATTTCTAAATTTTATTGATTATTTACAGAGTAAAGAATTTTATTATGTACAACATTTAATAGGTAATGAGTTTCAATGAGATAGATATAAATACACTCCTGGAAATTGAAATAAGAACACCATGAATTCATTGTCCCAGGAAGGGGAAACTTTATTGACACATTCCTGGGGTCAGATACATCACATGATCACACTGACAGAACCACAGGCACATAGACACATGCAACAGAGCATGCACAATGTCGGCACTAGTACAGTGTATATCCACCTTTCGCAGCAATGCAGGCTGCTATTCTCCCATGGAGACGATCGTAGAGATGCTGGATGTAGTCCTGTGGAACGGCTTGCCATGCCATTTCCACCTGGCGCCTCAGTTGGACCACCGTTCGTGCTGGATGTGCAGACCTCTGAGACGACGCTTCATCCAGTCCCAAACATGCTCAATGGGGGACAGATCCAGAGATCTTGCTGGCCAGGGTAGTTGACTTACACCTTCTAGAGCACGTTGGGTGGCACGGGATACATGAGGACGTGCATTGTCCAGTTGGAACAGCAAGTTCCCTTGCCGTTCTAGGAATGGTAGAACGATGGGTTCGATGACGGTTTGGATGTACCGTGCACTATTTAGTGTCCCCTCGACGATCACTAGAGGTGTACGGCCAGTGTATGAGATCGCTCCCCACACCATGATGCCGGGTGTTGGCCCTGTGTGCCTCGGTCGTATGGAGTCCTGATTGTGGCGCTCACCTGCACGGCGCCAAACACGCATACGACCATCATTGGCACCAAGGCAGAAGCGATTCTCATCGCTGAAGACGACACGTCTCCATTCGTCCCTCCATTCACGCCTGTCGCGACACCACTGGAGGCGGGCTGCACGATGTTGGGGCGTGAGCGGAAGACGGCCTAACGGTGTGCGGGACCGTAGCCCAGCTCCGTGGAGACGGTTGCGAATGGTCCTCGCCGATACCCCAGGAGCAACAGTGTCCCTAATTTGCTGGGAAATGGCGGTGCGGTCCCCTACGGCAGTGCGTAGGATCCTACGGTCTTGGCGTGCATCCGTGCGTCGCTGCGGTCCGGTCCCAGGTCGACGGGCACGTGCACCTTCTGCCGACCACTGGAGACAACATCGATGTACTGTGGAGTCCTCACGCCCCACGTGTTGAGCAATTCGGTGGTACGTCCACCCGGCCTCCCGCATGCCCACTATACGCCCTCGCTCAAAGTCCGTCAACTGCACATACGGTTCACGTCCACGCTGTCGCGGCATGCTACCAGTGTTAAAGACTGCGATGGAGCTCCGTATGCCACGGCAAACTGGCTGACACTGACGGCGGCGGTGCACAAATGCTGCGCAGCTAGCGCCATTCGACGGCCAACACCGCGGTTCCTGGTGTGTCTGCTGTGCCGTGCGTGTGATCATTGCTTGTACAGCCCTCTCGCAGTGTCCGGAGCAAGTATGGTGGGTCTGACACACCGGTGTCAATGTGTTCTTTTTTCCATTTCCAGGAGTGTATGTTTTGACATAGCAAATAACTTTGTTGCATTATGAATGATATGCTTCCCCTTTGTAAGAACAAAAACTTCCGTCTTGCTCGGGTACGCGATCAAGTAGTCGTCGAGTGCGGATCTGCTGTAACTTTCACGAATGGGCATAGAATTGTTAATTGACAATCCGCAGTTGATTTAAAAAGTATTCTAGGGAACCACGGCCCTACTTTGGTGCAAACAAATCGGCAACGCGCCGCGGGTAATGAGTATAACGGGTGGGGCACTACAAATGTAGTGCGGGACAATACGTTGAGAATGTGTGTTTCGCGGGAGGCGTGCCAGAGATAAATCCCTGCAGTTGCGCTATCCTCTGTGTCCTTGGTGGCTCAGATGGATAGAGCGTCTGCCTGTGTAAGCAGGAGATCCCGGGTTCGAGTCCCGGTCGGGGCACACATTTTCATCTGTCCCCGTTGACGCCTGTAACAGCTAAGGGTGTTCATTTCATTGTAATTGAATAGTGCCTGACTATCTCTAGGTTACGCAAGTTAAGTGCATCGCACTATCCCTGCACTTCCCAATGTGTATTTTAGGTGGTCCTATTGATTGTTTTGGTCCTACTGTTTGTTAAGTATTTTATGGTGGTTAATATACATCACTGTGGCAGTTTTTCACTACCTTAGCAGGTCCGGCCATCTCATTGTGCCCTTTCTCTGTGATTTGTTCCTGAGATTCGAGAGAAGCCTATTTTCGGACTGCTGTGACTTTCCGTAGAAAAATCGGGCCATCTGTCTAATTCTATCCTTAATTGTCTGTACTCCTGTGATGATATGTAGCTCCCTAGTTGGGAAGTCACACGGGAGTTTCTTGATCCTAAGGATTCTACTCTGGAAGCCCTGCAATCTTCGGATGTGGCAGTCTGCCACATTGCCCCACACGACTGGCGCATACTCCATTATCGGCCATATAAGGGCGAGAAACTGCGTAATACCACAACGTGTAGGTAGGGTTGTCTTCCGGGTCCACGGGGTTGAGCCTCCCATGATCCGCACTGGCTATAGGTCAATGGGGATCTTTTTCATCATGAAGATGACTGCCTGGCTTTTGCCGGCATTGTATTTAAGGCGCCACTTTGTGGCCCACGTACTTGGACCGTCAGCAGGCGGCGCACGAGGTTATGGTATACAGCGCGGTGTCGTCTGCGTATAATGCGAGCGAGACTCTGTTGGCCATTGGCGTGTCAGAGGTGTACAGGGAGTACAGCAGGGGTCCGAGAACAGAACCCTGCGGTACTCCCACCTGTGTGGGCCTTGCTGTAGATATGCCCGCTCCCGCACGGACATTGAACGTTCATCCACTGAGGTAGGACTCGATAAGACGGACGTGTGGAGTCGGTACTCCCAGTGTGAACAATTTGTTATGGAGGCCCGTGTGCCATACACAACGAAAGCCCTAGAGACATCGACCAGCACGGCCCCTGCCTACTGTCGATTTTCCAGGGCCAGACGTAGCAGCTGTTGCTCGGTGCTGTGTCTGCGTCGGAAGCCGAATTGTTCCGGCAGGATCAGCAGCATTAGCCTTTTAGAGTACAGGCACTCGAATATCTTACAGTTTGCCGGTAGAAGGCAGATCAGCCTGTAATTCTGTGGGAGCCTGATGTCTTTGCCTTGTTTTGGGATAGCAAGCACCTCTGCATGTTTCCATGCAGAGGGGAAGTTGTCGGTCTGAATAATTCGATTGAAGATTGCGGTGATGGGCGAATGACTGTTTCAGGAAGCTGAAGTAGTATAGCGTTTTCCAGCTGGTCGCACCCACTGGCTTTCCTCTGGTTTAGCTGCTTCAGTTGTACCTCTACTTCCTCCTTTGTGAATTCTTTGATGTCTGCTACTGCTTCCTCACACACACACACACACACACACACACACACACACACACACACACACTCACTCACTCACTCACTCACTCACTCACTCACTCACTCACTCACTCACTCACTCTCTCTCTCTCTCATGTGGCCACAGGATTGTATGTTTGAATGTCTGTGTGGTTGTGTATGTGTGTACTTTTGCTATAAACAAATCTAGTGCTCAAAAGTTAATGTGAATGCTCTTTTCTGTTATGTCGTTTGTGCTCCACGTATCAATCCACTACAGGTGAGTTCTTTACCTTATTTTACTTACTACCCCAGCCAGAAATTTCCTGCTTAGGGCTGCTCAGGCCTTACTGCCCTGAGACAGTGTGTGTGTGTGTGTGTGTGTGTGTGTGTGTGTGTGTGTGTGTTTCTTCTGAATGAGGACTAAAAGCTAAAAGTTTCACAATCTTTTCTTTTTGTCCGTTTGTGAGTCAGCACCTCATCTATGTAATGAGTAGCAATTTATCCTTTTCATATTGTTGCTATCTCAACACGAACTTTCCACAGTTAGACTGAGCCTCTGTGCTCTTATTTTAGAGAAATTATGAGGTTCATCTACAAAATTGGCAAAGTCATAGCTCATGTTTCTTATCATCATAAATCAAACAATGAAAATTCCAGGGAATATTATGACAATATCATGGTCCAGCCCACTGGCCAGACACAGTGCCCACATGCGAGTTGCGCTTGCGTGAATGTGTGTATGATGTCAACTACAGAATAAGGCACTTTGGCTGAAATCTCAATATGAATGGCAGCGTTGTGTGTGTGTGTGTGTGTGTGTGTGTGCGTGTGTGTGTGTGTGTGTGTGTGTGTGTGTGTGTGTGTGTGTGTGCACGCGCACATGCCTGCACACATGCATCTCCGTTAAACATCTTCTCTGTATGGTGGGCAGCATCCTTTCCATTAATACGATCATCACAAATCATTACACATGAACCAAAAAATGTGTGTTATTGCTAGATGCTGTAATGTAACAACTCCAGACTTTCTCACCTTAGAGTAGATGGCACAGATACCAAAGTATAAGATACGTTATTACTTTTGTTATGTTGTATATATATGATTATACATCTTTCACATATATGAACCACTGTTATAAAGTGATCTATAAACTGTAATGTTTCGCCACGAAAGAAGTCAGCTTTGAGAATAAATGGCACAAAAAAGGGGGGAGGGGTGAGGAGCAGTAAATTTCAGAGCATTTATGTTAGCCACTGGCATACCCACAATATCATTGAGAGAAATATTGTTAACTACCCAATAAATATTAACAGCGTAAGTGAGGATAAAATCTACAAATCCAAAAAAATTGTAGTATAAAACAAAACTACAAGCTACAAAACATACTCAAACATTACAAAACATATGAACACTATCTTTGTTATGATGGTAACTTTAGTGTCACAGCTGAATTAATTCAATGCAATGGTACCTAGAATTTTGTGTATAGTATTTACCATTTTTTGTACGTCAACAGTTTGTCATTACTACACAAAATGATGATGCTCCAATCTGCATTTAAGTTCATTTGAAACCACACATGTTGACTACATGCTTTAATGATACACAATTAACATTATTTTGTATGGGGACCACTTACCTATCACCAAAACTGCTCAATCTTTGCTTAGGTAATAGTTGGTTGGTTTAAAAAAGGGGGGAAGGACCCAAACTACAAGGTCATCGGCCCCTTGTTCCTAATAAAACAATGCCACAAGTGTGAGAATAAAACAGGCGAGACATATAACACAAAACGGGAAACAAGGAAAAACCACAAGAACGAATGAAAGGCAACGAGCACTAAAATGAACAAAGGAGGACAAGAAAACAACAGAGATGCTAGAAAAAAAGAGAGAGCAAAGCAAGAAAGCTGACTACAGTGGCTGGCTGACCATGAGAGTAAAAAAGAAAAGTCAGTCATTCTGCAACACATTAAAACCTCCACCCTGAAAGCACTATGGTAGAGGACACAGAGGGACAAAGGACATGCGCTAAAGCTTAGATCAAATGATAAAACCCACACTCACGAATAAAACATGAAACTAAATCAACCAATGAGGTATTGTCAGATAAAATGAGCGGCAACGAGTCTGGTAAACCATGACTTCAACACTGGGCAGTGAATGTGTGACAGAGCACCAGATTATGGGCCACTACAAACTGGGTGCCACAGTGACATTGAGGCGGGTCTTCATGGCCCAAGAGGTAGCCGTGGGTCGCCCAGGAGTGGCCAATGCGGAGCCGGCAGAGGACAACTGATTTCTGCAAGAGGCCCGTACGGGAGACTTCCACACATTCGTAGTCTCCTTAATGACATGCAGTTTGTTGTGCATACTGTTATACCATTCAGTCTCCAAAAGCCAAAAAACCCTGAGGCAGAAGTCAGAGCGCAAGTTAGGTTCAGAGATGCCCATCTCCAGAAGCAGTTTCTGCATAGCCAGATGGATGGAAACCACCAAAGGATGGCGAGGGTAGCACTGGTCGATAGCTTGTAGGCTTCTCAAGGAGTCAGTACACAGAAGAAACGATTCCTCAGGGCATGAACGGATGTACTGAATTGCACAAGATATGGCCACCAGCTCTGCAGTGAATACACTGCAGCCAACGGGCTATTTGGACAAAGGTGAAGCCAACATTACCATCAGCCATCGAGCCTTTGCTGTTAATCACTTCAGAGTCCTGGAACAATTCGAGAATCAAGAGGAAGTGAACAGCGGAGAGCCGTAGGGTAACGGAGTCCTCAGGGCCACACGAACAGTCCAGGTGAAGCTTCGGGCTACAGCTACACCACGGAAGTGTACGTGAATGGACCTCGAGGAGAGGTGGTAAAGGGAAGGACTCCAGTTCAGACAGAAGTGATTGCACGCAAACCGTAATCATTAGCCCTGACCTGGGCCGCCTATGCGATATGTGAATCACCGTGGTTTGGAAAAGAAGACAATAATTAGGATGTTCAGGACAGCTACGAATGGGTGCAACATAACTGGCGAGGAGTTGTCCATGTCTGATCTTCAATTAAGGGACTCCAGCCTCCACCAGTATGCTCGGCACCAGTCTCGTCCTACAAGCTCCTGTCACTAGTCGAACTCCGCAATGGGGGCAATGGTTTGAAGCAAACGCAGTGCTGAGGGCACTGCCGAACCATAAATCACACTCCCATACTTGAAGTGGGATTGAACAAGGGTTCTGTAGAGCTGCAGCAGCGTAGAGCCATCTGCAAGCCAGTTGGTTTTGTTCAGGCAGTGGAGGGCATTGGGGCGCTGCCAACACTTCTGTTTAAAGTGACAAAGATGAGGAAGCCGAGTCAATCGAGCGTCGAAAACCAGACCTAAGAATCGATATGTCTCCACTACAGTGACTGGATCGTCAGTAAGGTAAAGTGCTGGTTCCCGACGAACTATACGTCGCTGACAGAGATGCATGACATACCTCTTTGTGACGGAAACTGGAAGCCACGGGCTAGAGCCGATGACTGAGCCTTGTAGATGGCTTCGCGTAGGCGACGCTCGGCAACACCAGTGCTGGAGCAGCCGTACGAAATGCAGAAGTCGTCTGCATACAGAGAAGGTGTGACGGAGGGCCCGACAGCTGCTCCTAGACCGTTAATGGCCACTAAAAATACAGAGCCCTGTGGGACTCCATTCTCCTGGATATGGATGGAACTATAGGAGGCACCAACTTGGACACAGAAAGTATGGAGCGACAGGAAGTTTTGCATAAAAATCGGCAGTGGGCCCTGGAGACCCCACTCGTACAATGTGACAAGGATATGATGTCGCCAGGTCGTATTATATGCTTTACATAGTCAAAAAAGATAGCGACCAGGTGTTGGTGTCTGGAAACGGCTGTTCAAATGGCAGATTTGAGGGACACAAGATTATCAGTGGTAGAGAACCCTGGCAGAAGCCGCCCTGACATGGAGCCAGTAGGCCACGTGACTCCAGTACCCATTACAACCACCCACACAGCATACATTCCAACAGCTTACAAAGAAGCTTGGTGAGGCAGATGGGCCAATAGCCATGCACATCAAGCAGGTTTTTCCTGAGATAAATGCAATCGTACCAGATCCGGTTGAAGAAAATGAGGACATATCGCTTGTAACGTGAGAGATGTTTAATCATCTGGCTGTGGATCCGATCAGGCCCAGTAGCTGTGTCAGAGCAATGTGAAAGGGCACTGAGGAGTTCCCACTCTGTAAATAAGGCGTTATAGGATTCACTGTGGCATGTAGTGAATGAGAGGACTTTCCCCTCCAGCCGCCATTTGAGAGTACGAAAGGCAGCGGGGTAATTCTCCGACACAGAGGCTGCAGCAAAGTGCTCAACAATCACATTTGCATTGGTAGATAATACACAATTTATAGTAACACAGGGAACACCTGTTGGGGTTTGGTACCCGAAAAGACGTTTGATCATTGCCCAGACTTGGGAAGGTGACGTACGGCACCCAATGCTTCCGTTGTTTGATAAGATGGCGAACGCAGGCACAGAGCTGTTAAAAGGCTATGAGGTGCTCCAGGCAAAGGTGCCACTGCAGAGCTCGCCGACGCTCTGTAATTGCTTCGGTAACTTCCAGCGACCACCAAGGAACTGCCCTATGCCGGTGCCACCATAAAGAGCAAGGGATCGCTTTTTCTGCACCAGAAAGAATTGTTGTAGTAACCTGCACTACCATCACATCGTTGTTACTGTTTGGGGGAGATCCAATAGAGACAGTAGAGGTGAAAGTTTCCCAGTCTGCCTTGTTTAAAGCCCATCTGGGCAGGCATTTGTGGGCCTAGCCCCAGGACAGTGGCGGGAAGATGGGGAAATGGTCACTACCATACATGTGATCATATGCTCTCCAGTGGATAGATAGGAGAAGGCCACGACTGCAAACCGAGAGATCAATGGCCGAATATGTGCCACGTGCCACATTGTAATGCGTGGGGGCACTTGTATTTAAGAGGCAGAGGTCAAGGTGTGACAGTAAATTTTCGACATCTCTGCCTTGCCCAGTAAGCACAGTGCCATCCCACAAGGGGTTATGAGCATTAAAACCTCCCAAAAGTAGGTAAGGTTTAAGGAGATGATCAATCAGTGCAGCCAATGCGTTCATGGGTACCGCACCATCTGGAGGGAGATATACATTGCAGACAGTTATTTCCTGCATCGTTCTTATTCTGACAGCCACAGCTTCAAGAGGGGCACAGTGCCACTACAGACTGAGTTTAGGACACAAACACAAACTCCGCCTGACACTCAATTATAGTCACTACAGTTCCTGTAATATCCCTTATAGCCATGCAGGGCAGGGATCCACATTGCCGGGAACCAGGTTTTTTGGAGGCCAATGCACATAGCAGGTGTAAAGTTTAACAGTTGCCAGAGCTCAGCCAGGTGGTGGAAAAAACAACCGTGATTCCGCTGGAGGATGGCGTGATTGTGAGACTGGGGAGGCACAGAACATTCAATGAGGCAGTTTACACCTCAGAGTCACCTGCTGTCACCGACTTACTGCCCGAACAGTATATATCCATTGTGTCTGAGGGTCTGGCGAGATCTAGGTCCTCAGCGCATGCCAGAATCTCCACCTCATCCTCAGACACAGAGCTGGTAGATAGTGGTGGTGTGGGTGCCACTGCACGGCCTTGGTTCTTGGGGGTCTTTTCTTTGTTTGTTTTTCTCACTCTCTTTAAGTTTATCCAGCTGGAAGGGCTTCACTAATTGAGTCTCAGGGACTGAGGAGGACCATGAGCCGTAAGACCAGCCACCTGTGGTTGCTTCAACTACTGGCAGGTGTCAGCTTTGCCATTGGTAGGAACCTGGGAAGGGAGTGGCCCAAGGAATCCCTTCCTGGCAAGAGGAGCTGAGAAGGACGTCCACAATCCCGAAAGGTGA
The DNA here is from genome assembly GCF_023897955.1 of Schistocerca gregaria. Lineage (NCBI taxonomy): Eukaryota > Metazoa > Arthropoda > Insecta > Orthoptera > Acrididae > Schistocerca > Schistocerca gregaria. The sequence goes on from NC_064929.1 coordinate 216,161,835, forward strand.
GACTGGGAGTACAGAGGGAGGACATAAGGCCGAACTTCCAGCAGTTAAAGCACCACATCGGATTAGACCATCACCTTGACCTTCTCGGGTAATGTGTTACCCTTGAAGGCCATGATGAAGGCACCAGTGGCAACCTGATTATCCCTCGGACCCCCGTGGAGACGCCGGACAAAAGGGACACCTCGCTGCTCTAAATTGGCGTGCAGCTCATCGTCAGACTGCAAACTAAAATCCCTGTGAAATATGATACACTGGACCATATTTAAGCTCTTATGGGGTGTGATGATTACATAAACATCCCCCAGCTTGTCACAAGTGAGTAATGTCTGCGACTGGGCAGAAGATGCTGTTTTGATCAAGACTGATGGCAAATCTCATTTTGGACAATCTTTCTACCTCTCCAAACTTGTCCTAGTGCTCAACGAAAAACTGAGGCTTCATCATCATGAAAAAATTTCCCATCAGCTCTCAAACATACAAGGTACTGGGCTGAATGAGATCTGCTGCCACACTTAGCCTGACATTCCTCCCATGGTGTGGCCAGGGAGGGGAATGATTTCGAGTCTTACTTCTGTGCGTTGAATTGAGCTCGTGAACGCTTAGAGACTGCTGGTGTTTCACCACCAGCAAGAGGTGATGGACTACGCTTCATCACTTGTCATCCGCACTGATGCCATCCACTCCAACCAGGGGCCCTCACCATGGGCGCCACCCAGCTGCAGGAAAGGCCACCTGGCAGGATGGCCAATGCCGGGAGTCCCGATGTCCCAGGGGATGGGCATTTACCCCTTGGCATATGTGGGGAGTTATGGTGCAAGCATCAGCAGAGCGATCCCCGTCTGGTCAGGGGGCTACAACCAACAGGGTACATGGCAGCCCCACCACGACGGACTGGCTACCGTGCCGGATATGAGGTGCAAAGAAGTCCACGGTCATTGTCCACACAGAAAGTGAAACTGCACAGTGCATGGTGGAAAATGCACCCAGGAAGGTGTCCTCGCCCGAGAGATGGAGAATGAGTGGGACCGAAATGCGACAACGAGAAAGTGGGCTAAAGATTGCAGTGCACAATAGACACGATGCACATGTAAGATGCCCTTCCACAGTTGGTTTGGTCTTCGGGGAAATTTTGAAGAATGGAGGTCAAACCCTACAGGGGGCCATCACATAAGGGCCAAAACATGTGAAACTCCTTTTACTCACCTCTTACGACAGGCAGGAATACCTCGGGCCTATTCTTACCTCCAGACCTGCAGGGGGGGTTAGTAAGACTTCTTCTTGTGGTTATATCAAATTCATACGGAATATAGGAGAATGGGCAAATCATGCTAATAGAAGTGCTGTGACTGTCCATGAGGATACATGAAACCTACTGTAAGATCCCATTATTTATCATTCACTTTGTCAACAATCCCCAAATACTTAGAAGAGTCATATGCACACGTAAAACAGCATTTTGGCTCCACAGAGCATTCTGGTATTAGTGGCGGAAGTGCAGAGAAATCTTACATGATAGTAAAGCCAGTACCACAGCTTCGGCTTTCTGCTCCAATCTTGGTTGGAATAGTGGTACAATGTGATCCACAGACAATGTTCCAGAAATGATTTTTGCACTTTTACAGTGACGAAACTTGGGCCATTTCATCTCTTGAAACAAAAAACTGAAATGCCTTGTAGGTTCTCACAGCAGAATTGAAATAGCTGTGATATTATAATTTTTGATATGGCATTACAGAAGCGTCCAATTCCACCCATATGCTTTGAGTCACGACATCATCAATATAGCAGAAATGGCTACTTCCAGCATATACAAAACAATAATGATGTTGCTACATATACAGGCCAACACATGAACAAAAATAAAAATGATACAATAATGTCTCACTCCACAAATAAAATGAAACTAACAGGACAATTGTGGAAAACTGAGTGTTAAGGACGGAGATAAATAAATGTATAAAACAGTTATGATAAAAAAACAATTTAAATTACAGCATTCCACTACACCGACAAAACCATGGGAATCAGACGTTTCCCTTGACGTATATAGTGCAACCACAGCTACCAATACCAAAAGACCATCACCAAAATCTAAAAAAGAGGAATCAGACATTTCCGTTAGCCTACATAGCTCAACGCAGCTATCAGTACTAAAAAACCAACATCCTCGAGCTCAAAACACACACACACACACACACACACACGTCTCTGGTTCGAGCCACCAGAACTCTCTGTCAACCTCATGTTGCCACAAACGTGTGACCTATTCAGCAATAAGACAGAACATATCTGCAGAAATTGTATGACAGATATCATATCATCACCCATCTCAGAATGTAATGATACACTCATGATCTTCAATGTCGTAAGCATGCCTAGAAAAATAAGGCATAATCCGTATCACTTCAGGCACAGGGGGTACCTTCATAATCTTGAATGTTATTGAATTTAGTATATGTTAAAATTTAGGCATAAGTAAGAAAAACAAATTTTTTGTTTTCTCCAAATAATTCCTGCCCCGAGATAGAGGCCTCCAGATATGACACTGCAAACACAATTTTGAGGATGGTAATTTCGGATTTTTTTAAAAAATGTAACCGTTCTAGATATATTGTTAAGGGTCTTTTTTGGTTTGTTTGAAAGATAACTGCTTTATGATTACAATAGTATCCTCTGTTTGGACATATGTGTCCAAGTTCTTTTATTGTTGCCTTTTGAATTATTTTTTTATAATTTCTAGAATTTTTTCTTTTTTTTCCGGAAATGCCAATCTAGAAAAGTTGAACTTTTTTTCTGTTGATTAGTACCATGTAGTACTATAATCACTGTAAAGGAGAGCTTCCACTTTTAAGTTGGACAGGTTTTATTTTTCCAAAAATCATTTTTTTTTATCTTTCAAGGGTCATGTATGTCTTTACTGAAGTTTTTTGTTACAATGTTTATTTCTATTGTCTTTGTTGCAGTTATTTCTTAACACTTTCTTTGTTCCAGTTATTTCTCTTCACTTTGATTGTTGCACATATTTATTACACTTTGCTGTAGTTCCCTGCCAGTTTCTTTGTCGTGGTTGTTCACTGCAGGTTTCTGTATTGTCGTTGTTCAGTGCTAATTTGTTTACTGAAGAGCTTCTAATAAATTTGATACCATCCAGTGAGTTCTGTGTTTTCGTGAGAAATTTGCCAGCTGACACAGTTGCAGTGTGCTTTGTGAAAAGGACTGTTCGAAATGTCTTCTGACTGGGGCCACAGGAGAGTGAAGTGTGATGACTATTTGCATATACAGAAAAGAGTGGTACATAAGAAACAAAAAAAAGAAACAAACAAAAAAAAAACAGACTTTGTTCAGGTTGGGAATAAGTGTTTTCATTTGAAGACTCCATTTCAAAGTGAAGATGTTCCCATTTATGACTTTTTGTGTTCTAAATGTTTTGACAGAATAACAACAATGATAGTATCTGAATGAGGTGAAGCCTCCCATGGTGCACATGATGCAGATTTTGCATCAATAGGGGAAGAATTAAATACCCTGAATCAGCCAACTACAGGGGTAGGTGTCAGTCCTGTAAAGAAACCGTGGTCAGTGAAGTTGAGTCATACACTCTATGCACCAAGAAAGTGCAAGGGAATTACTAAGGCTATGGATGAATTCACTACAGCAAAACTGACCACACTCTTCAAAGTAGAAATTCCATCTTCAGAAGAAAATGAACCAAAGCACTCCTACACCTTTTGCCAGACACTTTTTCACCAATATCAATTCAGCTGTTGAATATTGTGCATCCTACAGTGAAAGGTGCAAGGTTTAACTATTACTCCAGAGACATTTTCACAGAAAACAATTTTGAACAATGTTCCATCAGTATCAAAGTACAGGCTAGACAAACCAAAAAATGTGAGAATTGTAAAAGGAGTCTTTGGAAGACCAGATCACTATTATGGTCATCCTGCAGAAGCAGCTCAAGTTCAAATAGTGCAGTCATTTTGTCTCCATGATAAATGGGATTGTTCTCACCAGAATGCCAACAAAAAAGACACTATATCTTTAACAGCTGAAAGTCAAAAAGTTGTGAAAGTGAAGAGGTACGCGAGTCGCAGTCTTATAGAAACTTTTGCAATTTATAAGAGCAGCTATACAATTTCACATATTGGAAGTTCAAAATTTTCTGCTGTACGTCTTAAGAGGGTAGTTCCACACACACCTAGAGATGTCTGGTTATGTGTATACTGTGTTAATTTTGAACTTTGTGTGGTAACTTTGAAGAACTTTCTGGAGCACATGACATATGACACCTTGGTTGGGTGTGTAAAGTCATTATTAGCCTGTTTCATAAAGTGAGACACTTCTTTGTTTCAAGAATGTGGTCACTGCCCTGGAAAGAGAGGACTGTCTTTACAGACATTTGGCCTGGAAGACATAGCAGATAACTCTGCAGAAATTACATATGTGACATGGGAGGAAAATAAACAAATTAAAAAAACTGTTGCCTTTGACAGTTTCATTGATGAACTTGGCGAATGGTCAGTGAAAGCAGTAACACGCCAGCATCTGAAGAAATTGCAACAACAACACATTGCAGAAGTGAAAGGACATGTACAGGCTGAAGAGCTATGTTTAGTGCTTCACTGTGATTTTTCTGAGAACTGGTCTGTAATTCTCCCACAAGAAGTACAAGGGTATCATGGGAGTAATGACAGGTTTCAATTTTTACAGGAATAACATATTTTTGAAACAAGACCACAAGTGTTGCAGTTATAAGTGATGACACAGGACATGACTCAGCACATGCTTTGCTAGCAATGTGCAAAATTCTTCAATCGCAAACAGGGGCAGAGAAGACCATCATTATTTCTGACGGTGCTACTAGTCATTTTAAAAATCGTTACCAGCTGTTTGAATTGAGTAAGTCACTTGTGCCAACTGATGGGTATACAGTCACAGGAAGGGGCCTTGTGATAGTGTAGACGGCCTGCTGAAGCACCATGCTACAAAGCATAATCTTTCCGGACCAAATACAGCTGCAATTCAGAATGCTGAGGATTTTACGAGAGTTGTGAAATCTTACACATCCACAGCCCTCATTCTTTTGTCCAAAGAGGTTGGTTGGTCGAGAAGGGACCAAACTACGCAGTCATCAGTCCCTCTGACCTGAGATTAACTAAAACCGATTAAATCCCACATTAAAAGGGGGAACTACAACATCCATAACATGATAAACTATTGACGGGGAAGGAAAGAAAAGGACAGAAGATGAGGTAAGGGAAAGAAAGTGACTATTGACAGGGGCATGAAGGAAGAAGAGCAGGAGACAAGAAAGATGCTAAGGACATAACAGACCCCATGAAGAAAGGAGTGGGAAGGTAGAGGGCCAGTTGAAGCCAATCCAGTCGGGGCGAAGGTGGAGCATGAAAGCCTGCCATCCCCTCCACACCGATAAGGTGGAAGGCCCCTCCCTTAAACAAAGCGATAAAAACCACTATCACGAATAAAACGTAAAATGAGATCCGCCACTGATGCACCATCAGCCAACACCAGGGGTAGGGATTCTGGAAAGCTAAAAGTCTGTCGTAGGCGGGCTAAGTTGGGGCACTCCAATAAGAGGTGAGCCACAGTCAACTTTGATCCACGACGACAGAGAGGGGGGTCCTCACGACACAGGAGATAGCCGCAAGCCAAAAAAGTATGGCCGATGCTGAGCCAGCAGAGGACAACACAGGCCTTACGAGAGGCCTGTAAGGAGGACCGCCAGGGAAGCTGTAGAATCCTTAATTGCCCTGAGCTAGTTAGGCGAAGAAGGAGTGCTCCATTACGAATTCCAGAGGCCCAAAACATGACGATGTGATGCCGAGCGAAGGTCTATTTCCGGAATACCAATATTGAGAGATGGCCTGGTAGTAGCTAATTTGGCCAGTCGATCGGCAAGTTCGTTGCCAGGAATCCCGACATGGCCTGGGGTCCAAATGAAAACCACTGAACATCCACGTCGAGTGAGGAGAGAAAGGGAGTCCCAGATAATGATGACCGACGAACGGGTGGTGAGGGAAGCACTGGCCGATAGTGTGCAAAACGCTAAATGAGTCACTACAGATAGTGAAGAATAGTCCTGAGCAGGAGCGGATATGGTCCAGTGTGCCTAAGACGGCTACCAATTCTGCAGTAAAAACACTACAGACATCTGGCAAGGAATGAAGTTCCGTGCGTCGCGCATTGGTGTAAGCAAAATCAGTGTGGCCAGCAATCGTGGAGCCATCAGTATAGATCACTTCTGAACCCTTAAAGGAACTGAGGAGACAGGAGAACTGGTGGTGAAGAGCCATCGGATGGACAGAATCCTTTGACTCGATTGAGAGATAAAGACAGGTTTGGCCGAGAGACACACCGTGGAGGGGTACGAGTGTGAGCAGAAACGAGAGGTGGTAAAGGCAATTTCTGGAGCTCAGAAAAGAGCAACTGAATGCGGACAGGAACGGTAAGCCCACACCGTAGCCACCGCTGCGGCAGGGTTATCTGTTATCTCCATGACCGGATAAAGGAGACCATAATTAGGGTGTTTTGGGGTGCAGCGAATGCAGAGCGCATAAGATGTCAGCTGTTGCTGGCACAAAACCCACAGTGGTGGAATCCCCACCTCTGTGAGAAGAGTAAGTATAGGGCTAGTCCGGAAGGCACCAGTCGCAAGTCGGACCCCACCGTGGCGAATGGGGTCTAGTATCTGCAGTATCGAAGGCGGCGCAGAACCACAGACAGGACTTCCATAGTCTAAACGAGACTGGACCAATGCTTGATACAATCGCAGGAGAACAGAGCACAGACACCTAAGGACATTGAGATGGGACCAGCACGTCCTCTTCAGCTGGTGAAGGTGAGGAAGCCATGTCAACCAGGCATCAAAGACCAGACCCAAGAAGCGATGGGTGTCCACCACCTAGAGGGGCCGGCCATCGAGGAACGGACTGTATGGTGACGGCAGAAATGTATGACACGGGTCTCGGCCGCCGAAAACTGAAAGCTGTGGAAGAGAGCCCACGAGTGGGCTCGACAGATTGGCTCCTGTAGACGACATTCTGCAGCGCCCATTACAGAGGAGGTGAGGTAGATACAAAAATTGTCGGCATACGAAGAGGGGGACACTGTCAGCCCAACAGCTGTCACCAGACCATTAATGGCTACGAGAAAGAGAGGGACACTCAGCATGGAACCCTGTGGAACCCCATTTTCTTGCCAATGGGGAGAGCTGTAGGAGGAGCCAACTCGGACCTGAAAAGAGTGACAAGAAAGAAAGCTATGGATAAAAGCGGGCAGAGCGCCACGAGGGCCCCAATTCGTGAAGAGTGGTGAGGATGTGGTGGCGTTAGGTGGTGTCATGGGCTTTATGCAGATCAAAGAAGACTGCAAGGAAAAAAACCACTTTGAGTCGATGACAAAAGGTCGCTGGATTCAAGGACCCAAAACAGCCATCGACTGGGAGGGTGTTAGTAAGGCTAATTAGACGGCTTCAACACTGGAACAACAATGCTTTCCTGCCACTGGTAGGAAATACTCCCTCACCCCACAGGCCGGTTGAAGAGGGTCAATATACGACGGTGGCCAGCCACCGATAAGTGTCGCAGCATTTGGTTATGTATCCGATTCGGTCCAGGAGCTGTGTCAGAACAAAGGGCGAGAGTGCTGGCAAATTCAAACTCCCTAAATGGGGCATTATATGGTTCTGAGCAGCAAGAAACAAAAGACAAAGGCAGTCATTCTGAACGCTCTTTCAGGAGAAGGAACATGGGCGGATACTGAGCCGATGCCGAAGCTCGAGCAAAGTGTCGAGCGAAATTTTCTGCCACAAAGTCCATATCGATAAGAGCAACGCCAAGCACAGAGATTCCCGGAACCCCGGTGGGAGGACGGTGGCCAAAAATTCGTAAGAGTTTCACCCAGACTTGTGAAGAGGGGGTGTGGGGTCCTACAGCAGCTACATATTGTTCGCAGCAAATCTGTTTCTGAAATTTGATTAGGTAACGTGCCAGAGAGTGGAGTCATTTAAAAACCAGAAGAAGTGCAGTAGAAGGGTACCACTCGAAGTGTCGAAGAGTACGGCGGCGGTCTTTTACGGCTGCAGCAATTTCCGGAGTCCACCAAGGGACCACATTCTGGACGGGGGAAGCTGAAGAAGACTGGATTGCTGAAACAGCTCCTGAAAAGATGGAGGCAGTCGAGGTCAGAGTAGATTCATCAACACTGTCACGTGGCAATACAGGGGGGATGGGAGCAGAGGAGGAGGCAACCCATCACTCCCACCTGGGAGGGTGACGGGTTCGAGAGACACTGAAGGAAGGTCAAAACAATCGGGTAACGGTCGCCGTCACATAAGTCATCGTGGACACTCCACTGAACAGAAGGAGAGGTCAACGGTTGAGAAAGTGCCGTGTGCCACACTAAAGTGTGTGGGAGCACCTGTGTTTAGGAAACAGAGGTCAAGCACTGCCAGAACTGTCCAGCCCAGGGCTGTAGTCGTATGACTACCCGAAAGACGGTTGTTCGCATTAAAGTCCCCTAATTACAGGAGGGGAGAAGGGATTTGTTGAAGAAGAGTGGTGAGGGCACGGGATGTGGGCGGCCTGCCAGGTGGGAGGTAGAGATTACAGATTGTGATCGGAATGGCCAGATGGACCCTCACAGCAATCGCTTCCAGAATGGTACGGAGGGGAACCCATTTACTAACAATGTCCTTGCTGACCGATGTGCAAATACCACCAGAAGCCCACGAGGGGCCAATTCGGTTCCGACAGAAAGCGTGGAACCCGCGAAGGGTATGTGAGTAAGAATTGACAAAATGGGTCTCCAGGAACGCAATACAAGTGGGAGAGTAGAAGGAAAGAAGGGGGCTGTAACTCTGGAAGGTGATGCAGATATCCATTACAATTCCACCGGAGGATTCTCGAGCTGGAGTCCAAAGTGGAAGTGAATGGGCCGGAGTCGGTCATGCCACCGAGACGCTACCCATCACCGATAAGGGTGGGGCAATATCCGTATAGGTGGGGTCACACTCTGTCGGTTCATTAACTGTAGGAGGGGAAGGTCGCACCTCAGGGGTACCGGAGGGGCCTCGCCCTCGTTCCTGCGTTTCTGCTCCTTGTCTCAGGAAGGAAGAGAAGGGCAGACTTCAGTGAGGGCAGGCACGGAATTACACCGGGCATTCTCGGCGCCCACTGACCACGGATCGTGCTGCCGACGTGGAGCAGCACATCGCCTTTCAGGAGGGATGGAGCCGGTCATATTTTTGACGAGCCTCAGATTAGGTGAGCCAATCTAAGGTTTTGTACTCTAGAATCCTCCTTTCTTTCACAAACACCAGGCATGTAGGTGAGCGTGGAGAATGCTGTCCATTACAATTTACACACATTGGAGGGGGCACCCACAGTCACCACAGAGGGGATCACTGGTGCAGTGACGACGTGTGTCCAAACCTTAAGCATTTAAAACATCTCATTGGTGGTGGGATATAAGGTTTTACATCACACCGATACACCATTACCTTGACCTTCTCTGGGAGGACATACCCCTGGAAGGCCAGCATAAAGGCACCTGTAGCGATGCAACTGTTTGGAGGGCCTCGCTGCACACGGCGGATAAAACGAACCCCTCGCTGTTTGAGGTTAGCACAGAGCTCCTCGTCAGTTTGCAGAAGGAGATCTCGGTGGGACGTCACCGAGATGCTCACAAGCACGCAGGGCATCAGATTGGGCAACAGAAGATGTCTCAATGAGCAAAGCAGGGGATCGCATTTTACTCATCGATTCAACTTCGCAATACTTATCTTCAATCGTCTCCACGAAAAACAAAGGCTTGGTCGTGGGAAAACTACCACCGAGGGAAAGGTTTCAACCCAAGCCGGTGGGCTTGCCCCTCCTCCCAGGGGATGACCAGGGAGGGGAAAGCCAAAGGATCAGAAGAAGTAGTGGCACGCCTGTTGCCACTCTTAGAGACGGCCACAGAAAGGCCAGGATGGTGAAGCTTTTGTCGCTTCACGCACAAGGCGTCCGCCCTAGTACCACCAACTCCGATCAGGGGCTCGCCCTGTGGGCGCCACCCAACCACGGCAAGGGCCGGGAGATCTGGTGTCCCAAAATGATGAGCATCAACTCCTGGGCATACACAAGGCGCTAACAGCTCAAGGACTAGTAGTGTGATCCCTGTGGTTTCAGGTGGCTCAGCCAAGTGGGTACTTAACAGCCCCACCACACAGACTGGCTACCGTGCTGATGACCTAGCAGGAGGGGGCCAGGGAAGGGGAAGGGGAAGGGGAAAGGGAGAGGGGGAAGGGGGAAGAGGGAAGGGAAGGGAAGGGAAGGGAAGGGGAGGGGAGGGGAGGTGCGACGGGAGGGGAGGGGAACCTGCGCCATGGAAGCTAGGTAGGGAGTTCATCCCCAAATGCCTCACACTGAACGGAAAATTTTGGAAATGGAGGTCAAACCGCGAGGGGCCAAAAATGCTGAAAAGGAAATGGAAACAGCCAGGAGGACAGCCAGGTCGACATAAAGAAGTCCACTAAGAGGGAAAAGAGGAGGCAGGGACAAAGGAGCAAGGATAGTGAAGGAGAGGAACAGGGATGGTAACGCAGCCTTCAAAGGAAAGAAAAGGAAAGGAGACTGCAATAGCTTGGGGCCCTGTGCGAGCCACACACGTACCCATAAAAGGGCTGAGGGCCCCCTGGGGGGTGTCCAAAGAGGAAATTATGTGAGCAGAAAAAAGAAGAATGGTCCAAACAAACCACTATTGTGAAAGGAATTCAGAAGACACATTTTTGGACTTAAAGTGATGGCTGATCTCATACTGCATGCACTGTATAGTCCAAAAGAAGAAATTTCCTTTGTTTGGCCAATCCCTCAGAAACAGCAGGATAATATTCACTGGCGTGTGTGAACGACTGTGACTGGTCGATTGCAGAGATTATAGACACCAGTTACGAGTTAAATGAAATTGTACTCAACTTTACGCTACCACATGGACCAGCTACTGGATGTAGGTTTCCAGATGAAGGACAACAACACCACCATCAGTGCTCACTTCCTGTACAAAATGTTTTCAAGATTGTATGTGCTCCAGTTCCTATGGTTCAACAGGAAGGCATCACTCTCTGCCAAAGAAAGATACTGAAGCAGTGGAGCACATTTTTAGTTCACTGACTGGCTAATTTCAGTACAAAACAGAGTGCACAGAAGTAGAATAAATTGAAACCTTTAAGTCTTTGGACCTTTCACATACATTTTGGAACCATTTAAAATGCTTGAAAACTGAGTGTCTTACTTATCTCTCAGAACTAAAATTGTGTTAAATAAGGCTAGGTTTTGACTTTTATGAGCCTGTTTTGTGATAATGTGGTAATAAAACAGGTTTTATTTATGGCAAAAATTTCAATTGTTTACAAAACCTGTTCAACCTAAAAGTGGAAGCCCTCCTTTTCAGGAAATGTAGAAATATACGGTGCTAATTAATGGAAAAAAAAAATCAAAATTTTATGGGCTGGCATTTTTGAGAATAAGGGTGGTACAATGCTATGTTATCCCCGTCCTACTCTATGGAGTGGAAACTTGGTTAATTAAAGCAGCTTCCATAAAGAGATTAGAAGCAACAGAAATGTGGTTCTTGCACTGATTACTAAAAATATCATGGACTGAGAAAGTGAGCAATGGATGGATGGATAGAGAATTACTGAGGACAAATAAAAGAAGAAAGACATTGTACCTAGGGCACATTATGAGAGGAAAAAAATACGAACTTCTGCAATTAATTCTAGAAGGCAGAGTAGAAGGAAAGTGCCCACCAGGTAGAAGGAACCAATCATGGTCACAGGATATCAGGACATGGAGAGGCTTCAACAACTTTGAAGAGCTGGTTCCAGAAGAAAGGGAATGCTGCCTGTGAGCAGCCGACGCACTACAAGTGTATGGCACCAATAAAAAGAAAATCCATGAATTATAAAAAAGTTCAGAATGAAATAGTAAAAGAACTTCGACAGGTAAGTCTAAATGCCAAATGGGGGATTTCTTTGTAATCATAAAGCAATTATCTTTCAAATAAAAAAAATCTAGGACTGTTCCAGAGATAATGCATTTTAAAATTTTTTTCCAAAATTCGCATCTTCAAAATGGTATGCACAGTGTCAGGGCTGTATCTTGGAGCAGAAATTTTGTTTTTGAGAAAACAAAAAAATACATGCTCCTTACTTAGTCCTTCATTTTGACATATACTAAATTCAATAACATCTGAGACTATGAAGGTAAAAAAATAAAGTTTAGACTTTTCCACACAACAAACACCAAATCAAAACCACGTTATCATGATGACAACCAAAACTCAAATGAACTAAATACCACACATTAAACTCAGCCACTACCAATGGGCAGCATCAAATACAGTGACACAACATCTACAAACACAACCAACTAAAAAGCTATGTTGTAGTGATGTCACACACCACAACACCATTACATCAAGGGTCAAAGCATAAGGGTGGAAACGGATGCTTCCGTTGATCCTTGACTCTTAATAGTCTTAGCACACCTGTTTCTGTGGCAAGCCTTAACAGTGCCAACAGTACCACCACAGGGAGATACACTTTGAGTGCTAGCAAAAAATACCAGCCATACTTTGGGCTATTCCATGTCAAATCAACACAAAAAAAAGCATTTTCTATCTCACTGTCTCATATTTTCTTGAAATTTGGCACAGCTGTGCTGTTGGTGTAGACTTAGAAAAATATGAATTTTACTGAGATATGTCAACTTGTTTCTGAATTACAGAGCTGTAAAATTGCCATAAATGGTCCCATTTACAGGTAATGTCAGTTTTAGAGTTGCTGTAGAAGCTTTCCTAATTGAGCTGCAGACATAGCGTGGATACCATTTAACAGCATTTTTCATGTCTGTTCCTATGGTACACAGTAATATATACATTAATATAAGAAAACTTTTTCAAAACAAAATCTCAAATTTTAAAATTTCCAAATTTATGGCATGAGTAGCTAGTGTCATTGTTAAATATAAATTTGGGATGATAATTTCTTCATTAGTAAAAATGATGCAGACTGAAGCTATGTTTCCTATAATTTGACTGTGCTCTCATGTTAAATTATTACAACATTACTAATACTGACATTTTGCTGAAAATATACATGAACACTTTTGTGATAAAGATTCAAGCATACAATTCACAGTAAAACTAACTATTAAGTAACAGGATCTGTTTATCATTTTAAGTCTGAAAGGGCTTCATTCCTTTGGTACACATCACTTTCAAGTAAAATATACGTTCTTCCAGTAGGATTCACGGGATTTACTTTCACCAGAACATCCCTTACTGATTCCCACAGCCTCAAACAACTTATTAATCAGATTTGTTTGCAACTTCACGTCACTGTCACTTTCTAATGACAAACTTTCAGCAAACTCAAAAAAAATTTTACATTTTGTAGTTGTGGAAATTTTTCTTACTTTTGATGTGCAATACTTCTTATATTTCATTTTTCTCTTAGCAATGGAAAATATTATGGAAATGGAAGAGGATGTAGATGAAGATGAAATGGGAGATAAGATCCTGCATGAAGAGTTTGACAGAGCACTGAAAGACCCGAGTCGAAACAAGGCCTCCAGAGTAGACAACATTCCATTTGAACTACTGATGGCCTTGGGAGAGCCAGTCATGACAAAACTCTACCAGCTGGTGAGCAAGATGTATGAGACAGGTGAAATACCCTCAGACTTCAAGAAGAATATAATAATTCCAATTCCAAAGAAAGCAGGTGCTGACAGATGTGAAAATTACCGAACTATCAGTTTAATAAGTCACAGCTGCAAAATACTAACGCGAATTCTTTACAGACGAATGGAAAAACTGGTAGATGCGGACCTCGGGGAGGATCAGTTTGGATTCCGTATAAATGTTGGAACACGTGAGGCAATACTGACCTTAGGACTTATCTTACAAGAAAGATTAAGGAAAGGCAAACCTACATTTCTAGCATTTGTAGACTTAGAGAAAGCTTTTGACAATGTTGACTGGAATACTCTCTTTCAAATTCTAAAGGTGGCAGGGGTAAAATACAGGGAGCAAAAGGCTATTTACAATTTCTACAGAAACCAGATGGCAGTTATAAGAATCGAGGGACATGAAAGGGAAGCAGTGGTTGGGAAGGGAGTGAGACAGGGTTGCAGCCTCTCCCTGATGTTATTCAATCTGTATGTTGAGCAAGCTGTAAAGGAAACAAAAGAAAAATTCGGAGTAGGTATTAAAATCCATGGAGGAGAAATAAAAACTTTGAGGTTCGCCGATGACATTTTAATTCTATCACTGACAGCAAAGGACTTGGAACAGCAGTTGAACGGAATGGACAGTGTCTTGAAAGGAGGATATAAGATGAACATCAGCAAAAGCAAAATGAGGATAATGGAATGTAGTCGAATTAAGTCGGGTGATGCTGAGGGAATTATATTAGGAAATGAGGCACATAAAGTAGTAAAAGAATTTTGGTATTTGGGGAGCAAAATAACTGATGATGGTTGAAGTAGAGAAGATATAAAATGTAGACTGGCAATGGCTAGGAAAGCATTTCTGAAGAAGAGAAATTTGTTAACACCGAGTATTGATTTAAGTGGTATTGATTTAAGTGTCAGGAAGTCGTTTCTGAAAGTATTTGTGTGGAGTGTAGTCATATATGGTAGTGAAACATAGACGATAAATAGTTTGGACAAGAAGAGAATAGAAGCTTCCGAAATGTGGTGCTACAGAAGAATGCTGAAGATTAGATGGGTAGATCGCATAACTAATGAGGAAGTATTGAATAGGATTGGGGAGAAGAGAAGTTTGTGGCACAACTTAACCAGAAGAAGGTATCAGTTGGTAGGACATGTTCTAAGGCATCAAGGGATTACCAGTTTAGTATTGGAGGGCAGTGTGGAGGGTAAAAATCGTAGAGGGAGACCAAGAGATGAATACACTAAGCAGATTCAGATGGATGTAGGTTGCGGTAAGTACTGGGAGATGAAGAAGCTTGCACAGGATAGGATAGCATGGAGAGCTGCATCAAACCAATCTCAGGACTGAAGACCACAACAACAACAACTTAGCAATGGGAGATTCAGCCAACTGTTCAAGAGATATGTTAAGTGACTGAACAACATCTGAAGTAGTTACAAATTCTGAATGATCAAGTTCAACATTTTTGTCATTCAGGAATTGTGCATTTTTAAGATAACAATATCCTTCTTACATTTATTGCAGATTCATGAACCACAGAAAATTTGCGGATACAGTTCAGGCATGCTGCTGTCTCTCAGAAAGTGATTTGTTTTCTGTAACAATTTGGAAAAATGCCCGTTTGCATATTGTGGGACAATGTGTCAGTTTCCATCTTTAGGGGAAAAAAGCACTCTAACACATTTAGTGTTAAAGTACAAACACAGTTGTTAAAATTAGCCAGTAACATTTACATTTTCATGATTGATTTTATGTCATTTTATAGCTTCCAATAACAACTTGTTTTACTGAAGCACTAAATATCTGGCCTAAACAATACATAGTCTTTGATATCAGATCACAAGTAACTAACTAATTACACACAAACAATGCAAAAAAACATTCACCCAGGATGGGCTCTAATCTACGACAGTGGGTATTATTGTAACAGTTAACATGTGAACACAGTTGAATTATTGGAAACAGAGCGTCAATCTTAATTTTTTTTCACTAATGAAGAAATTATTACCCCAAATTTATATTTTGGCCTGAGACTTACAATGATACTAAAGATCGCGTCACGTAAGAAGGCGGCCCAATTTTCAGCCATTCTGCGCATCCCCCTCCACTAGCCACTAGCGGCCAATAATGTTCAATCTCTTTCCTAGCAGCTAGCAGAGTGTTACAACTAGACAGCATGAATTTCACTCC
Organism: Schistocerca gregaria; assembly: GCF_023897955.1. Taxonomy (NCBI): domain Eukaryota; kingdom Metazoa; phylum Arthropoda; class Insecta; order Orthoptera; family Acrididae; genus Schistocerca; species Schistocerca gregaria. Next base: position 216,177,765 of record NC_064929.1, read on the forward strand.
TACATGTTGCACTCTTGCCGCACTTCACGACAACTGAATTATTCATTCAAACATCATTTTTTTCCCTTTTTTCCCTTGCAGCAGTATAGCTGTGAATGTGTATCTTGTAAATGTTTAAGGGTGATTAGAAGAATAGCCAGATGACAGCAATAAAAGTGAAGTGCTTCACAAGCAGATGAGGTGGATTGTTTACCGCATTTATAACTTGTTCAAACATGAATTTTAAAGCAAGCCTCATACTGTTGACACTGGAAAACTCCAGAATGGACTCCAGAACCATGTCGTGTCAGCAAGAGAACTGTAAAGAGAAACAGAAGTGTCAGAGCTGTAGAAACCATTGAAACAGTCAGTTTCATGTCATCTGGAAAGCATTGAAATAACAAGGAACCTGAAACACAAATGTATAGTTTTAACAACAATGTTTTAAAGTTCTCCATGTGAATGATGAATACCTGACATAGCAGAAACATGTTATAGTTATGCAGGCTTCAATAGTAAGCGCTTCGTCACGGTAAAGAATTTTAAAAGATGTTGGTTCCAGGTATGTTAAGAAAAGAACTTTTAGTTCACAGAAGTGACATAGGTGCAGCACAAACTATATCCCACATAAAGATTCATGATACAAGAGAAGGAGGTAGCTAAACAGTGTATTACCTTGATGAACCATGGATCAATTGGAATTATCACAAGAAGACCTGCTGGAAAATGGATGATGGTACTGGCAGTTTTAAAGTTCTCATAGGGTTAGGTTCTTGGATAATTATTCTGCATGCTGACTCGTCTTCTGGTTTTATTTCTGAGAATAAACTTGTATTTACGTGTAAAAAAAACACCAGTGATTACCATTCGGCAATTAACGTTGTCAGGTTCATGATGTGATTCACAATTCTTGCCATACCTTGCTTCGAAGTCGGTCATTGCCAGTTATAATTCAACTGTTATAGAGAAAACATCAAGTACAAATACCAGAAAAGCAGATATTTTTCCCCAGCTTAAAAATAAATATATTATGTACCGTATAAACCAGACTCGTGCCGATCTCCTGCAGCCTGTTAATTTATACAGGTCACATGACAGAACGAACAAACTTGACTTCCTTGCATGTGATCAGGATCACACAGTTTTGTGTTTATCAACAGGTCACTGTCATTGCAACCCCAATTAATTAATTTGGTCAAAGTGTTTTAAGGCTATGTGGGAGAAAAAAACAACACATTCAAGGCAACATACAGTGAATCGCTTGTGCACGAGCAATACACAGTGAGGTAACAGACAATATCCCACCAGTAGAGTGGGCACAGTCAGTGTGGCATGCTGAAAAGCTTCAGAATGAATAATTTTACAAGGAAACTTTCTGGCAGATTAAAACTGTGTGCCCGACCAAGACTCAAACTCGGGACCTTTGCCTTTCGCGGGCAAGTGCTCTACCAACTGAGCTACCGAAGCACGACTCACGCCCGGTACTCACAGCTTTACTTCTGCCAGTATCCGTCTCCTCCTTCCAAACTTTACAGAAGATGTAAAGATGTTTCCAGAATGAGATTTTCACTCTGCAGCGGAGTGTGCGCTGATATGAAACTTCCTGGCAGATTAAAACAGTTTTAATCTGCCATTCTGGAAACATCCCCCAGGCTGTGGCTAAGCCATGTCTCCACAGTATCCTTTCTTTCAGGAGTTCTAGTTCTGCATGTTTCGCAGAAGAGCTTCTGTAAAGTTTGGAAGGTAGGAGACAGATACTGGCAGAAGCAAAGCTGTGAGTACCGGGCGTGAGTCGTGCTTCGGTAGCTCAGTTGGTAGAGCACTTGCCCGCGAAAGGCAAAGGTCCCGAGTTCGAGTCTCGGTCAGGCAAACAGTTTTAATCTGCCAGGAAGTTTCATATCAGCGCACACTCCACTGCAGAGTGAAAATCTCATTCTGGAATTTTACAAGGAAGTGATGATGGATATAAGTCTTGAACCTATCATCGTAATTTACAATCAGATTGTTTGGAAACAGACTCAAATAGAACTGACAATGTTATTACAATGTAGACTTTGAAACAAAGTAGATAATGGTTAATTGTTTGCTTGTTCAGTGGATTTTAAAAGTGGTCTCTCATTGTATTATTGAATGTGTTAGTTTACACTCATAATGCTCGTTAACAACAAAAAATATGACTATTTGCTGACTATTTTTACAATAGTCATTTGAATTAATCTTTTCTACCACTAAATGATTTCAGTTTATGCCTGAAGTTAATTCTGTTGTGTATTAAATTTTTACTTATAATGCAGTTCAAATCATAATAAAGGGTAATTATTGCAAGCACTTCCAATTACCTTGTCATTAGACAATTATTATTTCGAGAAAAATTGTACTTCACGTCTTTACAAAGCTGGGTCAGCTGTTCTCACCTCCCGATGTCAAGCAGAGTAAGTCTGTGGAGTATGGGCTCAACGTCATCATGACATGAATTAATCATGGCTGATTGAAATCAATTTTAATAATTTTTGTTCCCCTCATAGATTTGAACGTATAACACAATGTACCACAGGATGAGCCTGACTGTTGTCTGTAGCAATGCAGTTCGGCAACGTGGACTTTGTTTGCCCGATCTCTGCTGCCGCGCATGAGCAGTTCTCATCTGTCCACGGTTCGTTTCCACTTCGCCTCTATGCACAGAAGCACCATTCCATATTTTTGGGGCCATTTATGATGATTTTACAGCTCTTTAATTCAGAAATGATTTGACATATTTTAGTAAAATTTCATATTTTTTCTAAGTCTATACCAACTGTAAATAGTGGCTAATATTTTCAACAATCATTTCTTAACAGTCACAAATCAAATGGGGTGCCTGGGTTCTGTAAAGAAGTCTACAGAATTCATCCATAACACCTTAACTAAGAAAATAGATTAGGTGTGTGTTCGGAAAATGGCAGTGAAAGAAATAGAAAAAGTAATTCTCATTGAACAACAAACACAGCTGACGGCTGCTATTCAGGCGTTGTCGACGTCGCTTACTCATCTTATGTCTTCCTCTTCTCCGCCTCCATTCCCTCCTTACGACGAGGCCGCTGAAGACTGGGAGGATTATGAGAAGCATTTGCGGCAACACTTCTTGGCTTTCGGCGTTGTCGACACTCCTATGTGTAAGTCGTTATTTCTATCTTGGATTTCCCCACGGATCTATCAGCTGCTATCTCAGTTAGCCCCTCTGTGGGAACCTGCATCTCTGTCCTTCCAAGAAATGTGTGACTTATTGTCTAACTATTAAGTTGTTGCCGCCCGTGTGGCGTTCTACCGGTGTCGTAAACAGCCCCATCAATCTTACAGGGCTTGGGCGGCGGAACTACACGGTCTGAGTAGGAAATGTCAGTTTGTCACTCATCATGAGTCTTATGCTGATTCAATGGTTAGGGATGCTATTCTATGGCTTGCTCCTGATAAAGAAGTTTGGCAACATGCCCTACAACTGCCAAACCCGTTGTTGTCGGAAGTTCTAAGCATCACTGAATCCTTTGAAGTGTCTCACGCTGCTGGCGCGCAAATAGACGCGTGGTGTGATGTAGGCGCTGTACAGTCAACTTTTGACATGGACAATTTGCCTGTTTCGCAGGAGAACAAAGATGTGGCGGCGGTTCACTCGCGTAAACAATGCCACGTTGGGCCGCAACGCACGCAGCGAAATCAGCAACCACAGAAGCAGGTTCGTTCCGCACTTCCTTCTTGCCCACGTTGTTTCGTACAGCATGGCAGGGCCACGTGTCCAAAACATTGGGCCACGTGTAATTCATGTAGGAAAAAAAGGCCACATTGCTTCTGTGTGTCAGCCCCTAAAGTTCCTGTCGACGAGGACGTGGCATCGGATCCCCTTCGCAACTACCGTGCCTTGCGCCTTCGTCTGTCTGTTCGTGATGGTGTTGTTCTTCTGGCCACGAATGACTCATCTCCACAGGTCGTGGTGCCAGCCTCTCTTCGCAAAGATGATCTCAAACTGTTGCACGAAGGGCATTGGGGTATTTCTCGGACTAAGTCCCTGGCCCGCAGGCACGTTTATTGGCCCGGTATTGATTCAGACATCGCCCACACAGTTGCTGCGTGTGGTCAGTGTGCTCAACAACTGGCTGCACCTCGTACAATGCCCTCTTCGTGGCCTGATCCGGTGCAGCCACGGGAACGGGTGCACGTTGACTTTGCCGACCCCTTCCTCGGTACTTATTGGCTACTGTTGATTGCCGCCTTCTCGAAGTTTTCATTTGTTGTTCGATGTCCATCGCCCACCACTGCGGTGACGACGCTGGCTTTGTCCAAAATCTTTGTGCTAGAAGGTCTTCCGTCCACGATCGTCACGGACAATGGCCCTCAGTTCTCTTCGCAGACCTTCCATGATTTTTATACTGGACAAGGGATTCATCATGTTACAGCACCGCCCTTCCATCCGCAATCGAATGGGGAGGTCGAGCACCTTGTCTGCACATTCAAAAGCCAGATGAAAAAATTCCGTACTGATTTTTCCACTGATGATGCTCTGCTACAATTTCTGAGTTCTTATCGCTTCACGCCTCTGGGTGATGGCAGCTCTGCTGAACTCTTGCACGGCCGCCAACCGCGCACTCTACTGCACCTGCTTCACCCTGTCAGGCCTTGTGCTGTGTCCCCTAGTGCGGGAAAATACTCGGTGGGCACCGACGTGTGGGCACGAGGGTATGTATCTCGCCCTAAATGGATTCCAGGGGTGGTCAAGGTTTTTCGCAACCGCCGGCTTTGTGAAATACATACGGACGACGGCACAGTTGTTCGCCATTACGACCAGATGCGCCCACGAGTGGTGGCCACGCCGGTGCCACAGCCCCTTCCTTCGCCTCCACCAGCCGGAGTAGCCAGACCCATCGCTGCTGCCGATCTACCGTACGTGTCGATGCAGCCGACGTCGCTAATGCTTCCGAGTATGCCGGAACCGGCCCCAGTTGCGACGCCGTCTTCTCCGGGACCCATCTCGCTGGAGCACACCCCCGGGTCCACGACACCTGTGGATGCTGCTCCGGAGTTTTCACCCGTCATCTCGTCCAGGAGGCACGTTTCAAGCACGAGCTTCCATCCTGGACATTTTCGACCGTACTCTCGTGTCTCTCCGCGGGATCTTCTCAGGGCCTCACAAGAGACCGTGGATGTCTCCGCACTGTCCATGTCTCCAAGGAAGTGAGTGTTATTTTTTCAAGGGGGGAAAAGTGTCGTGACAGCGCCACGACATTTAACAATGCCGCCACGACAGTACGCGCAAGTGGCAATAGAGGCGCTCCGCAACTCGACTGAGCGCGGGAGTGCCAGCTAGCTACGAACGGCGCCGGCCGCATGTCACGGCACGGCAGTCGAATAAGAGATACTGAGTTGTTATCATGTAACCAGCTATTGTTTCTAAGCGAGTGTGTTTGAATACCCACGCAATTATTGGTGATTAAAGGTTATAACAGAAATGACCACAATAAAAACAGCATCCTTTGGCTATTTCCATTAACTTGTGGCCTATGGTAGTCTGCCTACTTGGCTGAATGGTAATGTGCTTGCCTCCCATACTACAGTCCCAGGTTCGATTCCCAGCCAGGTTGGAGATTTTCTCCACTCGTGGACGGGGTGTTGTGTTGTCCTCACCAACATTTCATCCTCATCATTGGCACACGAGTCACCCAATGTGATGTAAACTGAAACAACTCTCACTTGGCAGCCGAACTTCTCCGGATGGGGCCTCCTGGCCAGCAATGCCATACGATCATTTCATTTCATTTCATGGGCTACAGTGTAATATGCTGGAGAAAAAAACAGACAGCAAGAAAAGTGTTCCATGCACAGAAGTGAACCATAGGAGTTATGTGTGGAGTACATCCAAGCCACCCATGCAGAAATCTATTCAGAGATCTTCAAATCTTTACAACAACTGCTCAACAAATTTTTCCCTGATGTGTCTTTTTTTTTTTTTTTTCAAGGAACAGCAAGTTATTTAAAACCAATAGTTTTTACCATGATTACAACACCAGAAGAAAATAATAATGAGCATGATGCAGAAAGGGGTTTTATTACAGTAACACCCAGATTTTTAATGTCCTTCCACCAGTAATTAAAGAACTGGCTGGAAACATACCCAAGTTTAAAGAAAAGCTAAGGCAGTTCCTTCTAGATGCGCCTCATTATAGTACAGAGAAATTTCTATGCCAAAATGCGTAATACCTCCACAGTATGCTTAAATCTACTTTTGTGGCCTTTATGGCTTAACCATCATTCATCCAGAAGTCAATTATAATAACTCATACATAAGTTTATATGTTAGCTTATTTGTTCCTGTTGTGGTATGTACATGATAAGAACAATGTACTATTTATAAAGTAGGCCTGCACATTTGCCACATTTCAAAAAAATCTGAAATGGTGAGGTTTAGACCCCGTGTTCGGTGTTGATTTGGCCTTGAATAACCCCTATACATTGAAATTGTGTCTATCCTAGCAGAGATTTATGAAATTCTTACAGTTTTTGTACGAAGCAGCACACCCATCAGTGAAATATTCAGCACAAGCAAGGGGAATTAGCAGGAAATTCACACTTTCGGAAACTCAGTGCAGAGGAATAATACAACAACTGTTTGCATGTAACTGTTTGACTACTTTGTAAATAAAATAGAAAGAAACTTCCACATGGGAAAAATATATGTCTGCTTGTGTCTTTATGTGTGTGTGTGTGTGTGTGTGTGTGTGTGTGTGTGTGTGTGTGTGTGTGTGTATGTGCGCGCGCACGAGTATATACCTATCCTTTTTTACCCCTAAGGTAAGTCTCTCCGCTCCCGGGATTGGAATGACTCCTTACCCTCTCCCTTAAAACCCACATCCTTTCATCTTTCCTTTCCCTTTCTTCTTTCCTGACGAAGCAACCGCCGGTTGCGAAAGCGCGTAATTTTGTGTCTGTGTTATTTTATTGTGCCTGTCTACCGGCGCTTTCCCGCTTGCTAAGTCTTGGAATATGTTTGACTATTTTGTAATATATAAAAACAGGGCAGCTACCATTGCTCCAATGGTACCCCTGTACTTCATCTTTAACAACAAAACTGAGATTTTCACTGAAATCCCCTAAAATTAGCACTTACTTTCTTCAAGTATCGTACCCTCATTTTTAGGAATTTCAATGTGTTTTAAATTTATGTTCATCACCATTTATGATTACTTCCCACACAATTTTTGTTTTCTTGACTGTTGTGATTTCAAATGGGCTACAAACTGTTTGGGATAATTTATTTAATGAGAGTGACATGAAAATTCCACACTTCTAATGGCTGTGCTCATCTGTTCAGGTATGTTTCCAGCATGCAGAACATTACCAGCTTGTAGCACCATGCACCACTCGCTAGTTATCCTCAACTGTTCCTTCTCAGTGATAATTTCCCTGTACGCAAAGGGCAATGAAGATCCTCAGTTATAATGTACACCTCCTATTTATATCATATAGGTAGCTTGATAATTCTACAAATAAACTGATGTTCCATAAAGTAAATACTTACATCTGTAACAACAGAAGCCTAAAAGGAATTTTCTAAGAGGCCTCACTGATAGGGTATATTTTCCAGTTTTCATTTGAATTCAATAAGTCAGATCCCTTAATTGGGCATGTAGGTTAGAAAATTTAAAAAGGGAAATGGATAGGTGAAAGTTAGATATAGTGGGAATTAGTGAAGTTGGGTGGCAGGAGGAACAAGACTTTTGGTCAGGTGAATACAGGGTTATAAATACAAAATCAAATAGTGGCAATGCAGGAGTAGGTTAAATAATGAATAAAAAAAATAGGAGTGCGGGTAAGCTACTACAAACAGCATAGTGAACGCATTATTGTGGCCAAGATAGACACGAAGCCCACACCTACTACAGTAGCATAAGTTTATATGCCAACTAGCTCTGCAGATATGAAACTTCCTGGCAGATTAAAACTGTGTGCCCGACCGAGACTCGAACTCAGGACCTTTGCCTTTCGCGGGCAAGTGCTCTACCTCCTGAGCTACCGAAGCACGACTCACGCCCGGTACTCACAGCTTTACTTCTGCCAGTATCCGTCTCCTACCTTCCAAACTTTACAGATGCTCTCCTTGCAGAACTAGCATTTGCTCAGGTGGTAGAGCACTTGCCCGCGAAAGGCAAAGGTCCCGAGTTCGAGTCTCGGTCGGGCACACAGTTTTAATCTTCAGGAAGTTTCATATCAGCGCACACTCCGCTGCAGAGTGAAAATTTCATTCTGGAGCTCTGCAGATGATGAAGAAATCGAAGAAATGTATGATGAGATAAATGAAATTATTCAGGTACTGAAGGGAGACGAAAATTTAATAGTCATGGGTGACTGGAATTCAAGAGTAGGAAAAGGAGAGAAGGAAACATAGTTGATGAATATGGATTGGGGATAAGAAATTAAAGAGGAAGCCGCCTGGTAGAATTTTGCGCAGAGCATAACTTAAACATAGTTAACACTTGGCTTAAGAATCATAAAAGAAGGTTGTATACATGGAAGAGCCCTGGAAATACTAAAAGGTATCAGATAGATTATATAATGGTAAAATATAGATTTAGGAACCAGGTTTTAAGTTGTAAGACATTTCCAGGGGCAGATGTGGACTCTGACCACAATTTATTGGCAACGAGCTGTAGATTAAAAGTGAAGAAACTGCAAAAAGGTGGGAATTTAAGGAGATGGGACATGGATAAACTGAAAGAACCAGAAGTTGTACAGGGAGAGCATAAGGGAACAATTGACAGGAATGCGGGAAAGAAATACAGTACAAGAAGAATGGGTAGCTTTGAGGGATGAAGTAGTGAAGGTAGCAGAGGATCAAGTAGGCAAAAAGACGAGGGCCAGTAGAAATCCTTGGGTAACAGAAGACATATTGAATTTAACCGATGAAGGTAGAAAATATAAAAATGCAGTAAGTTAAGCAGGCAAAAAGGAATACAAACATCTCAAAAACGATATCAATAAGAAGTGCTAAATGGCTAAGCAGGGATGACTGGTAGACAAATGGAAGGATGTAGAGGCTTATATCACTAGGTGTAATATAGATATTGCCTACGGGAAAATTAAAGAGACCTTTGGAGAAAGGAGAACCACTTGCATGAATATAAAGAGCTTTGATGGAAACCCAGTTCTAAGTAAAGAAGGGAAAGCAGAAAGGTGGAAGGAGTATATAGAGGGTCTATACAAGGGCAAGGTACTTGAAGACAATATTATGGAAATGGAAGAAGATGTAGATGAGAATGAAATGGGAGATATGATACTGCGTGAAGAGTTTGACAGAGCACTGAAAGGCCTGAGTCGAAACAAGGCCCCCGGAGTAGACAACATTCCATTAGAACTACTGGCAGCCTTGGGAGAGCCAGTCCTGACAAAACTCTACCATCTGGTGAGCAAGATGTATGAGACAGGCAAAATACCCTCAGACTTCAAAAAGAATATAATAATTTAAATCCCAAAGACAGCAGGTGTTGACAGATGTGAAAATTACCAAAATATCAGTTTAACAAGTCACAGCTGTAAAATACTAACGCAAGTTCTTTACAGATGAATGGAAAAACTGATACAAGCCAACCTTAGGGAAGATCAATTTGGATTCCATAGAAATGTTGGAACACATGAGGCAATATCGACCCTACGACTTATCTTAGAAGAAAGATTAAGGAACTGAAAATGTATGTTTCTAGCATTTGTAGACTTAGAGAAAGCTTCTGACAATGGTGATTGGAATAGTCTCTTTCAAATTATGAAGGTGGCAGAGGTAAAATACAGGGAGCGAAAGGCTATTTACAATTTCTACAGAAACCAGATGGCAGTTATAAGAATCAAGGGGTATGAAAGGGAAGCAGTGGTTGGGAAGGGAGTGAGACAGGGTTGTAGCCTCTCTCAGATGTTATTCAATCTGTATATTGAGCAAGCAGTGAAGGAAACAAAAGAAAAATTTGGAGTAGGTATTAAAATCCATGGAGAAGAAACAAAAACTTTAAGGTTCACCGGTGACATCGTAATTCTGTCAGAGACAGCAAAGGACTTGGAAGAGCAGTTGAACGGAATGGACAGTGTCTTGAAAGGAGGATATAAGATGAACATCAACAAAAGATAAACGAGGATAATGGAATGTAGTCAAATTAAGTCGGGTATTGCTGAGGGAATTAGAATAGGAAATGAGACACTTAAAGTAGTAAAGGAGTTTTGCTATTTGGGGGGAAAAATCACTGATGATGGTCGAAGTAGAGAGGATATAAAATGTACACTGGCAATTGCAAGAAATGTGTTTCTGAAGAAGAGGTATTTGTTAACATGGAGTATAAATTTAAGTGTCAGGAAGTCTTTTCTGAATGTATTTGTATGGAGTGTAGCCATGTACGGAAGTGAAACATAGACGATAAATAGTTTGGACAAGAAGAGAATAGAAGCTTTCGAAATGTGGTGCTACAGAAGAATGCTGAAGATTAGATGGGTAGATCACATAACTAATGAGGAGGTATTGAATAGAATTGGGGAGAAGAGGAGCTTGTGGCACAACTTGACTAAAAGAAGGGATCGGTTTGGTAGGACATGTTCTGAGACATTGAGGGATCACCAATTTAGTATTGGAGGCCTCGTGGAGGGTAAAAATCGTAGAGGGAGACCAAGAGATGAATACACTAAGCAGATTCAGAAGGATGTAGGCTGCAGTATGTACTCGGAACTTGCACAGTATAGAGTAGCATGTAGAGCTGCATCAAACCAGTCTCAGGACTGAAGACCACAACAACAACAACAACAACAACAACATTATTTTTCTTAATCCAATTTACCCAACACTCTCCCTGCTCGCTCCTGCGAATAAAAAGTTATTTACTTTGGATGTAACGAACCGTCTACTTTTTCTTATACCACTGCAGACAGTAAGGCATTTTTTTCTTTGTTTCATCGTGTTTTGTTAACAAAATATATATTATGCAATTGCCTAAAATTGGTAATTTCGTATTCGGGCCTAATGTCAACATTGTTAATTGTCCATGACAGAATATTCTAATGGCTAATAAATACGCATTAGTGCAATTACACGGAAATATTCCTGAGACCTAGCTACCTGAAGAGCTGATTTCATTGTGACATACGAGTTTCCCTCCTTCTTGTCTGTGGAGCATTTTCATTGCCAGTAATACAGTTTGTATACAACATTTGAGTTGTATAATAATTACAGGTTTGTTATTACATTACAGTTTTTTTCCTTACTCTTTTGTTGTTATGCGAGTAACAACTTTTTGTAGCATAAAAGTCGTAATGTTAAATTAAAATTTGTTTCTACTTACGATTTGTAATTTTATTAGTGCATATATGCCGTGCTGGAGTTGTACTTAGATGATCCGCATGCACAGGATTCATATTTCCGGAGTTTGAAGCATACATTTCGGCTAACACTCGACTTCCACTTATCACTGTGTTTTGGTTTGGTTTGTTTACAGTGCCAACTGTCAGTCGTAGGTCTGTGTTTTTCGTTCACTGCCGCCTCAGTAGAGGGGGGCTATTACGTCACGCGTTTCAACTTTTGTTAGCGATTGACTTTCGTCACGCACTATTTGATGTGACATCATTACAAAGTTGTTAGCGTTATTTCAAGACACCGGCAAATTTCAGAAGTACGACCTGCTTGTAATGGGATAAAACATTTTTGAAGGAAAAGTATTTGACGCAAGTTTGCACGTTTTGACCGAGATGTATCTTAGATTTGACAGTATTACTCGGAGTAAAATTTTTGACCAACAGTTTTAAACGTTTATTATCAAATGTGTGCTCACGTTTTATTACAGATTGCAGTATTAGAGAATATCGTCAATAACTACTATTGAATCATAATAAATAAGTATATATTTTTTTAATAAACGCCGTACATATGACTCAAGAAAACGTCAAGGTATATACAACAACCAATTTCACGTTAATTACTTAACGAAGTGTTATATTCGGCAGGGGGAAGGGCCCAATACGTAACTTCAGCCATTGTAGCTGCTAACTGAGTGAGAGTTGTGTGCTATTTTAAAAGTTTACTCAGTCTGAAATTTGTTTATTGTAAAGTTTGAGTTATGGAGTGCTGCAGAACAAGAAGAAGAAAAGTGATGTACGTACCCACAACACTAGAAGGGAAAGTGACATATATTGCCCGTTGTTCAATTTGCTGCAATAAAACTTTTTTATCATTTGCCCAATCACACAGAAATGACTGACATGTAGCGAAGCAAATGTTACATCTAACACAGCGAGTAGTTCTACTCTCTATGCATCTAATTTCAAATCAGTTCTTCTGGACAACTCCTTCTATTCCATCGATGACTTTTTACTTGAAAACTGGGAGCCACTAAAATAAATAAAAAAAACCTTGTCTTCAAGTGTAGTTGCATTAGTAGGAATAATAATGTGTTCATTAATGTTAACAGTAATCATGTACACATATCCTGTAAACTGACTCGTCCCACATCATTTCAATAAAAGAATCGTACAAATGGCCTATGGACATTGTAACTCGGTAACTTAATATCTTTCTATGTGAAGTACATTGCAGCAAAGTTAACCAACACAGTTCAAAGAAATGATCATGTCACACATCAGACCGCAAACTTTGTAACTAGTTCTACTAAAATCAGGACATTAAAAGCCAAGGGTCCTGGATGATCAATGCTTGCACTGATCAGACTTGGTGTGAACCTATGAATTTGTTGTAGCTTTGCCTATTTGGCGACAGGAATGATACCAATAGCAGGGATGAGATGTTGACACGATAATACTGCTTTATTGATCATTTCTGATGTACAAGACATCCACATAGTACAAGGTTGCCTAGATAAATTTTGTAAAAAATATTGTAAACAACCACGAGCGAGAAGTGTTTGAGCTGCCGTAGGAAAGTCAGTTCTGGGGTGCTGTTCAGATGGTTACAGGGGGGTGAATATATTGGCATCGGGGAAGTAAATGGGTCTCTTCCATGGTATTACAGCTTATGTACAAGGGATAGGAAAATATCGGAACAGGAAGGGAAGATTAGAGCCCATCAGGTTGAACTGGATAGTGCTAGGGAGGAACTGATGAGGTTAAGTGGAGAGGAGGATGAAGACAGGTGGGAAGTGGTAGCAAGGAACAGGGGCGACAGAAAGAGAACAGTATCGTACAGTTTCACCATTGGAATAAACAATAGATTTGCCTTGCTACCTCAATCAGCTAAGGAAGAGGCTCAAGAAGATGTAAGTGCAGCCAGCACTCAACAAACTTTCACTAGTAAACCTACTGTTGCAAGAAAAGTAGAAAGTAGGAGGAAAGTTCTGTTGTTAGGTAGTAGCCATAGAAGAGGTGTGGACCAGATTTTGCAGGAAAAATTAGGTGACAGGTAAAAGGCCACAAGTATTTTTAAGCCCAGTGCATGTCTTAGCCAAGTGATAGAGGATGTAGAATCACTGTTCAAAGGTTTTACAAAGCAAGATCATGTTGTGGTAGTGGGTGGAGCGGGAAACAGTATTGATAGGGATCAGGGCTACAATATTGAGTGTGACCGGGTAAAAATAGCATCTGCAATGAACCATACAAATGTTGGCTTGGTTCCTGCTTTCATGCGGTATGACCGGCCCCAATTGAACAGCTCTGTCAGGAGGGTTAATATGGAGCTAGATCAGCTGCTTCGGGTGGATACTTTGTCAAGCATAGGTTTGGTTCCTGTTGATGGTATTGGTAGGTGGGACTTCACAAGACATGGCCTGGATCTCAGTAGGTAAGGGATGATAGCAAAATCTTTAAGAGGGAGCACAGAAACTCATGGGAGTACTGTTTTAGGCTTAGATCAGTATCCAATCATCCGACATTGATTGAAATTAAGCTTAATGAAAAGTTCAGACAGGCAGGTACTAGTGATATGAAAATATCACAACATTCTCATAACAGTATGGTGATGTTAGCATGTCACAAGATTCACATAAAAGCACAGTAAAAATAATGTTAATATATTGCATCAGAATATCAGGGGATTAAAAAACAAAGTAGATGAGCTCCTTGTTTGTATGGAAGATTTAGACACTGAGGGTGAAATAGATGTACTGTGCCTGTCTGAATATCATATAGTCACAGGAATGGAAATCGTAAACGCAGGTTGATATAAGCTTTCAGCACATGTAAGTAGAGACACTATGGGGAGAGGAGGAGTTACCATATATGTTAAAATCAGTCATAGTGTGAAAAATTTGGAAACTAAAAAAATTTGCATGGAGCAACACACAGAAGCAGGTTCATGTGAAGTTAAACTAAATAAAGGCACTTTTAAAATTGTAGCCATGTATAGATCCCCATTGGGAAATTTTCAACTATTTTTGAAAAACTTGATTTCTTTGTTGTGCTACCTGTCAGACATAGAAAAGCAAATTATTGTTTGTGCGGATTTCAAAGTGGTACAGGAAAGCAGCACACTGATACATAACGTTTTCATAGACCAAGATAAATTCAAACAAATAAAAACTTTTCCTGTTAAGAATGGTCTGTCTGATCACAATGCACAGCTAGTTACAGTATATGGTATAGCTCCACACGGTAATGCAAAACAGTCCTCCAAAATAGTGCACTCCATTAACGATTTAACACTTCAAAATTTTAGGGAAAGCTTGCAACAGTTAGACTGGGATGAGGTGTACAGGGAACATGATGCTAATTTAAAATTTAACATATTTCATGATACATTTGTGAGTATATTTGAAAACAGTTTCCCTAAGAAAACAGTGAAATATAATTGTAAGAAACCACGTAAAAAGCCATAGCTTACTGAAGGGATAAAAATATTTTGTAAAAAGAAAAGGGTAATGTATGTTATAGGTAGGAGGAGTAACGATCCCGAAACAATGAAACATTATAAAAACTACTGCACTGTATTAGGAAAAGTTATTAAAAAGTCCAGAAGTATGTGCATTATGTTTGAGATTAGCACATCCGATAATAAAATTAAAACAATTTGGAATATTGTGAAAAGGGAAGCAGGGCCACCGAGAGCACAGGACGACTGTATTTCTATCAAACACAATGAAAAGTTTGTTAACAAGAAGTTAGAAGTAGAAAACATTTTTAAAAAATCATTTTTTAAGTGTTGTGGAGAAAATAGGTTCCAGCTGTTCATTAGAAAATGTAAGGCAGTATATGGAAGAGGCAGAACCTATTCAATTTGATAAAACTGAAATTCAACCCACCTCTCCTACAGAAATTAGGAAAATAATAAATTCACTCAAAAGTAAAAGCTCACATGGAATTGATGACAATTTCAACAGAGTACTAAAAGCTTGTTCGCAAGAAATAAGTTGGATTCTGAGCCACATATGTAGTAGCCCGCTGAAACAGGGACTTTTTTCCAGATAGACAGAAATATGCTATTGTTATACCATTGCATAAAACAGGGATAGATCTGATGCTAACAACAATCACCCAATCTCACTTCCGACAACTTTATCCAAAATTCTTGAGAAAATAATGTATTCACGAGTAGCATCACATATTTGTAAAAAAACAAAATGTCAATTTTGTTTTCAGAAAGGCTTTTCAACAGAAAATGCTATATATGCTTTCACTGATCAAATATTGAATGCAATGAATAACAGAACATCACCCATTGGGACATTTTGTGATCTCTCAAAGGCTTTTGATTGTGTGAATCACAAAATTCTTTAACTGGAAGAATACAGAAGGTTGAAATGAACAATACAGACAGTCTACAAAAACAAGCAGTCATCTAACTGGGGAAGTATCAAGAAGGGAGTCCCTTATTGTTCGTAATATATATTAATGACTTGCCACTCTACATACATGAAGATGCAAAGTTAGTTCTTTTTGCTGATGATGCAAGTATAGTGATTACACCCAAGAAGTAAGAATCAGCTGAGGAAATTGTTAATTAGTCCTCTGCAAATGACTCCCACAAAATTTTGAGAAAACACAGTTTATACAATTCTTTACAGTATATGGCATAACACCATTGATAAATATAGACTATGAACGGAAGTCTGTTGCTAAGGTAGAATACTCAAAATTTCTGGGTGTGTCCATTGATGAGAAATTGAATTGGAAGAAACACATTGACGATCAGCTGAAACAGTTAGGTTCAGCTACTTATGCTATTAGGGTCGTTGCAAATTTTGGTGTTAAATGTATCAGTAAATTAGCCTACTACGACTATTTTTATTCACTGCTTTCATACGGCATCATACTTTGGGGCAATTCGTCATTAAGTGAGAAAGTATTCATTGTAAAAAAGCACATAATCAGAATAATCGCTGGAGCCCACCCGAACGTAATCAGAATAATTGCTGGAGCCCACCCGAGATCACCTTGTGCAGACATGTATTTAATTAAGGAACTTGGGATATTTACAGTACCTCCCAAAACATATATTTACTTATGAAATTTGTCATTAATAACCCATCCCAATTAAAAAATAACAGTGACGTGCATAGCTACTACACTAGAAGAAAGGATAATATTCACTGTTCTGGATTAAATCTCACTTTGGCACAGAAAGGGGCGAATTATGCTACCACAAAAATCTTTTGTCATTTGCCAAATAGTATTAAAAAGTCTGACAGATAGCCAACCAACATTTAAAAGCAAATTAAAAGAATTTCTGAATGACAACTCTTTCTACTCAATAGATAAATTTTGAGATGTGAAGAAGTAACTGTAAAAAAATTAATTAATTAATTATTTTGTGTAAAGAAAACTTATGTTAAAGTGACACGTTCCACATCATTACGAAATGTCGGATTCATGATTTATGGAACAAGGATTAATGTATGTATGTATGTATGACTTCTTTGGACTCCACCCACCCTGGCTGCAGAACGATTCTACTACTGCCAATGCAAAGTTCATATAAGGCCCACGAAGATAAGTTTAGAGAGATTAGGGCATACAGACAACCACTTTTACCTCGCTCTATCTGCGAGTGGAACATAAAAGGAAATGCCTAGTAGTGCTACAAAGTACAGTCAGTACTCCGCCATGCACCACGGTAGTTTTTATTTGAACACATACCCTCTTAATTTATTTGTACGATGCAAAACAACTATATGTAAAATTTCAGAACCTTAGGATGTTGGCAACCCGTGCCGACTTGCATTGAAACATGTCAGATTGGCTGTACTTGGTAAGAAAGGCGCCCTCGTATCGGTATGTCTCTAACATTGTTAGTCTAAATTGTTGTCAGTAAGTGAAAATGTCAGTGGAATTACGTAGTAGTACTAAAACGCGTATATTTTTAATAGATGCGGTAAAACATCAGGTAAAAGTGAATTTAACTGTCAGTGAACGTAGAAATCTCACTATTTGGGCATGTATGATCTTTTGGGAAAAGGCGTTTATACCGCTACCAAGTCCGTACCAAACTGTGTGAAGAAATTAGTGAACCTATATCAAGTTTGGAAGGAGTTGCAAAAAAACTGCACAAAAAAAAAAAACAAAATACACTCCTGGAAATGGAAAAAGAACACATTGACACCGGTGTGTCAGACCCACCATACTTGCTCCGGACACTGCGAGAGGGCTGTACAAGCAATGATCACACGCACGGCACAGCGGACACACCAGGAACCGCGGTGTTGGCCGTCGAATGGCGCTAGCTGCGCAGCATTTGTGCACCGCCACTGTCAGTGTCAGCCAGTTTGCCGTGGCATACGGAGCTCCATCGCAGTCTTTAACACTGGTAGCATGCCGCGACAGCGTGGACGTGAACCGTATGTGCAGTTGACGGACTTTGAGTGAGGGCGTATAGTGGGCAAGCTGGAGGCCGGGTGGACGTACCGCCGAATTGCTCAACACGTGGGGCATGAGGTCTCCACAGTACATCGATGTTGTCGCCAGTGGTCGGCGGAAGGTGCACGTGCCCGTCGACCTGGGACCGGACCGCACGGATGCACGCCAAGACCGTAGGATCCTACGCAGTGCCGTAGGGGACCGCACCGCCACTTCCCAGCAAATTAGGGACACTGTTGCTCCTGGGGTATCGGCGAGGACCATTCGCAACCGTCTCCATGAAGCTGGGCTACGGTCCCGCACACTGTTAGGCCGTCTTCCGCTCACGCCCCAACATCGTGCAGCCCACCTCCAGTGGTGTCGCGACAGGCGTGAATGGAGGGACGAATGGAGACGTGTCGTCTTCAGCAATGAGAGTCGCTTCTGCCTTGGTGCCAATGACGGTCGTATGCGTGTTTGGCGCCGTGCAGGTGAGCGCCACAATCAGGACTGCATACGACCGAGGCACACAGGGCCAACACCCGGCATCATGGTGTGGGGAGCGATCTCCTACACTGGCCGTACACCTCTGGTGATCGTCGAGGGGACACTGAATAGTGCACGGTACATCCAAACCGTCATCGAACCCATCGTTCTACCATTCCTAGACTGGCAAGGGAACTTGCTGTTCCAACAGGACAATGCACGTCCGCATGTATCCCGTGCCACCCAACGTGCTCTAGAAGGTGTAAGTCAACTACCCTGGCCAGCAAGATCTCCGAATCTGTCCCCCATTGAGCATGTTTGGGACTGGATGAAGCGTCGTCTCACGCGGTCTGCACGTCCAGCACGAACGCTGGTCCAACTGAGGCGCCAGGTGGAAATGGCATGGCAAGCCGTTCCACAGGACTACATCCAGCATCTCTACGATCGTCTCCATGGGAGAATAGCAGCCTGCATTGCTGTGAAAGGTGGATATACACTGTACTAGCCCCGACATTGTGCATGCTGTGTTGCCTGTGTCTATGTGCCTGTGGTTCTGTCAGTGTGATCATGTGATGTATCTGACCCCAGGAATGTGTCAATAAAGTTTCCCCTTCCTGGGACAATGAATTCACAGTGTTCTTATTTCAATTTCCAGGAGTGTATATTTGAGCAGTGAGAGTGAGAGATTCAGTGTATATTCTTGAAACTACCGTTGAGGCACTTGGATATAATACTGATGAATTTCGTATAAGTAAGTCCTCGATTCAAAGAATTCGTACAGAGAAACGGAAAGAGAGTGCGGAAGCTATAAAAATTAATTTTGAAAACGAGGTACCAGATGTGACTGTTCATTGGGATGTTGCCGTCTACACATGATCGGGAATCAAAAGAAGAACGTCTTGCGATAGTTGTTTCATATAGAAATAAAGAGCAACTTATTGCTGTGCCAAGGTTGGAAAGCTCTTCAGGATGTGAACAGGCGAAAGCTGTTTGGAATGCGATTGTGGACTAGAATCTCGAAGACAAAGCGCAGTTTCTTTGTTGTGATACTATGGCTTCAAATACAGGTCATATCAGTGGTGCCTTGCCGCCACCACGTGTGTGAACTAACGTTAAAAAAAAAAAAAAAAAAAACAGGTTCCAGGTAAAAATCAGTTCAGTGACAAGAAGTCCTGATATTCCACTCTTCAAAAAGTTCCGAGAAAACTGAAAAAGTGTAGATCCAGATAACATACATTGCTACAAAGAAAAGGTCGCAATGCACCTGAATTTTTCAGAAATTGACAATTTGCGTGAGTTTTACCGCACTGAACTGACAAAAGAAATAACCAGAGATGATTACCGAGAGTTGAAAGAGCTTTCAGTTATATTTTTAGGTGGAGATACAGACAGAAAATTCAAGATACCGCCTCCAGGTGCCATACACCAAGCTCGATGGATGGCAGAGCTATATATTCCCTAAGAATATCATTACTTTCTGCTCAGTTAAAAATTTCGAGCGAGGAGGAGGTAGCGCTGTTTGATATTTGCCTATTCATCGTGACATCCTACGTGAAGCCTTGGCTCCAGTGTATTTTGACAGTAAAGGCACCCTACCAAGATCTGTGCTTTTTGAAGTAAATGAAAGCACACGAATAAATAGATAAACACATCTCAAAAGCAGCTCCACTGAAGATAAGCCAGCATTTATGGTATTTGACTGATGAAGTTTCTGTCTTGTCACTGTTTGACGATTATGTGAATCTAGAAACAGAAGTAAAAATGGTTGAAAATGTAACCAAAAATAATTTATCAGTTCATGTTAACCGTTACATCCCTTCGAAGGAAAAATTTTGCCGTCCATTGTATGGTGAGTTAAATAAATGAATAGAGACGTTGTTTCTTTAGTTTTCTGTTTACAGCACAATTTTATTAACTGGTTTTCTGTGTCATAATTACAGAGAAAAACATCTACGACTTCATTTTAGTCAGAAGCAAGTCTTTGTTCCATTGTCTTAAAATTGATGCCATATGGTCAAACAATGCTTCCTTTCAAGAAACCAGAAAGAAGGTTTCAGCACTGAGAGCAATGAATGATACAGCTGAAACAGCGGTCAAGTCGATGCAAGACTTTCATGGATTAATCTCAGTCAAGGAGGAACAAAAACAATTTTTGTTATGTTGCGTTCAAGAACACCGAAAGATTTATGCTGACTGCAGAAAACAAATTTTGAAATGAAAATTTAGAGACTAAATAGTGAATAAACACGATTTGGCCAATTTAGCATTTTATTTACCAAACAATCAGTAAGTTCCTGAATCCCTGTATTCCACATAGCAAAAGTTTTCAAGTCTCATGTTTAGCCTCAAGTTGTCTCGTGTTATAATAATTTAATTGTAATAATATTTAGTATGTGAGTTATTAAGGTCAAATAGGAAGAATAGAGGGTATGTGTTTTCGATTTCACGAAAAAAATCCACATTATATCTTAGGGCACCCTAATGTAGATAGATATCTGCTTTTGACACAGGTTGGAGTGTTTAGTGCACGTAGAGTTTGACTGACATCTAGCACTGCATGGCATGTTATCGTCCACAGCACTGATGCTATGTCTATGCTGTGGCAGAATGAACATTTTGTCCATAAGACATGGCTGCTTCGCTAGCAGAGCTCTGCTTCATGCGCAATCACGGCACGTTTTAGCTTCAGCAGAAGCTCCACAATGCAGCATCTGGCACAAGGTTCGGATTAAGCAATTTCAGTAGCCGGCATTGCTACTGGGACAGCAGCTTGTCTATCTTAAATTGCCTGTTTCAGTCATCGTCCTGGGGTGTGTGACAAGCATTGGAGGAAAGCAGATTTTGCTGCTTCATGTTTGGTTCATTAGAGTGCTGTGAGGATGACAACACTGATAATTTCAGCATGCTCTACTACGTGGCAAATTAATGTCTCAAATCAACAGTTACCACCCAAAATTCCCAATGAAGTAAAGACACATTCTACTATAACAAACGAAAGTGCCAATTATGTGGGACAGAACACTGCCTGCCTGTGTCGTGTGCCTTATCTCAGAACTGAAGTATGTCCGATTTGTGGTTGCACTGATCCTCTCGAGCAAAATTATGTAACCGACTATCATGGAGCACGGTTGTGTAATCGGTTATTGCGTCTGGGTAGCGTGTGGTGTGTTGCACTCCAGTATAAATACCGATCATTTTCCCTAATAGTGTGTGCAAATCGGTTGTCGTGGGCGTCACATTATTGTTCATATTAAGTCCAGTTTGTCATGCTAAATCGTGAAATGAAGTACTTGATGCCAAATCTTGTACAACATCCAACATCAGACTGTTGGATAACAGCCATTGATGTGGTGTGCCAGAGCGTATATCCTTTTGAGAAAAAACACCCATGATCATATTTAGTTTGCATATGAGCAGTGATCGACAGTTATTACATTAATGATGCACATCACTCACGCTAATCCTTAAGGTGCAGTTTCAAAGGGACTGGTGATATGCTGTAACTTAAGCACGGTGGCTGCATTGTTACTATGAGTTATCACAATGCGGAATGAGACACCTCCCCGTCATCTTACGCGGTTGTTGCGGGTCACCAATTCCCCTGGCGTATTTTTTCCCTGTGAGTATGCTTGAGAAAAGGACTTAAAATTTTTCTGTAATATTTGGAAAACATTGACATTCTTTCATGTGAAGAGCATCGAGTGAAAAGGACAAAGACAATAAGCACGATTTATTATCAGTGTAGACAATGATTAAAGAAAACAATATATACTCGGTTAACTTTCATTTGTCTGGTATAAGAGAAGACCTTTTCGAGTAGTATCGTTGACCGAGGAAGACGTATTTTTCATACCTTCCTTATTTAGAGGTCTGTAGTAGGTGTAATAATTATTAGTGTATGTAAATCGTTTTCATAATGCAGTATTTTATTTGTAGCTATTGAAACAATCTTCTATTTATGGAGAATTTTTTCCTTTCCTGCAGTTATTGAAAGTTTTATTAGTTACGATCTTACTCTATTGTTGTCCACCATTGCGGTTGGATCAATTATTTTTGGTAATTACGGCTCTTCCAACAAACCTATTATTGAGAATACTTAATTCATTTTATGCATACGTGAAAGTAGTAAAGTATATTTGTCATTATTTTCATTTTATGGTGCAAATTTTGCCGCACTGGGCCACTAACGTCGAGTACGTTATTTTTCAGATAGGCGCCATCAGAGAAAGCTATAACTGAATATCCTTCGTGCAGTTAAAATTAACAAACCAATGTGTCATAAATAGGTATACATTCAGAAGCCTAAAGTTTCAAACCCCGAGAGCAAAAGAGGTCATGTTGCTTTTGCTTTGGCGTGTAATAACGTACGTATGTACGTTAACGTAACTTCGATAAAATGAAATAATTACAATCAATTATGTAGCACACCGAAGTGTGCGGTGTGATAAGTCTGCATTAACATTTTTACAGCTTAAGAGAATGTAAGAATATCTGTGATAAAAATAATTAACCATTATATATTTCAGAGAGAATTTCATACAACACATTACACTACACACAGGCTATATATCTTTCCCTGTTAGATGCAGGAATCTTACTAATAATGGAGATGACACGGTTCTATGACAGTACTGCTTCACTGCTCGTCTCTCAACATAACAAGACATGAATGCAGAACAAGGTTCGAAACTGACTTCGGAATCTAACCACTAACCAGATAATGCGCTCAGCCACAAAGATGAATTGGTGCTGGCCTTCCTATTTGTTTCTGTTTAAGCTATAGGATCGACTGTATTGCTATGTTTTCGTTTTTCAACAACATTAAAGGGCGTGTTGGGGCTATGCATGCGAAAGTTTTTATGTTAGACAACACACCTTCCTGTATTAATGCACTAAATGGTGTGAAGGGAAACGCTGGGCAACTTATACTGTACGTTTAGCAGGTTGATCTCGGAAGAATAATCTGTCGAAGGTTGCTCCCGATGCAACAAAGTAAGGACGCAGTGGTTGGCAAAGTTCCAATGACAGTCTTGCATGAGCAAGACTGATAATTATTTTCTGCATTGTTAGAGGCAGCTTTCAAGCTTACGTTAATGTATAAAGAAACTCAATAATTTGTTATCTATCCCGCATGCTTTTAATCAATGAGCCAAAGATGTGGATGTATTGTTACAGAGTACAGGTGGACACAATAGGAACATTCATTTAGAAAACATGCACAAAATCATGACATATACCTACGTTTGATGAAAGGAAAATAACAATAGTCAGGTGTGTTAGTTCCTTTCTGAAACTTGTTAGGAATAAACATTTGTGAGGGTAGTGAAAGTATTGAAGCACACCCTGCCTGGGGAAATGAAGGCAATAAATTTGTCTCATAGTAAAATCCAAACCAGAGGGAAGAGTAACATTTACGCCTAGTGTAAACCATTAATATATGCTTAAAAGTGTGATGGCATGTTGCATAGATGTTTTGGTTTGTAATTTTGAGTAGTGAACTTCAGTCACATATTTTGTTTAAAATATATCATTTATTTCTTGTGGTTGGCAGTTCAGATCATGTCGCTTACTAGATCTACATCAATACATTAGAAATGTTGACACACTCATGGGGCACATACAATTCTGGAGCACATACAAAACATCACACAGTACAGTAGCCACGAAGCACATACAAAACACAACACACAGTGCAGTAGACATAGCATGCACTGTCTTTTATGATCAAAGATCCACTTCACAGGGATGCAGTCAATCGTAAAAATAGCTGCTACCTCATAGTGTTCCCGCAGAGGGACTCCCCCTCACATGCGAAGTGCCGAGCACCGGAGGGTGTGAAGTAATGTCGGTGAGGAGTTAAGGCCGTCAGTCTTCATTGCTGGCTGTTGTAGGCTGATCGCATATAGGCAGTACAGCACGAATCGTGGTGGAAGATGATGTGGTCACCCTTAGTGAGATGTGATAGGGGCCAGAGTTAATTCATCTTCTGGCATTGGCAGTGTTGGGTCAACTGTAGATGGTCCCGGGCTCAGCAGCATAGAGCTGTGGGCAGTGAATTACTCAGACAGGCATTCGGCAGGGTGGTCATGAGCTTACCTGCCGAGGAAATTTGTGAGGATTCCGCAACGAACTCCACGATAGTCGGTAGATGGCACGGTAGTAGGAGTCCTGTAGGGGTCAGTGTCAGTGGTCCGAGCTGGTTTTATTAGTCTGTCAACTGAGACCGTCGTAGGTTGTCACCGATGTCGACATTGAATATGTGGCAGCTGTGTTGTTAATACTTGGGAAGGTCAATTGTAGGGAAGCTCTAAGGCAGGCCGTAAGGTTTTGTCACGGAGAATCACACGTGTACAATAAGCGAGTCTTTTATGGACGAATGGCTTTCAGATCGAGTGTGCAGAGGTGGAAAGCACTAATAAATTGAGGATGTGATCTTTAACTTGTTGCATAATCACTGGGATTTCCATTGGGTCTGGTATGGAGATCGGTAAAGTATTTCCACAAACGAGGCACAGACATCATCCTTAAATGCCATGCAAACTCCTAGAGCACCCACAGGAGAGTCTCAGTCCATGTGCAACATAAGTCCTGCCTTCATTGTGTCGTGCCATCATTCCACTGGGCTATTACTCTGATGATATGTTGTGGTATGGTAGCTGGAGATACCACAGAAGTTGCAGAGGGCAGTGAAAAGTTCAGATTCGATCTGACACCCCTGGTCCGGGCAACCAAAACATATGAGCCATATTGATGGCCTCGGTCGCAGATTTCACTGTAATATCATTCAGAGGGGCACTTTTGACCCATTGCGAAACTCAGTCTGTCGTGCAGAGGAGATATTTGTATCCTATCAACTCTGGCAGAGGTCATATGAGGTCGAATTGAACTTAGTAGAATGCTAGCACAGTATTTTGAACGTGCCGAGAGGTATTTCCACATGGCAGCTCATTTTGCTTTGCTGAAAACCGATGCAAGTTCATTCACGGAAGCTGTGTCTGACACTCAAAACAGAGCATTGCACGGCAAGACAAGTCATCAGTCAAATTACTGTGAGTGGAACACTATGTAGTCAGTCAAAGATGATCTGTCACATTGATGTGAGAAACACCAGTCATTCCAGTGACACCAGTCACTCTAGAACTGTGAGATGTTGCAAAGGACATTGAACCCAGAACTAGTTTTCAGGTTCGAAGAACTGTATATGGGTAAGGATCAAATAGATGGGTCCCACCCTTGTTCTTGTGCAAGTGTGCTGTAATCAAGTATCAGGGATATCGTCTGTCCTCGCAAAAGATAGTCAGTGACAATATTACCTGTCCCGTGCAGATGTCAGATGTGAGTGGGGTCTTGGGAAAGCTGGTAGAAATCACAGAATGTCATAGGCTGACCATCATTGACAGGTGTCAAATGGCATCTGCCAGTGGTTCTTGATAGGTGTAAATGATGATGTGGCGTCCCCCTATGTCTTTGTGGAATTAGTGAATGGCCTTGTATGCAGCTAGTAATTCACAATTGAAAGCTGACCATTCTGTTTGAGATGCTGTTTGCCTCCTGGGGAAAAACCTGAAAAGTCGAGTGCCACCTGTCACATCTTGCTAGAGGACCGCCGTGACAGCTGAACCACTGGTGTCTGTGGCAATGTTGACCTGAAAGTCCAGCACAAAGTGCGCTAGTGAAGCTATTGTTGCAAGACTTTCCTTAAAGCACTTGGGTGCGGTTTGTATGACTGGTCTATGCTAAAATTTGTTTTCCATGTGTGTGAGGGGTGCCTGAAAGTGTCACCGACAGAAATTCACGATAGCTGCATTTAGAGTACGTCCGCGGAATGTAACTTTCGGCTTTCACAGCTGTGATTTGTCTCTGTCATTTACCACTGCTGCATCGTGGAGGGTGGTGTGAACAAGCTTTAGGTTTTGTTTGTGGCAGTGGATGAGCAGGGAGAAGTTTGATTCCAATGTCATTAAGGTAAGTGTAACAGTAATAAACTGTGAAAAGCACTCTGTCAATAAAGTGCTGCCATGCCTGTTTTGCATTTTCGAGTACGTACCACATTACCAGGAACTAGTATAAGCCACAGAGTGTAATGACAGCTTTGTTACTGATTTCATCTAGGTGCTTGGGAATCTGGTAATAAGCTTTTTCGGCAGCCAATTGTACTAAAAATCTTAACTCCCACAAATGAAATTTTGAATAGTCGGTAAGGGATAGCTGTTATGAAATATGCAAGAATTAAGAGACCTGTAGACCCCACAGTGTCCTACAGAACTGTCTTTTTTTGATATTAATTTTATGGGCAACACCCGAGCACTGTCTGAGGGAAGAGCATGGCTGCTTGCAACATTTCTTTCACCGCAACCTTAGCTTTTGGGGAGGTGTGAGGTGCCGTGCCTTGTAGCCCCAGGTCGTGCCGACGTACCTCTCCTGTCGGCGCACAGGTAATGTCTAACTTGTGGTGTGTTGTGCGAGGGATTGACATGCATCTTGCGAGCTGTAGCTGGAGCAGAAGTTTAACGATCTACATGTCTGTAGAGTCGTGTTAGATATTAACGTGCAGTCCATTAGCGAATGTGAACAGCACCATAATTGAGGAAATCCCTCAGCAAGCTAATTTTCTTAAAGCACCTATCACACCTGTTGCTCACAGGTGCAAGCAATCCACTGTAGCAGTACTGTTTTTCCCGGATCGTACTACAGCAGAGATAGGATAATGTCATTAAGTAAACGTGTTCTAAGAGGTGACAAATTAGCATCACAAATTTTGAGTTGTCATTTGTGGTGCCTAGTGAAGCAAACACGCACCCAGCCATCGTGAACCACACTGACATTCGATTGGGTTGGGAACGTGGGAGTTTAGGATGCTTTGTAGCTCTACAATGTGCTGTGTAGGCCTATAATGGCTGTCCAGCTGAGTCAAATAGCAAGGCAAGACTGGTGCCGAAATTGTTATTCGTGGTGCAGTTAGAGCTAGAAACACGGCATCAACATCATACAGTGGTTGTAAATATGAGGTCATTGCATCATTGCAGAAGACACTGTTAGCATCACCACCACCTGTACAATAATGGAATGCGAATTGTTCTCGAAGTTGGTTGGCGCGTAAGTTCCATAATAAAGTGTCTAATGATGGCCATTTTCAATTCACAGTTAGTCTGTCTTGTGAGGCGACATTTGTGCAAGCTGCTTGTTCAGTATTCCACACTGTTTGTTGAGAAAAGCAATGAGAATACTGAACCATATCCAGTGTTGATGAATTTGGAACGGTAGAGCTTAGAGTAACAGCAGTTGGAGTAAATTTCATGTCCATTGTTAGTGCGCAATAACAGGACACGTGACAGTATTTAGTGAATAACTTTGTGTCCACTGCAGTCATGGTCACCAATGTGAAAGCCCACCCCTGAATGAGATAGAGGTGACAGTTGAATATGACATTGTACAAATAATAACATAATTTTTTTCAATCGAAGGGCACATACGAAACACATCACACAGCTCGGGAGCCATAGAGCGAACTGTCTTTTACGACCAGCGATACTCTTTGCAGGGATGCAGTTGATCGTCAGAGAGGTTGCTGCCTTGTGGTGTTCCCACAAAGGGAAACAGTCTTTTGAATTGTGTTGCACTCTAAACCTATACATTTTTAAATTCGAGATTTCTGCGACAGACTGAACTGTAGTAGCATAACTCGAAGTCTAGGCTAGTTTGTAAGCTGACAGTTTGGCTGTGAGTTGGCAAAGACAACTAATGTGTTATGATGACCTTTTTTGCACCCATGAGCAAAATCCATTTTTTTCCACTGCTGTGAAGTGTACTGAAGTGTCTGAATTTAAAGACATTAACAAGAACTCTTTTGGACCAAATCTCCCTGTTCCCAAGTTAGTTTGTCAGATTTCAGTTTTCTAATATTTTAGTGTTGTTGGTAAAATTTAACATTGGTTGTATCTCCACCATGTGCAGATCATCACTGCGTGTATCATTGTGTCATCTTGTCGTTAACTAATCCCTAAAATCCTTTGTACAGACAAATATTCTGTTACTGGAATTTGTGATAAGTATGATAAATATACTGCCGAGTTAGCTGGAACAAGTTATATTGTCAAAAAATTTAAGTATACATACGCTTCTGATAAACACCTCTTGATTTGCAAAATGTATAGGATTTGTGCACACAATTACAGATGCATAAGTTTAAATTTTTGTTGTGAACTGCAGTATGTGCAGGCATATCCATTCAGGACTAGGTTTTTTCCCCCTTCCTTTATTGTACTTCCACAGAAATGATGTGCACTGAGAACTCTTTTTGTGATAGTATAATTGAAAGTACTATGCAAGATCACTCTTATGTTGACTTCAGAACAGTTCTGTCACAGAAATAACATAAAAGTTCTTGGTTGTATTAGGGCTTTCACCCTTTGATTGTCTATGGAAAAAAGAACTGCAACATGCCGATGGTCTAGCACAAAAGCTGTTCAAAAATGACACTAATTGTTCTACAAGGACAAAAAACACTGTAAGCCCCATAATAAAAAAAATTGAAAACTTGAAACATTTTACTCTTTGAAACAGTAACAAAAACCTGAAATTATGCAGTGGTCCACAACCTGGATCATTGGCAGTTTTGCAAAGGAATTTACTGAATAACATTACAGAATAAAATCGTCTGTATTTATTACAAATAATCCTGAAATTAAAAGTTATTGAAATCCTTTATAAAAGCACCAACTTGTTTTTCCAAATTACGAATACATATTTTAAAACAAGACCAAAGAACATACTAAGTTCATAAATGGAACATCTAGGAAAGTTATTTTACAATGTGGAGCACATTACCCATGCTGGATTGCCGCAATTGGTGTATTATTTTATGAAGATGTTTCAAGTGCAACAACAAGGGGCTTTTAAAAGACAAGTCATTAAATCAAATGTTCCTGAAATGATTCATTTGAATCGAGATACAATCCATCAAATATTCAGAAAACCCAATTCCGGCTACTTGTCATTCATTCGTTAATCAAACAATTGGGATTTGAATGTTGAGAATAATGAAAATAATTTTAGATTTATTGGAAGAGTAAGAAATTTACATTAACAACGATTCAACTCACAAATATTTGATTAATGAACAAATGCAAGTAGCTGGCACTAGTTTTCCGTAATATTTGATGGATTGTTTGTCAATCCAAATGACTAAGACACTCAGTCTACTGACTGGTTTGATGCGGCCCGCCACGAATTCCTTTCCTGTGCTAACCTCTTCATCTCAGAGAAGCACTTGCAGCCTACGTCCTCAATTATTTGCTTGACGTATTCCAATCTCTGTCTTCCTCTACAGCTTTTGCCCTCTACAGCTCCCTCTAGTACCATGGAAGTCATTCCCTCATGTCTTAGCAGATGTCCTATCATCCTGTCCCTTCTTATCAGTGTTTTCCACATATTCCTTTCCTCTCCGATTCTGCGTAGAACCTCCTCATTCCTTACCTTATCAGTCCACCTAATTTTCAACATTCGTCTATAGCACCACATCTCAAATGCTTTGATTCTCTTCTGTTCCGGTTTTCCCACAGTCCATGTTTCACTACCATACAATGCTGTACTCCAGACGTACATCCTCAGAAATTTCTTCCTCAAATTAAAGCCGGTATTTGATATTAGTAGACTTCTCTTGGCCAGAAATGCCTTTTTTGCCATAGCGAGTCTGCTTTTGATGTCCTCCTTGCTCCGTCCGCCATTGGTTATTTTACTGCCTAGGTAGCAGAATTCCTTAACTTCATTGACTTCATGACCATCAATCCTGATGTTAAGTTTCTCGCTGTTCTCATTTCTACTACTTCTAATTACCTTCGTCTTTCTCAGATTTACTCTCAAACCATACTGTGTACTCATTAGACTGTTCATTCCGTTCAGCAGATCATTTAATTCTTCTTCACTTTCACTCAGGATAGCAATGTCATCAGCAAATCGAATCATTGATATCCTTTCACCTTGTATTTTAATTCCACTTCTGAACCTTTCTTTTATTTCCATCATTGCTTCATCGATGTACAGATTGAAGAGTAGGGGCGAAAGGCTACAGCCTTGTCTTACTCCCTTCTCAATAAGAGCAATTCGTTCTTGATCATCCACTCTTATTATTCCCTCTTGGTTTTTGTACATATTGTATATGACCCGTCTCTCCCCATAGCTTACCCCTACTTTTTTCATAATCTTGAACAGCTTGCACCATTTTATATTGTCGAACGCTTTTTCCAGGTCGACAAATCCTATGAACGTGTCTTGATTTTTCTTTAGCCTTGCTTCCATTATTAGTCGTAACATCAGAATTGCCTCTTTCGTGCCTTTACTTTTCCTAAAGCCAAACTGATCGTCACCTAGAGCATTCTCAATTTCCTTTTCCATTCTTCTGTATATTATTCTTGTAAGCAGCTTCGATGCATGAGCTGTTAAGCTGATTGTGCGATAATTCTCGCACTTGTCAGCTCTTGCCGTCTTCGGAATTGTGTGGATGATGCTTTTCCGAAAGTCAGATGGTATGTCGCAAGACTCATATATTCTACATACCAAAGTGAATAGTCGTTTTGTTGCCACTTCCCCTAATGATTTTAGAAATTCTGATGGAATGTTATCTATCCCTTCTCTCTTATTTGACCATAAGTCCTCCAAAGCTCTTATAAATTCCGATTCTAATACTGGATCCCCTATCTCTTCTAAATCGACTCCTGTTTCTTCTTCTATCACATCAGACAAATCTTCACCTTCATAGAGGCTTTCAATGTATTCTTTCCATCTATCTGCTCTCTCCTCTACATTTAACAGTGGAATTCCCGTTGCACTCTTAATGTTACCACCGTTGGTTTTAATGTCACCAAAGGTTGTTTTGACTTTCCTGTATGCTGAGTCTGTCCTTCCGACAATCATATCTTTTTCGATGTCTTCACATTTTTCCTGCAGCCATTTCGTCTTAGCTTCCCTGCACTTCCTATTTATTTCATTCCTCAGCGACTTGTATTTCTGTATTCCTGATTTTCCCGGAACATGTTTGTACTTCCTCCTTTCATCAATCAACTGAAAGTATTTCTTCTGTTACCCATGGTTTCTTCGCAGCTACCTTCTTTGTACCTATGTTTTCCTTCCCAACTTCTGTGATGGCCCTTTTTAGAGACGTCCATTCCTCTTCAACTGTGTTGCCTACTGCGCTATTTCCTTATTGCTGTATCTATAGCGTTAGAGAACTTCAAACGTATCTCGTCTTTCCTTAGAACTTCCGTATCCCACTTCTTAGCGTATTGATTCTTCCTGACTAATGTCTTTAACTTCAGCCTACTCTTCATCACTACTATATTGTGATCTGAGTCTATATCTGCTCCTGGGTACGCCTTACAATCCAATATCTGATTTCGGAATCTCTGTCTGACCATGATATAATCTAATTGAAATCTTCCCGTATCTCGCGGCCTTTTCCAAGTATACCTCCTCCTCTTGTTATTCTTGGATAGGGTATTCGCTGTTACTAGCTGAAACTTGTTACAGAACTCAATTAGTCTTTCTCCTCTTTCATTCCTTGTCCCAAGCCCATATTCTCCTGTAACCTTCTCTTCTACTCCTTCCCCTACAACTGCATTCCAGTCCCCCTTTACATACTGCATTAACCTTTCAATATCCTCATACACTTTCTCTATCTGTTCATCTTCAGCTTGCGGCGTCGGCATGTATACCTGAACTATCGTTGTCGGTGTTGGTCTCCTGCCGATTCTGATTAGAACAACCTGGTCACTGAGCTGTTCACAGTAACAGACACTCTGCCCTACCTTCCTATTCATAACGAATCCCACACCTGTTCACCACTTTCTGCTGCTGTTGATATTACCCGATACTCATCTGACCAGAAATCCTTGTCTTCCTTCCACTTCACTTCACTTCACTGACCCCTACTATATCTAGATTGAGCCTTTGCATTTCCCTTTTCAGATTTTCTAGTTTCCCTACCACGTTGAAGCTTCTGACATTCCATGCCCCGACTCGTAGAACATTATCCTTTCGTTGATTATTCAATCTTTTTCTCGTGGTAACCTCCCCCTTGGCAGTCCCCGCCTGGAGATCCGAATGGGGGACTATTCCGGAATCTTTTGCCGATGGAGAGATCATCATGACACTTCTTCAACTAGAGGCCACATGTCCTGTGGATACACGTTACGTGTCTTTAATGCAGTGGATTCCATTGCCTTCTGCGTCCTCATGTCGTTGATCATTGCTGATTCTTCTACCTTTAGGGGCAATTTCCCACCCCTAGGACGAGAGTGTGCCCTGAACCTGTATCCGCTCCTACGCCCTCTTTGACAAGGCCGTTGGCAGAATGAGGCTGACTTCTTATGCCAGAAGTCTTCGGCCGCCAATGCTGATTATTTATCAAAATTTAGGCAGTGGCGGGGATCGAATCCGGCACCGAAGACGTTTTGATTATGAATCAAAGACGCTACCCCTAGACCACGGGTAAACCACACCTGGTATATCTTCATGAAATAATACGCCAATTACAGTGACCTGACTTGAGCAGTACTGTACTTCATAACGTAACCAGTCTACAATCTCTTTTGTATTAACGTAATACATGCTTTGGTCTTATCTTAAAATACATATTTCTAAAAAACAAGTTATTGCATGATGTGTAGGCATTTCTGTAAAAATATTTCCACAACTTTTACTTTTACAGTTACTTATTATGAATACCATTGAATAATTTCAGGTTTTTTTATACATATATGCTAAGTTATTTACTTCACCAATACCTTCCGTGTAATGCACGCAAAATTCATATGCTCGGTTCACGTATCTGTGCTCCAATTCCCTCTAGCAGGTGCTGTCTTCTTCTGCACTGCAGACAGTTCAGCTTAACATCACATTTCCAGCTTTATGCCTGTTAGGTTTCTCATTGGCATTAACTTTTTAATTGATTAAGCTAGAGTTTCAGTTGACGATTCACGACTGGTATGTCACGGCTGTGCTGTACGTAATGTACTATGGTAGGTATCAGAGGTTCACATTTTATTACTCGTGACTATTGTTTTATTGTTATGACTTTCATAAGGCTCTTGTAATATCTAAAATATGTAAAAATAAATTTTGTTTATTTTTTGGTTCATCAGATGATAGGATAATCCCAAAACATGCCATGACAAGAAACAAAGTAGTTCAAAAAAAAAACTGAATATTGTTGTTGACCACCATATACTTTTTAAAGTATATTTGATGACCACTGTGATAATGGTTGCATCCCTCTCTAAGGATTTTCAATCCAATTTAGAAGTATTTTTCTGTCAAGTGAGCCTGAACAAGAAAGTAGTGTTGTGAATGATATAATGTTATATGCTGCTTCTGTGCATGTTTGTTGTGACTGAAATAGAACAAGGTTTGAGTGTGTCACATAAATTATGCAGCCTTTAGGCATACTGTAGCTAAGCTACAGGCTGTTATTTTTAAATACTGAGCAAGGCAACACAGAGGTTAAGGGACTACACTCACATTTAGTAGGAGTGGGAATCAAACCCCTACCTGGCCATGCTGGTTTATGTTTTATTAAGGTGATGTCGAGATGGTTCCACTGAGAAGGCTATGCCCCATTCTCCCCCCCCCCCCCCCCCCCAACCACCAATCTTTGGGTAATCCAGGGATGTGCTCACTTTACCTGCAAACCCTTTCCTTTCTTACAGTTTATATATTAATACACTGTCCAATCACATTAATGTGACCATCTGTCAAAAGTGCGAGTAACCATATTCTGCTGCGAGACGTGCAGGAAAAGTGTCATTGAGGTACCGGAAAGTGCTGACAGGGATGTGGAACCATGTCAACTTCAGTGCCATGGTCAGCTGTGCTACCTGGGATTTCTCGGTTAAGAATCCACGGCATGAACAGCCCGATTGACGTTGTCGCACAGATGCCATCGTCTGAGGGGTGCCGGGGGTGATGCATTTCAGGATGTATGTGGTCCCCAAGGACAGATTCACTGTGCCTTCCAGAACGCTGTGATCACTCGGGGAATGATACGAAAACATTTCCCAGACCATTAAGCTCCCTGCTCGTTTGTTTTCAGACGTGTCATGCCATCCATGTCTACGATCATAGCTGGGGGACATCAATTGAAAAGTTTACTTCATTCATCATGATTCCATTTGCTAATAAAGTTAACTTTGTTAAGCATTACTTTACAGGAAATTGATCAGAAGTTAAAAGTAATCATTAACTCTTTTATTATGCATTGGTCCGCACTAGCTTAAGACACACCACTGCCAGTGTTCCTGCAATGGCAGAAAACTCTCCAGTGCTCTCCTTGTGTGTTGTTTTAAATTGTTAAGGCCCTTAGTGCGAGGCCTAACGGTCGATTTTTCAGGTAAGAACAGTTTACAGTCAAAAAGTATTCACTCTCCCCATCCGGATACGAAATAAACGTAATCAGTTACACGTGACCACTATTTTCTTTAACTGTAGAGCTAGAAATAGATTCCACGGTTTAATTTGAACATCCAATCCACTAACAAAAAGAAGTACTTCAAATAAACTCTGGAAACAAACAACAATAGACAGTAAACACATACTTATTCTCACTCACACTAAAGTGTTTATAGCAGTTGCACACACCCCGATATATCTGCACACCTACATGACCCAAACTTGTCAGAAGATTATTTCTATAGGCGGTGGAGCATAGACTTTATCATAAATAGTAGGTACTTAACTAACAGTTAACTAAATTGAAGAAAGTTAATGGAAGTTAAAGAGTCCATTAAAATTTTTCCAATTATCTTAAAAGTAAATCTGTTACTTGGAAAGTTAATTTAATCATTAATTAATAAACAGATTAACGGTCTTGTGCCCAGCTTTGCCAACAGCTATCTGTCCAGAGGGTCACGAAACATGATTCGTCTAAAAAGGCCACCTGTTGCCACCCAGTGGATGTCCAGTCGCGTTACTGGTACGTAAATTCCAGCCTTCATCCTCAGTGAGCAGTAGTCGGCACGGGTGCACGCCCCAGGCACGTGGTGCCGAGGCACACGTGCAGTGACGTTTGCCAAGGAGACACTATTGGTAGCCCCTCAGTTCATTGGACAGTCAGTTGCCCGACAATTGCACGTCTATTCGCCTGTACAAATCTCTGCAACTGTTACTCACCCCTGGTGTCTACTTGCACCACAGTGCCTTGGCACCAGTTGTTTTTAAAGCACTACTTTACCATTCACAATATACTTTAACCACAGTGGCACGTGAACGTTTCACAGACGTCGCCATTTCAGAAATGGTTCCACCCTTGGCCCGATAGACGACGATCGTGCCCTTTCGGACCTCAGATAATTTGCTTTGTTTCCAAATTACGACTACTGCTCTGTTTCCCCCACATACCGTGTCACACACTATAACACCCCCCACCCCTCCCCACACCCCACCCGTCTGTAAGTGGTTATTGCAAGTTGACATCAAACATTGGCGGTAGTGACATTAATATGAGACTGGACTGTGTGTTTCTGTAGTTTTCGTGTGTCCAGTACTGTGCAGCAATGTGAAAAGGACAAATATAAAATTCAATTTCCCTTTGTTATTTGTTTGTTATGCATGTGCTGAGGTGACAAAGAATTGACAACATTTTTCAACTGCTCGAGAGCTAAAATATTCTTTACATTATATATTCAGAAATTGTCAACACAATTTGTGAAGCAGAAAAATTAAATTTACTTCTTATTTTTGTGCAATTGCAAGTGAAACAAAGTGGTGAAAAGTTCCTGTGTACGTTAAATTTATGTTAGGAAAAAAAAAACAGATTTCTTTTTGTGTGTGTGTGTGTGTGTGTGTGTGTGTAATAAACTTAACAAAAGTGAAACTAAATTTACCCTTAAACGTTCTTCCTAATGTAAAAGCAACAACTAATATTGAAGTTGTTTTTCATTCACCAGGGATGAGGCAAGTAATACTACAATTTTAATTACTAGCACTTTACATGAAGTTTCTATATATCTGTTTGGCACTTCTTTCCTTCAAACCGAACATTCGTGGAAACTTACATTCCAGTGTATTAAGTTTTGAATATCAAAATTAACCATCCCTTCAAGCATTTTACTCATATGTGATCAAAGTACTGTGAATGTGATCATCCTATAAGCTACAGCCACATAAGTACCCCGACCGAGAAACCTGTTTTCTTGCAGCCAGTATTTTATATCTGTAAGCCGTAATTTTTTTATTTTTTATGTATGAAAGTGTTAAAAACAGTTATATCAACTGTTCACTAATGCAAACACCTAACTGTAAGTTCTTGTATTTAACACAGCCAACTAACTGTTGTAGCAAGAAGTGTTAGTAGCTTCATATTTTGTTAGAAGTTAAGTTATACCTGAGCTTTTTGGCTACTTATCAGAGTTCTTCATAGATAGCTGGGTCTGATGTATGGTATTACACAGGTATTGTTGTTGTTGTTGAGGTTGTTGTTGTGGTCTTCAGTCCTGAGACTGGTTTGATGCAGCTCTCCATGCTATTCTATCCTGTGCAAGCTTCTTCATCTCCCAGTACCTACTGGAACCTACATCCTTCTGAATCTGCTTAGTGTAGTCATCTGATCCCTTCTTCTGGTCAAGTTGTGCCACAAACTTCTCTTCTCCCCAATCCTATTCAATACTTCCTCATTAGTTATTTGATCTACCCATCTAATCTTCAGCATTCTTCTGTAGCACCACATTTCGAAATCTTCTATTCTCTTCTTGTCCAAACTATTTATCGTCCATGTTTCACTTCCATACATGGCTACACTCCATACAAATACTTTCAGAAAAAACTTCCTGACACTTAAATCTATACTCGATGTTAACAAATTTCTCTTCTTCAGAAACACTTTCCTTGCCATTGCCAGTCTACATTTTATATCCTCTCTACTTCGATCATCATCAGTTATTTTGCTCCCCAAATAGCAAAACTCCTTTACTACTTTAAATGTCTCACTTCCTAATCTAATTCCCTCAGCATCACCCGACTTAATTCGACTACATTCCATTATCCTCGTTTTGCTTTTGTTGATGTTCCTCTTATACCCTCCTTTCAAGACACTATCCATTCCGTTCAACTGCTCTTCCAAGTCCTTTGCTGTCTCTGACAGAATTACAATGTCATCGGCAAACCTCAAAGTTTTTATTTCTTCTCCATGGATTTTAATACCTACTCCAAATTTTTCTTTTGTTTCCTTTATTGCTTGTTCAATATACAGATTGAATAACATCTGTGAGAGGCTACAACCCTGTCTCACTCCCTTCCCAACCACTGCTTCCCTTTCATGCCTTTGACTCTTATATAACTGCCATCTGGTTTCTGTACAAATTGTAAGTAGCCTTTTGCTCCCTGTATTTTACCCCTGCCACCTTTAGAATTTGAAAGAGAGTATTCCAATCAACATTGTCAAAAGCTTTCTCTAAGTCTACAAATGCTAGAAATGTAGGTTTGCCTTTCCTTAATCTTTCTTGTAAGGTAAGTCGTAAGGTCAGTATTGCCTCACGTGTTCCAGTATTTCTACGGAATCCAAACTGATCTTCCCCGAGGTCGGCTTCTACTAGTTTTTCCATTCATCTGTAAAGAATTCGTGTTAGTATTTTGCAGCTGTGGCTTATTAAACTGATAGTTCTGTAATTTTCACATCTGTCAACACCTGCTTTCTTTGGGATTGAAATTATTATATTCTTCTTGAAGTCCGAGGGTATTTCCCCTGTTTCATACCCCTTGTTCACCAGATGGCAGAGTTTTGTCAGGACTGGCTCTCCCAAGGCCGTCAGTAATTCCAATGGAATGTTGTCTACTCTGGAGGCCTTGTTTTGACTCAGGTCTTTCAGTGTTCTGTCAAACTCTTCATGCAGGACCTTATCTCCCATTTCATCTTCATCTACATCCTCTTCCATTTCCATAATATTGTCCTCAAGTACATCACCCTTGTATAGACCCTCTATATACTCCTTCCACCTTTCTGCTTTCCCTTCTTTGCTTAGAACTGGGTTTCCATCTGAGTTCTTGATATTCATACAAGTGGTTCTCTTATCTCAAAAGGTCTCTCTATTTTTCCTGTAGGCAGTATCTATCTTACCCCTAGTGAGATAAGCCTCTACATCCTTACATTTGTCCTCTAGCCATTCCTGCTTAGCCATTTTGCACTTCCTGTCGATCTCATTTTTGAGGCGTTTGTATTCCTTTTTGCCTGCTTCATTTATTGCATTTTTGTATTTTCTCCTCTCATCAATTAAATTCAATATTTCTTCTGTTACCCAAGGATTTCTACTAGCTCTCGTCTTTTTACTTACTTGATCCTCTGCTGCCTTCACTACTTCATCCCTCAAAGCTACCCATTCTTCTTGTGCTGTATTTCTTTCCCCCATTCCTGTCAATTGTTCCCTTATGCTCTCCCTGAAACTCTGTACAACCTCTGGTTCTTTCAGTTTATCCAGGTCCCATCTCCTTAAATTCCCACCTTTTTGCAGTTTCTTCAGTTTTAATCTACACACAGGTATTAGTGACAGAAAATTTTCAAGCTATGACAAGTAAAATGTTTCAGCACACAGCTTTTTCTAGTCAGCATGAAAGAGAAAATTTATTCCTCCACTGAATTAGAAGCTGCATTATTTTTTTAGTTCATTAACACGAGGAAGCTGTCCAAGGAACTGACTGAGTGTGATGCGCACACAAGGTTTTTTTAGACAAGACGACTCGCCATCCAATACAGATAATGATAATTATAGGCAGAAGCATCAGTAAGATTCCGAGAAACTCTTCCTGCAGGTGTCCAGATTTGGCAACTATTTTACCTCTGGAATATTTTAACAGAGCACTGTTATTTAACTATACACGCCCTTGGGAAATAAAACTAATGGCTGCAGTGGATGCAGTCATCAGATACGACTTCAAGTCACTGCTGGTAGTTATTGGGGGATCTCTGGCAGCACAACAGTACAACACAGGTATTCTGCATCCCCACGTGTTACCTCTCGTGTGACAGTGTCACGCTGCCAGTTTTCGAATGAACGATGTTTGTTTCCACACGATGTACGTGTCAGTGTCTGCACGGTGTCTAAGTACTCCTAGGCTAGCAATATCCGTAGGTCTGTTCCCAATAAAATGTGTGAGACCAGCCCTGATATCAACTCCGTCCCAGTACCTGGGATATCGAGGAGCAGTTGTGGGGCAGCTTCCCTCAGATACAATGGCTCAATGACATGCTTCCTGACAGAAACAGTGCACACATCATGCCAGAGGGTGGTAAGTGGTCTGATACTGCAAACTTCTTTATAAATTTTGCAAATTTGTAATCACTGAAGTAACGCCACCTACCCTGTCTCAAGCCACGAAGTCCCTGTTCTGGCACTCTACATTTTTTTTGTGATGCAGAATATAATTGATCTGGTACCTTACAGTGTTCCAGATCTCTGAAACATATACAACTGTGGTTCTTAAACCGAGTGTTAGCAGTGATAAAATTATGCTCTATGCAAAATTCTACCACGTGGCTACCTTTTTTTTACCCATTCCACTTACTATTATTATTTTTCTCTTTCTTCCTTTTCCTATTATCAAATTTCAGTCCCTATCATAAATTTTCCTATCCCTAACTATCTGAACATTTTCTCGTATCTCATTATACATTCTACAATTTCTTTAGTATCTGCACTATAGTAGGTGTTGACTGTGTCATTCTTGGCATTCGCATTGCTGTTCAC
This sequence comes from Schistocerca gregaria, assembly GCF_023897955.1. Taxonomy (NCBI): domain Eukaryota; kingdom Metazoa; phylum Arthropoda; class Insecta; order Orthoptera; family Acrididae; genus Schistocerca; species Schistocerca gregaria. Next base: position 216,217,721 of record NC_064929.1, read on the forward strand.
AGTAGCGGACCCGCACTCCTATTTACCTGTTAATTATTACACCCACTCCTGCATTGCCTCTGTCTGATTGTGCATTTGTAACCCTATACTCACCTGACCAAAATCCCTGTTGTTCCTGCCATGTAATCACCATTATACCAAACTTCAGTGTATCCATTTCCCTTTTCAAATTCTCTAATCTAACTGATTAAGAGGTCCAACATTCTGGTCCACAGACTGCCAGTACTGTTTTCCCTGATAGTATCCTCTCATCTAGTCTCCACCAGTAAACCAGATGGATGATTATTTTAGCTCTGGAATATTTTACTTAACAGAACACTGTTACTAATCATCCAGCTGGGCTGCATGCCACTAGCCATTCGGGTTTAGAAGAGGAAAAGGAACAAATGATGCTATTGACCTGTTAAGAACTATAGGGGAAAGATATATGGAAAAAGGTAAAGAAATCTTTATTGTTTTTATAGATTTAGAAAAGACTTTTGACAGAATTCAGTAGAACAAGCTAATGGATATTTTGAAGAGGAAAGGAGTAATATTGGAAAGAGAGACGACTGATACAGAATCTATTTTTACACCAGAAAGTAAGGATAAGGATTGGAAATGAAATTTCAGAAGGAAGCGGCATTGAACGAGGTGTTAGACAAGGTTGTTGCCTTTCCCCACTGTTGTTTGACGCATACCTTAAAGAGATTATTGCAAAAGGCTTAAATGGGAAAAAGAGGAATATGTATTGGTGGAAAGAAAATAGAATGCAAATAAATGCAGAAAAAACAGTGTATGGCTATCAGTACAAGACACAGGCTGTCCAATATTAAAATAAGACAATCTACCGTTAGCCAAGTAAGTGCATTTATATATCTTGGAAGCACAATAATGGAAGACTTGAGATGTTACCAGGAGATGAAAACTCGAATTGCCATAGAGAAGGAGTCAGTCAACAGAAAGAGACTCTTATTTGGCAGATTAGATAGAGGTCTAAGGAAAAGCCTTGGCAAATGTTTTGTCTGGAATGTGGCACTATATGGGGCAGAAACTTGGACACTGAGACGAGAGGATGAAAAAAGGTTAGAAGCATTTGAGATGTGGATGAGAATGGAGAGAATAAGCTGGATGGAAAGAGTGAGTAATGAAAGAGTATTGGAAATGTCTGCTGAAGGTTGTAAGAAAAAAGAACTGGTTGGAACATTGATTGAGAAGGGAATGCTTGCTAGCAGATGCTTTCGAAGGATTGGTTTGTGAGAGAAAACAGAGGAAGAAGATACAAGATGATAAACGACATAAAGGGAAGAGGAAATTGTGCAGTCCTGAAGAGGATGGCAGAAGACCGGACAGCCTGGAGAACTACCATGTGAAAACCTGCCTTTTGGCCGAACACTGATGATGATGGGCTGCATTCCCTTGGGAAATAAAACCAATGGCTCTAGTTTCCTTTTCTTTCAGCCATTCATAGTAACATTACAATAAGGCAGTACTGGGTAATGATGCGAGGCCACATTACTGTCACAAAGCCTGTTGGCCTTGCAACTACTGAAAAGGCTGCTGCCCGTCTTTAGGAACCACACGTTTCTCTGGCCTCTTCACGAATACCCCTCCATTGTGGACATACCTATGGTAAAGTTACCTGTAGCAGTGATGCATTCAAACCCCATCACCTCAGCAAGGTCCATGGTTTATGGAGAGAAAAAAAATTATATAAAATAAACAGACGGTTGCATCTTCAGGAAAGAGGGAAGGAGAGGGAAGGACGAAAGGATGTGGGTTTTAAGGGAGAGGGTAAGGAGTCATTCCAATCCCGGGAGCGGAAAGACTTACCTTATGGGGAAAAAAGGACAGGTGTACACTCGCGCGCGCGCGCGCCCACACACACACACACACACACACACACACACACACACACACACACACACACACACATATCCATCCGCACATACACAGACACAAGCAGACATTTGTAAAGGCAAAGAGTTCGGGCAGAGATGTCAGTCGAGGCGGAAGTACAGAGGCAAAGAAGTTGTTGAAAGACAGGTGAGGTATGAGCGGCGGCAACTTGAAATTAGCGGAGGTTGAAGCCTGGCGGATATCGAGAAGAGAGGATATACATAAGGGCAAGTTCCCATCTCCGGAATTCAGATAGGTTGGTGTTGGTGGGAAGTATCCAGATAACCCGGATGGTGTAACACTGTGCCAAGATGTGCTGGCCGTGCACCAAGGCACGTTTAGCCACAGGGTGATCCTCATTACCAACAAACACTGTCTGCCTGTGTCCATTCATGCGAATGGACAGTTTGTTGCTAGTCATTCCTACATAGAAAGCGTCACAGTGTAGGCAGGTCAGTTGGTAAATCACATGGGTGCTTTCACACGTGGCTCTGCCTTTGATCGTGTACACCTTCCGGCTTACAGGACTGGAGTAGGTGGTGGTGGGAGGGTGCATAGGACAGGTTTTACACCAGGGGCCGTTACAAGGGTAGGAGCCAGAGGGTAGGGAAGGTGGTTTGGAGATTTCATAGGGATGAACCAAGAGGTTACGAAAGTTAGGTGAACGGCAAAAAGACACTCTTAGTGGAGTGAGGAGGATTTCATGAAGGATGGATCTCATTTCGGGGCAGGATTTTAGGAAATCGTATCCCTGCTGGAGAGCCACATTCAGAGTCTGATCCAGTCCCGGGAAGTATCCTGTCAAAGAATAACTCTGCCCACATTAATGCTTCAACCACCAACAGTATCTGCATTTCGACAGCTGTCTTCCTTTCCACACGAAAAAATCCTTCCCACATAGCCTATTGACCTGTGGACGATGTATCTGCAGTAATGGGAGCATTGTTGCCCAATATGCTGAAGGTCTCATAAAGGCCTTCACAGACAAGACACTAGCCCCCAGGCCTAATCCACAGACAGATTTCTTGTGCCATTTTCCCCACACTGCACAAATCTCCCACCATCCCCACAAACCAGCTATAAAGAAGTGCTCCCTTTGTCAGCCCCCAGTACTGGAACAACTGAACCAAATCCTTCGTCAGGGCTTTAATATTCTCGTGCCCTGAAATGAGGGACTTCCTACCTAAAATTGTTCCCACCCCTCCTAAACTGGTGTTCCGTCGCCCACTCGACCTCCACATAATTTAGTCCACCTCTATGCTGCTCTCAGTCCCAACCCCTTGCCACAGGGATCACATCCTACGTACAAGACCTGCCCAATCCACCCACGCAGCACTTCCTCTTCCGGTCCTGTTACGGACTTACCCTATTCCATCAGAAGCCGGTCAATTTGCGAGAGCAGACACATTATACACCCACTCTGCTGCAATCGTTGATCAACTTTATTTATTGGCACGAAACATCCAGCTGTCCACCAGGATGAATGACCTTCGTGGAACTGTGGCAACGAGTGATGGGGACCGCCCTGTGGGGCAACACGCAGCTGAGTATAACTTACTCGATTTCGATGGTTGCTTCAAAACGTGATCTGGATCCTCCTCACTACCACCAGCTTTACTGAATTGTGCAGATGGGAGTTAGCCATTATCTGCACCCGAAGTCATTCTGGTCTCAACCTATGGTAAACTTGCTGTCCCCACACCCTTCTCCCAACTATTTCTGCCTCCTATCCCCCCCCCCCCTCCTCCCCCTACAGCCTCACAATGCTGCACACTGAGTCTGGTAACCCTGTACTGCCAGCCCTCATCCGAACACGCTCCGCCAGGCAGTACCGAATCTTTACCCCTCTCCTTCCAAGCCTCTCTCCGGACTGTTGCACCCATTTGACACATTTCAGTTGCAACCACAGATAGCGGTCATGCGCTTCTGAATGTGTGGGGTGTAGTGTACTTCCTCTTGAAGGTTTTGGGTGAAAGCTTATATGTAACTGTCTTACCATAGTGTGTCTGTGGCTCAGTGTCATCTTTACCGTGAATAGCAGTCTATCCTCCTCATAGTGTTGTTGATATTCCAATGTTTAAAAAACAAATATGTACTTACATTAAAAAATTAAATTTCTTATTAACAAACTATTGGTTCTGAACTGTTTCATTTAAATTATAATATTGTATTGCATAAGTTATTAATTAATTTAGTATACATTATATACATCGTATGTTTAATGGAATATACATCTATATTATCTAGCAGGGAGAATGGTCCTCAAGCCATCACTAATGTGATATATTCTGACCTGGCAATGCCAGGTATTGCAATGTCAATTCTGATCTGATGACGATGCATGCCACCTGGGGAGGTTAGTAGATGTACTGATAACTGTTTAAATGGTGTCCGCCAACAGAGACCGTGTCGGAATACCTGCCGGGGTGCCATCTGTGTACACTTTAATACAGCATGCTCACGGCCAGAGAGCTCAAGTGTGTTGCACACGTGTAAAGCAAGCAGGAAACTGTGCCATAGAGATACACTCGTGCTTCCTACAGCCAACTAAGTGAGTTCGAAAAGGGTCAAACTGTGACTCAGATACCGTCTGTGAAACTCAATGTGCTCTGCAAGACGTGCAACAACTTCGCTGGCCAATACAATCTCCAGACTTGTCTGCAATCTAGCACGTGTGACTCGTCAACCAATTCTTACAGAACTAAGTTAACAGGTCAAGGAACTGTGGCATAACGTATCCCAGGAGAGCATCCGCCATTCGTACAATTGACTGGATGCCAGAGTAAGTGCCTTCATTGTTGCCCTTGGAGGCTGGTGTTTATGGTGTTTCAGCATGGGTAAGTTCCTGGTACTTCAGAAGCACTTGTGCTATTGATCTGTAAATGTAATCATTTCATGTACTCCATATTCAATGTTGCAACAATGAATCTCGAGTGAATTGGAAACCGCTAATAGCCTGTAGTAATATTTTTCTAGAAATGTATAAGCAAAACACCACTGTCAGTCAGTCACCAATGCATAAATCTCACAATTATATATATCTTATCTCATACCACAGTAAAAATCCAATGCTGAAGGCCAACATCGCATTATAACATCACAACCTACATACCACCACTAATTTCTGTTCTGTGTAACTGAGACTTAATTTTACTTTACAGAAACAATGTCATTACTGTGAAGTATGTGCACATACAATTAAAAATTAGCAGTCGCGGCACTGAGTCATTAACTGAGAAGTATTATTTGAGAAACTGCAAACATTTTTTATTGCATGCGTGAAAATCACAAAAGATCCAACTTACATGGTTACCCTTATACATAGTTGTTCATGATATATAAATTCATTACAATATTGTATCAAATACTGATTTATAATATAATACTATTATATTGAGTTAGAAAAGAACCCTGCACCACAATGACACCTAGAGATCTATAAATGTAATATTGCTCTCTTAAGTACATTTGCAGCTAGCTTCCTCATTCAGTATGGTATTAACAGTGTAAATTCATAATAAAAGAGATGAGCCACATAGCATACATTTCAGCATTCCAAGCATTCAACTGCAGATATATCTTTAAAAATATATGCATATATTTTTCTTACAGTTCCATAAGGTTCCTGCTTCAAGAACAAATTTCAAAACAGTGCAAATTTGATATTATCTTTGTTCTCTCTTTAGAAAGAAATACAGCCACATTACAAAAACAAACAGTCAATATATCGGCACTTCTAGTGGAAAATTTAGCGAATTGCTAATCACTTTATCAGGAGTTACTATCAAACAAAACATACCCTTAATTATCATTGCTCAAGACTATATGTAAATTAAAATAATGCACACTTCAATAATAATAAAATTATTACGTTATAAATATGGTAATTCTGAAGCATAGCAATGAAGGTGTCTGAAACTTTCACACTATATCAAAGCTATTCAAATTAAATGATTCATTTGCCAAAGCTGTTAGGTGCAATATATAAGCAACATTTGTATCAACACTACCTCTGTAGGGTCATCTACTATGATCAATTATTACACATGAACTATAACACACAAACTGACTGTAGGAAAAGTGGATACCAGGCTGATTTTAATCTAATGGAAATGCAATCAAACAACAAATAATGTAGTTGACAAAACTTCAATCCTCTCTAGTTTTTAAGTATTCTTTGTCAGTTTTTGGTCTTTACTAGGTTGGATTTAAAAAATAAATAAAATTAATGCATGTTCTGTCAGGTTTATTAAATCAGTGGTAGAGCATAAACAAAATGCTCAATTAACTCCAGTGGCAGATGCTACAAAAGAAGTCTCGTGGTCCACACAGCAGCTCACGGCAGACATCTGATGATGCTCTCGTTTTAAGAAATCGGGCTATGTAATCTTTACTCGACAAATGATAAAGTAGTATGGTGCATAAGAATGTAGGTGTAGATCAGCAAATTATGAAACCAGGAAGAGTGGGGAAACAGGTGGCAAAAAAGAATCTCTCTTCAGCTCTACAAAAGTCAAGTGAGATGAAAATTTGAATAAAATGCTGAATGAAAACTTTCAAAATGTGATTAAGGATACTCAATAGGTATGAAGTAATTAGCATATAAATCATATGACATCTACAGTTAACTCTAAATAATTAAGAGTAAAGTTGAAAATTCAACGAATAGACGAGTCATTGATACAAACAGAAACAAGAAAGCGAATGTTTATTAGCCTATTGGTGACCCTACGCCTCAACAGAGCTGTTACCAATGCCTTCCCATTGATGTACCGCGAATGAAGCCTGATAACAGGCAGCAAGGTAAACCAACAGACACCTTCAATAACACGCTCCAGTGTTTTCTACACCACTTGCTCAGTGTAAAGAGGTTAGTTCTATAAATTACAAACAACAGTAGCAACTGATCTTCAAATAACTTAAGACAAGTGAATAAAATTATGACTTACTCCATAATACAGAGCTTCAATGGAATGTTTAGTTTTTCTTTGACTAGTTAATCTTTTTTGACTGTTTCTGACCTACAGAGGAAAGAAAGGCATAAAAGGTTACACAAAACTCACAGCCTCTGTATTCTTGTAAGATCTTCAAAATTTGAATGCTACTCATATTGCACAGCTGTGAAAGAATTTCTGAACGATGACTCCCAAGTCTCCAGAAATGTACAAAAACAGTTATGTGATCCCACACACGACCTTGGCGAGGCAAGTCGACTGCTCTCTAGAGCTCTATAAAGAACTACAAAATTGCACAAAAAAGTTCAAATCCAATTCCATAATTTTCTAAAAGGATCAAATCTCTTTTCATCAAGCCATACTACAAATCATTATTGCAGCACACAAAGTATTATAAAAATGGTCAAAGCAACACAAGAGTTTTGCAAGTGGATACATTTTTGTCCACAGAGAATACAAAACATTTTCTTTTCTTTGCTCGAGAAAGAAAATATTACATATTTTTTGCTGTACTAACACTCGTTATCACCTTTCCCAAAGCCTTTGCACGGCAGGAAGTGAAGTACAGCGTGGAACTGAGTACACGCGAAGTACAAACTGGTGTTACTTCTACACAAATGGAAAGAACACACTGTACCACTGGTATACATACACATGTAACTCACAGATTGAAATAATAAACTGTTTCAAATGAAAATTTCTAGAAAAGCAACCATTTCCAAAAATTCTAAAGGCCTGCATGGGAAAGAAGTAGTCATTCATCTTATCTATTACCAAAAAAAGTGACAAAGCAAAAAGCTATAGAACACTTGTGGATTGTTCCATTCGGCCAGTCTTTCCTTCACTTGCAAGAAATAAATGTGTTTACAATTACATAACAGTCACATTATGCAAACAACAACTTAAGTATCACCAAACAATGTTTACAATACATACGCATTTGTATATTAAGGATATAACATTATATTATTCTTACTTTTAAGAGATCTGGGGTGATTTATCAATTTAACCTTTGGGAACCACCTGTGGAACAATTCTTAGAAAGATACAGACTCAGCTGGTGGGAATGAAAGATTTTATTGTTACGCCTTTAACAGAGGCACGTAAAAACAAAAGTTTAAACTTACTGCAACAGCGCAGAAACACGACTTTAGCATTGTTTTTCAATGCAACACAACATAGTGGAAGGGGTGGGGGACTAGTAATTTGTAGCCTTGTACTAATCTCGCAGATAAGCACCACATAATCACATTATGTTCACAGGTATAACATTTTTTTCTCCACTAGAATTCACAATGGTAAAACTAAACCAAAGTCAGTAAGGCAGCCAGCACAGCTATAGGAGAAGCCCTCTCAGAAGCGAAACATTCATCGAGCTAGCACAGGGGGGCCGCGGGGGTAGAATTCGCGGGTCCGGTACCCACAGCTCCGACAAGGAAGCTGTAGCAGGGACAGGGGAAAAAACTGAACGGGAGCCGAGAAAGGGTTCACACTTTCGGCACCGTCGTGACTTTCGGTATATCGCCGCTCGGCTTCTCTGGAGCAGGACGGACTACAGTGACCGTCCCGAATCCACATCGCAGGCTGGGCTAGCAGGTGAGGAGCGGAGCACAGCACAGCACTCGTGACAGACTGCAGCATCACAAAATCAGGGAGTGCGGGAACAGCTTCATTGACGAGTAGTCTGTAAGGATCTGAAACAGTACGAGAAATTCCATGTCAGGAGGGGGAGGGAGGGGGGGGGGGAGGGGACCACACACACACACACACACACACACACACACACACACACACACACACACACACACACACAGAGAGAGAGAGAGAGAGAGAGAGAGAGAGAGAGAGAGAGAGAGAGAGAGAGAGAGAGAATGGCGTTGCTTTCATCATTGTGGACACCCTGCATAGTGGTAGGCTGCAGCTAGATGTTTTACAGAAACTCCTTTGAAACATAACTTGTATTAAAATATCTGAGCTGAATTTCAGAATGGTGTGTATAAAGCCCTTTGGTTCTTATGTATTTCTTAAGTGCACATTGTAATATTTTAGCCTATTATTATTCTAATGTGCATGGTAAATCTTTTCATAAATAATGAATCAATGTTCAGCAAAATTTGTCTTGAACTGACATTTACTCAATAAACAGTACACTGTTGGGTCACTGAAATGTGACACAGTTACAGTTCACACTGTTGTTATTCAGAATTTTGGCCAGAAACACGGTTTCCCTGAGTGGACAAGTGCTACTCGTGGTTCAAAAACTAATTACATATTTAGCCAAAGCACAGAACTAAGAATTCATAACATGAGGATTTTTGCCGTGTTTCAAATCTCTGATTGTTACATAAATATGACATTTAAGGAATATGGTACAGTGATAAACTGTGCAGAAAAGTGGGGTTATAGTTTTCCTATGTGCCGTTTGTATTTCAGCCGTCTGCGGCAGATCAATCCGACCCAACTGCCCCAGTAAACGTACCACTTGGTCAAGCCACAGCTGTGGTTGCCTGGATGTGAGCTCCACACATAAACTGAGACAGTAATCTGTAGCAATGAATGGAGGCTCAAATGGAGGAGGAAGTAGAAAATCCCTCTACTGTATTTACCTGAGTATAAGACGACCCTGAATATAAGGTGACCACCCCTTTTCTAAGAGGCTCCTTGAGAAATACTTATTTTTGACATATTTTTACAAATCAAAATTACAAACTGATTTATTGACATTATTACAGATACTGTAAACGTATGCCATTTATGACTGTCTACAGTTTGATAATACTAGAAGAAACAAATAAACAAAAAGCAATGATTTATATTGATGTATGGACCATTCTCTTTCCCAACTTTTTTGCGTACCAACTCCGTAGGCTGTGACATCACTGTTTTCACAATCATCATCTTAATAGCACAGTTGTAAAATTTTTACCTTTGTTGTCACAAATATTTGGCTCTTTCTTCCACATACGAGGAGGTACCCAAAAGTACCGGGGTTGTAATGCCGCACATCGTGTACTTGTAGTAACAGGTTGTGCCGCCAGAGGGTTGTAGTAGGCCCTCTGCTGAGTCATTCTGCCACACGGCATCACACAGCAGTGAGAAGTGTGGTTTTTTTGGCAGTTCTTTGAGTGTGCGTACAGTGCAGACACGACACGAGGAAATGGCTAGTTCTTACGAACAACGTGTGGCAGTGAAGTTTTGTTTCTTGCTCGGCAAGAATGCAGCAAAAGCTGTTTTGATGATTCAGACAGCCTGCAAAGACCATGCTCTTGGTAAACGACAAGTGTACGAAGGGTTTTCTTGGTTCAAAAAGGGAGAAATTGTGTGTGAAGATCAGCCCCGTTCCGGTTGACCTTCAACTGCTCGAAGCGAAGACAACATCGACAAAATTTGTGATCGACAAAATCCATGATCTCATCAGTGAAGATCGACGTAGAACAATCGACCAACTCGAGAACTTGTCAGGGTTGTCCAGGAGCTCAATTCAGTGCATCTTTACTGTCGATTTGGGGATGTGAAGAGCGGCAGCAAAATTTGTACCAAAGCTTCTTACCAGAGATCAAAGGGATCGTCGCAATCAAGCATGTCTCGAAATGAAGGAGGCTCTCAGCGTTCACCAGTTTTTGGCCTCAACAAAGATGACTACCTTGACCCACGCGCACCCTATTTGCTGGATTTAGCACCCTCGGACTCCTTCCTATTCCCGAGGATGAAAAGAGACTTGAGAGGGAAGTGTTTTGCAGATGTGGAAGACATAAAATGCAATGTCATGAAAGTGCTAGCAGGTATCAAAGAGGAAGAATTTAAAAGGTGCTTCACACACTGGAATGAACATTTGGACAAGAGTATTATCGCTAACGGAGAGTACTTCGAAGGAGATTAAGGTTATAGTTGAAAACAATAAAGTATATGCTTTCTAGAAAGCATATGCTGCTTTTTCTCAAGTGGTAGTAATGATGGGACCTGAGAACACAGCTGCTTTTTTTCTGAATACATATCAGATTTCACTTCTAGAATGACATGAGAATGTTACAATGACTTTCAAACATATCACCTGCCCACTGCTCTCTAGCTGGCTGTGTAGAACTAGCGGACAACCCCCCCCCCCCCCCCCTTTTCATTCCATCACACGTCACAGGTAGCATCAATAATGTTGCAGCAAAAAACACGTGAAAAGACTTACCGACTCCTGCAGAACTGTATACTATTGTTAAGTATTTGTTCAATTTTATGTCAGTTCAATCCTGATTCAGGTTAACTGCAGTTTAAACATGGTAGATATTCATAAATAACCAAAATACGTGATATAGATTCCCACAGTTGGCAACACGGCAAAATCTGCTGTTCGCTCCCCTCCCCACACCCATCCTGGCTTTCAGCCAATCTGTTATTACTGTAACCTCTCCAACCCTTTCATAGGGCTGAGCTTAAGCAGCTGTGACAAAGAGACTTCGTATCCTATACTGTGCAGGTCATATGTTACAACACCAACTAATTCATAAACAGAAGACTGCAATTACGATTCAGTCCCATTCTCGAACCTTGTCCCATGTTCTAGTGATGTCTATTGCTACTATCTCTACAAATGGTCTTGTTGCTGTAATTTGTTCTAATATGATTTATTTACTTTGTTAGACATTTCATTCTTGATTAATTTTCCTTTTTGTTTCAACCGAATGTTACCACGTTCTGGCTGATTAAAAGCTGGTAACATTTTCAGCCAGTATACTAATATGTTAACAGTGACCGAACTTCCCATTTGCCATCCACTTACTTAATTATTAAAGTCTCTCATATAAAAAAAATTGTCTGGGTTCTGAATTAATTAAAGTTTTTTGAAGGACAACATTTCCGTTTTTAATAGGACCTTTACATTAAAAGCTACACTAATGTTTGTTTATTCAAATCTGTTCAAATACAACAAAAATTTGTAAGATGGTAGAATTTAATGCTGTTTCCTCCTGTGTTTTGCAAAATTGTCAAATCTTAAGAAGAGCAATCAACTGTTGTAGTGGCTACTTCATAGTTTTTCATGTATCTCTTGCACTGGCTCTGTGCGAGTCAATGTCAAGTGACTGACTGAGCAATGTCAATACTGCATCAAGCACTTTGGCATGTTGGGAAACTTCGAGCCTGTTGGAATGCGAGTATCACTTGCTGAGCTGTGCTGGTGTGTCCTCAGTATGCAAAGCCTCATCTCTAAATGTAAGACGACCTCTGTACATTCTACTGAACAATGTAAGGAAGGTGACCTCAGCAGCAATAGTTTAATCTGCAAATACAAGATGACCCTGTATTTTTTGAATGACGAATTTGGAAAAAAAGCCTCAGCTTATATCAGGAAAAATATGGTATTTTCAAAATTCTCTTAAAGGTGAAAACTCTGATAGCAACAACTATAGAGTCACTGATAGTCAAAAGGATTTTGAAAGTAAAAAGGAAACCAAAGACTGAAGCTCTGGAAGACAGCAGTCAAAATGACACCTTTGCAAGAAATATTTGTGTAGAAATGCACAAACTTTGTGGACTAAAAAGTGCTCCAATACACCTCTCTCCCAATTCAGCAATCAATCTGAAGCTGAAATTCAGTAAAATGTAGTTAAAAAATGTATAACACGTCTCTAAAGAAATATAAAAGAAGATGAATCACACACCAGTTGTTAGAAATTGTCACTCCCAAAATGAAAATGCAAGGCATAAAGGGCGAAGCTAAAGAGTAGAAAACTCAAAATACATACTCTGATGGTGTTACCTGTGCTCCATGTAGGCAGGAGAATGTGGGGTTAAACAACTTGGTGAGGATGACAGTAGGTGAAGATGAAAATTCTTCAAAATTTTAAGTGAGTACAAAATAGTTTTGAAGGGAGCAACATATCTGTCTGGAAGAAAACTATTTTTGTCCACTTGGGCATACGTTAAGACAGATCAGCTTCAAGATGAGAGAAGATTAGAACAAGGCACATGCATTCTAAAATTTTTCTGACATCTGTAACAGAAGATTTGATTAATTTTGTTGCAGACAAAATAGATTTTATTTACACCAATGCAAGTACACCACAAACACTAGATCCTCGATAGTCGAAGTGGGCAGAAACTGGATCTGAGGACTTTTGTTCCATCACTGCTACATATCTCCTTATGGCCCCTATGAAAATTTGTGACTACTGATCAAGACACATCTCTAGCACTCCAGTTTTGAGTGATATTAAGCCCTGGTGCAGTCTTTGGTTAGTCTGGAAAATGCTTGTCTTTACCCCACCACAGCTGTGCCAGAAAGTGAGACATGTTATCAGTATTAGTATCTCCTAATAAGATGCAGACAATACTCTGTACACTGACAAAAGCCTTTTTTTCAAAGGGTAATTACCTTTCTAACAGTATATTCCATTTAAATAAAGCAGAATTGGAATACATACATTTGTGCTGCGTAACTGTCAAGACGGATTACATTGTTAATTTTGGGCGCACAACAACAGAAATCGGCTTCTAAATATCAGAAAAAAGCAACAAGATACTGGCAACACTTGCGACAAGAAGGTGGATTCTTTCCAGCTGTTATGTTTTTCTTCCCTCTTTTTGTGTAAATACCTTCAACAGTGTTATTTTTGGGCTGGATGAGGTCGATCTGGACGTAAACATTGGCACCGACTTGGTAGTACAAGCATTAAATCGTGTGATCTCAATTGCAGTGCCCCACGTTCTCAAGAGCTAACTGTGCTCTGCAGGTAAGTGCGCAGAGCAAGGAAGAGGTACCAAAGGACACTGAACCCCGAAGACCGGGCCTACAGACTAAACTCTGGCAGCAATATAAAGACAGGCTACAACAAGTTAGAGAGGAAATTGGCAACATTTTGTACAAGATCAGCTCTCCAATAACCCCTTGGGGTACTCCATATAAACTAGTGAGATTCAAAATTGGAGTACCAATGATACTGTCATCAATAAGAAGACTCGATCAGACATTTACTGAGACCAGGCATGAAACAACGGAAGAATTAATTGAAACATTACTTCCAGATGATCACCCCAATGGCGATTCACCAGATCGGGCGGAAATAAGATGATAAATGGAAGAACTGTACGATAACGACACTCCGGTATACCCTACATCTACAGAAGAAGTCGCTGATATAATTTCGACGTTGAAGAAGAGGAAGTCTCCAAGACCAGATGGGATTCCGGTGGATGTTCTGCAGATGATCGCACCTAAGCTGGCGCCAGTACTCTCATGGCTATACAACAGATGTGGACACTGGAAGGTTTCCAAACTGATGGAAAAATGCCGAAGTCGTTATCATCGAGAAGCAAGACGAGGATCCCGTCGAACCCAAGTCGTATAGACCAATATGTCTACTGGACACCCTAGGTAAAGTTCTAGAGAAATTGCTTTGTGCAATACTGCGGAGTCACAGGGAGCTGCATGAATGGCAGTTCAGGTTCCGTCAGGGGAAATCGACCTAAGATGCGATCAACCTAGTGGCTGAATTTGTCGCTTCGTCAACCAGCAGTTGTTGTTGTTGTTGTCTTCAGTCCTGAGACTGGTTTGATGCAGCTCTCACCATGCTACTCTATTCTGTGCAAGCTTCTTCGTCTCCCAGTACCTACTGCAACCGACATCCTTCTGAATCTGCTTACTGTATTCATCTCTTGGTCTCCCTCTACGAATTTTACCCTCCAATACTAAATTGGTGATCCAAAGATGCCTCAGAACATGTCCTAGCAACCGATGCCTTCTTCTGGTCAAGTTGTGCCACAAACTTCTCTTCTCCCCAATCAGATTCAATACTTCCTCATTAGTTATGTGATCAACCCATCTAATCTTCAGCATTCTTCTGTAGCACCACATTTCGAAAGCTTCTATTCTCTTCTTGTCCAAACTATTTATCGTCCATGTTCCACTTCCATACATTGCTACACTCCATACAAATACTTTCAGAAGGGACTTCCTGACACTTAAATCTATAATCGATGTAAACAAATTTCTCTTCTTCAGAAACACTTTCCTTGCCATTGCCAGTCTACATTTTATATCCTCTCTACTTCGACCATCATCAGTTATTTTGCTCCCCAAATATCAAAACTCCTTTACTACTTTAAGTGTCTCATATCCTAATCTAACTCCCTCAGAATCACCCGACTTAATTCGACTACATTCCATTATCCTCGTTTTGCTTTTGTTGATGTTCGTCTTATATCCTCCTTTCAAGACACTATCCATTCCGTTCAACTGCTCTTCCAAGTCCTTTGCTGTCTCTGACAGAATTACGATGTCACCTCAAAGTTTGTATTTCTCCTCCATGGATTTTAATACCTACTCCAAATTTTTCTTTTGTTTCCTTCACTGCTTGCTCAATATACAGATTGAATAACATCGGGGAGAGACTACAACCCGTCTCACTCCCTTCCCAACCACTGCTTCCCTTTCATGTCCCTCGATTCTTATAACTGCCATCTGGTTTCTGTACAAATTGTAAATAGCCTCTCGCTCCCTGTATTTTACCCCTGCCGCCTTCAGAATTTGAAAGAGAGTATTCCAGTCAACATTGTCAAAAGCTTTCTCTAAGTCTACAAATGCTAGAAATGTAGGTTTGTACTTACTAGTTTTTCCATTCGTCTGTAAAGAATTAGTATTTTGGAGCTGTGAC
Organism: Schistocerca gregaria; assembly: GCF_023897955.1. Classification (NCBI taxonomy): domain Eukaryota; kingdom Metazoa; phylum Arthropoda; class Insecta; order Orthoptera; family Acrididae; genus Schistocerca; species Schistocerca gregaria. The sequence continues at coordinate 216,233,196 of NC_064929.1, forward strand.
TTATTAAACTGATAGTTCGGTAATTTTCACATCTGTCAACACCTGCTTTCTTTGGGATTGGAATTATTATATTCTTCTTAAAGTCTGAGGGTATTTCACCTGTCTCATACATCGTGCTCACCAGATGGTAGAGTTTTGTCAGGGCTGGCTCTCCCAAGGCCGTCAGTAGTTCCAATGGAATGTTGTCTACTCTGGAGGCCTTGTTTCGACTCAGGTCCTTCAGTGCTCTGTCAAACTCTTCACGCAGTATCGCATCTCCCATTTCATCCTCATCTACATCCTCTTCCATTTCCACAATATTGTCCTCAAGTACATCACCCTTGTATAGACCCCTATATACTCCTTCCACCTTACTGCTTTCCCTTCTTTGCTTAGGACTGGGTTTCCATTTGAGCTCTTTATGTTCATACAAGTGGTTCTCTTATCTCCAAAGGTCTCTTTAATTTTCCTGTAGGCAGTATCTATCGTACCCCTAGTGAGATAAGCCTCTTCATCCTTACATTTGTCCTCTAGCCATGCTTGCTTAGCCATTTTGCACTTCCTGTCGATCTCATTTTTGAGAAGTTTGTATTCCTTTTGCCTGCTTCATTTACTGCATTTTTATACTTTCTCCTTTCATCAATTAAATTCAATATTTCTTCTGTTACCCAAGGATTTCTACTAGTCCTCGTCTTTCTACCTACTTGATCCTCTGCTGCCTTCACTACTTCATCCCTCAAAGCTACCCATTCTTCTTGTACAGTATTTCTTTCCCCCATTCCTGTCAATTGCTCCCTTATGCTCTCCCTAAAACTCTGTACAACCTCTGGTTCTGTCAGTTTATCCAGGTCCCATCTCCTTAAATTCCCACCTTTTTGCAGTTTCTTCAGTTTTAATCTTCAGGTCATAACCAATAGATTATGGTCTGAGTCCACATCTGCCCCTGGAAATGTTTTACAATTTAAAACCTGGTTCCTAAATCTCTGTCTCACCATTATATAGTCTATCTGAAACCTGTCAGTATCTCCAGGCTTCTTCCATGTATACAGCCTTCTTTTATGATTCTTGAACCAAGTGTTAGCTATGATTAAGTTGTGCTCTGTGCAAAATTCTACCAGGCGGCTTCCTCTTTCGTACCCCCAATCCATATTCACCTACTACGTTTCCTTCTCTCCCTTTTCCTACTACCGAATTCCAGTCACCCAAGACTATTAAATTTTCGTCACCCTTCACTATCTGAATAATTTCTTTTATTTCATCATACATTTCTTCAATTTCTTCGTCCTCTGTTGGCATATAAACTTTTACTACTGTAGTAGGTGTGGGCTTCGTATCTGTCTTGGCCACAATAATGCGTTCACTATGCTGTTTGTAGTAGCTTACCCGCATTCCTATTTTCCTATTCATTATTGAACCTACTCCTGCATTACCCCTATTTGATTTTGTGTTTATAACCCTGTAGTCACCTGACCAGAAGTCTTGTTCCTCCTGTCACCGAACTTCACTAATTCCCACTATATCCAACTTTACCCTATCCATTTCCCTTTTTAAATTTTCTAACCTACCTGCCCAATTAAGGGATCTGACATTCCACACTCCGATCCGTAGAATGCCAATTTTCTTTCTCCTGGTAACGACATCCTCTTGAGTAGTCTCCGCCTGGAGATCCGAATGGGGGACTATTCTACCTCCGGAATATTTTACCCATGAGGACACCATCACCATTTAATCATACAGTAAAGCTGCATGCCCTCGGGAAAAATTACGGCCGTAGTTTCCCCTTGCTTTCAGCCGTTCGCAGTACCAGCACAGCAAGGCCGTTTTGGTTATAGTTACAAGGCCAGATCAGTCAATCATCCAGACTGTTGCCCCTGCAACTACTGAAAAGGCTTCTGCCCCTCTTCAGGAACCATACGTTTGTCTGGCCTCTCAACAGATACCCCTCCGTTGTGGTTGCACCTACGGTACGGCTATCTGTATCGCTGAGGCACGCAAGCCTCCCCACCAACGGCAAGGTCCATGGTTCATGGTTCATGGAGGGGGGGGGGGGGGGGGGGGGGGGGAGGCTATGTAATTGGAATTACGGTGGACATATCGGGAGCCTTCGACAATCTGTGGTGGCCCGCACTGTTCTCCCAGCTATGGGAGATGCAGTGTCCTTGGCTGCTATGCGATTGATTGAGGGGATGCAGTGTCCTTGGCCGCTATACGATTGATTGAGGGACTACTGTAGAAACATGGTGACTCTGATGACGACTCACGAAACGGCTGTCTCTAAGAACGTCAGGAAGGTATGCCCGCAGGGCTCGGTGTGTGGTCCCGTGTTTCAGGATATAAAAATGGAGCCGGTGCCGAGGTCTCTGGGGGAGGACGCATCTCATCCTGGTGCAAGGCAATAGCGGGCCCCAACTGGAGCAGAGAAGCAGTCTTGCAATAGAAAATATCAGAATTGCAAATTTCTCTACCTCCACTATCGGGTGGAAAAATGTAGGGTCCCCCTGAATAGGTCAGGCGTGCACTACACGCAGGAAGCGGCTACAAGGGTAGCGGAGTATGTGTGGAGTGCACATGGGGCTTTTTTAGGTTAGAGAATTCCCTCCCTAGGCCCGACAAGATGCCTCCTGAGATGCGGCAAGGTAGGAGTAGGCAAAATGCAACAGGGAATAACAATATAAATGTGCTAATAGTATACTGCAGGAGCGTCTATAGAAATGTCCCAGAGCTGCTCTCGTTAATAAATGGTCACAACGCCCATATAGTACTAGGGTTAGAAAGTTGGCTGAAACCAGACGTAAACAGTAATGAAATCCTAAACTCAGATTGGAATGTATACCCCAGAGACAGGCTGGACAGTGAAGGGGCAGGCATGTTTATAGCTATAAGAAGTGCAATAGTATCGAAGGAAATTGACGGAGATCCAAAATGTGAAATAATTTGGGTGAAGGTCACTGTTAAAGCAGGCTCAGACATGGTAATTGGATGTCTCTATAGGCCCCCGGGCTCAGCAGCTGTTGTGGCTGAGCACCTGAAGAATAATTTGGAAAATATTTCGAGTAGATTTCCCCCACCATGTTATAGTTCTTGGTGGAGAATTTAATTTGCCGGATATAGACTGGGAGACTCAAACGTTCATAACGGGTGGCAGGGACAAAGAATCCAGCGAAATTTTTGTAAGTGCTTTATCTGAAAACTACCTTGAGCAGTTAGAGAACCGATTCGTGGTGATAACATATTAGACCTTCAGGTGACAAACAGTCCCGAACTATTTGAAACAGTGAACGCAGAACAGGGAACCAGCAATCATAAAGCGGTTACTGCATCGATGATTTCAACCGTAAATAGAAATATTAAAAAAAGGTAGGAAGATTTTTCTGTTTAGCAAAAGTGACAAAAAGCAGATTTCAGAGTACCTGACAACGCAACACAAAAGTTTTGTCCCAAGTACAAAGAGTGTTGAGGATCAGTGGGCTAAGTTCAAAACTATTGTACAAATTAATGATGATGTAAATAAAATAGAAAGAAACTTCCACATGGGAAAAATATATTAAAAACAAAGATTCCAAGACTTACCAAGCGGGAAAGTGCCGGCAGACAGGCACATGAACAAAACACACACACACAGAATTACGAGCTTTCGCAACTGGCAGTTGCTTCGTCAGGAAAGAGGGAAGGAGAGGGAAAATGAAAGGATGTGGGTTTTAAGGGAGAGGGTAAGGAGTCATTCCAATCCCGGGAGCGGAAAGACTTCCCTTAGGGGAAAAAAAGGACAGGTGTACACTCGCACACACACCTTGCGAGTGTACACCTGTCCTTTTTTTTCCCCTAAGCGAAGTCTTTCCGCTCCCGGGATTGGAATGACTCCTTACCCTCTCACTTAAAACCCACATCCTTTCATTTTCCCTCTCCTTCCCTCTTTCCTGACGAAGCAACTGCCAGTTGCGAAAGCTCGTAATTCTGTGTGTGTGTTTTGTTCATGTGCCTGTCTGCCGGCGCTTTCCCGCTTGGTAAGTCTTGGAATCTTTGTTTTTAATATATAAACTATTGTACAATATGCATTAGATGAGTATGTGCCAAGCAAGATCGTAAGAGATGGAAAAGAGCCACCTTGGTGCAACAACCGAGTTAGAAAACTGCTACGGAAACAAATTGAATTTCACAGCGAACATAAACACAGCCAAAGTCTTGCAGACAAACAAAAATTACGTGAAGCAAAATGTAGTGTGAGGAGGGCTACGCGAGAGGTGTTCATTGAATTTGAAAGTAAAGTTCTATGTACTGACTTGGCAGAAAATTCTAAGAAATTTTGGTTTTATGTCAAAGTGGTAGGTGGATCAAAATAAAATGTCCAGACACTCAGTGACCAAAATGGTACTGAAACAGAGGATGACAAACTAATGGCCAAAATACTAAAGGTCTTTTTCCATAGCTGTTTCACAGAGGAAGACTGCACTGTAGTTCCGTCTCTAGATTGTCGCACAAATGACAAAAAGTAGATATCAAAATAGATGACAGAGGGATAGAGAAACAATTAAAATCGCTCAAAAGAGGAAAGGCCGCTGGACCTGATGAGATAGCAGTTCGATTTTACACAGAGTACGCGAAGGAACTTGCCCCCCTTCTTGCAGCGGCGTATCATAGGTCTCTAGAAGAGCGTAACATTCCAAAGGATTGGAAAAGGGCACAGGTCATTCCTGTTTTCAAGAGGAGACGTTGAACAGATGTGCAGAACTATAGACCTATATCTCTAACGTTGATCAGTTGTAGAATTTTGGAATTATGCTAGAGTATAATGACTTTTCTGGAGACTAGAAATCTACTCTGTAGGAATCAGCACGAGTTTTGAAAAAGACGACTGAGTGAAACCCAGCTCACGCTATTCGTCCACGAGACTCAGAGGGGCCATAGACACGGGTTCCTAGGTAGATGCTGTGTTTCTTGACTTCCGCAAGGCGTTCGATACAGTTCCCCACAGTCGTTTAATGAACAAAGTAAGAGCATATAGACTATCAGACCAATTGTGTGATTTGATTGAAGAGTTCCTAGATAACAACACAGCATGTCATTCTCAATGGAGAGAAGTCTTCCGAAGTAAGAGTGATTTCAGGTGTGCCACAGGGGAGTGTCATAGGACTGTTGCTTTTCACAATATACATAAATGACTTTGTGGATGACATCGGAAGTTCACTGAGGCTTTTTGCAGATGATGCTGTGGTGTATTGAGAGGTTGTAACAATGGAAAATTGTACTGAAATGCAGGAGGATCTGCAGCAAATTGACGCATGGTGCATGGAATGGCAATTCAGTCTCAATGTAGAAAAGTGTAATGTGCTGCGAATATATAGAAAGATAGATCCCTTATCATTTAGCTACAAAATAGCAGGTCAGCAAATGGAAGCAGTTAATGCCATAAATTATCTGGGAGTACGCATTAGGAGTGATTTAAAATGGAATGATCATATAAACTTGATCGTCGGTAAAGCAGATGCCAGACAGATTCTTTGGAAGAATCCTAAAGAAATGCAATCCGAAAACAAAGGAAGTAGGTTACAGTATGCTTGTTCGCCCACTGCTCAAATACTGCTCAGCAGTGTGGGATCCGTACCAGATAGGGTCGATAGAAGAGACAGAGAGGATCCGACAGAGAGCAGCGCGCTTCGTTACAGGATCACTTAGTAATCGTGAAAGCGTTACGGAGATGATAAACTCCAGTGGAAGACTCTGCAGGAGAGACGCTCAGTAGTAGCTCGGTACGGGCTTTTGTTGAAGTTTCGAGAACATACCTTCACCGAAGAGTCAAGCAGTATATTGCTCCCTCCTACGTATATTTCGCGAAGAGACCATGAGGATAAAATCAGAGAGATTAGAGCCCACGCAGAAGCATACTGACAACCTCTTTTCCATGAACAATACGAGACTGGAATAGAAGGGAGAACCGATAGAGGTACTCAGGGTACCCTCTGCCACACACCGTCAGGTGGCTTGCGGAGTGTAGTTGTAGATGTAGAATGGTGCAGGAAGTCTAAGCTGAGTGTTGCACTAAACAAAACGGAATACATAATATTGAAAGGGAGCCTAAACAGAAACCCATCTAAAAGAATCAACGATTTGCAGATATCTTAGGGTAATCCTGGACCAGGAATGGCACTTTGGCCCCCACAGTGAGTGGATCAGTGCAAAGGCGACTCTGTGCTCAATAAGTTAATCAGAATTGGACTAGAAAAATTTCATCCGGCACCTCGAGTCTTAAGATTCAAACAGACTGTGCAATGTGAGGCCCCCCGTGTGCAGAAGACTATCTTTCTCAGATCAATAGGTGGCTCTGGTACCTCTCCAACAGATGGACTACTTGTAATAATGGGACTTTGTCCGTTAAATTTGCTCGTACGGCAGACAGCTGCACATTATTGGTTGAAACGAGGGAACACAGAATGGGTACACGATACAATGGGTAAACACCTAATTAATAAATGAGAAATAAGGGAAGAGGTCTTAAACGTACGGCAAGCGGATTAGGATAACTCCGATACAGCTCGGCGAGTGCATAAAGTCTTCCCGAATATTAGAGACAGATTGAGGGTTAGACATTTCGAAGCGAGTGGCAGGGCGTAGTACATTTTCTTACAAGTCACGACTCTTACTCTGAATATTTATACCAGACAGGGAAAAGGGATTTGAATACGTGCGACTGTGGTGTCCGTCCGGTAGCCCCCAAACGTGTCGTGTTTGGGTGTGCTTCCCTCACAGGATCAGTTGGAGAAGAAAGGGATCAGCTAAGAACAGAAAATATCAATGAAATAATAGAGGATAATGAACAGTTCATTAACTTTAAAAGACTAGTAATAAAGTATCTCACATAACGTACGATCAATATGTCGGAAGATAGCTCACATTAGTAGAGCACAACGGCTAGAAAGAGACGGGGGAATGAGTACGGGATGAGAACTGGCACTCCTTCCACCCCCTACGGGCGGTAAAGACTACACTGTTGAGTGCCCGTAACACCGTATCCATCCCCCTGAGCTGCAGAGGAAGGGAGTGATAGAAGACGAATTGACAGGGGCTAGTGTCGCGCAGGGTGGGCCGGCAGGAGGACCACACTCCATGGGATCGCTAGACTGCCTGACCAAGCACGAGCTGGATCGCCTCCTGGTCGGAACCTCGCCCCGATTTTCCCAAATGCAGACAGTGTGCAGAGTTAAAGCGGTGGTGGTGGTGGTGGTGGTGGTGGTGGTAACTCAAATTTGATGTCGTAAAGCAGTGGAACAGATAGTAGAAGGCCCAGCTCCACGTGCCTAGGGACGGGCAACATGTGCGCGGTTCAACTGAGGCTGGACAGCGCATGCCTTAGGAGGCCAGAACGTAGGTGTAGCATAATCAAACTAATTCTACAGTGAAATAGATTAAGATCGAGGAAAAAACTGAATTGTAATTGGAAATAAAGAAAAGTAATTGTAACTTTGTAAGCAGAAAACTAAACTCTGATGCTTGGTTCTAGAAAATGTAAAGTTAGGTACAATCTGTATCCACTTTATTGTAAATTTTAGTAAAGGCAGTTACTGTAGATAAACGCTCCATTGTAGCAACAAGGTAATGGACCAGCATTGTAAATAAATGTAAAAAAGAAAGTACCAAAAATAAACATTATCTCAGGGCTTACCCATATTGACTTTACTAAGCCTTAAATTCATTTGGTTGAGTGGAACTCCATAATTTGACAAATTAATGGACATAATTTTACAGCAACTGCTGTTTTATCTAAAAGTCTTCAGTCAAACAAATCTTATCCATTACTCAGTTAATCAGGAAAGTAATTCCCATAAAATGACAGCAGCTGAAATATATTACTAATTACTGCGACGTTAAAACACGGATGCTGCTGGGAGCCGTTTCATTCAGTCTGTGGAAGGATATGCCATGAGAAAGATCCCTGCCAAAAAATTGTTGCACAATGTATGCAGACAAGTTTGCACGTGTCACAAGTTGCAAGAAGATGCTGAGTTTCATCTAAATTCCATGCTCGAGAGTTTGTAAAGTGATTGTTTTGGAACCATTTATTGTGAACAGGCAATCAATCTTGAGAACTCTGGTATTTTGAAATAATTTTTACTGCGTACATAATTTTCGTTTTGATATAACAAACTACTTGAAAGGACAGTGATTCAAGAATGTCAATTAAATGTCTGCCTCACGTAATCTTCTGTCACGCACTTGAACACTTACATTATAGAACATCAGTTGAGTGTAGAATGCAGCTAGCAGTTTGTAGGTGCATACATTATAGTGAATGAGACTCAATCTGGATATAAACCTTAGGTTATTCAATGACAAAGTGCAATTAAATATTTGGGATAAAAATGTGGTGTGGGGCACATAATATAAAATAGCCTACTACAGACAGCCAATTTTTGGCCAGATCTGACAGAGGCACAGCTACTCGAGGCATATTAACAAAGGTAAATATGGCTACCCTCCACATTCACTAAACCAATTTCAATCGGAGGCACAGTATGTCAAAAACTGATGTTCGAGCTCAGAAACGAGTGCAAAATGCCGAAACGACAGAATCTACCCACGCACTATGTACGAGCCGCAGTAACAGCACCACTCTTGCTCCTAAAGCACTGCCAGTAAAGGCAAGGTCCCGGGTTCAAGACCCAGTCCAGAGCACAGTTTTGATCCGATAGAAAGTTTCAAAGCAGTGCGTACTCCACCACCGAGGAAAAATTTCATTCTGGAAACAATAGCCTGTGGCTAAGCCATTTTCCACAATATCCCTTCAAGAGTGGTAGTCCCACAGGATAGGCAGGACTTCCGTGAAGCTCGGAAAGTACAAGTGAGGTGCTCGTGGAAGCGAGGGTGGCTTGTGAGTCGTGCCCAGGTAGCCCACTCGATAAAAGCGACGCCTGTGAAATAAGAGATTCCGGCTCGTCATCCTAACCCGACATAAGATTTTAATCTACCACGAAATTTCAAAACAGTGCACAAACTCCTGCAGAATGAAAGTTTCATTGCGTAAAAAGTGAAGCCATCTGTTAGTTCCAAGGAAAAAGGACCAATATTACATTACTTTTTGGAGTGACTTATGAGTTACATCGTCTGACCTCTTTCAGCTTATCTTTTGACAGCCTCGGCACAGATAGTTCGAAGCCCGTGCTGAGCAGCTTGCTGTTGTCCAGGTAGAGGTGCTTGTTGTACAACAGCTCCTGGTCAATGTACGGTGTCAGAGGAGTGTTCTCCACACCGTCCCGGGCACAAGCCTCGGCCCACGGGCCCATGTGTTTGTCGTTCACCTCCTCCACCACACTGGACATGTCCGCCTGGAACAACTGTCGAAAAGTCAAGAATGTCGCGATGTGGGTACTGGGGACAAAAGGCCACATTAAAATGCACATTTCAATATAACAGTAATTGAAGCTGATAGCCAGACTGAATGTTTACTTACAGGCATACAGAGTATGAGCAAACTAAGAAACAAACACAGTAAGCAAGTCTCAGCATAAGGACTTAAAAAGCACTTTGAGTAACAGCACACACATGTTGTCCTGAATGGTGAGTGATCGTAACAATGAATTGTGGTGAGGAGTGGGCAGCAATCTGATGACAATGTCTGCTGACAGTGTTGCCACATGCTAAAGTGTCGTAACAGAGAGAATTGTAAGGGGATTTGTGACAAGTTGGAGAGAATTTCTATACGGTGCCAAGAATGTCAGCTCGCTTTTAATGAGGATAAATGTAAATTAATGTGGATGGGGAGAATATATGTTCGTGTAATGTTTAGACACAATATTAATAGCATACTGCTCAATAGGTTCCCGTCGATTAAATATGTAGGCATAACATCACATGAGCTCAGTTGTAGGGAAGGTGAATGGTCGAGTGCAGTTTATAAGGAGAACTCTCGGAAAGTGCAGGTCATCCATATATCAGACCGTGTGTGACCCATTCTCAAGTATTACTCTAATGTTTGGAATTCTCAGCAGGTCAAATTAAAATTAGAGATGGAAGCAATTCACAGCTGTTGCTATTTATTACCATTCGATTCAACCAGTATGATAAAGTTACAGAAATACTGATGTGTGATATAAGAGCACTTAAAATTTGTGAACTACACTGACAGAACATAAAGCTAGATTTCATTTATGCCCCTTTTGTAACAGTACTGTAGCAGTATAACACTCTAAAGTTTTTCCTTACTTAGATACAAATTTCTGCGTAAGACAGCAATATCAGATTTCAGAGAAAGGAAAACACAGGTGAATTCATTTGTTCAATATATGCAAAAACCACTGCTGTTCCATTTGAAAAAGCCGAGTTTGTTATTTGTAGCTCTGTAATTTGCATAGCTAATGCAAAAAACTACATCGCAATGGGATAGATTAAAAAATCTACTCACCAAGCAGCAGACCGAGAACACACACATAAAAAGAAAAATATTTTACATATCCAAGCTTTCAGAGCCAATGGCTTCTCCTCCGGGTAGAAGTGCTGAGGGGAAAGAAAGAAGGGTGAAGAAGTTTAGGAAAAGTGGTAAGTTTGAATGAGTCACCCAGAACCCCAGGTTAGGTAAGACATACCGGACGAGATGACACGGAAAGCCCCATCATTGTGGATTGCATCCGATGAGATTTGCAAACCTAAGAGCTTAAAAGTTGGAAGACAGGGTAATATACAAGACAGAAATTACTCTCTGAATTTGAGTGAAAAGCTAAGTGCACTGTACGTAATAGACCTGGGAGGGAGACTGCAAAAAATAGATTCAGAAAATGAAAGATGTATAAAACTGAAATGGAGAGAAGAAAAGTGTATAGTTATCCATCTCTATTACATAAATGCACTTAGGTTTTCACTCTTAACTCTTGCACAATGTTTTAGCAGTAATCTCTGTTCTGTCTTCCACCTTTAAGCTCTCATGTCTTAAAATCTCACCTGGTGCAGTCCCCAACAATCAGGCTTTCCTTCTCATCCTGTCCAATAGGCCTCCCACGAACCAGAGTTCTCGATGACTTTTCGAAACTCTGCCCATTTTTCTATACCTTTCCGGTCCTTTTCCTTCACTCCTCTTTCTTCTCCTTCAACCCTTCTGCCAGAAGAACGGCTTCAAAAGCTTGCATAAGTAAAACCTTTTTTGTACGTCTGTTCTCTTGCCGCCAGTTGGCGACTCAATTTTTTTATCTATCCAATTACATTATAATGTCAAAAATTGATTGTTTTTGTTGTTAAAAATATACATTGTTTAGTGAGGATTTCCTTACAATTCATATGGGTGTAAACAGTAGTCTTAAATGGTTCCATAAATATTTCGGATTAACAGCTCAGCTGTATCACCCTGTATAGGAATACTGCACGTAAATACATTATTCATAGCGTGGACAAGTTCCACTACTGAAAGTCCAAAAGACAGATGATCAGGAGAGTTTTAAACAAATTACTTCTGTCAAGTGATAGAGTGCTCGAGTGCTCTCACCTTGCAGATGCTGGACAGAGTATTGCCCCAGTAATCATGATTGATGTCAAAGAGGTCTGACACAACGGAGCTGATATCTCCTTGCGTCGTATCTCCCGAATCGACGACATGGTAAACCTGTCCGACAGTGTCATCGCGTTGTGCCAAGTGCAATATCGCGCGGCAAACGTCTTCCACGTGGACTGTATTCATGCGTAGGTCACGACCCCACAGCAGTTTCATCATCTCTCCGAGGTGCCTGTATACGGCACCGATGACCAGCCTCGGAGCTGAAACAGATACACACTTTTTTAATATGTCATTTGTGAGATACAAAATCATAAAGCCAATGCTACAGTAAAGAAAGAGCGCTTTGCTCCGATTTCCTTAAATTTAAATTAGAGGATGAAAACACAGAATGTGACATCCTGCAGCAACTTAAATAACTGCCGCAAAGGTGTGCGAATCATTTATAATCGAAAAGCTTTATAGTTTGGCTGATATTTCTCACTAAAATCTTAACTGTAAAAAATATTGAGATGTATTTTGTTTCCACAAAACAAGCCGTAATCTGATTATATATATATATATACTCCGCTAGCCACCAAGCGGTGTGTGGCAGAGGGCACAGTTTGCACCAAAGTCATATTTCCTCCCCTCTGTTCCACTCGCGGACCGCGAGAGAAAAAGGACTGCCTTAACGCCTCAGTATGAGCTCTAATTTCCATTATCTTTCAATTCATCCTCAGTGAAGATCAGATTTTGAAATTTAGTGAGCGACCCCTTCCGGGGTTCCACTTCAAACTATCTATGAGATTTTTAATGCTCTTGCAATGGCTAAATTTACCAGACACGGATCTTGCTGCTCTTCTTTGGACTTCTCAATCTCTTGAATCAGACCCAACTGGTAAGGGTTCCATACAGACGAACAATACTGTAAGACTGGACGAACTAACATATTGTAAGCAGTTTCCTTTGTTGAAGGACTGCATCGCTTCAGGATTCTACCAATAAACCGCAATCTAGAGTTCTCCTTGCCCATTACTTGTGTAATCTGATCATTCCATTTGAGATCATTTCAAATAGTCACACCCAGATAGTTGGGGGATGTTACCAAAGACTGGTCACTTCCCCATACGTTCAGTACTTACCGAGGCCGTGGCGATCGCCGAGCCCGTACACGATGCCGGGGCGCACCACGGTGTACTTTAGGTCGGGCACGTTCTTCAACTCCTCTTCCACTTGGCACTTCCACTTAGCCACGTACGTCCAGGGTTCTGGCTTCCCGTCCTCCTTGAAAGGTGTCTGCAGCAGAAAGCAGCACCAATATAGACTGCAACTTCCGACAACACACGGAAAAGGCTCGAGAGAGGTGTGGAGCAAAGAATTTGTAATTGAGCCTTGTGCAGTATGACGCAGACACTCCTAGGCTTCGCAGAGGTGACGGTACCCGTCCGAGGGGAATTGACGAGTTCGTCATTTATAGAGCATTCCGCCATTGTTCGGGGCCACCACTGAGGAATGTCACATCACAAATATTGACTGTAACACTGACGAGTGTATATACACAAACACAGAGAGAGGGGGAGAGAGAGAGAGAGAGAGAGAGAGAGAGAGAGAGAGAGAGAGAGAGAGAGAGAGAGAGAGAGAGATTTCCCTGTTAAAAATAGACTTCTTCTTGGGTCCAAACACACTTTTTTTCCACGCTAAGTGACAAGATACTTTCTCTCAGAGCTGTGAAACTAATGAATTCTTTGAATGCTAAAGTTTTTATATACCAGTTCAGAACTCACAAAAAAAAAAAAAAACCCACAACAACAACAACGCATCTTGGAAAAATCTTCCACTTGCAGCAATATGTACACTGAGCATTTTCATATTACGGAAGTTTAAACACGAATTCCACTAAATACAGCATGGTAAGCTGTATCCATACTCTCACTGGAAATGTGTTTCAATTGGAAACATTGTTTTCTGCAGCATTCCTCAACTGTTTCTGGCTTTGTTTCTTGGCCATCTTTCTGTCCACACTGGAAGCAAATTTTTCTCAGTGTATTCATACCACCTGCAACACTACCTGTCTATTTTCTTTCTTTCTTTCTTCCCCCCCCCCCCCCCCCCCCTCCCTGTGACTTCTTGCCTGTAGGCCACACAGCCATCTCTCAGTCCTTTGGAGTTTTACAGAAGGTTGCATTTATCAAAGAATAAAAGTTGGTAACAGTTGATAACATCAAATTAATTGTACGAAACTGATTTGCTGGTTTGCATACATTTGTCATCATCGGTTAATGAAAACATACTATTTAGCAATGGAAGAGCCTTCAGTATTTCACATTTCTAAGCAAGCTATGGCAAATGAACCGCTTTCTTTTCTGCACAGTTTTTGTCAGTATTCTACCAGATGCAACAGCAGTTCTCTGCAGAAATCTTGACTTTTATTGTTATTCTTGTACAGCTTACTTCACATATCCTAAAAGCAGGCCTCAGCCTGTTACAACGATAACTTGTTAACATGCTGCCTTGTCTGCTCCAGTTCTTTTGGAAAAACTTAATGTGGCAATGGAAAGGGAAAATCTAACAGATGACACAAGGTGCACAATGTTTATATGCGGCTGGAGCTTTCAAAGCGCTGAAAACTGAGATTACGATGCAGTTTTGTCATCCAATGACAGCTTACATCGCTTGATCTCACCAGTCAATGACAGCAGATATTCGGTGCAGAAAATATGTGATGTGGTCAGGCAATACCAAAACCACTGTTAAGTAACAAGAACACACAAACAGGAAAAGTTAATGGTTTAAATTAATGTACATACAGTACAGCTATAAGAAATGCTAAACTTTCACACACAACACTGGTCTTCCTCAGCATGTGTTAAGCTGTAAGATATGTGCCAGTAAAATTTTAAATAATGGCGGAAATGGCTGGTCTTCTGGACCGATGTTTCTCTTTGGTTAGTCCTCAGAGTTTTAAGTTTTTAATGACAGGCCAATGCTCCACGATTTAAGAAGTTCATTGCACAATATCACACGTAACACAATTCAGCCTGGTTAAAAAGAAATTTACCTTAAAACTAATGCGTCTCAAACCGCAATTTACAACATTTTCCCGCGGCCTGTTGGAAATGTAAGCAGCTGTGACATCAAGCTAATCGAAAGCAGTTTGTTGTTACAAAGCATTGCATACTCTTCATCTTAAAGCCTTTGACATTTAGCTGTGGGCAGACATTCTGTGTGAATGGTGTTTTATTGTTTTAAGTGGCACATTTTCTTTGCAACTACAGTTTTATTTTGCTGTCATTCTCTTTTTTATGTCTTATTCCTGAAGTAATGTTCTGTAGTTGCAGTACGACATTGGCCATTTATTTTTATATAGAGTTCCATTTCTTACCAGTGAAAATTACAAAAAATTAAACTAAAACAATGAAAAACTCCTGGAATCCTAAAAAAATATCCTCAGTTTTCCCCAGACAAAGAAAATTCCTGCATGCATTGTCCCAGGACATATTCACCCTGACTGACAACACGTAAATATTCTGCTCTCTGTTGTACGTAGGCCTGGCAGTAAGAGGAGAGAATGGCGTAGGGCCTCATCTGTGCAGCTGAAATCTGAAGTATTGTGGCTCTAACAATGTACACGCATACACGTGCCAGACAAAAAGGGAACACCATTGTAATGTGCCTGGTGGCCCCAAAGAACTCGTCACTAGAAGTACCCCATCACATTTTTGTACTGCCAGGACATATGAAAATGGGGTATGATATTGCAGTGCCTTTATTGTTAAAGGAGAATGACAATGTACCTTCAAACAATGGAAATCAGGATGGAATGAAACAGTATTTTGAAAAGGAAAGTTGCCACGCACCGTATAGTGGAGATGCTGAGTCGCCGATAGGTACAGCAAAAAGACTGCCACAAATTAGCTTTTGGCCAGTATGGTCTCAGCATCTCTGCTATATGGTGAGTGGCAACACACTTTCTCAATGTTCCTTCAGATACGCACACACATCCGAAGGAAAAAGGCACTTTAACGACTACAGCTGTTATGAAATACATGAAGTGTATTCACAGTTGTGAATAAGAACTGTGAACTGTACAAGAGACGGATGACAGGGGAAATTTGTGTGACTGGTTTCCCACTTTAAGCGAGCAGTCTCCTTAACCGCTTTGCCTATCTGTGCACAACCCATAGTCAGACCCAAACTTCATACAGCATCGTTCCTCCATTCAGTACTTGTACACAAATTATGTAATTCCCATATTAGAGAGGGCATTATAATTTAAAGATTTTGCCTGGTATGATGCTTGTACAAGTACAGGTTGCAACACAGGAATGATAACATATGGAAGTTTGGGTATGGCCACAGGTTGTGCACGGGTAGCCAAAGCAGTTAAGGCAACCACTCGTTTGAAGTGGGAAATCCGGGTTCGAGTACCGGTCTGGCCATGATGACACTCATTACCTTATGCAGCTGACAGTTGTTTGTATTCACAACTGTGAATACATTTCACATAATTTATGAACACGAGAGTGTCACCCATTGCATGGTCTGAGCAGGAAGAAGGAACTATTTGCACAGATCTACTGAGCATCCCCACAACTAGGCACAGTTGATCTGGGAATGTGGCAAAACGAGGCTAAGCACTGTTGAGGAACAGTCTAGTGTCAGGAATTATGCATGGAGAGCACTATGAACCTTTCCACATGTGCAGTTTTAAGGTTTTTCAAATGTGTTTTTTCCCCTCGGTCCCTTTGGCAATGGTCAGTGACTGAAAAGAGCTGGACATACTCCTTCAATATAACTTACAGTTAATTATAAAAAAATTTTAATGCACTCTTAAAGAGGATTTTAACATCCAATTGTCATTTACCATAATTAGTGATTACAATTTGTCTACCCGGAGTGAATTGCAGAATGTCTACATCACACGTGGACAGTGAATAAACACTTTAGAATGCCTACACAGCTGAAACTGCACATCAGTGCTAGAAGTGAAGTACAAGTACATTTTTGTCCATTTATTTACAGAAAAACCAAAAAGCTGGTAGAAGACACCCTCGGAAAAGATCAGTTCAGCTTCCAAAGAACTGTAGGAATATGTGCAGCAACACTGATCCTATGAATTATCTGGGAATATAGACTGAAGAAAGGCATATTTATAGCACTTTTTGATTAAGATAGTGCTTCTGAACATATCAATTGAGATTCGCACTGTGAAATTGTAAAGTATTATGGATAAAATATGGTGAAGGAACGGTTATTTACAACACATACAGAAATGGGGGAAAAGTCCTTACATGGCAGTGCTGGGTAGGTCAGTCTCCTGAAAATGTCAAACATTGGAAATGGGCTGATACCATGATAACAGAAGCATTGAGAACCAGGAGAACAGAGACAATGAAAAGGCACGGGAAGAAATAAGTACTGAACAAGTCACTTGCAGTACTAAAGAGTCAAAACTAACCAAATAAGTAAATAATACCAATAAAAAATGTAAAAAGTGATACAACTACTATTTACCTTGTCAGATGAGCACATGTGGCCATCTGAAAGCTCAATGAACCTCTTGACACCCTGTTTTGCTGCTTCATTGGCACAATTAATACTCAATTTCAAGATTCCTTCTTTATACACAGGGTCGGTCTGGCCGGGTTTGGTCTCGCAGGCACAATTGACGGCGTAGTCGAATGGACTGTCTCCGTTGGGTGCAAAGGCAGCCTCGCAAGAACCTGGAAAAAGGAAAAAATGTTTGTTTGATTCAATGTTGTACAGCCATTACAGAATCATAAATGTGTTTACACTGCACACATCTGAGGAAGCCATCCTTTTTCGTCTTTGGATTTTATGTTGTAATATGGAAGAGTTCCAGCGCTGGTACTGTCCTTGCCACGTAAAACAAACAAAAAATGACTCAGAAAAAATACTGTAAACAACTTGAATTAGTTGATTTTAATGATTTACTGCTGAAAGCTGCAGAAACTATCACAATCAAAACAGCTGACGAAAGTGACCTACGGAGCGCAGTAAAAAGTAACTGTGGAAGTGTTTTTTTTAAGTGCGCTCAACTACTAAAGTCATTAGCGCCCTGTCACAAACGTTAGCGCACTAATAGCATATAAAAACCGCAAGGGGGCAACACCAGAAAGTACTTACAAAGACGCAGAGAGGCAAAATAAAAGAATTAGATCTTTTTGGACAAGTCCGTCAATGTAATAAAACTAAGGACACGAGCAGCTGCTTGAGCGTCATCAGCTAAAAGTGCCTGTAAGGTAGACACAAAAGGAAGCTGTCTGAGGCAGGAGGACAGCAGCCTTGGCTGCAGAATCAGCAGCTTCGTTCCCAGCCACACCAACGTGGCTTGTACACTGGTCAAGGAGCTGGTATTGAATGGTATCATCCCCAACGACAAAGGCACATCTGATGCCAGCAGTAGTCTTGGAGCCATCTGTGTAAATAAAGACATTATTAGCGAGCTTCGAACAAAGTTCGACAAACCTCAAGCGGTATATCGAATCCACAGTCCTCTCCTTCGGGAGCGAGCTGAGTTCAAGGTGAATGCAAACCTGAGCCTGGAGCCAAGGTGGCATCTGGCTCTCACCCACTCGAAAAGTCGTAGGGAGGGTAAAATCAAGTTTCGGAAGCAGGCGACTAAAGTGAACTCCAGGAGGTAACTGGGCAGAGATATACAGCCCGTATTGTCAGCTGAGAGAGTCGTCAAAGAAGGAGAAATATGACAGGTGGGCGAGCATTGACATCAGTCGGCAGGTGCACCGCCAAAGCAACATATCACGCCGGTAGTTTAGCAGTAATTCGACAGCTTCGGCTTGCAGACTGTCAACAGGACTGGTGTAGAATGCTCCAGCCGCCAGACGTAATCCCCAATGATGGATAGAGTTTAGACGGCGTAAGATGGACAGCTGGGCAGAAGAGTAGACAAAGTTCCCATAATCCAGCTTTGATTGGACAATGGACCGATGTAAGCGAAGCAGGACCATTCGATCTGCTCCCCATGTAGTACCACTGAGAACACGGAGGACATTTAAGGAACGGGTAAAACGAGCAGCCGAGTAAGACACATGTGGAGACCAGCAAAGTTTCCTGTCAAATGTAAGACCTAAAAATTTTGTTGTCTCCATGCATGGGAGAGCAATGGAACCCAGATGTAAGGATGGTGGAAGAAACTGTAACGCCTGAAGTTCATACAGACCGTTCTCTCTCCAGGAAAACGGAAACCGTGCGGCACTCCAGGAATATAGACGATCTAGACAACACTGAAGACAGCACTCCAGGAGACATGTTCTTTGAGTGCTGCAGTAGATCGTAAAGTCGTCCATGAAAAGGGAGCCTGAAACATCAGCTGGAAGGCAATCCATTATTGGATTGATAGCTATGGCAAAACGGGCCACACTCAAAACGGAACCCTGGGCACACCATTTTCCTGGCGAAAGGCATCTGACAAAACAGAACCCACACGTACCCTGAACATTTAATCCATTAAAAATGCATTAATGGAAAGAGGGAGGCGACCACGAAGGCCCCAAGTGTGCATGGTGTGGAGAATGCCCGCCCTCCAACAGGTGTCTTAAGCATTCTCCAAATCTAAGAACACAGCCACCGTCTGGCACTTACAAAAAAAAGTTGTTCATAATGAAGGTTGACAAGGTAACTAGGTGGTCAACAGCAGAGCGGCGCCTACGAAAGCCACATTGGACATTGGTAAGGAGGCGTCGAGATTCAAGGAGCCAAACCAATCGAGAATTTACCATGCGCTCCATCACCTTGCACACACAGCTGGTAAAGGAGATGGAGCGATAACTGGAAGGAAGGTGTTTGTCCTTTCCTGGTTTGCGTATGGAAACAACAATTGCTTCAAGCAAGTGTGTGGGAACATGACTTTCACTCCAGACGAAGAATAAAGTCTTTACCTGCAAGAGAAAGGTTCTTCAGCATCTGAATATGGATACCATTGGGCCCCGGAGCAGAGGATCGGGACCAGGGGAGTGCACTTTCGAGTTCCCACACGGTGAAAGTGGCATTGTAACTTTCACGATTCTAAGACTGGAAAGAAGGTGGCCGTGCCTCCTCTGCTTGTTTTCGGGGGAGGAAGGCGGGATGGTAATGGGCAGAGCTTGAAACCTCCACGAAAAAGTGGCCGAAGGCATTTGAGATAGCCTCAGGATCCACAAGGACTTCATTTGCTACAGTCAGGCCTGAAATCAGGGAGTGGACCTTGGTGCCAGATAGCCGGCACAGGCCACCCCAGACAACCAAAGGAGGAGTAAAACTGTTGAAAGAGCTGGCGAAAGCCACCCCGCAAGCCTTTTTGCTTTCTCTGATAACACGACGACATTGTGCACGGAGTCGTTTGTAACTGAAAAAGTTCACCATCGTAGGGTGGCGTTGGAAGGTGCGTAAACCACGTCGCCGAGCACGAATAGCGTCGCTGCATGCTGTAGTCCACCAGGGGACTGGGACTAGAAGAGGAAGTATGAGGGATGGAATATTCAGCAGCAGTGAGAATAACGTCCACGAGGTATGTGACCTGACTATCGCAACTGGAGAAGTTTTGATCACAGAAGGTCGCCAGGCCGCTTTGGAGATGTTCCAGCTAGTGGAACGTGGAGGAGGGGTGTGGAGATGGATTACGCAGGGGAAATAGCCACTCGAGTATGTGCCAGACCGAGCATACCACTCGAACCGACGTGCAAGTTGGAATAGTGGATACTGAGAGGTCCAAGTGGGAACAGGTATGCATTGCATCCGAAAGCAAGGTAGGTGCACCAGTATTTAAGCAGACTAGATTGAGGTGGTTGAAAAGGGCTGCCAAGAGGGAGCCTCTCGGGCAGGATGCTGGAGAGCCCCAAAGGGGATGGTGGGCATTAAAATCTCCAATCAACAAAAATGGTGTAGGAAGCTGAGCAATCTGTTGTATCATGTCTGCCCTAGTAAATGCAGGTGATGATTGAGTGTAAACAGTACAAATGGAAATAATATAAGTATTCCAACATCTGTACAAAAGTACTATATGTCCTTTTTTTTTAAAAAAAAAAAGGACAGTTTTTTATTTCTGGCATATAGACCACATCCTGCAGTGGGTGACCCTGACTACCCCTTACCATTCTCCCATTGGCTTCCTACGAAACGAATGACACACACTCAAATATGTGCTTTAGACCGTGCAATAAGGGATTGTATTGGCAGTCTGGGAGTTGGTTGTAAGATGCCACCCACCTGCTCTGACCCGTGACACAGGTGCACTGTGCCGTGATGTGTTGTACATCATTGAGACGCAGTGGAGTGGATGTGAAATAATGTAGAGCATATAATGTAGAGAGCACATGGTGTATGAAGAGGTGGTGTGCTCCGACAGTTTGTGTGTTTGTGAGGTACGTTAGCCTGCCGTTTAGTGTGGTACAGATACCTTGATGTGGAGCATACAAAATTATGTGATGGCACAATGGAATATATTGTGCAGAATGTTGTCATATAAAAAAGAATATGTCAAAAATGTTAAACTGTTCTCTTAGGTGCTTGCGTAACCACTGAGTATATGGATCAATGTTTTTCATTAAATCATGGAAGAAGGTAGGTGGGGTCAATGTTTATTAATATATTGAAAGTGCGAATATTGTTAATAATCACTGATCCATCACCATTCTCACATGATTTCATGAAAGAACACTGATTCACCTACCTCCTCCTCACATGATTTAATTAAAAACACTGGTCCACATACTATGTTTAGCGAAAACTATTTTCTGACGAGTTCTGCCATCTTGTCCTATCTGACTCACCATTTGTCATGTTCACTTCACATCATTTACTGTGCATACTGTTACCAGCTGCAACACTTTTACTCTATGGTTGGCTTTTGCAGTTGTGGCAGGTGGTGAGGTGGTGTGTGTGTGTGTGTGTGTGTGTGTGTGTGTGTGTGTGTGTGTGTGTGTGTGTGTGTGTGTGTGTAGGGAGGTATTGGTACCCTCGTCTATGGTTGAACTAGACAAGTCAACTGGAGACTGGGATCCCATGATCTTATGGTGTGTGTTTTATGTTTTGGGTTTTATTTTTGCCAATTGCATGCATTTTTTCCCCAGTGTGTTGTATCGAAGAGTGTTGGTTTTATCACCATATTTTTAGTTTGCTGTTTGCCCCACTCAAAACACCCTCCTTTTCCCATGGTTCTCCCACTAATTTCATTGGGTTTAGTCAGTATATTGGTTGATGTGGTATTTGTATTTTTGGGGGTGTTATGACTGACGATTTGGTCACCAAGTTGGATATGCTCGAAATAGGGATTTTAGGCATGGTGATGACATGGATGGTACTCCCATCTCTGGTAATCTTGACAGTCCTTAGGAGGCTTTTAATTGATGGGATGTTCTACTGCAGATGGGGATATGTTAATTATTATTCACTCCAACTAGGCTTATGCTACAATGACCAGTTGGTGAAATACTTAACAAAATCATCTTTTTAGCAAAATCACACTAGTTACTGTTATGTAACTGCTACCAAAATGTCCCACTACAAGGGATTTCAATAGATCAAAAACTGACAAAAGTTAGTTAATTAGACTCATGTTCCATGGATTATTTTGCATAATAGATTGTACTGATGTGTAATGTGTCATTTTGGATTATTTGTACATGTTGTTACATTTCTAAGTGCTAAAGACAACAGACAACCTTAATGTCGAGTAATTAAGGTCAATTTTTGCTTGTGGTATTGTAAGTATGAACATCATCGTTCCCTCTGAATTGCAGTGGATTATACACAGCGAACTTCATGAGGGAATAAACATATTGTGAAGCAGTAGTCAGAATACCTACTTCCTGAAACAGATGCCTACAGGATAATGTAGGTACATAGTGCTCACCCACAATCAGAACAGCATGCAGGAAGATTAGAAAATATAACTTTGTAACAGATAGGTCATATAGAAGGCCATTTAAGCGGCATCTATTTTCAAATCACAGTATCCTCATAGGTAACAACCAACAATAACAATCATTCAGAGCTGAGTGCCACAAACAAACAACAAGAGTTGAGAAGTTAGTTTGATAATGCTGACTGCAGTTCACTATATCATTCTAATCCTTTCCAGAACACACCGCCACTATCCAAACTAGTGTTATAAATAGTGATAGGATAAATTGTCAAAATCATGTCCCAAATATCACACTAGCCACAATTGTACATTATAAACAGTACATCCTACCGATATTTTTATTTATTCATTCACTGATCATCCCACAGTGACAGGATTTGTAATCACATAAAGAAAATAATCATCCCAAATATATGGGCAGCTACAACATAATACAAGAATGTGTTTACAAGTTGTATGAAAGTTGTTCAGCCATGGCCTTACTGGAGGAACCATCTCGGCATTTGCCTGAAATTCTTTAGGAAAAGCACAGAAACCTAAATAAAGATGGGCAGACAGAGCAAACTTCATCTTACCGAACATGGTGTCAGTGTCTTAACAACAGCATTACCTCAGTCAGTTGCTACTTATTGTACAGAGTTCTTTAGATCATGCACGATTTGCAGTAGGGGCCTACATAACTTTTAATAATATTATATTCACATTATGTGGGATGTGCAGATAAATGCTGACTGTAACTGCCTTCATATGAGCACTGAAAATGCTAAAATGAAACTTACCGGAATTAATCAGGTTGGCACTCCGAAAAACGACACGTGGATCCTCAAAGGTCTTCTGGTGCTTTGGATTCAGCCAGGCTGTTTGTGGTGGAACCTTGTCAACTACTCTTATTTCTGAAGCTATGTCATTTTCTATGAGGTATTGCACAAAATTCCTCCCTATGAATCCACACCCTGGAACAACAAAAAACATTACTGAAACTGTACAAAACCAAGCCAAGCATACCTCCACTGCTACTAAATTTCTAAAAAAAAAAAAAGTGCTTTTATTGACAACAGATATTGCACAATTAAAGTACCACCATCCATTTACTCGTGCATTACAAAGGCATACTGTTTATAAAACCACGTTCCGCACTGCTGTTATTGGGTGATCGCAAAACTTTTATCGTGTTGATTAACGCCATTTCCGGTATGCATTATGACTTAACGAATATATGAAGTCGGAGAATATACTGAGCATTACCTTACTACATTTTCACTCTCATTCAATACCATTAACTTATTGCCCAAAGTATTGTAGTCAATTAACATACAACGAAGCATTGAAGAAACATGATATTAAAACATATTCCGCGGCATACATATTGTTCTGTCATGTTCAAACAAAGTAAAACAACATATTTCGACTTGTACAACGCTTGTGGTAGTCTTCTGTAACAATGTTTACATTCGCTGCACACAGGCGACCATTCGAAAGTGACAATAAAAGCGAATGTCGTGTTTAGCAGTCTGACCCCTGAAAGGCAATAGCGGGCTTTAGTGCTGTATTTATTTAACACGATTCACCACTCAACATTATCACTTAACTGTGTTAACGGTTAAGCGGTAACGCCTTTTATAATTTCTCCCCTCTCGAGCAAAAATGCAAAACATACACGCAATAACATACCTGTCAACTCATTGATACTTGGGCCTATAACACAACGTAGCTTTAAAGCACAAAAAAAATATTAAGAGAATTGTGGCAGATGACAGTACATCATCACAATACACCTAACCTGTCAACAGCACTTATCGTGGCTCTACATTGTCTTTAATATCCATAAAGAACATTTTACACAGGCAATAATTTTAAACAATATTGCTCGAGTACTAAAGCTACAATTAAACTTACCTCCCAAAACAATAAACCTTGGTTTACTCATAACACCTACATCTGCCGCCATTACAAGCCCAACGGAACCGGAAGACAAGCACGCCCTTATCTAATCTTGCGACGCACCAGACGTCAAGGTTTCTTTCGACAGAGCTAATTCACAGTTTTATTAACAGGGTAGTCGTATGATCGCCATACTGGATGGCAATACAGCCCAAAGCATAAAGTGAACTTTCGCGAAAGGATACACTACTCAATACTACGACACCTTGAAGTGACACTGTCATTCGGAAAAAGATCACAACTTGTTCTGTCTTAAAGGGCCTGTCGTGCCATCATAGCCCCTTACGATTGATGCACACGCTATTACTAATACCGGGTCAGAACTGCAATTAATTTAATATTTTCCTTCTTTATTCTTTCCCGACAATAACTACATTATCAAAGATTGAGAGATACTGTATCAAAGTGTAGAGCGGTAGCGAACGCATCCGGCATCGGCGTAGGGGCGTTGTTTCGTGTCCTGTGCCTTCCGCTTCGGTATGAAACAGTCTTTGAAGACAACACCAAGACAAACGAAATTTTTGACCGTCGCTCCACCAAACGACTCGTAGCCCATACTAACCTTGCTCGCATTTCTGAAGTGGGCAAGTACCGTGCAAAATTTCCAAGACTCCGCATAATAAGTGGTGTTCTGCCCGCTTTAACTGAATAGAAAAACAATTATAAAGAGCTCTTCACACTTAACACAAAAAGTCGTGGTGCACTGTTTAACGATCCTGCCTTTCTCATTTAGGCTGTTCGCCTAAGCTGCTTCAATTAAATGCTAGCCCATTTAAACAAGGCCTTAAATTTTTGCTTTCCATTCTTCAAGCAACAGAAAATATACTCAGTATGTAACGTCACGATGATCTGTTCTGTTCTTTTTTTTTAAAGTTTGTATTTATGTATGCAAAACCAAGTACCTAATTTATTCTAGACACATTAAAGTTGTGCAAACAAAGAAGACTACTGTTGTCGTAGTCATAATCACCCAAAAATGTACATATTTACTTACATGTTATTTCTGTGTTGTAACAACAGAGACAGCAAACTCAAGATACTTAGGATGAACTGCCAGCTGGTGCAAATGGTGATGAACATGACTTTCACCTATGACAAAAGCTGTTCTCACATTCAGCTTCCATGGTGAAGGAAGAAGATGATCATTTCACTCTTAAGAGACACTCAAAATGTCGAAATTTCAAAACACAGATTACCAATGCACAGTTCCACACTCAATAAACACACACATCTGTTTTCATTTAGTCAGCTGATAAGATTTCATTTGAAGAGTAAACACAGCTGTGCTTTGTCTTCTGTCATTTTGCAACAATGATTACCAAAATACAAAGAGTAGCTGAAGCAAGTAGAAAGGTTTACATTTGCAGGAAAATAAACAGCGAGACAGCAGTGTCTTATCACATGGGGGAAGTTGAAATATTTAGCTCTGGATAGGAGCTTGTAGAACTACTGTGGTTCAGGTTTAAAACAAATAGCTGACCAACTACGGGATATATATGCAACCAGGCAAATTCATGATAGGAGGGGCCCTCCATGCGGTGCACCCATTGTGAAGACAATTACAAAGAAACAGAGATTACTCCACAATAGGTGTAAAACATAGCATAAGGCTTTAGATTGAGATTTGCTGAATACAAGGTGTGGGGCTGTCAAAATGGCAATGCTACCACACCAAAATTTGAGTGATCTCTCATAAAATACAAAGAAATTATGGTTGTAGGTATTGGTTATTAGTGACACCAAAATTAGTATCCAGGCACTCGTGGATGACAACTAGTGAATATAGAACCCCATTTTTGAATGTTCCTTTACAAAGGGAAAATCAGAAGTATTTTCCCAATTTGATTCTGCTGCAAAGATGAGTGAAATAGGTATTAGTGCGAGTGGTTTTGGGAAACGCTGAAATTACTAAAACTGAACAAAGCTCCAGAGGCAAATGGAATCAGTCTCTATACAGATTTTTACAGCTGAGTTAGCTCTCATTTTAAGCACAGTACGGTATACTGTATGATGCAGTGTGTTATCTTGGATGGAGAGTCACTGACAGATGTGGAAGCAACTTGAGTTGTGCCGCCCCAGGAAACTTATGTTGGCGTCCTTGCTGCCCATACTGTTCATTAGTGACATGTGAGACAGAATTAATAGGAACCCTAGACTTCTTGCAAAAAGGTAAGTGATGTTAAATTCAAATAACTGGTCACTAAATGCAGTGACTTCTTTGTAAAAGTAGCTCAATACATAGGGAGAGAAAAACTATCAATCAAAGGCAGATCAATTATATTTACTTAGTAAGCAATGTGTTGCTTACTCCTCCACCACACATCAGTTCTAGCAAACCATCCATTAGACAGATCACTAAAAGTCAGTATTCTTCTAGCTACAACAGTATTTCAATCAAAGTACTAAAATCTTGTACTTAGTCCTGCACCCCCTTAAGTTACCTTCGTAATCTGCCGACAGGTCAAGTGTTATTTCCTGAAAGAGTGCAGCGTGGTGCAGTAAAGACAACAATCTATCAATGAGGAGATAAACAATGGGCACCTTCACCCACTTCCCTTTGTTGCACCCTTTTTCTTTTTAAATCTCACCAGTTAATTCTTGTAGATGTAAACAAAAAATTACTTTATTTACATTCTCTGTGATCATACAAAGGCCTTTGATTGTTTATATTGTAAAGTTCTATTAGAGAAACTAATATTATATGGCATTCAAAGCATTTATCTGACATGTGTGGAGGCAGAACAGAAGATCACAATAACAAATCGTACCACAGGGGTAAGACCGATTTTAAAGTCAGATATTTTAAATGTGGTGTACCACACGTTTTGGTACTGAGGTCGCTCCTTTACTAGGGTTGCACAAATGGTTTGCAAAAAAATATTTGCAAAACATGTTGGAGGGTGCTTTGCTGTTGACATTACAGTGAAAAGGGCCAAAAACGCATCCATACCAGAAACAGCCAAGAGAATAATGCAACGAGCTTAAAAAAATAACTTACAGTTACCAGAAGTAGAGATCAGTGGGTGCTCAATGGATGAAGCCCCACGTGAGAAGTTCCTGAGCATCCAGACGGATAACGAACAGAGGTTGTGTCAGCGCACTGATGAACAGATGTCTGAGTTCTGCCTGTTTTGCTCTTTGAGATGTTTCTCATTTCTTGTCCCGAAGACACAGTCTTCTAGAGCAATGCAGCTGAGGTCAAAAAAATAATTATTCTACAGAAGTGCAAAGTAAGGTTTTTATTAAGAACTCAATGTTTTGAAGAAGCCTCATCAGAGACCTTAGGTTTCTTACAGCCACGTCTCAATAAATTTAATCATTAATGTTATTTTCACTTAAGAGTAAGACTGAATATAGCATACAGTGTGTAATTCACAGCAACATTATTAGATGTAAAAATAATTTTATATAGACTATGCACTGCTACATAGGTTTCAGAAAGGAGTTTTATATTCTGGTGTGTATGTATACCAGCTGAAAATGGTCATGTCAAGAGTACAAAAGAGGTGAATCTGCTCCTCTTTAAAGGAATCTAACATCAAAGTGGGGAATCTGCTGCCACAATTCTCATTCTATCTGCCTCACCAAAAATTTTGGCAAGTGAACACATTCAGGCTTTCTTAAAACAGAACACTGTAAATCCTTTCACCCAGTCTCTCTTTCCAGAGAAACCTTCATATTCGGAATCTCCTTCTTGCTGTCACTATTTGTTTATGTTTCTCTCCCACTGTCTCTTTTGTTTCTCCTATTGGCACTTTCTCCTGTTTATCCCTCTCACTGTCATTGTCTTCATCCCTTTCTCTTGCTTTTCCTTACCACTGTCTCCTTCTTTGTCATTTTCACTATCTCTCTGTCCAACTGCCATTTCCTTTGTGCCATTCTTTTTGTCTCCCATTGCCACTATCTCTTTATTTCTAGCTTACAGTCTGCTCTTTTTCTAGCCACCACTGTCTCCTCTCCACACTTGTCCTCCTTTTGCAGTCTTATGAATGGTCACAACTTGTCTTTCCTCTTCATTTCCACTGTCTCCTCTCACTTTTTATCCTACTGCCATGTCTCTACCCGTCTCTCTCTCTCTCTCTCTCTCTCTCTCTCTCTCTCTCTCTCTCTCTCTCTCTCTCTCTCTCTCTCATTTACTGCCACTATCTCTCACAGACCATCACTATCTCTTCATCTCCCCCTGGCAATGTCTCCTCTCTCCTCTAATATCGCTGTCTCTCTGTTACTCTCTTTCAACACAAAAAAGCTCAAATATGTTTGTATTTCAAAACTTTTGGTGAGGAAGGCAGAATGAGGATGAGGTTTCCCACTTTTCTATCAGAGCAGTATACTGGCCTTCTTTGTGACCCAACAGGGCCATTTTCAGCTGGTTTCCTTCTTTCCTTGTTATAGGAGGGTGTGCTGCTTATATAAAATGAATTCTACAAGTCAGTAAAGTTCTTACAGTGTATTTTATTTATATGCTTTGACACATTCATACACTTTGACTGAGTGAGGTGTTTCATATGTTTATTTATTAGCCATTCAGCATGTTTACCACACAACTGGCTTCGTCAAAATACATTTTACATATTTCATATAAGTATAGTTGTTACTAATTTTTACATTATACATTATGCATACATATACATACATCTTTTTAGTAGTTAGTAATTTGTACATTTTACTCACATCATCATTATACATATACACAAATACATAAACTTCTTACTAATCAGACAATTTGAGCAATAATCATTATACAGTTTACATTCAAGAATTAATTATATAGTTTTACACATTTAGTTAATGATAGTTACATTATTTCATTGTTTATACATTCCTATCAAATTACTTCCAAGATATCCTTCAGCTGAGTAATATGCTTTATTATTAAGCCATGTGTCTAATACTTCCTTTAATTTAAAGTGGGTGAGGGTTTTGACGGATTGTGGCAGTTTATTATATAACTTTAGACTTATGTGTTTGTGACTTTTGTGTGTCAGTAACAGCATAGAATACGGTATATCAAACATGCAGTTGTTTTCAGTGCTGTGCCAGTGTAAATTCTTTCTCTGTGTAAATTATTGTGTATTTTCTTTTATCTATATTAAGCAGTTATACATATAGAGACTTGGGAGTGTCATTATGTTTAATATACTGAAGTGCTCCTTACAGCTTTCTCTTGGACCCAATCCTTGTAAACATCTAATTGCTTTTTTTTTTTTTGCCCTTTGAATACACAGTTTGTGCCTAGTGAATTACCCCATAACAGAATCCCATATTGTAGCTGTGACTGAAAGAATGCATAGTAGCAAAGCATCAATAAACTTTTACTGACAGAATTTCTTAGTTTATACAGCAGGAATATTATATGTGCAAGTTTTCCTGTCAGATAGCTTATATGGTCATCCCATGAGAGCCTTTGGTCTATTTGTAGTCCCAGTAGTTTGACCTGTGATACTCTGCTTTCCGTACCTTCAGATTAAAATAAATTTCCTCTGTTTTTGTGTTGTTTATACATAACTCATTAGCAATACACCACAACCAACATTTTTCAAAAAGTTCATTTTTTTTGTTTACCACCTATGGAGAACATATCATCAGCATATAAAACATTTTTGCAGGCTATATAGTTTGAGAAGTCATTAACATACACTCCTGGAAATGGAAAAAAGAACACATTGACACCGGTGTGTCAGACCCACCATACTTGCTCCGGACACTGCGAGAGGGCTGTACAAGCAATGATCACACGCACGGCACAGCGGACACACCAGGAACCGCAGTGTTGGCCGTCGAATGGCGCTAGCTGCGCAGCATTTGTGCACCGCCGCCGTCAGTGTCAGCCAGTTTGCCGTGGCATACGGAGCTCCATCGCAGTCTTTAACACTGGTAGCATGCCGCGACAGCGTGGACATGAACTGTATGTGCAGTTGATGGACTTTGAGCGAGGGCGTATAGTGGGCATGCGGGAGGCCGGGTGGACGTACCGCTGAATTGCTCAACACGTGGGGCGTGAGGTCTCCACAGTACATCGATGTTGTCGCCAGTGGTCGGCGGAAGGTGAACGTGCCCGTCGACCTGGGACCGGACCGCAGCGACGCACGGATGCACGCCAAGACCGTAGGATCCTACGCAGTGCCATAGGGGACCGCACCGCCACTTCCCAGCAAATTAGGGACACTGTTGCTCCTGGGGTATCGGCGAGGACCATTCGCAATCTTCTCCATGAAGCTGGGCTACGGTCCCGCACACCGTTAGGCCGTCTTCCGCTCACGCCCCAACATCGTGCAGCCCGCCTCCAGTGGTGTCGCGACAGGCATGAATGGAGGGACGAATGGAGACGTGTCGTCTTCAGCGATGAGAGTCGCTTCTGCCTTGGTGCCAATGACGGTCGTATGCGTGTTTGGCGCCGTGCAGGTGAGCGCCACAATCAGGACTGCATACGACCGAGGCACACAGGGCCAACACCCGGCATCATGGTGTGGGGAGCGATCTCCTACACTGGCCGTACACCTCTGGTGATCGTCGAGGGGACACTGAATAGTGCACAGTACATCCAAACCGTCATCAAACCCATCGTTCTACCATTCCTAGACCGGCAAGGGAACTTGCTCTTCCAACAGGACAATGCACGTCCGCATGTATCCCGTGCCACCCAACGTGCTCTAGAAGGTGTAAGTCAACTACCCTGGCCAGCAAGATCTCCGGATCTGTCCCCCATTGAGCATGTTTGGGACTGGATGAAGCGTCGCCTCACGCGGTCTGCACGTCCAGCACGAACGCTGGTCCAACTGATGCGTCATGTGGAAAGGGCATGGCAAGCCGTTCCACAGGACTACATCCAGCATCTCTACGATCATCTCCATGGGAGAATAGCAGCCTGCATTGCTGCGAAAGGTGGATATACACTGTACTAGTGCTGGCATTGTGCATGCTGTGTTGCCTGTGTCTATGTGCCTGTGGTTCTGTCAGTTTGATCATGTGATGTATCTGACCCAAGGAATGTGTCAATAAAGTTTCCCCTTCCTGGGACAATGAATTCATGGTGTTCTTATTTCAATTTCCAGGAGTGTAGATAATAAAGAGGAAGGCTCCAAGAATGGAGCCCTGTGGTATTCTTCTCTTAATTTTCATTAAATCTAACCTTTCATTGTTCACATACACTGACTGTTACCTGTTATTTAGGTATGACTTAAACAAATTAAGTGGTTTGTCTGCAATACCATAATATCTAATTTTTTAACAATTATCCCATATGATACTTAATCAAATGCTTTGCTTAAGTCTATGAGTGTTGCACAGGTGGTCAGTTTCCTTTCAAAAGCGTTGTGCATTTCAGTTATCGGGCTTTCAGTAGCTTTTCTGGTTGACTGATTAGTTCTAAATCCAAACTGGTCGTCATTAAGTAATTTACTGTTCTCAAAATACATGTAAATCTTTGTGTGTGAGCAGCTCTCTATGATTTTGGCGAGTAAAGGGACACTTGATATTGGTCCATAGTTATCTGGCATTTCTCTGTCACTCTTTTTGTACATGTGGAGTGTAACTGTAACTTTAAGGCAATCAGGGAAAACGCCATCATCAAGGATTTTATTTGCAAGGTAGAGTAGAGGACTTATTTCCTTAATTATAGCCTTTATTACAAAGTTATCCATAGTAGTAATCTGTTCTAGAGTTGTTCAACTTGTTTACAGGGTTATTTATATCTGTAGCAGTTATTCTAGTCCAGGTTAATCTTTTATCTGTTTTATTCTGTGATTGCGAAAGAAAAGCTTCTGCATCAGTTAAATCATCACTTTTTGGTACCTGGGCATTTACTGAATTTATGAAGTTTTTGTTGAGAGTGTTACAATCAATTGGGTTACTGATTTCTTCTTTCCCTGTGTTTATCTCACTTTTAACTATGTTCCAAGCAGCTTTACATTTGTTTTTAGAATTTAAAATATACTCCTCATTTGCTTTCATTTTTGCCACTTTAATTTCTGATTTGTACATTTTTCTTAAGTTTATATATCTATTCTTGTTTTCTTGATTGCCTTCAATTTTGTCCTTCAGCATGAGTAGAAGGATTCTAATTTTATTGAGGTGCAGGGTGTACCACTTTTTTGTGTGTTTTGGTTTCTGCATATTGCTACAGTTACATGTCTTAGTAATAAGAGGGAAGTTACTGTCTAATGTATTTTTTATATTGGATATTAATGCAGAAAAGCTTTCATTTATATCTTTGTCAATGGTTAGTATTCTAGCCTACTCTATTCTACCCAGTTCATTTCTCATTATTTCAATGTTCTCTTCCTTGAGAGCTCTACAGGGTGAGTCACCTAATGTTACCGCTGGACGTATTTCGTAAACCACATCAAATACTGACCAACTGATTCCACAAACTGAATGTGAGGAGAAGGGCTAGTGTAATTGTTTAATACACACCATACAAAAATGCACAGAAGTATGTTTTTTAACACAAACCTACATTTTTTTTTAAATGGAACCTTGTTACTTTTGCTAGCACATCTGAACATATAAACAAATATGTAATCAGTGCCATTTGTTGCATTGTAAAATGTTAATTACATCCGGAGATATTGTAACCTAAAGTTGACTCTTGAGCACCACTCCTCCACTATTCGATCGTGTGTATCGGAGAGCACTGCAACATACATCGCGTTTCTACAGAATGATCTGCCAACGTTGCTCGAAAATGTCCCACTGGAAACGCGTCGACGTATGGGGTGTCGGCATGATGGTGCACCTGCACATTCCGCAATTAACACTAGGCTGACCCTTGACAGGATGTTCGACGGGCGTTTCACAGGACGTGGAGGACGCATAAATTGGCTAGCCCGTTCTCCTGATCTTACACCTCTGGACTTCTTTCTGTGGGGTACGTTATGTGCCTTCAACCTCAGAGGATATGAAACAACGTATTGTGGCAGCCTGCGGTGACATTACACCAGATGTACTGCGGCGTGTACGACGTTCATTACGCCAGAGATTGCAATTGTGTGCAGCAAATGATGGCCACCACATTGAACATCTATTGGCCTGACATGTCGGGACACACTCTATTCCACTCCGTAATTGAAAACGGAAACCACGTGTGTACGTGTACCTCACCCCTCATGATAATGTACATATGCTTCCGTGAAAAAGACCAATAAAAAGGTGTTAGCATGTGGACGTAATGTGCTGTTCCAGTCTCTTCTGTACCTAAGGTCCATCACCGTTCCCTTTGGATCCCTACCTAATTCGGTGCTCTCCGATACACACGATCGAACAGCGGAGGAGTGGTACTTAAGTGTCAACTTTAGGTTACAATATCTCCGGATGTAATTAACATTTCACAATGCAACAAACAACACTGATTACATATTTGTTTATACGTTCAGATGTGCTAACAAAACTAACGGTGTTCCATTTAAATAAACGTAGGTTTGTGTTAAAAAAAAACATACTTCTGTGCATTTTTGTATGGTTTGTACTAACCAATTACACTAGCCCCTCTCCTCACGTTTGGTCTGTGGAATCGGTTCGTCAGTATTTGATGTGGTTTACGAAATATATCCAGCAGTAATGTTAGGTGACTCACCCTGTATATGTAGTTAGCATCCTGGTATCATCAAGTGTCAGATTTCCAATTTTGAGCCATATGCCATCATGGTCAGATAGTCCTAATTTGATGGTATCTCATTCTACTTGATTCCTACACACATTGCTAATTATATTGTCAAGGTATGCCTCCATTCTGGCCGGTTTTTCATTTAATCAGTAGTAATTCATTGATCTTAAGATATTTAGAATGTATACCACAGTTTTTCTCTTTGCTCTTACATCTATATTAATGTCTCATGTGATAAATGTCTTGAAAGGAGGATTGAGCAAGCAGTAAAGGAAACAAAAGAAAAATTCGGAGTAGGTATTAAAATCCATGGAGAAAAAATAAAAACTTTGAGGTTCGCCGATGACATTGTAATTCTGTCAGAGACAGCAAAGGATTTGGAAGAGCAGTTGAACGGAATTGACATTGTATTGAAAGGAGGATATAAGATGAACATCAACAAAAGAAAAACGAGAGTAATGGAATGTAGTCGAATTAAGTCGGGTGATGCTGAGGGAATTAGATTAGGAAATGAGACACTTAAAGCAGTAAAGGAGTTTTGCTATTTGGGGAGCAAAATTACTGATGATGGCCGAAGTAGAGAGGATATAAAATGTAGACTGGCAATGGCAAGGAAAGTGTTTCTGAAGAAGAGAAATTTGTTAACATCGGGTATAGATTTAGGTGTCAGGAAGTCGTTTCTGAAAGTATATGTATGGAGTGTAGCCATGTATGGAAGTGAAACATGGACGATAAATAGTTTGGACAAGAAGAGAATAGAAGCTTTCGAAATGTGGTGCTACAGAAGAATGCTGAAGATTAGATGGGTAGATCACATAACGAATGAGGAGGTATTGAATAGGATTGGGGAGAAGAGAAGTTTGTGGCACAACTTGACCAGAGGAAGGCATCGGTTGCTAGGACATGTTCTGAGGCATCAAGGGAGGGCAGCGTGGAGGGTAAAAATCGTAGAGGGAGACCAAGGGATGAGTACTCTAAGCAGATTCAGAAGGATGTAGGTTGCTGTAGGTACTGGTCGATGAAGAAGCTTGCACAGGATAGAGTAGCGTGGAGAGCTGCATCAAACCAGTTTCAGGACTGAAGACTGCAACAACGTGATAAATGTTTTATACTGCTTGTATTTGGTAGTCAGTAAGATTAATTCAGAGAGTTTTTCTGTGAATATCTCATCAGAAACTGGTGATCAGTAAACTGTTGCAATTATGAGTTTCTGAGTGTGTATAACCAAGGCAGATGCTTCGAATAGTCCTTCAACAGACAGGCTTGTGAGGTCTATGACTGAATATTCTAGATTCAAGTTTTTGTTCATATAAATGGACACTCCATCATGGGCATTGTTTGGTCTACAGTAGCTTGTTGCCAGTGAGTAGCCAAATGGTACAAATAGGGTTATTTCTGCACTTTTAATCAAATGTTCATTCACACAGAGAATGCCACACTGAATTTCCTCCAGCCAGTACTGTAGTTCACTGACTTTGTTTCTTAGGGACTGTACATTTATATGTAACAAAAGTAGTTCATTATTACTGCAAGGTGGTACATTGCTTACATTGCCCTTAGTTTGATTATTTACTTTAAGTGTGTTTTATGTATTATGATCTAAAGCTCTTTGTTTTATATGTTTTCCTGATCTGGTTCTGAATTTTGAGACATATGTTCCAAATTGCTGATGCAAAATAATTTGTTATTTACCATACTCAGTATTTTTTGGGCCAGCAGTGTCTTTCCTAAACCACTTAGGCCTTGACCATGTCTTGTATGACAAGTTCTTGAGCAGTAACAATTGTCAGGGGGTTGATGGTTACAACTTATACATTACTTAATATATAAAAGCATTAAATTTTTAAACTGTTTGCAGATTGTTTCAAAATACTTGTTAACTTTGGTTATTTCTCTGTTTACACATGATGTTTCAATTAAGTACACTGAACTCACATTCAGGAGGAACAGTTCAAACCCGTGTTCGGCCACCCTGATCTAGGTCTTCTGTGATTTCCCTGAATCAGGCAAATGCTGGGATGGTTCCTTTCAAAGGGCACAGCCGACTTCCTTCCCCATCCTTTGCTAATCTGATGGAACCAATGATCTCGTCTTTCTATCCCTTTCACCAAATCAACCAGCCAATGATATACTTTGGCACGTACGGGTATTTCAGAAATGATAGTCAATATTCAGGGATATGACAGGAATGAGAATTTGAAACAAAAAAGTCAAGAAAAACATGGAGTCTAAAACACATACCTTAACCCTTTCAGACCTGGAGGTCACAATTGTGTACAGAAGTTTGTTCACTAATATTACGCTGACAAGAAATCTCAGGTGCTTCCAAACTCACTGTACACATTTGTGTTTGTTTCTTTTAGCCATGCTCCAGCAGCTGCTGCTCTCTTGTGAGCAGTCTGTGAACACACAGTAAAATATACTCTTTGATGTTGTCTCTCGGTGGGAAGCCATTACTCATTGACTTTATTGCTATAATAGTCACGTTGTGGGTTTTGTTAATGAATGTCTTGTGTGGTTTCCTTCTTTTGGAAACGTTAGACTTTCTTTCAGTGGAATTTTCAGCAATTTCATTCATATTTGTGTTATGTATCAAGTAACCTACAATGTGCCTCAGCTGTATTTACATGGCTATGGTAGTTATATGTGGTAGTTTTTTCAGTAATTTCAGTACCGGCAGCAAGGAGGAGAATAACTTGACCTTTTGAAGATTCTGTCTTATGTTCTCCAATACAATACTTCAAAAGATATATACCAAATTGTTTGTTCACTAGCATGGCAGCACATACTAATACTTATACATTACAACAAGGCAAATCCTCATTCAAGCAGACAACTCCTCAAGAACTAGAGGTGCTATTTGGTTTGCATATATTGACTGGCACTTTTAAATTTCCCAGATTACTAATGTATTGGGATACAAGCCTGAAGGTAAATGTGTGTTGGGAAAACATGTAATGAGACAGATTTTTTGAATTACAAACAAATTTACACAACCAATCCAAAATGCTGCAGTGAACTTCTTATAGAAGAGAATGTTTGTGTGGATGAAGGAATTATTCTTTTCACTGGGAAGTTTTCTGCAAAGCAGTATGTCAAGGGAAACCAAGTCTATGGGGAATCAAAGTCTTTATGTTGTGTGGAAGTTCTGAAATCTCAAGGCATAAATGCAGCAGGCACTTTCCGTCAAAACAGGTTTGGAAAGAAGTTGCCTTTTTCAAATGATAAAACAAACCAGATGTTACTGTGAAAAATCACTAGTGCTGATGACATTACCCTGTGTAAGTGGTTAGACAATAGGCCAGTTGTATTCTGATCGAACTTCGTTGGTAAAGGCTCAGTGGAAGAAGCTAAGTGTTGGGACAAAAAGCACCATAAATATGTGGAAGTAGAAAGACCTGAAATAGTTAGAAGATATAATCATGCAATGGGTGGTGTGGATCTATTTGATCAATTGATAAGCTACTACAGAGTTTTCATCAGATCTCGAGAATGGCCTTTGCGTATGATTTTTCATACTGTTGATTTTGCCATCATGCAAAGTTGGTTGGAATAGAGATGAGATGCAGACAACCTGTCTATGCCAAAGAAGAAGCAAATGGACCTTCTTTGCTTTCGTATCAGGGTAGCTGATGGACTGATATTGTACCAGAAGAAAGTGACTGAAAAGAATAGGGCGCGTCCATCTGACGAAGGACTGGCTTTAGACATGAGATTCATACCAAGAAAAAGAGGAGAATTACAACCAGCTACAGAGATACAGTTTGATTCCATTGACCATTTGCCTTTGCATGATGAAGGAACTCCAAGTCACTGCAAATTTCAAAAATGTACAGGGCATTCTAGAATTCTGTGCAGAAAATATAAAGTACATTTGTGTCTCCAAAAGGACAGAAATTGAATTTTGCAGTTTCATACTAAACCTTAAAATCAGTGTGTTGACCATTGTTGTTTAAATAAGAACTGTAATTTGGAATTATTTTTATTATTTCTTCTATTTTAAAGTGAAATAAAGAGTGGCATACTTGATCCAGACTGTTAACCTCCTTAATCGATGACATGTAGGTCGAGACCTGATGAACACAATTGTGTACATTAAATATCTAGCAGATATTCCGTATACAAAGTTTGCCGAGGTAATCCCATTCCTGATGTCCAGGCGGAGCTTCAAGGAATCCTCAGAACCTTAGGCCCCCTACAAAACCTTTCACCTGACTCCATCAAACTCCTCACCCCACCGACACCTCGCACTCCTACCTTCTACCTACTTCCTAAAATTCACA
This sequence comes from Schistocerca gregaria, assembly GCF_023897955.1. Classification (NCBI taxonomy): domain Eukaryota; kingdom Metazoa; phylum Arthropoda; class Insecta; order Orthoptera; family Acrididae; genus Schistocerca; species Schistocerca gregaria. The sequence continues at coordinate 216,271,334 of NC_064929.1, forward strand.
AGCCCAAACATCCTGGCCGCCCCATTGTAGCTGGTTACCAAGCCCCCACAGAACGTATCTCTGCCTACGTAGATCAAGACCTTCAACCCATTACATGCAGTCTCCCATCCTTCATCAAAGACACCAACCACTTTCTCGAACGCCTGGAATCCGTACCCAGTCTGTTACCCCCGGAAACCATCCTTGTAACCATTGATGCCACTTCCCTATACACAAATATCCCGCACGTCCAGGGCCTCGCTGCAATGGAGAACTTCCTTTCACGCCGATCACCTGCCACCCTACCTAAAACCTCTTTCCTCGTCACCTTAGCCAGCTTCATCCTGACCCACAACTTCTTCACTTTTGAAGGCCAGACATACCAACAATTAAAGGGAACAGCCATGGGTACCAGGATGGCCCCCTCGTATGCCAACCTATTTATGGGTCGCTTAGAGGAAGCCTTCTTGGTTACCCAAGCCTGCCAACCCAAAGTTTGGTACAGATTTATTGATGTCATCTTCATGATCTGAACTCACAGTGAAGAACAACTCCAGAATTTCCTCTCCAACCTCAACTCCTTTGGTTCCATCAGATTCACCTGGTCCTACTCCAAATCCCATGCCACTTTCCTAGACGTTGACCTCCATCTGTCCAATGGCCAGCTGCACACATCCGTCCACATCAAACCCACCAACAAGCAACAGTACCTCCATTATGACAGCTGCCACCCACTCCATATCAAACGGTCCCTTCCCCACAGCCTAGGCCTTCGTGGCAAACGAATCTGCTCCAGTCCTGAATCCCTCGACCATTACACCAACAACCTGAAAACAGCTTTCGCATCCCGCAACTACCCTCCCAACCTGGTACAGAAGCAGATAACCAGAGCCACTTCCTCATCCCCTCAAACCCAGAACCTCTCACAGAAGAACCCCAAAAGTGCCCCACTTGTATCAGAATACTTCCCGGGACTGGATCAGACCTTGAATGTGGCTCTCCAGCAAGGATACGACTTCCTAAAATCCTGCCCCGAAATGAAATCCATCCTTCATGAAATCCTCCCCACTCCACCAAGAGTGTCTTTCCGCCGTTCACCTAACTTTCGTAACCTCTTGGTTCATCCCTATGAAATCCCCAAACCACCTCCCCTACCCTCTGGCTCCTACCCTTGCAACCGCCCCCGGTGTAAAACCTGTCCTATGCACCCTCCCACCACCACCTACTCCAGTCCTGTAACCCGGAAGGTGTACACGATCAAAGGGAGAGCCACATGTGAAAGCACCCACGTGATTTACCAACTGACCTGCCTGCACTGTGATGCTTTCTATGTGGGAATGACCAGCAACAAACTGTCCATTCGCATGAATGGACACAGGCAGACAGTGTTTGTTGGTAATGAGGATCACCCTGTGGCTAAACATGCCTTGATGCACGGCCAGCACATCTTGGCACAGTGTTACACCGTCCGAGTTATCTGGATACTTCCCACCAACACCAACCTATCCGAACTCCGGGCTATGGGAACTCGCCCTTCAGTATATCCTCTCTTCTCGGTATCCGCCAGGCCTCAACCTCCGCTAATTTCAAGTTGCCGCCGCTCATACCTCACCTGTCTTTCAACAACTTCTTTGCCTCTGTACTTCCGCCTCGACTGACATCTCTGCCCTTACTCTTTGCCTTTAAATATGTCTGCTTGTGTCTGTGTATGTGCGGATGGATATGTGTGTGTGTGTGTGTGTGTGCGAGTGTACACCTGTCCTTTTTTTCCCCTAAGGGAAGTCTTTCCGCTCCCGGGATTGGAATGACTCCTTACCCTCTCCCTTAAAACCCACATCCTTCCATTTTTCCCTCTCCTTCCCTCTTTCCTGACGAAGCAACTGCCAGTTGCGAAAGCTCGTAATTCTGTGTGTGTGTTTGTGTGTTTTGTTCATGTGCCTATATATATATATATATATATATATATATCCTAAGTGTGTAAGGGAATTGGATATGCTTCCTACTGGCCTTTTCCATCCTCTCTCTGCATTACCTGCTCCCCCACTCCCTGGCCGTCTCCATCTTCTCCTGGCCACCCCTCTCTGTCTATGTCCTCCTCCCCCATCATTATGTCGGTTTCTTTCTCCTCCCCCCTTTGCATCCCATTTTCCCACCTCTTTCTGACCTTTAGCCTTGTTTATTGTTATTGCAAACAAAACTTTGACTGTGAACTGAGATCACTTACAATGAATTGGTAAATTGGTTGTATACGGGTTTGATAGAGATCACTATGGCTGTTAGATCTGTGAGGATAGTAGCTTTAACAGTTCTAATCCACGAATGGGTAGGATTATAAAATTAGCAATAAATATAACTTTTGTCTTTTCTGTTAAAAGTGACTGTAGGGAAGAAAAAAAAGCACATTTTTGTGTGCACAATGTTTGTTTAAATTATACATATATGAGGAGAAAGAATGCACAGGGTGAGTCACTAACTATTGCCACGTAGAATAACCCCAGAAGTATGATAGGAGCTGCAAATTTTGTGAGACAAAAGTTGCATGGGACAACGGGGGCCATAATATGGTTTTGGGTTTTTGTTGCTAGGTGGGGTCACTTCAGAGATATGAAGGTCAACTTTGTTTTTTAAATGGGATGCTGTATTCTGGTACTTTTTTTCTGATAGCGAGTATGGAGATGAATCCAATCACGTGTAACAGTAAGGTCTTTGAAGGTCAATGAAGGTCACAAAGGTGGCTTGAACATCCATTTACAGAAAGTGTTTGAAGTGATGACCATTGGTATCAATGCAGTGCTGCAGTCTTCCTATTGTGGATTGAGTGGTATTCCTTATCACATCGGCACTTATCGAAGCATGTGCTCTGACAATTCCTTCTCGCATATCTTCAGGTGTAGTTGGAACGTACTCATAAACAATGTCTTTTATGTATCCCCACAAGAAAAAAATCCAGAGGTGTCAAGTCTGGCGAATCAGCCGGCCACGACCCATCTCCTCCACATCCGATCCGATGATTTGGGAATTGTCTCTGCAACTCATTTCTAGCCATCGAAAAATGTGCCGGACACCCATTGTGTTGGTACCACAATCTGTTCTTTGTTCCTAAAGGTATTTCTTGCAATAACAGGCCTAATATTTCTTGCAGGAATGTGATGTACTTCCTACCATTAAGATTTCCTTCCACGAAATAGGGGTCTATAATTTTGCCCTCCAGAATCCCACACCGTACATTCAGCGACCACAGGTTTCAGTGTGCAACTTGCCGCAGCCAACACGGATTTTCAGTTGCCCGATAATGCATGTTATGCATATTAACATTTCTATGATTCGTGAATGTAGCCTCATCAATAAATAAAATCACATTAATAAATGTGTCATCCCTCTGTATCTGAAGTTGAGCCCTTTGGCAAAATTCAATGTGACACATACAATACGTACCAGTTAATTATTGCTGGAGACTGATACGGTAAGCATGATATTTATGGTGATGCAGAACATGAACAACACTACTCTGGCTCGTGCCAGATTCCCGTGCGATTTGACCCGAACTAAAGCAAGGATCTCAAACCACAGTGGCAAGAGTACCAATTTCCGCTTCCTCATTACTAATTTTCCTTTGCCGGATACGTTTCTGATGCACTAAAAATCCCATTGTTCTCAATTTATCATACACATATTTAAACATGTGACGTGTACGAGTACATTGAGGATATCTTTCAGCTTATAAGTCTTTAGCTCTCACTGAATTTCATTGGCATTCTCTGTAAATGAGAAATGTATTGACTTGTTCTTTGAAGCAATACATCATTCACATTCGCTCAATATAACGATACTAGTCTTACTGTTCCTATTAGTGTTGTATTGCAAAAATGACAAATGGTGTTTACATGTCAATGGCACATGAGATGGATATGCCATATTCGGCGAATATTTACTATTTGCACGATGTACGAGAAAGAGTTGTCAGAGCATGTGCCTCGGTAAGTGCTGAAGTGATAAGGAATACCACTCAATCCGTGATAAAAAGATTGCAGCACTGCATTGACACCAATGGTCATCACTTCGAACACCTTCTGTAAATAGACCTTTGTGACCTTCAAAGGCCTTACTGTTACACATGATTGGATTCATCTCCATAGTCGCTATCAGAAAATAAGTATCAAACTATAGCGCCCCTTTAAACAAACAAAGTTGACCTCCATATCTCTGACGTGACCTCACCTAGGTAGAAAAGACCAGTGTCATATTATGGCCTCTGTTATCCCGTGCAACATTTGTCCCACAAACTTTCCAGCTACTATCATACTTTCAGAGTTATTCTAGGTGGCAATAGTTAGTGACTCACCCTGTATATAGGAGAAACAATTTATCTAATTATTTAAATGCCCTGTAATCATAGTTCAAATTAGCTGCAAGGAGAAAACCCAAACTGCACAGTTTCACAACACAGCATTTTCTTTCTCACAGTCAGTTTGAACAGACAACCTGCCCATTAGTGTTTAAAAAAATATAGTGTGTATGTCTGTGGAAATGTTTATTAGAGAACCATGTAAAAACCCTAAGTCAGTCAGTCAGACAGTTTTTAAGATTTTTTGAAGCAATTTTCTCCCATTATATACTAAATATATACTTTTATTTAAAAAAATATACATATAGCTTATGTCAGTCCAAGCAGTGTGTAAAAATTTGAAGTAAATCAGTCATAAACTTTTCAAGAATTTTTGTAACAACATTAAACAACTTGTCTTTATAGAGTTGTATAGAACAGATATACATATTTATATAGCATATATATTTAAAAGTATATAGTCCATATCCATCTGAATGTTTATTAGGCTGTTGTTGTTGTTGTCTTCAGTCCTGAGACTGGTTTGATGCAGCTCTCCATGCTACTCTATCCTGTGCAAGCTGCTTCATCTCCCAGTACCTACTGCAACCTACATCCTTCTGTATCTGCTTAGTGTACTCATCTCTCGGTCTCCCTCTACGATTTTTACCCTCCACGCTGCCCTCCAATGCTAAATTTGTGATCCCTTGATGCCTCAAAACATGTCCTACCAACCGATCCCTTCTTCTAGTCAAGTTGTGCCACAAACTTCTCTTCTCCCCAATCCTATTCAATACCTCCTTATTAGTTACGTGATCTATCCACCTTATCTTCAGTATTCTTCTGTAGCACCACATTTCGAAAGCTTCTATTCTCTTCTTGTCCAAACTAGTTATCGTCCATGTTTCACTTCCATACATGGCTACACTCCAAACAAATACTTTCAGAAACGACTTCCTGATGCATAAATCTATTTATAATGTAAAAATATGAAGTAAATCAGTCAAGATCTGTCCTCGATTTCTGCTGTTTATATATTGTCTACACGTATTGTTATTTATATGCCGTATATATTAAGAAATATATACAACCTATCTTCACCCAAATGTTTACTAGGGTATCATGTAAAAAGTTCAAGTAAATTGTTCAATAACTTTTTGAAATTTTTGCTAGCAATGTTTGCCCTTTATATTGCATATATGTATCATGTATATGTTTAAAAAATGTGTAGCCTGTATCAATCAGAATAATTATTAGAGTATCATGTAAAAATTTTAAATAAATTTATCAAGGAATTTTTTTTAGATTTTTGGTAACAATGTTAAATGATGACTTCTCTTTATACGGTAGTGCAGATAATCTAGACAATTTGTAGTGCAGACAACCACTTACTCAAAATTAGTTACATTCAGCAAGACCTTTCCTTACTACATTTAAAATAATCTAGAATAATCCCCATAATATTATAAGTGTGAGTAGATGAGCATAAGTTATATAATTTGTTGTTAGTATGCTTTACAGAAGTAAACGGCAGTGGCTGCCGTGGCTGCAGTGGCTGCTAATGTAGGAGTGGACCAGTAGTTCCATATTCTTTCAGACTCCACTTCATGACAGATTTATAGAACATGACACGCAAATGGAATAAAGTCAGCTTTGATCTTAAGAGTGCTGACATCTCATGCGTCCTGTTTACACTGCTACTCCTGAAGTGATGCATTTTTTAGCTCTGCTTCTAAGAAAATGTATTATTTCCATATAATTTGGGCACAGTAGTAACACTGTTCACATCACATATGTATTAAAAATTTTGATTAAAAGCAATGATAACTGTTAAGTTACATAGCAATTAGACAAACCTGAAGCTTTGGAATTGTAGCCAGAAAGTTACCCTTTTGAGCTAAATATATTAAACATTTTTAAAAATAATTCCTGAAATGCTTTTACACTTTTCTTTCTGTTGTTAAAATACTGTCCCCCAACCATCTTAATTGATGAATTGTGAGGTTTACCCAACAAAAGTTTCCGTTTTACCTTCTTCATTCTCGTATTGTTTTCTATTAACCCTCAGTAACTCGTGTAATTCCTGAAAAGGTAACTTGCGTGAATAACAGGTGTCATCCACATTTGTATTTGGACACATTGAGTGGTGTATATGGATGATTTTCACAGTAGATTTAAATCTTAATATAATACATTTAATACACAAATATGATAAGGTATACACTAGGTGATAATATTTTGGCAATTGTTCATAAATAGCTCCAGTACCTGTAGATAGCAGCCAACTTGTCATTCCCTCTGTGAACACCTGTATCGAGGATACTATCAGACCTGTAACATCTCAAGTGCAACCTGAATCAGTTCTACACTTGCACAAATAACACGATTCAAGTCTGTCGCCCTTTGAGTTATCCCACAACTTTGATAAAGCCTTTCAAGAACATCTCAGGGATCCACACAGACATTACAAACCAATAAGGCTCTCAGCTCTATAACATGTTTCCTTAGCACCCTTTTCTCTAGAAAAGTTACAATGAACTTCACTGATGTAGATATTAGTACATGTTGCAGTAATGGGCATTATATTTTCATTTAACAATAATTTTGTAATATCTGTTTCTGTCTTTGTTATATGAGCTTCATTTTTCGGTCCACATAAATGTGTGATAACATTACAAGCAATTATTCTTACATTGGTAGGATATTTATTTATCCCCCATTGAGCAATTCTGTCTTTTCATATAAGAAATATGTCCTTTTGAATTACTTCTTCCTGTGATTATTGTTCCGTTCCTGAATCATAACCACTATTGTGCACACAATCCTCACTCTTCGAGTCAGTAATATTGCAGTAAGCATCTTCATCACTCAGCTCTTGCAACTGTTCCGTCCATACATCAGGATCTGTAGTAAACTCTGTTCTCGGTTTTTTAACATTTGACATTTGTTCCAAAAACTAAAAGCAAAGAGAATATTTACTTTTTGTTGGGAAGTACTCTAGTTAAAAATCAAATTACTTCTGATTGGTTTAGATACAACTAAAATTACACACATGAAAGTTGTACTGAATATAGGAAAACAATTATTTCAGACTGCAGGAGTGATGCTCGTGCGGATGGCCAGTGCCCTCCAGGCTACCATAATTGCTGTGTAACTGGAAGTCAATGACAGCTGAAAGCAACGGATGGAGAATTAACGGAAATGTACTGCAAATGGTGCGAACTCAGTCCGGACCACACAGACAAAATGTAGTGGGAAAATCACGTTTATGAGGTGTATCATCCACACGAGCAACGGAAGGTTAATAGAACAAGGTGTATACGACCTGGGACAACCGGGTGATCCGGGAAAAAGCCGACATTTTTTTCATCCGGGAGAAAACCGAGAATTTTTTAGAATTCTGGGAATGTTTCATTGTTTTAGTTTTTGGTTACATTTTTGTAACATCGACTAGTAAGAATCAAAACTCTAAAAAAGAATATTGCTGTATCTCGCTACTGCAGATTAATACTGCAGCAATAAAACACGAACGAAAGAATAAAACGAAAATAAAACCTAAGTTGCAAAGGAAATGCGCCCTGATTTTTGAATCCGTGCATAGTGTACGTAATGTCTTTGCCAGGGGAATCCCCGTCGCGTCTAGAAATAAACTTTCCTGCAGACAAAAGGGGACGGGTTTATACGAGCTGAGCGAATAAAGCCGAAAGGGTGAATGACAATCGCTGTTTATGCGATTGACTGTGTTTGCAAATGATCAGCGTTGCTATAATTACTAGCGAATTCCATAGATTCAGACTACCAGAGTGAAATAAACGACCAACATGAATAACAGACGACTAAGATTATGTATTGTCTACTCCGTGTATCCAAGAAAATGAAATTTTGACAGAAAATTTTTGGCCAGACCGGTACACTACTACGGGCCAGTTATACAGTCCCCGGCTAGCAACCGCTAAAGTTCTATTCTGGGAGTAGCGTGGAAAGCGCGTTGTACGAGCACTTAATAACGCGTAACCGGAGAACAAATGCGGGATAACTAAACTGGTGATTGTGGCGGGGCTAGTGAAGTTAACCAGAGAATAAATTTTGACACTGGCAGGAATGGTTACAGAATTAGTGATGACAAGATTGTTTGTTAGAATGAGGAAGGAGAAGAAACAGAGACTCACAATTCCAAATTTATATAAAAATTTCGTACTACTACTTTTCGATCTCAGGATTCAGAAGATAGAGAGTATGAATGAAATGTGAAATTATTTCCTAACATAAAACCTTTTGGTTGCAGTAGGCTTAATAGGCATTTGATATTGGTACTTCATGAATCATATAATGTCGTGTTATAAAAATGACTATTTGTACCAAAACAGTCTCATTTATTTCGTGTTTGTAAGAATTGCTGCAATATTAGGCAGGCCTGTTTCGTTTTATCTAGCAGACAGTGACAAAACACATGTAATCAGATGGAGAAACCACACCAGTCTTGGGTACTATTTGTATTAACAGCTTTTCTGCTTTTTTTCATGTGGCAAAACGTTGACGAACTTTGATGGCATAATAGATTCTTTCCCAGAAAGGAAAGTACACCATATAAAGCTGTGGCAAGATTAGAGAGAAAAAAAAAACTAGGACTTAGGGATTGAAGAAATGTGTACTTTCTAGCTTGTCTCTTGTCTTTACTCGTTTCATGTAGCCTATATTTAATTTTATGTCACACAGAGCAGCAAGTTATTTGCTAGTAGGCAGTAAAAACTGAAAATTTTCGTAAGAGCTCTTGTCCTCATGGTTACAAATAATCCCATACACTACTAATTGCGAGATTATTTTAAGAGGTCAGGATGTCAAACCGGCCAACTGAGAGCAAGAGAGGCACCACAAGACATTTTAATTTCCACTGGCCTAAATATAGTCTGATGGCACCCATTACAAAATATTACACGTTTGAATTCAACAGAGCGAAATACAGAGACGTGCGATGGAAGAATACTGTGAAGAGGCGTGGCACTGCACTTTGGCACACTTAAGACAAATAACACGTCTTATGTAACAGATCCTTCAGAAAGATGTGCACAACAATATGAAAATATTTTTGAAAAGCCGATTTTTTTAATTTTTGGCGTCCTACCTCAGACGCTCGAGGGAGGGGGAGCGCCACTATCTAATATTGTCCCGGTTCGGAAAATATCGTAGATCCGGACCTGATACACAGAGCAGTCTGAGTTATAGTGGAGAGGTGGTAGTCTCCACATGACCCGTGTTTACGTTAAGTGATTTTGATGTTTCCTCTTCGTTTATTGCTCTCACGTCAAATGAAAACAAATACATTCACATAATTACGGAAGGCTAAAATAAGTTATTAGTTTCAGATTTTATTTTGTTTCTACCTTTCTGACAGTCAAGCGTTCGTTAATCGCCTTGCAGAACAATGAAGTTATCTTTGTCGTTTTGTTAAAGAAATTTGACTTTTATTAATCTTCCCTGCTGAGGCAGTCAATTTATTTGGAACAAAGTGTTTAATTCCACACTATTACCTAGTTTCAACTGTTCGCTACATTTCAAGTTCACGTTTTCATCTTCTAGCACGTACGGCATTATGCCATAAAAAAGAACCAAACATGAGTTAATGCGTTACTGGTTCTCCAAGAAAATTTACATCTGAATCTGGACATATCAATGTGCACTTTAAGCCAAATTATGCATCTTAGTAGGGTTCACAAAATTCCAATGCTCTTGGAGTATCCTCTAGCGTCTTGTTTCTTTTGTGACACAACGTAAGATCTTTTAATGTTTTACACGTACAAACATATACTTTGTTATGTTTTCGAACTTCCACTACAGTGAGTGTGAATCCTGAATCCTTTCTGGTTATGCTGACAAAGTTTTATGAATTTATTTGTAAAAATATAGACACTGGAAATTAAAATATCCTGTGATGCCTCTTCTGCTCCAAGTCAGCCCGTTTGACGTCCTACCCCCCTTAAAGTGTAACACGCACAAAAAAGATGAACATTATGTGTGAAAGCTTAGCTTCTCTTGCAACTTATTAATCTTAGAGGCCAACACTATGAGCTATGTGAAAGCTTTCCTTTTCTTTTAGTAACCATTACCTTGCCCTATTTGTGTGTTCGCGCTACTTGACAGTGATTGTTGCTATTGGCTGACTACATCATGTGTCCTATGCTCTGAATGTCCGCTGTCATCGGCTGGCGGGATCGCTTGACATGAGCTACCACTGGCGTACAAAAGTTCATCGCAAACTCGATCTCAATCCTTCGGAAAGTAACATGTAGTGTTTGGTGGAATTCGAATTCATATTTTTGTAATACAAAATATGCAGTGTACATGTTGCTGCACATCAGACATCTTTCCAAAACGTGTTTTTCCCCCCTGAGTTTCATTTTCTAAAGTACCGGAAAATTCTACGGGGGAGTATAAAACCACAACCATTGAAAGGATTGATAAGTTTTACAGTTCCGACGAAAAGTATACTGTTACTTAACATGGAAAAAGTGTGTTTTCATCTGGGAGAAAGTGTATTTTTAACCGGGAAATCCGGGAAAAATTTGGGAACTTTTTTCCCTCGTCCACGTATACACCCTGTAGAAGGAGTACAGGTAACCACTCATCATACAACTGAGGCGTTGAGCAAGAGACTGACACGTAAGTGTGACTGGTGGAAAATATTGCTGAGCTTTCAGCTAAAAAACAGTTACAAGGTCCTGATGTTGTTGCTGACAGGATGAATGTACTCTTGTGTTGTCAGAACCACTTCTTCCCTTTCCTCACTTCCTACCTGTCTCCTCTTCCATCTCCTCCTCACCCAATGAGTGCCTGGTTGGTTTGGTTGTTTGGGGAAGGAGACCAGACAACGTGGTCATCGGTCTCATCGGGTGAGGGGAGGACGGGGACGGAAGTCAGCCGTCACAGTGAGTGACTGCTAGTATTTGTACTTGGCCACTTGTCACTTCCTTGCATTCTGCTTTGAATTTTTGGGTGTAGTAATTGCCTTGCACTGACACAAATTTTCTTTGCAGTTATGAGAGCAGTCTGAAAAGTTCTCAGCTTTCAAAGAAGTTTTATTTTTCAACATAATCTCCTCTGATTTCGATACACTTCACTCAGTGGTGTTCTGATGCTATTATCACTTATCTATAGCATTCCCGAGAGTGCTGTAAAATACCGACCTACAGCCACAAAGGCTTCTCGACTTGACAAAAAGCACTCACGAGTGAGAAATTTCTTTGGTTCTGACAGTAGATGGAAGCCCTAGGGAGTCAAATCTGGAGAATAGAGTGGATGTTCCCACACTTCATAGTGCAAATCCTTCAATTTCCTCATTGCCAATACACTTTCACGAGCAGGTGCATAGTCCTGACGGAAGAGGACTTTTTTCTTTTTTAAGGCGGGTCTGTTTTTCACAAATGCTTGCGTCCAGTTTTGTTAGGAGTTCAGGGTAGTATTCTCCAGTTACGGTTTTATCTTTTTCAGCACGGTCAATCAACAAAATTCTTTTCACATTCCAAAACACTGACACCACAATGTTTCCCATTGATGGCAAAATCCTTGACTTCTTTGGATCTGAAGACCTGGTTTCTGTCCACTGCATACCCTGCTGTTTGCATTAATGTTTGTAGTGGTGAATAAACGTTTTTTATCCACTGTTATGTATCGCCACAAAAAATTGCTTCTGTTTATCTCGAAATGCAGCGAGCACTTTTCGGAAAGTGCCGCACGAAAGCATTTGCGATTCGCAGTGAGCACAGAGGGCACCCACTTTGTGCTAAACTTCGTCACGTTCAATTCCCGGTGCGAGATGTCACCGACACATCCCTTTGATATCCCTGGAGCATTAGCAATTTCGTACGCCTTTATATGCCGATCTTACAAATAATATCGTGCACTTTGTCGAGAATTTCTAGTGCGCTTGCACTTTACGGGCCGCCTTCGCACGGATCGTCTCGGACACTTTTTCAGGCACGTTTAAACTTGACCATCCATTTCTTCATGGTGGAAAACTGAAGGTGAAGGGGCGCCATACACATTTACAAGCCGCAAATTAATTTCAGTCGGTGTTAAACCTTCTTTTACGAGTTTTCAACACCGTGTGCACTAAAACTGCTTCTAATGACTGCCTACAGTCAACTGGTGCCTGGAATGACTTGCAGTTTTATATGGTGTGCACTAAAACATGTACCAATATAACGAGTAGTTCACTAATGTGCCTGTTTCTGTATTTGACGGGCAATGAGTGTATTGTCTGAACTATCCAGTCACTGTTGCACACTTACTTTACTTTTTCAAATCCATTAACCGTAGGACTCACTCTGGGGTCATAGGTGACCCCAATCATCTTTATTATGGATAAAATAATATTTCTATTTCTTGTAAAAATCCAGAATTTTATGACTTTTACCACAAAGTATTTTAGTTCACTCACAATAATTTTTAGAGCGCTTGACGCAACATTTACATCAATAATTAACAAAAACTCCTGTTGGGGTCAATTATGACCCCAGATAGACTATATGTAACATCCATAGTATGTACAGATTATCAACTATCAATCCCTTTCTTAGGTATTTTGAGTTGGTAACACTGAATTCAGGTGTTACTCAGAACTAAGCTCAAACTGGAAGTTGGTTTATACGTTTGTTGTTGCAGTGTAATTTCAGCACGGATGGAGTACGTTTTGCTCCTGGCTATAGTGTAGAACAAGCTATGGAAGACTTATTTCGTAGCAGTAGTGATTCAGAAGGTAGTGACGCCGAAGATGTGGAACAGAGACACAGGTAGACCAAGGTGATGAAATTTATTTACATGACTTAGAAGAAAATGATGACAGTGGAGAAGATGAAAGTGCAGTACTGGTAAGCAGGGGTCAGGATATTGCATGGAGTACAAAAGAACCGTCAATTCGTAGATTTCCAGTCCGCAACATACAGCCATTTTCAGAGCCATTTTCAGCAGGTACTCCTAGTGCAGTTAGTGTTAGCTCAGCTGTTGACTGTTTCAGGCAGTTTATTACTAATGAATTGCTGGGTATAATAGTTCAGTTCACAAATCAACGAGGAAATGAATTGAAAGTGTCTGGAAAATTAGTTGACTGGCGTGATACTGACAGGTGCGAGCTTCTTTCATTTTTCGGCTTGCTGATTATGTATGGCGTACAGAAGAGCCGGGGGAAATCTGTTGACGAATTTTGGGACTCTGAATATGGCACTCCTCTACTCCGTGCTACTATGCCGAGGAGGCGATATCAGGACATTCTGCGTTCACTTCGTTTTGACGGGTGCATCACAAGACTTGAAAGGAAAGAGAGGACTGAAAATAAGGCTGAAACTGTACAGGAAATATTTGATTTGTTTGCCGTGAAATGTCAAACATCATTTATACCTTCCAGCAACATTACTGTCTATGAACATCTTTGCATATACAGAGGTCGGTCCAGTTTCGAGGTCTACATTCCTTCAAAGCCAGGAAAGTATGGCATCAAGATACGGCGTGCAGTACACTGTGAACATGGTTACCTGACAAATCTTCAAATGTACACTGAAAGAAGTGGTGATGTGAGAGAAGAGAATCAAGGCAAGAGAGTGGTCTTAGATTTAGTGCGTCATCTGGCTGGCAGTGGTAGGAATATTACCACAGACAATTTTTTCACGAGCTATGACCTTGGCCAAGAATTGTTGAAAATGAAGTTGACACTTGTAGGTACTCTACGTTCTACAAGAAAATAAGTCCCAAAAGAGTTTTTGCCTTCGAAAACTAGGGAAGAATGCACTACCAGATTTGCATACAGTGGTAAAATGCTATTAGTTTTGTATGTTCCAAAAAGAAATAAGGCTGTGCTACTCCTGTCAACACAACATCAATCATTTGAAGTGCCCAAAGACAACAACTTGAAATGAAAACCAGAAGTAGTGTTGTATTACAACTCAACAAAATCAGGTGTTGATACGCTAGATCAAATGAGCTCTTACTATTCTGTGCAAAAGGGTACAAAACGTTGGCCATTAGCAGTATTTTATGATCTTGTCGATCTAGCTGCACTCGATGCCTACAGACTCTTCTGTGTTGCTGTTGAGAAACAGAGAGACGTCTTTTTCTAATGAAGTTGGCCAAAGGAATGGCAAAGCTCCAAGTGGAATGTCGTTTGAGGTTACCGCAAGCAAGGAACAAGGATATTATTAGCAGTATCAAATGGTGTGGATTTGATGATCTGTAAGACAATGGACATCCAGACGTAATACCCGACAATCAGAAGAGAAAGCGAGGCAGATTCTCTATTTGTCCCTGATCAAAGGACACAAAATACAGTTCAACATGCAAAAAGTGTAACAAATTTGTTTGCAAGGAACATTCTAAAATAGTTACTACTAGCAAAATATGTGCAGATGACTATGGTATGGATTCCAGTTAGAATTATGTTTCCTGTTGAGTTGTTCATCACATTTTCTGTAAATTTGAAGCCATTGTGAAACATTTATGAGTGAAACAAATTATGACTTAGAGTAGTATTGTAACTTCTGATATGTAATTACTCCGCCATATGTAATTTAATTCTACTATGTACATACCTGTTAAAAAAGCTGTGAAATGTGTGTAAATAATAAATAAAATGTAAACAAACAGTATTAAATGACAATACATTGTTCTCTGAATGATTAATACACACAGTCAATTATATATCAATTGGGGTCATGTACGACCCCAGATGGAGTACTAGGGAAATTTTAGCAGAGTGAGTCCTAGGGTTAATACACACTTTGCACCGCATTTTAAAGTTTCTGCATGACAGCCACAGAACAGCATTGAAACTATTAAGTGGCTGCTCTCTGGAAGTTCTACATGTGGCCTATAGGAGAGTCTCCCACTACACAGATTAACATTGCAGGGAGACAGTGGCTGCTCAGTACATTCATTAGCAAGGCAAAATAACCGAGTACTGCCAACTCACGTATTTGAAAGCTGAGAAAAACTGTAGCTAACTTTCAGAACTTGAGTTTCTTCCTCAGAGAGGAGAATAGGTTCACCTGTAGGGAAGCTTTTGGTAAAAAAGTCACAGTCTCCCCTCAGGCAGGATTACCTAAACTTTCCCTCTTTCAACCCCAGGGAAGGAACCCACTAATCTGAAAGATAGGAACAGTTTTTTTTCCTACTTTTAAATGTGTTTGTCAGCAGTGTTGGACTTCAACCCTATAATGTAACTTACGGTTAGCCACTCTATTGCCTTCTATTTCATAGTTTCCATGTGTGTTTTTTCCATTTTATACTATACAGATTCTGTGTACTATGTGGATGTCCACTCACTGTCCATACCTACTTGCATTATTATTATTATTATCATCATCATTATCAGCAACAATATCTCACAAACACTCATAATTTTGTGTTCTTTTCAAGAGAAATGAAAGTTGCACTACATGTTTTATTGTCCGCATACTGTAGTATTTTCTTCACCGAAATCAAGTAGACTTTAGCTTTTAGCTGAAATTTGACATAGATGCTATCTTTGTAAATTTATGGGCGAGTTATTCTGGTGGGCAAGTGTTGATGGGCTGAAGACTTGATACCCTGTATTTGGGTTTTAGTAAACTTATAGATTTTCACACTTTTTTTCTTTGTTTAAAATTTCATCACTAGAATTCAGTAAAACACCCCCCCCCCCCCCCCCCCACACACACACATGAGCATTATTTTCTACTTTTGTATGTATCTACTGTCAGTAGTTTGTATACATAGTACTGCAAAGTTTTTATGTTCTTTTGAAGCGTTCCTCACATCTGTTGTAGAAAATTATGTAGAAATGCTATATGCTGACTTTGTAGCTTATCCTTCGCAAATTAAATATTTTAGAGAGAAACGTACTGTGCCATAAAAAGTTAAGATGGAACTTTTCTTTATCCTTTTTTTGGAGAAAGTTGTTCGAAATTATCTGGCACCCTCCATGCAGCAAGTGGTCAGTCAGTGTTAGAAGGTTCGTGTGAGCAGTTACCAGCTGGCTCACGCACACGGCACACGCACAGAGCTGAAGTCGTGTGTAAGCAGTGCTTTCTGGCAACTGGAAGTGGGGCTGCTTGCTGTACGAGCTGCCAGTTGTAGTGTGTTTGTGTGTGTGTGTGTGGGGGGGGGGCTCCCTCTCCACGTGACCTGTGTATATTGCTGTTCGGTCTTTGTTTACAGCTCCCACGTCAAATGAAAACAAAACAGATTTCTGTGGCCGGGAGCCGTCAAGTGAAAAAATGAATTAATATACATTCTCATAACGACGAAAGACCAAAATAAGTTAGTAGTTTAAATTTTCTGATTTTATATTATTTCCACGTTATTAGCAATCAACCAGTAATATCTTAATGAAGCCAATCAACCAGTAATATCTTAATGAAGCTATTGCTGTCAGTTTTGTAGAGTAATTTCCTGTTCCTTTTATGACACTGTAAGATCTCTCAATGCTATATACATACGAACTTACATAAACATTGACTCGAAGCTGACTAAGTAGGCAAATTTCGTCAGTAGTGTTGAGCTAAATATTTTGTTTCAAATATACTGCAAGCTGTGACAGAATTTTACAAATCTGCTTCTGTGAAACAGTGTTTTTCGATCACAAGGCACTTGTGTAGTACTTCCTCTAGGCCTGAAGTTATTTCTTAATTTGTGTTTACATCTTAAATTTATAGAATGCCATTCTATGCTAAAGTGTAGACTGACAGCATACCATGTTTTATCGTTTTAACTCCCCACGTGGCTTTATATTTATTTATAAAGTAGAATACAAACTGTCAATTGTACAGTCTCTTTGCCTCAAAGACAACCTTGTTAATTTTTTTACACATTTTGAAATAGTCATGAAATTTATTCTGGTGTAAGCCACACAAGAATTTTTTTTTTAAATAAAAGAAAGATGTAAACCTGTTGGAAATGCTACATAACAATATTGCAGAGTACGGAAAAAAAGAAGAAGAAGAAGAAGAAGAAGAAGAAGCAAAGCAGAAGAAGAAGAAAAGAAAATCTGTCAAAGTCAACCCATAGCAAAATGTTATGGTACTTCGAGCTGTGGATTCTAATTTTGAAATGATATTTTGCCAATAACTGCTTCCTTATTTGCATCCTTTATCCGGGTGGGATATGATAAAACAATTGCTCCAAGTACAGCTCTGTATGTCCTCTCAACAACATGCTGCAGGGCTGCACATGGTCACGTGATGCCCCACCACGCACGAAATTCCACCAGAAACGTGACGAAATGCGTATGAACAGAGCAAGCACCTACGTCATCGTAGCTGCGAATGCGCAGTACGGCCTGTCATCTGGCGCTGTCTGGTAACTGCTCGAACAAACCTAGAGATTCAATTGCATAAATTGTAACTAAACTGACACACACATTACCTGGAAACTGGTATGGGGGATGGACAGTCACAATGAGAAGAAAGTGGCTCATGTCATTCATTTTATTGTAACAGCATCAGGCATAATAAAAATGACTGGTATTATTTACAAGAATCTTTGGCCAAATTTTACACAAGTTAGGAATCACTGTCAAATTTTTCATCAGCAAAAAATAACATTTGTAAGAAGCATACAAAAATTTACTTCTAAAAGCAACTTGGAAAAAAGTAGCATTGCGTTGCATAAATGAATCTTGATGAAGGAAAATTTTATATATATCATATATCAACAATACAAAATTAATTGTTTCACATAGATGATAAACAGTGTACACAAGAGAAGCAACAACAGTGGCTAATTATTATAAATAACAGGCACAGTAACATTAATGTAAACTACCTCTATCATTGGTGCAACAATTCAGCTATCCATAACTTGTGCATCATCATTAACACATGTTTATTATTTTTTGTTTTAATGTTTTCTACACTCCACACACTTCTTTTGAAACATCCAATGAAACAAATAGCTCCTCCTTCATTTGCAAACTGCAAAGAAGGTGAGAAGAGAAAAAAGTGTGGTTGTCAGAACTGAAGTACTGATAAATTTCACATTACATCAAACTGTCTTTTTGTAAGAGCAAAAGGAAGGAAACTCTAAATGGTCTGAGAGCATACAAATAAACACACTTTTATCTTGTAAAGTATTCGAATGGTACATCTTTATTTAGATCCTTTATATTCAGAGACAACCACATACAGGAAAAAGAAAGGATTTCCCAAAACACACACTGCTTGAAGTATGGTCTACATTTCTTATAAATATTGGTATTTACATATATTATATACAGTGATTATCTTCAAAGCAGCAGGTATTTATAAATATATTGCTCTTTTTCCACTACGATGTAAAGGGACTGATTTACACTGTTTCAACAAGTGGAAGAAATATACTCCTGAAACAATATATATACAAAATATACATAACATTATATATTAACAAATGTGGAAACTAGTGGTGAATAAATTAGCACACATGAAGTAACTCTGAACAATAAAAGCTCACTGAAATAACTAAAGTGAGAATATTGTAGTACACAAGAGGAAACAGTCAGAACAGGGCACTGTTATGCAGAATCAGAAACTGAGGAAAGAGCACCACAATAAAAGAATAAAGTGCTGTATAATAAGTCAAAGGTTTACATAGCGTTTAAGCTCAGTAGAAAATGAATCAGGTGGTGAGTGGTACTCCACAAATCTACAGACAAATATACTGCCTTTAGCATTTGCGCTAGAAGGCACTATTTAGAGCAGTGGCACTCCAGAACTAAAAGAGGCACAAAAAGCGTGAAACAGTACGTGAAGGCACTCGACGACAGCACGTGCCTGCCACTACAGGTAGAGGAAGTATTTACAGTGAAATTCCGGCTTATTATGCTGAAGCCTTCTTAGAACACGAGAGTCTTACGACTGTGTGAACTAGTGAACGGAATGTCGGCACACCGTGCACTGTGTGAGGCAGTCAGCTTTGGTGATACTGCACTAATGTCTTCAGAGATAGCAGGAAACTGCCAAATGTCAACAACCTTTCTGTACGAGGATCTGAATTTTATTTATCTGTTGCAGTGTGTGTTTCTCCTAATGGTCATGCAGTTACTCTGGTGCCCGGACATATATTGCCATTTTGTTTTTACTGCTCATGACATGTGTTCTGTGATATCCAATGTCAACAAAAAGTGTCAGTTTATTTCTCATTATGGTCAACTGTCTTCAGAAAGTGGAATTTTACATGCCCATAAGCAGTCTCAAATTAGTCTAGAGTGATATTTGGTGTAAGTATGTGTTAAGAGGGAAAACAAAACAGGAAGAATAGCCGATAGTGCATCAGGGAATGAGTATCACTGTTCCTGTGTCGGTGTATCATGCGAGAGGCAAGATGACTCCCCACAGAGGGAGAGAAGGAGGGAGTCGGGTGAGAAACAGTTATGGGTACGAAGAGTAAAACTGGGGGCCAAACCGTAGTAAAATATAATCCATATTATTGCATTAAAGATGCACAAAATGAACCACCACGCCTCAGTCAAAACATCCCAAATGTTGTAGCAGTACAGATATGCGTCTGCTAGGTCTGCTCTTGAGCAGCTGATAACGACCGATACTGACACATCGGTAGATATTTGTTGGCCGAGTCTCCCTTTCCTGACTCCTGGACTTCTGGTTATTTTCTGTGTTTTGTTGTTCCTGTTATAATTTGCATCATTCAGCAGGATACTGCACTGGGCTAACTTTGGACTGCACTATGGAAAGCAAAGCATAAAATGTCATTTTAAAAAACAAACTGACACTTCCCATTGACACCGAGCATTGAAGAAAACTTGTGATGAGCGGCATTTGTTTGGGCCGACTCAATCTACACGCCTGCAGAGATAAAGCTACAGATATGTACCAAAATGACAGAGGTAAGGACTCTTAGGAGAGGGCATCTTATGTAGCCACAGTTTTCATTATGCTTCGACAAAACTACTATATACGTGTAATGACAGAGAACAGGGAGACTACACCAGCTGAGGGATATTGCGAGGACCCCATCTGTGTGCCATCTGGCAAACTCCGAGCATATCTCTACCGTTGCACTGTTCTTTTTATTGATAATGTGTATCAGTATCAGTTTGTTTTGAATACACAGCTAATGCTCTAGCCATTTATACAAGAATTAAAGACGTGTGATGCACGAAAGTTTAATAATACACGTACAGTTTTCTTTTTCTCTGCAGGTAACTGGATGAATACTTTTGGCACAATAATTGTGGCACTGAAAAATCTGTAAACTGTGAAAAGACAAATTGGCATACGAAATACAATGGAAATTCAGTTGGTACAAAAACTTGACTATCAGTCTCAAAGGTGCAGAACTAAAAACTTTACACTATAAAACAGATTGTCAATACGCAGACAGTTCAGCAAATTGCTCGTGCTTGCGGTACGGATTCTGTGTGGACGTTGACAGACAATAAATGCACAGTGCAGATTTTTTCCATTACAGCTGCAGACTAGGTCACGGTCGTCACCAACACTGGACATTAAACTCCGGCTAAATCACGCAAATTAGCGACGAACCACATTTCAATGGTGCTCTTTCGATAAATGAGTTTCCGTCCTCAGACCGAGTGTACTAGTATCGTCACAATGTTAAAAGTAAACAAGTGTGCCTCTGGCACAGGCATACACATCTGACGGAGCCACTACGGGACGAAGAGTGCCACTCTTAGGGTAAGGCGGAGGCTGTCGGGTGTGATATTTCAGTGTCTAACGTTTGTTAGCTTTTATTATCACCTACATTCTGGTACAGATCACCTGAGAATAGACACTCCCACGGCCGTGACTTTGTGTGCATTCGAGTGTCTGGGTGGTCGTGTGTGCGAGTGAGTGTACATTTACTATAGAAAGAACGAGAGCTCAAAAGCAATTGTAAATACAGTTTGTTGTCGTGTATTTCTGTGCACGACATCACTCAGCTACGGGAGAGGAGTTACCTTTCCTGTATTTTACGTATTATTCCACACAGGAATTTCCACTGTCGTTATAAAACTCCCTGTCGGGAAGGTGTCATTTCGTACGTGGTTTATCACTAATAATAAGTGATCGAGACAAAGTTTAATTCCCCAGTAAATACACAGTGTTTCTGTATACTTAAAACACTCAGTTTCAAGTAAATGCCCAGATTAATTCCCAGAAAATGAGAAAGTGCAGTCGAGAAACACACTCTCATAACGGATACATAGTGCAAAGGAGGAAGGACCTGAGGTGTGTGTAGGAAATGATTAAATGTCATACAAAAGGTGAAGCTTCAGGTCATAGCAGAAGAGACCAGAAAATGCAATTCTGGCCAGTACAGAAGGAAGTGAAATGATATACAAAATTCTCACATGAGTATTGACAACTCATAGGAAGGGCATTTAGGTGGGGGGGGGGGGGGGGGGGGACAGAGAGAGAGAGAGAGAGAGAGAGAGAGAGAGAGAGAGAGAGAGAGAGAGAGAGAGAGAGAGAAGGTGGCTGTGGCGCCGACCAGCTGAGATTCGCAGTCAGAGCGTGGCAGGGACCAGCTCTGCCGGCTTCAGCCCGTCACGTCGGGCGGCACCGTCCGCTACGTGCCGCTGCCTGGGGCCTGCCACGCGCAGCTCGCCAGCAGTTCTACCAG
Organism: Schistocerca gregaria; assembly: GCF_023897955.1. Lineage (NCBI taxonomy): Eukaryota > Metazoa > Arthropoda > Insecta > Orthoptera > Acrididae > Schistocerca > Schistocerca gregaria. The sequence continues at coordinate 216,293,220 of NC_064929.1, forward strand.
CTCGATATCTTCGCTGCCTGCGGCGTACGCGAGGCACGTCCTGCCCTCGTGGTCGACGGCACGGACGTTTGCGTTGTTCTGGAAAGGAGAGCTCGAGTAAACTCGCTGCAGAAATGCTTCAACAGTGGATACGGTGAAGAAAGGGAATCACGTTTACTATTAGTCTTCTCACTTCACATTTCGGAGGATCGAACTCTTGTCGATGAACAGACTCATTTCAGTTAATGAGGTACGGTTATGTTACACAGTTCTTCTATGCACTGAACTGTGCTGAGTAGGTCTAGTAAGATTTAAAACGTACTGAGAACATATAAAATGATGACACAGCCAACAGAGAGACGCCCAGAGCGTGTGCAGACCTCGACAGAACTGTCGGATTGTTAGGCTCACGATTCCAAGTTGTTTCTTGTGCTGTGCAGCTTGTGGCACATTTTACCAGTCACGTGCACATGTTCTAGCTTTACGAGTAGATATAATAGTGGTTTACATTAGTAATGACGAGTGGGTCCCGGTCGTGACAAGTCTGGTATATGGACATATTTAATAGCAGCATTGAAATCAGTAGCTAACCCACTAGTATTAAAACATACATGATATAGTAAGAAATGGCTGCTGCAACACACAAATTATGACTACTAATAATATAAGCTGACAGATAAGCACTTCAGCTGATGGGGGTATGAACTGTTGGTATGTGAATGGAGCTGTTGGGCTATACAAGTTGGATCCAAAAGCTAGTGAAGTTTTCAGTCTTGTTCGTGCATTCGTGAACCTATCAATAACACAATGCCGAAAATTTTGTGTAAAAGAATTTGGATATGTATGTGTTACTTGTTGATGTAAAAGACTTAGCATGTTGGTGGTGATGGAGAAAAATCACAAACTCA